>NC_090447.1:371249327-371874327 GCF_031143425.1 Pleurodeles waltl
AGCAATGTCTGCAACAATTCTTAAGTGCCTATCGCCAAACACCTCATAGCACTACTGGGTGTGCTCCGGCAGCACTGATGTTCAAGGTCCCGCCTCGGGACTGTATCCCATCAGGTCCTAAATGGGTATCCCCGGAACTAGACGTCGAAGCCACCCAGAAGCGAAGAGAGCGCACGAACAGGAAGGCCACTGAGAGGAGGCGAGGTCGGTTGCGAGACTTGCAGGAAGGAGATCGAGTGGTAGTGAAGAGTCGCCGGTTAGGAGGTAAATTCCAGACTACGTTTGAGCCTGAACAATGGCAGGTTGTCAGCGTAAAAGGATCCATGATAACAGCCACCAAAGGTGGACAGAGAATCACCAGAAACATATCTCATTTCAAGAGAGCAGGAGAGACGTGCACGCATAGAGAGGACGGAGAGGTTGATGAGTCGATAGACGGATCTCCGGGTGAGGAAGTAGGAAGCGAACAGAGTTCGGTAGCTATGCCCAGCGGAATGCAACCCATAGGAGAGCGTGAAAGTCAAGAGGAATCACGTGTGAGGGGAGGACAGTATCACCTGCGTCCCAACCCTGTGCCGAACAGTCGACTTCGTGATTTTGTCTGCATCCTTGGATGAGGGGACGCCTATGTGTGAGGTCGTATTGCTGGATATGGTGTTTTTCTGGATCCATTGACATTAGATGTTATTTTCATTAGTTTCTTATCCTGATTTTGTGTTTTTACTCCTCTTTTGTTTTATGCTTGTTTGTTTCTACAATTCGATGGGACTATTGTAATTGTTTATGACTTAAGTGAATTAATTCCCTCTTCTGTGTGAAGTAAAACATGGGAGGGATGTAGAGAGCCATCCGGGCTCTCCAATACAATGTATCCTGTTCTGCGCGTCCGGGCGGAGCGCAGAACAGAGAGGTTAAAAATAAAGAAGGAACCGCGTTGACTGCAGTTCCGTTAAGAGACTCAAGCTGTGTGGAGTCTCTGTATATTCATGCGCCGCCTCGTACAGGCCTCCCTTCTACAGGTAATACTGTGCTTTACGAATACACATAACAGCAGAGGTTAGTGATGTGAAGCCAACCATAGTAAAGGAGGAGTAGAGGGTGAAATGATGAGAAGAAGAGAGCAAAAGAGCTAAAGACTGAATTAATGAGTGGATGGTTGATTTCAAGTCTGGAAGGAATGTTGAAAAATGTATGGGTTAATTGATAAAAGAAGGGTGATATGATGGATGGATGGAAAAGAATGGATGTATGGATGAGGTCATGATAGATGAATGGCTTAAAATGTGAGTGGACGGATGGATGAAATAGCGAATGATGAAATGGTTTATGAACAGAATGGTAAAGGGAGGATGGACAGGAAAGTGAAAGGATTCATGGATGGAAGTGTGAAAAGTTGGATATGCGGATGGATGCATGAAGGGCTTGGAGGAAGGTGAGATAGATGGACAGACTGTGAGATGAAGGGAAGTCATCTAGGGTGGGTAGAGCTTACTTGCGTCACTCACCCAAAGTCATTTGAGGTATGGATCAAAGCAGGGGTAGGGGTAATTTTCTGGCTGCACCCTTGCTCTGAGATCCCACAAATTAGCAGTCTGCATGGGTGTTTTTGGTCAGTAAGGGTGCGAAATCAGAAATAGAAAGATAGAGGTTTTGAAAAAGGAGTCTCTCAGAGTTTCTGTTTCCTTCTGTACATGCTTGTATTTCTATGGCACAGAACTAGTTGAGGGCAGTAAGAGACAATGCATGATAGTTTACATCAATTGGGGGTTTATGTATCTTTGAATTACATGGCAATACAAAATTCTACGCACAGCTTGCTCCGCGGTGAAAAATTCACTGCACGCCGATCCGGAAAGACGCCGCGCGACGCGATGCCTGCAGTGCGACCGGAACTTCGATGCACGGCCTGGCCTGGACAATGTCGCCCGACTCCAGAAAGGAAATCGACACAATGCCTGCCGTGAGGAAGAAGATTCCACGCACAGCCCACCGGAACGACACGCAGCCGGAAAACAAGCCTAGGATTCCACGCACAGACCCCGGGACATCTGGTAATCCCGCGAACCACAGAAGGAGACTGTCCGCGCACCGGAAAACGACGCCCGACTTCCCCGCGTGAAAAATAATGATGCAAGTCCGTGTGTGCAGGGGACAAATCGACGCTCACTCCATTTTTCCACGTATCTCTTCTTCTGCGGCCCTCTCCACTTTAAACCAGGTACTTTGTGCTTGAAAGAGACTTTGTTTGCTTTTGAAAGACTTAAGACACTTTATATCACTTTTCAGTGATATCTCTACAATTTCACATTGCATCTTTATTCGTTTTGACCTGCAATTATCCAGATAAATATGATATATTTTTCTAAACACTGTGTGGTGTATTTTTGTGGTGCTATATTGTGTTATTGTATGATTTATTGCACACATACTTTACACATTGCCTTGTAAGTTAAGCCTGACTAGAGTGAGGGTTCTTGCTTGGACAGGGGGTAACCTGACTGCCAATCAAAAACCCCATTTCTAACAGGGTCTGTTTGACTCACAGTTCTGGGGGTCCTTGTCCGGCTTTAGTATAGTCACAATCAGTGCCTCCAAAAGAAGGGAGGGAGGACTTCAGCTGCAAGGGACTCCTCATACCTGGTGAGGAGATGTGGGGCTAGGGTCTAAGCAAACTCTTTATAAAAGGCAGGGGTGAGGCCATCCAAGCTAGGGTCCTTGTCTCCAGGTGTTGCACTTTTGTCCTGAATAAACTCCTCCACCGTAAAAGGCTCATCAAGGAGCATCTGGTGGTCATCTTCAACCAAGACATCTGCACAGAGTCAAAGTAGGAGGTAGGTTCAGGAGTAGTCTTAAACTGTGTAGTCATATATAGTGTTGAATAGAAAGTGGTAATTTCCCTCTTTATAGTATCCACCCCAACATGCACACATGGTTGTCATTCTGTAATTCAGCAATATAATCGCTTGCCCAAGGTTTGTGCAGCAGGTTGGCCAACATCTTACCTGCCGTATCACCCACACCATAGCGTCAAGTGCAGGCTTCCTTTCCTAGGTAGAGGGTTTCTCTCTGTACCTCCTCATCAAATTCAGTGAGTTTGCTCTGAATGCATGCCTGTTTGGAGGCACTTCAGTTCCCGAAGTACTGGAGATCCAAAGCAAGGATCTCCACTTTTAGTTATGCAAGCTCTCTATGAAGTGCCTGTAGTACACATGCCTGCTTTGCTATACAGACCCCGGATTACAGCTTTGAAGGCCTCCCATAGAGAAGACCGACATTGCGCTCACAATATTCTACAATAGCTGTTCTAGTCTCATCACAGAATGCCTGATCATGCAGTGCTCCTGTCAAAAGGTTCCACAAGAAGGCATGTGATTTATATTTCCAGCAAAACTGGGGCATGATCTGATTGTGTTTGTGGCACGTGTAGGACAACTGTAGTCTATGTATTGATATCATGTGTCTCCAGCTAGTGGTCAATACGTGACCATGTGGTGTAGGTAGGAGCCATGCATTTGCCTTCTTCACTGTCACCAAGTCGGGATTGCCAGAGATCCATGAGGTCATTGTCAACCATTGTTAATTGCAATTGTGCAGCTGTATTTATGTGTAGGTGTCTGGAGTCACTAGCTTTATTTGCCTTAGGGTCTAAAACATTATTGAAGTCCGCTCCCCAGTTCCAAGTGTGCCCGCCAGTCTCCAAATCTCTGCAAAAAACAGAGGTTGTCTACATTTGGAACATGTATGGGTATGAGGCTGAGTCGGTGGCCCAGTAGTATAGCAGACAGCATCACATATCGCCCCTGCTGGTCACAGAGAACTTGATGCATGTGACAGGGAAAGCCCTTACGAGATAGTATAGCCACCATTTGTATGCTGACTGGCAAAAAATTTGGGAAAAAAGCAATGGAACATGCAATAAACAAAATACTGTCATCATCAAGATAATCTCAACATATCACCCACCTCCTGTTGTATAGCTATTTTAGCCATATTTTAGACACGTTGTTTTAGCTAAGTAGGCCTGCTGCTGTGCACTTTAACCAAGTTACATTTTATTCAGCATAGCTTTATTTTTCTAGCACTAGCCACATTTGTGGTGCTGTTTTATTTCCTACATCTCATTGTCCTTTCACCTAGGTAAGCATCATGTTCTTAGTAGGACATTTATTTCACTTTGTGCTTTCTCCAGGCTACAGTCAGATAGGGTTGCTGACAAAATATGGTATGCTGTGTCTTCAACATTCACAGAAAAACACACACTCATACGTGGGGACCATTTCTTAGAGTGTCAGCTGTTTTATTATAAAAGCACCTCTTTGTCTCAAACACGTTAGAGGGAGATTCCAGTCAGATGACCACGACTGTATGCAGATTGCAGATTGATTCGCTACAGCTGCTTGTTTAGACGGCCGAACCCCTGATCCACATGAGGATGGTGTCTCTCTAGACTACAGGCTTCTTTGTCCAGGTATGAGGGATGATGTACCCCCAGGGGGAAACCCAAAGGGAAGATTAGGCTTATTACGCTGTGCTCAAACATAGTGTACGTAGGAGAAATATAGATCATTGCTACTGTTTTTGTGTTTTACTCTTTTAGTCACCCGCTAGTTTTTATTGTGTTTTATCATCCTAAGTATTGCAATACATGCTTTTTATCTAAGATGCAGTTACTTTAATAAATACTTATTAAACTAAATTCTGCCTCTGTTGTCGTTGCCTGTATGTGACTTTGATAATTGAGAGAAAGGGATGAGATCTGACTGACCACGATTCCCCTGAGGAGTCTTTCTTGTCATCCGCCCGGTCCCCACAATCATCTCTGTCAGAGATGAGGACCTGCTAGTTAGCCGGAGAACCCGGATTAGGCCGACAGGTGTCATATGGTGTGGAATCATACTTAGTATCCACAATCCATGTGGTCCTGCCGCCCAAATCCAATAGCCTCATTAGCATAATGAGAACCCAGATTGGGCGAAATGCCACCAACAGACCCCATACAATGCCCCACCTTTTCAAACAATGAGAACAACAAGGGCATCATCCACAGAAGGGCGAACCAGAGGTCTGGCACACTCCTGGCCAATAGGTAGCTGTGCAGGCCAAGAGGTACAAACTCAGGGTGGCCAGAGCTCACTGGGTCATGCTGCATAACGCAATCAGCGGACATATCTTTGCTGCTAGGACTGCAGCAGGAACATTGTGCAGCCAGCCACTGTGCCAGAACAAGCCTGAGAGAAGTCCACTGCAACCAAGCATCAGACAGCACAATCCCACTGGTCCCATGCATGTCAACTCAGTCATTTTTGCTTAGAACTCCCAAATCTGCTTCATGAGCCACAGATGACGACCCCACTGCAGTGAACGGAATGTTTTTAACAAATTTGGCAGCTGCCTTTGGATCAGTGACATAGTTCCGGAATGGAATATTCACAGCTTGGCTGGGTAAATCAAAGAGTACTTGGCATTAGTTTTTTGTAGCAAATATATGATTGATAGCAAATCCCTCCTAGCAGCCTGCACCACAATTGTAAATTAAGGAAAGATGGACATGAGTTGACTTGATTATTAAGTGACACCTTATATTTCACCAGTCTCAGGGCCATGGCCCTATCTCCATAATTCAATAGCTGGGCAATTATTGGTCAACCAGCAGTTCCCGGGTGGAGGTCACTGACTGAGCAACCTATGGGCTCTTTCCACAAAGAGCATGGTAGAAACTGCGCCTCAAAACAGCATGCAGAGGATTGTCTTTACATAGCCCTCCATGCAGCCCATCGGCCTCGACTCTGGGATGCCCAGTAATTGCAAGCTATTCCTCTGCAAGCATACCTCCAAATCTTTGTTCTTGTTCTGGATGACCTCAAGGGCCCATTCCATCCTAAGCAGCTTCTCTCCAGTTGTGGAGTTCTCATCTTTGACCACCGATATTCAGCACTCGAGTTGTTCTATCCACTCGTCATTTCGCTCTACTTTCTCCTTCAGGTGACCAAATCTGTCAGTCAGCAGATCAATTTTAGTGTCAATTGTGGTCAGACTGTGTTTGAGGTCCAGGAAAATGGCACAAATATCTGGCTTCAGAGATGAACGCTCAACCTCTCCCAGACAGAGCTCCTGGTCATCTATATGTGATTCTGTCATGCACTTCTGCCTGCAATATTCGTAGGACAGCTTGGACTGTTTTCCATCAGCTTTCCCCATCTTGCACCAAATGGAGACCCGTGAGAGTCAAGGACAGTAGCTACACTTGCACAATAGTTATTGCAGGTGCCATAGGCAGCTACCTGCTGGGTCCTGCCTCCCCACGGAGTAGTGTGGAAGGGGGGCATGAGCAGAATATACAAATTCCAGCAGAGCAAGTGACCAGAGTAGGAGACAGGTCAGCAAGTAAGGTGGCATACTCAGACCCTCGGTGCTCACTTCAGCTCTGAAAATGGCAGAAAGGGGCCTTTCATGGAAGTCAAACCAGGCCCCACCTCACCCCAGCCGCAGGATCACAGGGGCATGAGAAGCCCAATTCCTGTCCATATGTTGTAGCATCCTCAGGCCAGGGCTGTGAAGTGCCTTCTAGTTCCTCTCACAGCAGGCCCACATCAGAAGCAGGATACAGCAAGACCAATCTGTGTCAGCCAAAGGAGGACCTGGGCCCCCATGATGTTCCTCACTGGTAATCTTGCCACAACATGCATAGCCACAGCGCAGGATCAACTGCGATCAGGAAGACCCACTGTGCATGAGAGTAGCTTAAAGGCTGAGAATAAAGTAGGCTAGAAAGAAGCCAAAAGATCTAAAAGATGATGCATGGTTGGAGTGGTGACCCATGCAAGTAGTCTTTTCCACCCATCTTATGAAGGCCCTGTTGCAAATCAGACCACATTCAGGCAAACACTGAAGGGCCTTTCTTTTTGAACACTCACATACTATGAATATATAACTGTCCTTTGTCACAGCAAATAAGTGGGATGCTACTTGAATCACTGTTTATTCAGTTCACTTTCACTCACCTTTACCATTGGTTAATGTGCCATTATTTTCACTGCCCTGTTTTTCTGTATAGTTCTTGTCTACATTCTTTCAATTCAAAATCTTTATGTCAGGGAATACTGATTATTAATAAATGTGTTTTCCCTCAATATCTCGGACCCAGCCTGTGACATTCACATGAGATATTTTACTGATGCATGTCCATCACACTAACTGAAAGAAAACTGGAAACGTGACTCCATATAAAAACCTAGTCTGGATTGATATTGAATTGACCCAGTTCCCACTTGAAATAGTGCATATTTATGTATGCAAGAGAGCAAGAAGCACATATAGAAGGGATTTATCAATCTAAAGACTCTATTGTGCCCAGTTATTGAGATGGAGAAAAACAAAATCAAAGTGAAAGGCAATCTAAAAACGTTATTGCAGTCAGTTATTGAGATAGAGATTTAATATGTCAAAAAATTGAAACAGAAATTCCGGAGGTCTGCTCCAAAAGAGATCTTATTTGATGAGCAGTAGCACAGTGAAGACCAGTCATGGTGGCTAACAGAGCTAACAGCCCTTGTTGAAAGATTTCAGTTACTCAAGGGATTCATATATGAATTAATTATTAATTTAATCATCTATCCTCAAGAAAAGCATTGTGACAAGAGTATTTCTCTTTCCTTTAGGACAAAACTAACATCTTGCTCCAAAACATTCCTTTTTGATCTCAGAGTCCTCTGAGTAGTTAGTTGCCTGAGAACATCTCAAGGACATTGAATTCATTAAAATAATAAATAAGGGATTATCATTGGTTTGCCACTTGTTCATCCTTTTGGTATCCTTGAATTAATGTATTTTATTTTGTGAAACTATGGAGGTTTTTTACTAACTGTTAGACCTGCCATCCATGGTGCAGCTTCCTCAGATTTTTTTGCCTTCAGACCTCCAGTTTGATTACCTTGTTTTGCTGACATTAGGACTCTGCGCATTTTACCACTGCTAACCAGTGCTAAAGCGTTTGTGCTCTCTCTCCTAAACATGGTAACATATGCTTATCCACATATGGCATACTTGCTTTATTATATGTCCCTACTAAAGTGCACTACCTGTGCCCAATGCCAGAAAATAAAATGCTACTGGTGGGCTTGCAGCACTGATTGTGCCACCCACTTCAGTAGCACTTGGACCATGACTGAGGGCTGCCATTGCAAAGCCTGTGTGTGCAGTTTTAAACTGCCATGTCAACCTGGCCAGTTAACTCTCTTTCATTGCCCAAACCTTTCTTTTTAATAAATATAGGTCACCACTAATGTATGCCCCAGACAGCCCAAGGGCAGGCCACAGGGCATTTAAAAAGTAGGACATGTACGTTTAAGTTTTACTTGTTCGAGTAGTGAAAATTCATTTTTCAATACTGCAAGGCATATCTCTACCATAGGGTAATTTTGGGTATAACTTATTACATTGTATACTTGAAATCTTCCAGTTGGCAAGTGTTAGAAATGGGGTATTTGGTTGGCAGTGAGGTTACCCCCTGTCCAAGCAAGGAGCCTCACACTAGTCAGGGTAAGTCACACACAATCCAAATTATCCTGTGCCCACCCTCTGGTAGCTTGGCACTGAATAGTCAGGCTTAAATTAGAAGGTAATGTGCAAAGAATGTGTGCAATAAATCATACCATACCACCATATAGCACCACAAAAATACACCACACAAGTGTTTAGAAAAATATATAATATTTATCTGGATAAATGCAGGTCAAAACGAATAAAGATGTAATAAGTAAATGTAGAGACATCACTGACAAGTGATATAAAGTTTCTTAAGTCTTTTAAAAGCAAACAAAGTCTCTTTCAAGCACAAAGTACCTGGTTTGTGTGAATAATCTCTGCAAAGGGCCACAGAGGAGGAGAAGCATGAAAACAAAGGGGTGTGCGTCGATTTCTTGGGCTGTACATGGTGATGCGTCGTTTATTTTCGATGCAGGGACGGCTGTGCGTCGATTTCCGGTGCTCGGTCGTGGATCTTCTTCGGGTTGTGGGGTTTTCAGACGCCCAGGGATGGTGCGTGGATTTCCTATGCTGGCATGACGGAGTCACAGGAGCTGCGTCGATCCAGTGGGCGTTGTGGCAAATTTTCTACTGCAAGGCAGGTGCTGCATCGATTCCTCTCTGGAAGTTGGGCTGGGTCATCCTGGCTCGGCTATGTGTCGATCCAGTGGGCCGTGCGTCAAATTGCCAGTCACTACGCTGGTGCTGCATCGGGTTTCTCGTTGCGAAGTTGGGCTGCATCATTCCGGTTCGGCGTGTGGTTAAATTTTCACTGTGGTGCAGGCTGTGCGTCGTTTCTGGCAGGCTGTGCATCAAATTTCGCCACACAAGGAGTCCTTCTTGAAGATGAAGTGTTTTTGGTCCTGAGAATTCAGGGAACAGGAGGAAAGCTCTATCCAAGCCCTTGGAGAGCACCTCTTCACCTCAGCCAGAGAGCAGCAAAGCAGCAGGGCAACAGCAAGGCAGCAGTCCTTCACAGAATGCAGTCAGGTGAGTCCTTTGGGCAGCCAGCCAGTTCTTCTTGGCAGGATACAGGTTGTGGTTACAAGTATCTTCTCCAGGAAGTGTCTGTGAGGTAGAGTATCTACCCCACGAAGTGTCTAAATTCAGTGGTTTGAGGTCCTCTTCTTAAACCCATTTTGGTCTTTGAAGTAGGCTTACTTCAAAGGAAAGTCTAACTTGATTGTGAAATCCTGCCTTGCCCAGGCAAGGCCTCAGACACACACCAGGGGGTTGGAGTCTGCATTATGTGAGGGAAGGCACAGCCCTTTCAGGTGCAAGTGAGCACTCCTCTCCTCCCTCCTAGCACAGGTGGCTCATCAGAATATGCAGGCTACACCCCCTTTGTGTCACTGTCTGGATAGAGGTGCAAACAGCCCAACTGTCAAACTAACCCAGACAAGGAATCCACAAACAGGCAGAGTCACAAACATGGTTCAAGCAAGAAAATGCCCACTTTCTAGAAGTGGCATTTTCAAACACACAATCTTAAAATCAACTTTACTAAAGATGTATTTTTTAATTGTGAGTTCAGAGGTCCCAAACTCTACATGTCTATCTGCTCCCAAAGGGAATCTACACTTTAATCATGTTTAAAGGCAGCCTCCAGATCAACCTATGAGAGAGATAGGCCTTGCAACAGTGACAACCGAATTTGTCAGTATTTCACTTTCAGGACATATAAAACACATTAGTATATGTCCTACCTTAACCATACACTGCCATGGGACTACCTAGGGCCTATTTTAGGGGTGTCTTATATGTAGGAAAACGGAAGGGTTAGGCCTGGCAAGTGGGGACACTTGCCAAGTTGAATTTACAGTTTAAAACCTGCACACCCAGTCACTGCAGTGGCAGGTCTGAGACATGATTGCAGGGCTACTTATAGGGGTGGCACAACCAGTGCTGCAGGCCCATTGGTAGCATTTAATTTACAGGCCCTGGGCACCTCTAGTGCACTTTACTAGGGGCTTATTAGTAAATCAAATATGCCAATCATGGATAAACCAATTAACAGTACAATTTACACAAAGAGCGTATGCACTTTAGCACTGGTTAGCAGGGGTAAAGTGCTCAGAGTTCTAAAGCCAACAAAAACAGGTCAGAAAAAATAGGAGGAAGGAGGTGAAAAGTGTGGGGATGACCTCGCAAAAAGGATTAGGTCCAACAGTAAGTAATGGGATCCCAAGGTTTGGTGTCTCTGGGATCACAATTTAAAATTGCAACTTATGGTGAAGTTGGATTTTACATTAAATTCTGAAAATGCTACTTATAGAAAGTTAGCATTTTCTTACTTTAACCAACTTGTGCCTTCTTGTTGCCTCTAAATACACATCTGGATGGGTGACAGCTGGGCTTTTTTGCATTCCCTCCAGAAAGTCTCACACAAAGGGAGCTTAGGTGTGATTGATGGGCCATCCACATACTGATGGTCCATCCTGGGCAGGATGGTAGGGAGGATCTAACACTAACACCAGAATGGATTGTGTCCTGATCCCACACATAGGGCTGCGTACCCCCTGCAGTGATTCTGGAGCTAGCGCGGGAAGGGCAGGGACTCTGTGCACTTCAAAGGTCTCTCCTTGCAGTCTCTCCCTCTTCAAAGGCATCACTACATATAAGAGCAGGACCTCAGACGCCACCAGCTCAGTACACTTCTGCACCTGTGGACACTCTGCCAGGAAGAAGGACTGCTGTGCTGCTGAAAGAATTGTCACTCAGCTGGACTCTGCTGGACTCCTGCTAACCTGTTACCTGCTCCTTGCCTGGTGTTGAGAAAGACTGGACCGGAGTCTCTCTAACCCAGAACCAACATGATTCCAAGGGCTTGCTGAATTGCCTGCTGTTCTTCAGAAAGCTCAGGGATCTCAAAGACTTCTCTTCATCCTGCAACAGCCCCTGGACTCAATGCTGTTGCTCCAATCAGGACCGTTGCATCACTGCTGCTGTGAGGATGGAGTACACTGCATCGCTGTTTCTGCCAGTGCATGGCCGCTGCTGCAAGGATCGGGAACACCGCATTGCTGTGTGACACACTGCTTCCATTCCTGACTCATCTCCGTCTTTGCACAGCTTCGAGACGAAACCTCGTCTACATCTGCATCTTGTTCTCGACGTTGACACAACTCGGAACCAAGGTACTGTTTCTCAGTGGGCCAAGGCTAGTCCCTGTTACTGGCCTACTCTCGATTGTGGTCAACCCAACTTTTCAGATTTGATTTGGTGTAGTGTGACCACATAGCCCCAGTTGGCTCTTTATGCTTCTACGCACTACAACTAAGGTTATTCTTACAAAATTCATATCTCAACTTCCACTTAGTGGATTTTTGTTGTTTTTGGTTTTATCTTCATTCAATAAATTAAGACGTATTTTTCGAACCAATTGTGATATCTTTTTGTGTGGTGCTTTCAATATTTTACTATTTGAAGTGTTGAACAAATACTTTACACATTGCCTCTTAAGGTGAGCACAGGTTAATTTAGGATGTGTATCTGCCTTACTCTAACTAGGACTGTGGTTCCTGCTTGGACAGAGTGAATACCTCTGTCAAACAGAAACCCGATTTCTAACACTAACATTTTGCAGAGACACCCGCCTGTCGTAAAGGAACACAAATATATTACATTAATTTATTTAACATCAATAAGAACTACAGGAACAGTGCAAAATTGCACATAGCACCACAGGTACCTGGCAACCATTAGTAAATCTAGACCCAGGTTCCAACACAGATAAATCATTCATAAAAAGAAAGATGAAGCACTGCTCTAAGCATATTTTTGAGTAACTTAACTGTGATTTTGATGTTGTTTGTCAATAATAAGTGTTGCTTTTATTATAGTTTATAATCACATCTGTATGCAGTGGGAATAAGTAACTCATATGCAAAGGACTATACAGGAAGATACATTTGAAAGTTGATGTTTAAGTGACCCACATTTTGCAGGTTTCAGTACAGCAAGGCATGAGAGGAAGTTGATGGTAGGGTATTAAAATAATTTTTTAGGACAAGAAGACAATCCCTACCTGCAACCAAGTTTTGAGAAAGGTAATAGTGTTGTCTAAGAGACTCAAGGAGAGCCAGGAGCAGTCTCTTTAATAAACGCCCTTCTGTAAACATCCTGGTCCTCATTTACAAGAAACTGACGCAACGTCATTGATGTGTCAGATTTCTTGTGCCTACCATACATTCTCTAATGACACCATGGTTGCGTTGTATTTACAATACAGAGCTCCATGGCTCAGGTTTTCACAGATGCGTCAAAAATTCTGATGCATTAGTGACCTATTGCTGGAGTTGCATCATTAAACTGACACAACTCCAGCAATAAAAGGACAGTTCTATTGGAAAAAGCCCTGCATAACGTTTGTGCCTGGTGTGAGCAGGTGGTAAAATTTTGACACAGTGAAGTCATAGAGTGATTCTGTGAAAAGTTGTAAATTTCACTGCACCAGTTCTATGTGGCATTTTCCGTGGGAATGACTACCGTACACACATTATACCTGGCACAGGTATAATGTGACGCAGGGCTTTACAAACTGACACATAGTGCCCAATGTGTCAGTTTGTAAATATGGAGCAGTGTAGTGCACTACTAGCATCACCGCTGTATAAAAAAAAATGACTGAGTGGCGGCTTGTAAATGAGACCCTTAGTTTAAGGTAGTACTGCATTTTTGTTTCAGGAACGTTTAGGATACAGTTTATTTTTTATTTATTGAAATTTTACAACTGAGACCAAAAGTCGCTTGGCTTTAAAGAGTGAGATATAGAAATAGGACATGTAGGATAGAGACAGAAAGAGGCATGAAATGGAGTCATGACTGGGCATCCCTGGAACTCCGCAAACGTGGAATTTAGAAGTGCCTGAGGGAGGCTCCTGAGACAACCTTTCAGACCCTGCAATTAGTTTATTTTATACAAATTGAACATTGTGCAGAGATAAACTGTCATCAGATTTCAGGAACTGGAGAGCTGCTGAGCAGCGCCTGACCTACTCTCTCTTGTCACTGAGCTATGTTACATCAGGTAAGGAGGCAATGATGCTTCGACACACCGGTGGTGCTTAGACACACATGTTAGATACACACAGTACTGGAGTTGTAATTGCGTCCCCTGGCCTGCTGCCCTTTCTTTTCCAGGTCGGCTCACCAGCTTTCAGGCTGCAGGTATAGGTAATTTTGCTGCGTCGCCTAGATCTCATCGTGAGACCGGTCATCTAAGGGCGGCCAAGTAGATGGGCGCTAATTTGCAACAGACTGACATTTACATTTACATACTAAAGCTCTGATTATCGCAGTAGTTTTGGTACTCGCTATGGACTACGGATGAACAACACTGAGATTTCAGCCTTATGCTATCAGCCAATATAAGCTTATATCAGTTTATATTGGCTACATTAACAGTTACAATTAAACCCAAACGTGACTAATTAGTATTCAGGACACTTGTGCTGCAGCACGCAGTAAGTAAGCACTGGAATACAAATAAGTCACGCAGAGTATCAGTGATGTTGCCTAGTCAGGCATTTAACAAGCATTTGACTACTCAATTGTATTTATTTATTTGCCCTTCAACTGAAATACATATTTGAACTACTTTTTATGCCTTACCTAGCTCTGTAGTTTTTAAACAAATATATGAAAACAAAAAACGACGTGTAAAGTGACCAGAATATTGGGGCATGCGTTCATTCTCTTTTTGAACCACCCGCTAGTCTTTCAGAATACAGCCAACTGCTTGACGTTTATTTCTACCTTTTCTTAAATATAAGAGGTTATTTTGTCGCATTTTCCATGATACGTTATACAACATTAAATGTGACATGAAAGAGATTTAAACTGTTAATCCAAATGTTTTGAATGAAGGGTCGAGATAATTCAGCAGGACCACCATTGTTTGCTGTGTGATGCACACAAATCACGAATGTAGGTTGTGATTTGCACTGAGATTCTTTTTTGAGCTAAACAAGTTAATCTCTAGTTTAACCCCCTTCTGTTATGAGGCGAGAAAATACCCAGGACAATGCAATTGCCCCTTACTAAAAAAAAAGAAAAAATTGTACTTCTCCTCCTTCAGGTGTGCGTATAAAGGACGACCTGCCTGAGTCCACTACCGAAGCAGCCAAGCAGAGTGTGATCGACACTAGGCATCCAGCATTCTGATCACTAGGAACTGGAATTCGAGCAATGGGGTTGTTGGCAACTGAAATAGTACCTCTTCATGACTTCTTCATTCCAGTCCTTATTTTACGAGGATATACTAAATCAAGCAAGACTGGCACTGATTGCCCACCAAGGCAGCCTGACAGAAATGGCAAAGTCCAGACACAAAAGAGGAAGTAACAAAAACACAGAAAGGCAAGAAAGCAGCTAGGCAAGCTCCAAAACCCCAAACGGCAGAGGACAGAAACAGTGTGCAAAGATAAGCTGGGGCCCATAATTTAGGGACAGAAGCAACAGTGAGCCATGCAAGGAAGGCAGGGAACAAAGGAAGCTAAAGATTGGAGCATTAACCAACAGCCAGCAATGAAAGGAACCAGCCAGAAAGGATTAAAAGGCATTAGCAGGGAGAACCTCCAGCGAAGTAGAAACTTCACTGCAATCAATTGCAGACCTGTCAGCTTCACTAAAAACCTCACAATGTGAGGAGGGGGCGGAGCCTTGGAGGGGCGTGGCCTCATGCCAAGAAGCACAGTCTTAAAATCAACTTTACTTAAGATGTATTTTTCAATTGTGAGTTCAGAGGTCCCAAACTCCACATGTCTATCTTCTCCCAAAGGGAATCTACGCGTTAATCATGTTTAAAGGCAGCCCCCAGGTTAACCTATGAGAGAGATAGACCTTGCACCAGTGAAAACCGAATTTGGCAGTATTTCTCTGTCAAGACATTTAAAACACATTAGTATATGGTGGTCATTATGTACATGGCGGTGTGGCCCGCCATGCCGGCGTTGGTGGGTAAACCGGCCAGCCGGCGTGGTGGGCCACACCGCCACATTATGAACACTATGAGGGCCACCATCGGCCCCAAACCCTCTCCTCAAAAATAAAAAGCTTGCTGAGGCTGCTGCTGATGTCCTGGGTGTTTTCACACTCATTAATGAACAAATGCAGTTAAAAGCCTCTGAAAACGATCTGAAAACCAATGCTTACAGTGGTTTTCAGCTCGTTTTCCCTGCCACTGTGTGATATTGGCTCCTCATTGGGAGACCGTGTGAGGGGAGCCAATATTGTGTGTCACACAGTGGCACCATGTACGTTTGCAGGTCTGCAACAGTGAGAGCCCATGGAAGATAATGTCATCAAACTTCACCAGCTAGGAGTGGTCAGAACAGTAATTACAAACACAAGGCCCAGATCCAAGTGTAGAGACAGAGGCTCCCAAAACAAACCCAACCTCAAACACCCTGATTTTTTACAGCGAGGGCCACAACCAGCCAAACAGCATGACCAGAACAGGGCAAAAGAGCACATCAACCCCAGCATGGTACCAAAGTTAAACCAATAGGAATGCTAGAAGCAGGGTCAACAGTTATCACCAAGAAGCTGACAAGGCAGTGTGACAGAGAATAAAGTCATGAATACATGCCATTGCTGATAAGATATATATTATTAGGTGTTACAACTATAAATAATATATAATTAAGTTATAAAACATAATAGGAGTTTTGAAGTTGTGAAGCAATCTCTGAAATATATTTTAAAAACACAATTAAGGTGAAGTAATGGCTACAGAACAAATTCTAAAAACAACAAACAATTGTCAGTTATGGTTGGGAAAGTATCAATAACTCTGTCATACACGTCCTATGACTTCACCTATGGCATCAATCTTGACACATCAAATTATGTCATTGATGACATGATTGATAACATCAGTGACGATAACATGATAACAATTTTTTTTTTTAATGATGTGAATGATGACAGATACATGATAATTACACAAAAAATATTTTAACGTAATTAGTTGTTTTAAATCTACTTTTTATTACAGTATGTTTGAAAAGTAATGAATAGACCAACCCAGCTACGTTTCCTGTCACTCTTTGACTTATACTTGTTTTTGACCATGTGCAGTACTTTGCAGTCTTTTATCTAGGTTTGCGCTATAGAGATACAACAAACATACATAGATTTTTATTGGGTGTTTATGGTATCCCGTATTATAACTGTGTTATGTAACCACAGGTGTTTGTTTGTACATTGGATATATAAGTATATGTTGCATTGTGTGTGATTATATACTGAGGCGATTGTATGGGTATGTGGCACTACTTTTGCGTTTGAATGGTGACATATATATTATTAAATGTTAGATAATGATGTAGTATATACCAGCACATCTTTTCATTAGTGACGTAACATAGGTCCTCCGAAACCCTGGGTGAGGGGATCCCCGACCTTAATGTCGCTTCCTCAGCAAAACTGACAGGTGGTGGGCTGAAGAAGGTGGTTCTCTCCATGTACTTTGCAGAGGGCCCCCTCACAGATTTGTTATGCCACTGCTGTTCATGCTTGTTGTAGTCATACAGACTGTCTGTTTTTATATGGGTCTATCAGTGGAAGTGTGGCCATATGATACTGGTGTTATGTATATGTTACACAGAAAGGTGTGTTACAGTGCAATATATTATCATTGTTTTACTCTTTACAGCAGTTATGTGGTATTTTATGGTGGTTGTTTCATGCTGTGGTAGTGCATGTGTGCCACTGAGATGATGGGCGTCTTTGTCTATGTTGCAACTCTTATAGAGGTTTATAATTGCTGTCGTCTGTCTCAAAATTGTTTTGTATTAGCTAAACTAAGTTTTAATAATAGTGTAATGATGTAATGTACAATGTACAGTATATGTCTGCAGTAGTGATTGCAGTAATATTACAGCGGTATTCAAAGAAAAATATTTTATATTTCTGCAATTAGTGTATCATTGTTTATAGCAGTAATTCAAGAGAGATGCTTAGTACATCTTACTCTGTTTAGCTATATTTTCCTTAAAGGGAAATGAGAAGAATATTAATACTTAAAACTATTGCCATCAATGATGCCATTAATGATGTCATTTGAAATGTTATCAAGCTTATCATTAATTTAATGTAACATATCCAATGTGATATCATATGTGTGGTCATAAGCAGTGCATTACAGAGGCACAGAATATTTGCAGTTTACCTAACCAGACATGGTGAATTTCAGGGTGTTTTCGATTTTGCTTTTTAAACATAGCTTTATTTTAACTGTGTTTTTTTCAGGCAATTTCTGAGGGCCTTTTTAAGTACATTTAGGTGTTATAACCAAAGGGAGCCATAACTTCACTTTAACCTTATTTTGCACTGAATTTTTGTTTTTTTAATTACCATCTTCCACATCAAGCAGTTTGCACCAGTCATCTCACTGCAGGCAGCCATCCCCCATCAGCAGTGAAAAATGCTGTGTGCGGAGAGGGTTGGGAGCAGCCTAAAGAAGCAACCTGTACACAATACACCAGAAATTGACATTCATCACTGTGTATATACCGGGGTTTGGCTGCAAGGACTGGCCTATGGCCAGGCCCTGTACTCAACCCACCACGGGAAACCACCCCCTGCTGTCTACCATCTTCAACCATGTGCCGCAGTGAATGGCTGCAATGGCCGGCCTTGTGTTTCTTTAAAAAATATGTGGATTTGTAGTCCCTGCCTAAGGGTTTGTGAAATTGTGCTGACTCATGGAACCAGCTGGAGTTCTCTCAGGGCTCATGGACATGGTTCTGGGGGCACAGACCCTGGGCAAAGGTCCAGCATAGGTCCGATATGTGTGGTGGGCTTGCAATCCCTTGGTGAGGGTCCATTGACCACTAGGCCTTGCTTGGGGCTCTAAGACCATCCCTTATGTCAATGAGTCCCATGCCAAGATCATTTTTTTTTTTTAGAATTAAGGACTCTTACCCCTGAGCAAATAGTGAGGGATGCATCCCTTAATCCCTTTAGGCTTTTTTCAATACTTTTTTTAAAACATGGGGGTGAGTCATTTAATCATGTAATGGTGGCCACAACATTTTTCCCAAGCTATGGACAGGCAATCAAATATGTTCAATACAACAGCACAGCTTAGGGTTTGTGTGCCCTAAATGGCTGATGGGAAAAAAAGTTCTCTTGCCCAGTCAGATTTGAATACTGGTTACCTTTTGCAACCTTAGAAGGTCTACAATTGTTTGGTTTGCAGATCCCCATGGACTAATCATCCAGATGTCTCTGTAATTTAAACCGTTCAAGACCATCAAAAGATTTTGTATACACTAATTACTCAAAAATGACTGGAAGGATTTGTGCAAAACCAAGCAAAGGTACTTTCTTGAGTAAAGTTCCACTTTCATGCTATATCTGGTGTCATTCCATTCCTTATTTTTTCTGCATTGAAGAGCAATATATTCCATCGGAATTAAAATGGGAAATGGCCCCGGCCTGATGGATCTATATGACACTTGGCATTCTAACTAGTGTGACCCGATTTTGAGGAGCAAAAACCGGGACAGGTCAGACATCAAAGAAGGACTAAAGACTTTACCCTCACTTTTATATCTGGCCTGTCCCATTTTTTTAATAGCTTTGTGAATGTGTGCCTATACATGTGTGTGTGTGTGTGTGTGTGTGTGTGTGTGTGTATATATATATATATATATATATATCTACATATATATATATAGATATATGTATATACACACAAATATACAGGCCTGCACATATAAAATTTGCAATGATTTGACCTCCCACCCTGCACCCCCAACCCGCACCCCCCACCTCTCGCTGCACCCCACTCGTCCCTCTACTGGAAGCAGACAGGGGACTGTGTTGCCTGACAGTAACAGATAAATTACTTTAATTATTTCATACTTTGTAGGCATCTGTTAAAGAAGAGCATACCTTTAACTTATGCTTCCCAAGATGATCTGACCTTTGTCCCAAAAACCAGGACATTTATTTAATGATCTGACCTTTGTCCCAAAAACCAGGACATTTATTTCAAATTAAGAGAATCGTGGGACACTGGGAAAGTCCTCTAAAAACCGGGACTGTCCAGGGAAATCTGAGACGTCTGGTTATACTAATTATAACCCAAATGAGGTAAGTGCTTTTATTGAAAACGTTGATGCAGATTCATCAAACTGCACCAAATGCCTGAATCCCAGCTGCCATGTATATCAAACTTTGGAAGCTAGATATAGCTGGACTGTTAATCAACATCAAGTCTCAATTTTAAAAATATGTACAAATCTCAACTGAAGAGACAGCTTTTTGTCCCATCAACAAGATAGACTCAGATTTGCTAACAGTAATGTGCTGGGTTTAACCCACACTACTCGCAAAGTGTGGTGGTGTATTTGCTTTCCAAAGCAAATTAGAATTTATGGTGAAAGGTTGGCCAAAATAATACAAATTGCACTATGCCCTACTTTGTACTGCTTTGCATCAAGAGGGCGTTCCAAGGGTAGAACAAGGGCATTCCCATGCAACCACCTATAGGTTTTAATGTAAATCCCTTCTAACTATTGTTTACAAGGATTTGCACCAACACTCTATGCCTTCTCGAGGCAGGTGTAACAGAAACAGAGAGGAAATGTTTCAATTTTTACATATTTTCAAACTTTGCATGTGGGCTTAATTACACATAGCACATGTAAAGTCAGAAAAGATTAAAGCATTTGTTTTTCTACTAGAAGACTCCCCTTCCAGTACAAAACATATGCCTGGCAGAACACATACACCTTTGCGCTATGGTGAAACAGTGTGTAAAAATCTCTGATTGCGGGTGGCAACTGAAAGAAAAATATTTTGGCTGCCCTTACAGGATGAAGAGACTCACTCCCTGCGTCCTGAAAAAAACTGAAGGAGCTATATGGGGTCAAGGAATAACCCTTATGTCCTTGACTCAGGTGGGAGGAGCCAAGGAACACTACCATTGTTTAAATGTAACACTGATTTCACCGCAAAACCGCTTTGATTTGGTTATTTTTGATCAATATTGTTTACTGGTTTCTGACGTTTTTTACTTGAACCAGCAAAAGTTTTTTTTTTTCTTCTGATGCATGAACAAAGTCCAATGTCTTGTTAGACATATCCTACAATATACAGGAAGTATTAAGTAGACCTTAGCAGCTTATACATGCAATGGGAATATAGAACAGGTACTAAAACGTACAACGGACCAAACAAAATAGTATTGGTCTATGGAAATACATTTTACGCACTAGATATATTAAACGAGAAGGCAAAATGAATTATTCAGTGAAAATGATTGAAGAGGAAAGGACAAATGATTTTGATAAATGTGTAAATCAGTATCCCTGCTACCTGACTTCCCAAAGGGACGTGATCACTCAGCAGTTGCTGACGTGTGGAAGCGCTTTTTTCACATTCTGACGCCTAGGCTCACGTTGCCATGCTAAAACAGAAAACTTGTTCGAATGTGGTGATGGCATATTTGGCATGTGTCAGCAACGAAGGGAACTCATTCTATTCATATAAAGAAAAATATCTACAACATCTCAATATTATAAAAGTTCAATTTTCTAGGAGAGATAATAATGATTACACTTTTAGGGCCAAATTTACAAAATGTTGGCACAGGGCAGTGGAGCAAGTCATCTTGCTGCGCTGCCTTGTGTCAAAAGGAAAGGGCAGGAATGTGCCATATTTATGCCATATGGTGCATTCCTGTCCCCTCCAAGTGTGCTGGTGCTGTTTTGGCTGCCGCGCAGCAATGCAGGCACCCTTGCACTATGGTGCAAGGGTGCCTGTGTTGTGAGCAGGATTGTTTTTGTGCACGAAACGGAACCTTCCTGCACAAAAGCAAACCTGGGAGTCATTTTTCTCTTTCCATGTGTGCTGCAGGATGCAGCACACATGGAAAGAGGAAAAAATGTGTTTCGCCTCACCTCTGGAGGAGTAAGGTTTTGGCGCACCCCAGGTTTACATGGATTTGTAAATCTGGTGAAGCATGAAAATCCATAGGTGTGGCATGGGAAAACCCACCACAATACCCATAGAATGCCCCCCCTGGTGCAGAGTAAGGCAACGCAGCGACTTGCGCTGCTTTGTCTTACTCAATATCTATGAGGCCATGAAAAGCCAAGCAATGTAGCTTTGGGTGGCCTTATAGATATGTTTGAGAGATTTGCACCACCGGAGCGTTAAAAAAAGTGATGATCCGATGGCACAAACCTCTCATAAATATGCCCCTTGGTCTTCAAGTTCATAAACTTTATTGTCAGACAGTGAAAATTTTAGATCAGTCTATGTTGCATTGTGTATTTCATAAATGCTCTAACAGCCCGGTTCGACCATGCAATATTACCATTTGTTTCGATTAATGTTTGGGTGCAATGCAGCATATGAATATTTCCTTGTGATGCAATTGTCTTATTTGCTCTGCAAAACAGTTTATAGAAGGGGATATAACTCCAAAATTGTGAGGACCATCGCCCTCAGTAGTTCTTGGGTGGGCGGGGTGGCTTAGGAATCCAAGGGGAGTTTTGTGTGTGAGGACTCCTTACAAAGCTGGAGGGTATAGGTCTCTAACAAGCTCACAGAGCAGCATACCCTGCCACAGGCTGCTTCTCCAGATTGGCCTGCTAGAGGGCCCAACGTATTATTCTCTGCCCTTTTAAATATTTCTGACATCCCAAATCCCACATGCAATTGTCAGGAGTGGTATATTGTAATGCATTATCATTACGTTCAACTCCTTCAAATTACTGAGCATATTTCATATTTCACAAGAGGTTTTTCAGACCTCCTGTAATATCCAAGTGCGATGAATATATCAGTTTAGCGCACTATTATTTTCTCTCTTGTTTATAAGCTGGTGACTAGTGCCATAAGCATCTTCATTTTCAAACTGACTGTAATGCCAGAGGCATTGCAAAATTGCATCTATTGCATCCAAATCAGCAGTTCAAGTATTACTCCTTAGCTTTCCTCTTTAAAAAAGTAAACCATTACTAGTGAATAAACTGCTATAGCATCCAAGCTGTAGGTAAACATACATTGTATAGGGCTCCATAGTTTTTGCTGTAAGAAGAGGTCACCACAGAAAATACCTCAATTGACAGTTGCCAGGAATTTACAAAAGGCTTCCTCGCAGTTCTACGTGGATTTACTACTGCAATTTTTTCCTCCTAAGGGCAAGGAAATCCGCAGTTGTAAATCCCATACAAGCGGTAGGGAATAATTTTTATAAGTAGGCCTGGGTGGAATTTACATTATTCCGATGTAATTCATGTTTTTTCAGGAATTTTATGTTAGCTTGTTATGTGAAAATCCTGAAAATATGACACATCTCATAGTTATAGCAATGGAACGCAGGACGACTTCGAATGACAAGAACACCAGCAGCTGTTGTCCGTGGAACTACTTTGTAGCGCAAAATGCATCCAAAATGGACGTGAAGATGTATTTCATGCTAAAACACAGTACTAAGTGCTAGATTTGCATTTCACATAAGTACGCATAACTTCACATAATTTTCCTGCAACTAAACAAAAGCAAATTACGCTAATTTTGCTCTACTTCAGTTAAAAAGCTATGCTTGCTCATGTAGGTTTGTGAAAGTCCATAGGCATTTTCATGTACGTGTGGCATTTGCAAACTCCGATTCCCTGGAAATGGTTGGAAATATACGTAACATACCTGTACTTAAATATAAACTTTGTAGATTTGTGCACATGATGCATAGGAGCTAGTGGGCAATGTCACTTGACGTCCCAGTAGCATACTGTAGCAGACAGAAAACTTTGTTTGAAACGATTTGCAAGCGTGGATCTGGGTTTGTGATTTAAACAAAAACATGTAAAAGTACAATCAGTCTGAGCTCTAATCTCTACACATACTTTCAATGTTTTTACAAAAACTTGTCTCATAATCTTTACCCTCATATTTACATTTGAGTGATTGTTTAAACATAAGGAAGATGTTATAAGCAGAACTTTCTGCATATAGAGACAATCAGCACCATCTTGTGCACTTTTTGGAAATATTGATAGTCAAAGCATAAGGTGGTAAGATGGGAGATTCACAACACTAACATGTGTTACATTGTACACTACAATTGACATCAACATGTTAAGCTCTGATTGGCTACAAGTCAGATGTTATCTGCAAGTGAGTGCACAAGGTCATGGCTTCCTTGTAAAGGTCTCCTTCAGATATCTGCTGAACATGAGCAAGCTTCCACTTGACTATCTCAGAGTGCCGTTCGATAAGAAAGAGAAGTAAGTTGGTGTCTTTGGAGGTGTCACCTTTTACAGGAGTTCATTTTCTGCTGGGAGCAATTGTGAAAACATTATCCACCAACAGGAGCTTCTACTGACTCCTATTATTACTGCAAACTAGTTTCTCCTTTAGGAAGACTCCCTAATTGGAAATAATTCATTAAAATAATAATGTGTGACGGATAGTGCACTCCGATATTGGTACAGAGTGGGTTGACTTAAGGCCTTTAAGTTCACCTTGTTACAATCTGACACTACCATTTGTTAGTTTTGTCTGGGAGAGCCTTCTCCTGTACTCAGTATTAAATACTAATCCAATGAGAGTGACTATTGAAGAAACAATATGGCAATTGTTGATTTCTACCTGTGATGGAGAATGCTGGAATACTCTCTCCATTTCCATTCTGTAACTACAACTGTAATCAGTGTGTGTACAGAGAGTTACATTGACTAGGATATGGATGAGTGGCCGCTGTCTTAGGTGCCTGATTAAAGAAGTGATTCCAGGCTGTGTTTACAAGTGTCTGTAACTGACAATATTCCTTTATATCACTTGTGTCAGAGGGTGGCCAAAGGGCTAATATTTGTGGCTAGACACCAGCCTAGGACTCTTTTTGAGAAGTGGGCACATAAATAGAAGGAGTTTTGCTTGAGTGTCTCTGACTGATATGGGCTCTTGCATGAATGATGGAAGAGACACTCGGCAACCTAAAGGTTGGGCAGAGCAGCAATAGACTGGTCCTGAGCAGGTAACACTCATATTCTACTACAACTCACTGTTCCTATACCACCTTAGAAGAACATCATTATCTTGGAAATGAGGATAAGTATCCACAACACAATTCTGCTGGTTGCCTAGGAGGCAGTTTGGGAGATAATTAGGACAGGGAGCTGTCAAGAAGAAGACCAAAAAAGCGCTGAGATTGAACAGAATATCAAGATCTTTTAAGCCCCCTCCTCCACTTCCCACTAGAAGGTTTTGTCTGCTTTACCTTAGGATTAGTGTCCAAGGGGGCTTCTGCCAATGATGCGACTGACCCAATTCTCTGCTCATTGAACTATGCACCCTTGGATGGCACCCTATCAATATTAACACAGATTGATCTGGGTGCCCTGAGGGCAAAAGCAGATATTGAGTTAGCCTTCCAAATATTATCAGTTACCCTGAAGACTACCATTTAGGGGCAATTCTATTATGACAGACACATGACTATGGGGTGTCTGTCTTATGTGCTTACTTTGAACCTGTCAGCACCTTCTTGGAGTGGGTCTTCACAAAGGCAAGCTAGTCGACCACAGTTATCCACTACTTAGATGACTTCCTATTCCTTGGGATGCAAGGCTCTGACAGTTGTTGCAAGTCACTTGCAACATTCAAGGGGCTAATGGCAGATTTTGGGATACCCTTGGCTTAGGAAAAACAACAGGATTAGACTACGTCATCGTTTTTCCTGGATATAGATATTTGTTCTATAAAATGGGGGGGTTTACATCAAAACTTAAAATTATTAAGCATCTTTTCAAATTTATCACAACATACAGGAACAATAAAATAAGCATTAGTTTAAAAAGAACAACGTAAATTTGGAAAAAGTTTTCAGAGACTATACAGTTGATTCATGAAGGCATTTAAGAGTAAGTAAAATAGTACTAAAGGAGAACTACTTCACATACTCATAAATGTACTTGTGAATCATTTCCTTTGAGTTTACTTGGAATTCCATCTCCTTTTTGAAGAGGAGATCAGCGACTGCTAAACAACTATTATTGAATTGAAACTATGTGGGAATCTATTGAATAGAAGACTGTCAAATATGGGGTTAATAATTTCGGAGGAGGGTATCTCTACTGGCTTAATAAATCCACTCTGGCTTGGTGAAACCAAAGTTCTAAAATAATTTCTCCTAAACCCCTGGTAATTATGGCACAAGCAGAAAGCAATGTCTTGTAAAGTGAATAGCAAGTTCAAGCAACAACAACAATTGTAAAAATAAGAACACAACACAATACAATTTCAAAACCTACAGTATTTAGAGAACTAGAGACAAATGTAATGAACACATTACTCATGATCATTAAAATAGGTTAAGGGGAACCAAAAATATGAATTTCTAAATGTTTACGGCAAAAAGCACCAAGAAAAAGTATAGTGCCAATCAGAAGTCACTGTTCACGACTGACTAAGACCAATGCTCGATTTCAGGCCAAATGCAATAGAGCGAAGGTTGGATACTCAGAGTCGGTCTTTCTGATCAAAGATTTTACCTTTTGAATTAGGGGCTAATTTACATATGGGCGGAAGGCCTATTGTTCTGCCAGGGAGATGGAGTATATTACTCCATCCTTATGGTGGAGGGACCATCCACCACATTTATAAATGACCGCCAAGAAGGTGGTAATTTATAATGCATTATCAAGAACTGCCATGATGGCAGTTTCTGCCTGTATATTTCACTGTTTGGTGCAGATCTGCATCATGCTGACACAGGTCTGCACTAACAGTTTTATTTTTTTCTTTTCAAAGCGAAAATTCCAAAACAAAATAAAAAAATGTAATGCTCACCTCGACATAGGAGTTATTGCCCTTGGGGTGGGGACCATTAATAATATTTTACTCTCCCTCACCACCAGAGTTTGCCTGTGGCTGAGACAATAAAAAATGATACATATGTCCGCCCATCCTGATTGGCCTGTCAGGCATAAAGCAATTTCTTTGACAGCCCTTACTTTGTCGGGCTGTCAGAAAACATTAGCTACAATGGTGATGGAGTAGACAATGTTGTAGCCAAAGGTCTGCCTACATCAAAATCGGGCAGTCAGACCTTTATCTTGACAGCATGCATACTCTGTAACTGTTGCGACAGAATATCAAACATCCAAGATATAAATCAGCCCCTTAGTCTCTGAAAGGGTAAGGTCCAAAGCTGTGGCTGGCGAGGGTCTCTCAAAATCAGATACATCATAATCAAGCACCTACAAAATCTATTGGGTTTGGTGCCTAAAGCTTGGAGCAGGACAAATATGTATTGTGTGGCCAACAATGATGCTTCACGGATTTCTTGCCCCTCTTTTGTGCAACCTTCCTGGGCAAGCCCAAGCACCTTTTCCAGGTCCCTGAGAAGTAGAAATAAACTTACATAGTCCCAATATTTTTCAAAGTTCTGGGAAAGTTGTTCCTGGTGAGTCTGGCAGCTCCAATCATTTCAGGTCACTCTAGGCACCAGGTCTCCCACCATCCAGTTGTCCTGCATGGTCCTGCAGTCAACTGAATCCAGCTATCATAAATCCATCTGATGTTTGTGTCCCTGAAGCAGGAAAATGAGAGGCCTTGTGCATGTCCTTGTGGGATGCCTTGCATGAGTCATCTTCTTCCAGCCGGAATCTTCATCCAGCAGGGATTTTTTCCTCAGATGGAGTCTTCCCAGGTCCAGGAATTTGCTGACTAGTTGGAGGTAGAGGTTTCAGATTTGTCTATTTAATGTACTTAAGTGGCATAAAAAACTGCTCAATCCCACCCCCCCCTCACCATGGGAAGAAACACCCATGGTGAAGAGGTTAATTGTTTATTTTTTTATTTTCAAAAAGAAAATCCCTCTTTGGGATTTCCTTTCGAGAATAAAAAAAAACATTGTAAGTTTGCTGTACGACACCATTGTGTTGACTGAGCCGTCGGTCAAAATTACAGTGCACTGCCAGGAACTACTGTGATGGTGGTTCCTGTTAATGCTAGGAATGTCCACTGGGCTAGTGGACATTTCCCAATTTTTCATGCGACACCTCCATCAGGCTGATGAAGTAATTTACAACATCTCCCTGGCAAAGAAAAGGGACACACGATTACATAAATTGGGTCCTTAGTCTGGAAAGGGCAACTGATTCCATCTCCTGTGTTTGAAAAACCCTTAAAAAATTGATTTTGAACATTATAACCCCTTCTAATCCAACCCCTCTGGATTTTGAGGCTTCCGTTTACAAATTTTGTGGCCAAAAAGGTAAAATTTGCAGCCTAAAACCTCAAAATGTGGGGCATTGTTGCATTAGGCAATGCATGCTCCTGGCACAAAAATACTGCATGGCCTGCACCGTGTCACTTCTGGAGACTGTGGTATGTCACAATCTGTAGCATACAGAGTCTCCAGCAGCACAGTACCTCAAACTGGAATATATCTGGGGCCACAGAGTGTAGATTGCAATATAAAACTTCTGCTCTCTCTCGCATCAGACAATGTGTGTTCCCTGCATTGTTCAGGGCAGCAGGGAATCAGGGGTTGTGAGGGGAGGCACAGGAGATGGGGTTCAGAAGAGTCTGGTGGAGAGGACCAGATGAGATATGGTTGAAAGTGCAAGAGAGTGGTTACAGGGCAGTGTGGAGGGTTTCAAAGGAGAAGGGCTGTGGTCTAAAGGCCAGATGACTCATAGTTAAATGTTGGTGTTTGCTCAACATACTGTGATTCTGGACAAATTACTTGATCACCCTGTCCCTAAATAAAAAACAGTGATGACTCTAACCTGTGCAATGTAATATGGTGCTCATGAGAAGTGCTCCAATGCCGTAATGACCTTGGGCCCAGATTGTGCTATGTCAAAAAACGCAAAACAAAAACAAGAGGAGACATAGAGATAGTTTAGTGGTCAATAGGAGGTGGAAAGTAGCGGAGGTTGGGTGGGCCAAGGGAGGGAAACAAGTGGCAAAGTGCAGTGTACGGTGGGGGTGAGGAGTCTCGCTTAAGGACCTGCAGAGACCACATGGAGCACACTGAAATGTGTGAGGTGGGCCTCAGGCTAACTTCACATGAAGGGGCTCTGTGCATTTTCAAGGTAAGCAATAGAGCAAGTTAACACCTCTGCAGCCAGCTACCCTGTTTGTTCGCCCTCCTTTTACTGTCTCAACAGCAGCTCAGAGTCAATGAAAAAAGGGGGAGGCACATTTTTTTAAAACTCCAATTGTGCAGGCAGTTATGGTACAATTTTGAGATTTTTACAAAAGTGGACTTTTCGCGTATTTTGCAAATTGCAAAATTGCAATATTCTGGAGAGGTCTCTCAGATAGGCAGTGCAAAGCTCCATCTTCAATCTATGTTAATGTCTCTTTCCTTCCTTACCGATCTCGGTACAGAGATCTAGAATTGATTGTCAAAACATTAAAACCTAATTCCCTACTAAACTTCATTGAGCGCAGAGTACTCCTGTAAAGATGTGACAGCAACGAAGTTCCACGAGTACTCCCATGGGTAATAGTGGAATATAACGACTACTAGCTGTCTTTCACTTACAAATAAAAAGCCAAGCTTTAAGCGTTTTTCTATACAGATGATATTGTTTCTTCAATAATGAATTTGCTTTAGGAGTATGATTAGATTATTCTTGTAACATTTTAAAGGACTTCTCTAAATCTTTTTGCATTCATTAACCATATTCAGCCTCAATATTTTTGTAATTTCTGTGCATTTACTTGATGTACGATTCAAAAAAGTGAATGGGTGCTTAATGAACGAGCACTTCCATAAATACACAAGTTATGAGCATATAGCGCACAAGTAAATTCTAACTATGTCTTAAAAAGAGAGTGGATTATTAACATGCTAGACAAAGTTAATTAACGCTCGCAAAGAAGCAACATTTTACTCATGCATGGACATATAGGCATACACTTCCAAGACGTATCCTAACACTTAACATAAACCCAATAGTTTTCTTCTGCAAATATTAGGTGAAGCGTGGAGAAGAGAAATATTGAGTTTATTATTTTCAGGATAAGTTCGGGAGAGAACTGACGCGTTTCGTTAAAAACAATATACAAGAAAGACAATGGTACAAAAATGTAATTCGATACATTTCTGGAGACTGCACATGTAGACCACGCACATGTAGGTAGGAGAGAACAGGCATACGTCACCATTGTATGATAATACCATACATACATCTATAAGCAGTGGCATGTGTGTTTATTCATGAGTTAGAAAGGAATGGCCCAGAAAAACATAACGTTGTAAATTACGCAGATGTATATGTGTAATGTACGCACTTTGTAATTCATATGTTGAAATCTGAACCTTTGTAGGTTGCCCCCTTGGGCCCTCCTTGGTGAATGATGATCATGCAGTTTGTGGCCTAAATTTGTCCGTGATGCCGGGCGAAATATTGATTTTGTTGTCAGAGAAAAACCCCTAGGCCGCCTCTGGCGAAGTGCCATTAGGATTTTTTTCCCAGGAGAAAAAGAGAGGCTATTCACAGCATGTTGTTAACCATGGTAAAATGCGAGAACCTGCAGAACTGACAGGTAACTAATTGAAGGCACTCTTAAAACACTCCTCTGAGGATAGGTGCATTTAACAGTAGTACAGTTTGCCTGTAGAACGTTTTGCCCAAAGCGGCCCTTCAATCAAATTCTGCTAATGAGCTCAAGAAGATCACTGGAACTTTCTAAAGTGTATTTAGCAATGTCATGGCGGGAGTACTCGAGTTCCTACTGTGTAATTGTAGTAACTGGCATAGAGTAAATAGTGCTAAAATGATAATAATTGTTGATTTAATTTAGCTAATAGCTACTTAAGCGATGGTGAAGAGAAATGCATTATGAAACTCAAGGGAAACGTCAGCCAGTTGTTGTTTTCTCTTACAGGCACCTTTAATTTCAACACTGCACACAACCAACAAACAATATTTACTCATATTGAAATTGTATGGAATGAACTTGAAACTTGATGGGGAGTTTCTTCTTTATTGTTTACAGAAATTGGAGGGTATGAGAGTACAGAGATGTGTCACCAAAATATGTAAATAATCCTATAATATATGTAATAAATTTTGATTAGGCTCTTGCTTTTTCGTATTTTTAGATAAAAAGCAAGGAAGAATGATAAAACTGTTAACAATCAACTGCTATTTTAATAAAACGTTAGCAAGGTATTTTGCTTCAAAAAAATATGGTAGACAAAATACCCTCCTTTAAGGATAATTTCCAAATATGTCCACGAAACCTAGCAAGGGATCTGAACATTTCAGAGTATTCATTTGTCCACATCACCCACTACAGTCTACTTTCTTAGGGCCTCATTATGAGTTTGGCACTCCGACTGCCGGACTTCCAATACGACGGTGTGAAGGTGGCCACCAAGCCGGCAGCATCCCCACCTCTGTATTTACAAACTCCCTGCCTGGCCTCCGGCAGACACATTGCCGCAGCAGTGGCTTCCGCTCTCAGGGAGGAAGTCAGCTAGAGTCTCTGAGGCCTACAACCTGACAGGGGTTTCTCTTGCTCTTTATTTTAGGTACACTGCTATACAGAGGCTTAGTGTATCCTGGTCTGAATTTAGCGGAGTTTCTATAACTGACATCCATTGGCATCAATTTTGAATATGATATTGTTAATTAAATATCACATATATCTACGTATTTATGACTCTATGCCTTTATGATTGTAGGAAACTGGGTTGCTGGTTGATGGAGGTGAAGCCCTACTCCAGCAGCAACCACAATAGCTGTCAGAATGAAACACTAGCAAACCCTAAATTAACCTGTGTGTAACCCTCTGGTAGCTTGGCCCAATCAGTCATGTTTAACCGAAAGGCTGTGCATAAAGTATTTATGCACCACTTCAAACAGTAATGATGTGAAAATGCAAAACAAGGAAAATGCCACACCAATATAGATAAATAAAGTAAAATGCCATAATTTATTTGGGATCAAAATAACAAACATCAGTTGCAACGGAGAAAAGATTTTAAGTGAAAACAGTGCATAGAAGAACAAAGCACGAACTGTGGTTATCTAGTTGTGTCCAGACCAGAATAAAATCACAAGCTCAGGCCATCCACAATGGAGTGCAGGCCAAATATAAGGACCAAGTTAGGATTGCTGAATAAAGTACCTTAAATGCTGGTTTGTGAAGCGTTGCAACATCCTGTGTCGAGTATGCATTGCGCAGTGGCTGTTTCAGGGTGATGCAGGTTGTGATGCAAAGTCGTGATTCATAGCTGAGGATGCTATGAGTGAGTGGCTTGTGATACAAAGTCCTGCACTGAGAATACATCTCACAGTGGTGGTTGCCAAGAAACTGCCGGGCTGTGATGCAAAGTCCTGCATTAACGTCGAGGATAGTGTTGATGAAGTGCTTGTGATGCAAAGGCCTGTGTCGAGAAGACATCACTCAGTGATTGTTCCAAGGAAGCTGTGTGTCCTGATGTGAGGTCCTGAGTCAGGGATTGGGCATGGATGGTGGTTCTGAAGCGGAGATGTGAGCGGAAGTGTTACATGCATCAGTTCTGCCCATAGGAAAACAGCTGGGCTGTGGTGGCATAGCTCCTGTAGGCCCACTTCCAAAGGTCCAGGACTGGGGTAGTACCACTTGGAGAGCAATAAGACTCACAGCACATAGAGTTTAGGTGTTGGTTCCAAGATGGTTGGAGCCTTTTCTGTCCCTGAGGCTCTGATCAGGAGGCCAGCCAACTAGCCCTGTGGGGTCACTCTGGTAGACCTGGGATCAAGATGCAGATCCAGTCCTTTTCACTCAGGCAGCAGGGCAATAGAGTTGCAGTCCTTCTTGCAGAGCAGCACAGCAATACTTTTAAGTTTTCTACATGTCTGGAGGTGTGCTGAAAAATTGGGTCTGAGGATCCAATATTTATACCATGTGTCACTTTGCAGTAGGAGAAGGTTCTGAAGGCTTCCACCCCAGGAGCTGCTCAGAATTTCCTGACTCCCTGCTCTGGAACCAGCTTCTCACAGACACAAAAAACTAGTGTAAAAACCCTTTGTGAGTGTGCTGGGCTGAACCTTTGTGATGTGCAGTGTGGTAGGTGATAGCTGCTCTCCCTTATTAAGTCCTAATAGCCAACCCTGCCAACACCTATTCCTCCTTTGTCTCACTGTCTGGGAGCAATACATAAAGACCAGCTGTCAGCTACACCAAATCATGTGACCCAGGAAAGAGCTACAGGCACCAAATGGTTAGGACAAGAAAATGCCAACATTCTAAAAGTGTAACTTTCAGAATTGTGACTCAATATCCAACTTCATCAGTTTTAAATTCTTGGGACGCCAAACTTGACATTGGTTCTTTCTCCCAACTGAAAGTTAAATATAATAAGGTAACCCTATGTTTGGGAGATGTAGGCCTTGAAATAGTGAAAAACAATTTAATAGTTTATCACTAACAGGACATGTAAAAGTTAAAAGTATGTGCACAACTTTTTGAGGACACTGAAGCCTGCCCAATGGGCTGTATAGGGCCTCCCCTAAGGTGACTTGTGTGTATTTAAAAGAAATGTTTAGGCCTGTCAAAAGTTGTATTTTGTCAGGTCAAAATGGCAGTTTAAAACTGCATGCACAGGCTGCATTGGCAGGCCTGAGGCATGTTTAAAGGAATACTTAAGCAGGTGGCACAAGAAGGTCTGTGGCTCCGGTACAGGTGGCACCATTTTCTAGAGACATCAAAGTAAATTAAATATGCCAATTTGGTGTAAGCTGATTTTACCATATTTAAAGGAGACAGCTCAAGCACATTAGCATTGGCTAACAGTGGTAAAGGGTGCAGAGTACTAAAGTCAGCAAAAATGAGGTAAGCAAAACAGGAGGCTGGAAGAAAGATTTGGGAGAAACCTGTGCCAATGATCTGAGGTCCATCACTGATCAATTGTGTATTTATGCAATTCTGTGCCATCCTCCTTTAAGGAATGGGATGAGGAAAAGGCACAGAGCAACAGTGCCCTGATCCCAAGTAAGTGATCTCCTCTACAGTGAGTCATAGTCTTCCACATCACTGTGTTGCTAACTACTAGAAGCAGGGAGTCTATTGATCAAATTGATGCTTACATTGTATTGCTTTGTATGCACTGATAATATACAAAGCACATAGTAAGAAAGGATGTCCCTCGTTTACGTCTCTCTCAAGAAAGGGTCAAATGTTTGACATAGGGACTGAGATGAGGATGAATATGACACAGTTAATGAAGATTACTAATAAGGAATGAGGCCATTCAATTTGACCCTATCTGCTTCCATGTTCTTGTATGTTCTCTGAAAACATCAGCTGGCAGTAAGTCTTTTAAACAAACCACTACATATTCATAAAATATAAAAGCATTTATGAGAACGATGAAGCACCACTTGACAAAATTTAAATTAATTGAATTAGACAATAAAACATTGTGACTTAATTTATGTAGCAGATACAGCAAGCACACTGTGCATTTAAAAAAATATGTCATAAGGCTCTTAATCACAAAATACAAGTGTCATCTTCTTGATATGATATGAAGATATAGAAAAAACAGCAGTTTATCATGCACACATTGAATCAGTGGGTCATCACTCACATAAGATGTCTATTTTCACATTACTCTAAAATAACATTTCAGAAGTGCATACATTTGTTGGATGATCCCCATTAAAGGAAAATGTATTTTTTGTGTGGTCACCTCACTTTTGTACACTACTGCTGCTGTTTGTTTTTATTTTGTGCAATCGAACACTGCTAACCATGCCCCTGTGCATGTGAACAGACCCCTAAAATGTGTCAAAATTAGCTGTCCTCCTAATTGGCATGTTTAACTTACCTATAAGTCCCTAGTATATCCTATGAATGTGTACCCAGGGCCTGTAGGATAAAAGTCAGTACTGTACTGAAGCGCCTACTGTGCCATCTATTACAGTGACAGTGTAAACCTTTCGTCAGGTCTACCACTGTAACCTGCCTTTGGTGGTTTAAAACCTGCAGTTAGACCTGTCAAAATAAACCCTTTTGACAGGTCTAGACTTTCCTTTAAAATATTAATATGTTTCCTTAAAATAGCCACAACTCAAAAGGCATGGCACATGTAATTTAAAAGTCGGGCATGTAGAATTTTAATGTTACATATGTCCTTACTGTGAAAAGCCCCAGACCTATTTTTACTGTAGCAAGGAGTAGGAGGCTGGCCTGACTTATAGTGGGTAGCTGATGGTACTTACACCTTGTGCCAGGTCCAGTTATCCCTTATTAGTAGAATAGTATTGTTCTAGCAGCTTAGGCTGATAGAGGTAGCTATAGCAGAGCAGCTTAGGCTGAACTAGGAGACATGCAAAGCTCCTACCATACCACTTATATCATATAGCACTATATCATAAGAAACACAATACTCAAAGTTACAAAAAATAAAGGTACTTTATTTTAGTGACAATATGCCAAAAGTATCTCAGAGGATATACTTCCTTAGGAGGTAAGTAAAATACACAAAATATACACACAAACCAAAAATCAGGTAAGTAAAACACTTAGAAAAGTAGTGCAAACACTGTAGAACACAGAATGCAATAGGAGAAAATAGGCCTGGGGCAACACAAACCATACACTCCAAAAGTGGAATGCGAACCACGAGTGGACCCCAGGCCTAGTGTAGTGTGTAGAGGGTCGCTGGGAGTGTAATAAAACACTAAGGGTGTCCAAGATACCCCACCCCAAGACCCTGAAAAGTAGGAGTAAAGTTACCCTACTACCCCAGAAAGACAGTAAAGTTGAGATAGGGGGTTCTGCAAAGACAACAACTGACTGCCAAGCGCTCAAGATGGATTCCTGGACCTGTAACCTGCAAAGGAAGGGGACCAAGTCCAAGAGTCACGCAAGTGTCCAGGGGAGACAGGAGCCCACTAAATCCCGGATGAAGGTGCAAAAGGGCTGCCTCCGGGTGGAAGAAGCTGAAGATTCTGCAACAATGGAAGGTGCCAGGAACTTCTCCTTTGGTCAGAAGATGTCACACGGCGTGCTGGAGGATATAAAGCTGTTTCCGCGCAGAAAGACCACAAACAAGCCTTGCTAGCTACAAGAGTTGCAGTTGATAGTTTTGGGTGTTGCCAGAGCCCAGGAAGGACCAGGAGGTCGCCCCTTGGAGGAGGAGACAGAGGGGGCGCTCAGCAATGGAGAGAGCCCATTCAGAAGCAGGCAGCACCCACAGAAGTACTTGAACAGGCATTCAAGAAATCTGAGCACTGCAGTCATCTCAGCACAACAAAAGAGGGTCCCACGAAGTCGGAGGTCAACTCAGCGAGTTGGGCAATGCAGGACGAAGTGCTGGGGACCTGGGATGTGCTGTGCACGAAGGAAGTACTGCAAAAGTGCAAAGAAGGCCTGGCAGCTGCAGATCACGCAGTACACAGGATTGCTGTCTGGAGTGGAGAGGCAAGAACTTACCTCCACCAAATTTGGACAGAAGAACCACTGGACTGTCGGGGTCACTTGGATCGAGCTCCTGTGTTCCAGGGACCACACTCGTCAAGATGAGAGGGGACCCAGAGGACCTGTGATGCAGAAGTTTGGTGCCTGCGTTAGCAGGGGGAAGATTCCATCGACCCACTGGAGATTTCTTCTTGGCTTCCAGTGCAGGGTGAAGGCAGACAGCCCTCAGAGCATGCACCACCAGGAAACAGTCGGGAAATCTAGCAGGATTAGGTGCTACAATGTTGCTGGTAGTCTTCTTGCTAGTTTGCTGCAGTTTTACAGGCGTCCTGGAGCAGTCAGCGGTCGATCCTTGGCAGAAGTCGAAGAGAGAAGTGCAGAGGAACTCTGGTGAGCTCTTGCATTCGTTATCTGAAGAGGAACCCACAGGAGAGACCCTAAATAGCCCTCAGAGGAGGATTGGCTACTTAACCAGGTAAGAGCCTATCAGGAGGGATCTCTGACGTCACCTGCTGGCACTGGCCACAAAGAGGTCTCCATTGTGCCCTCACACCTCTGCCTTCAAGATGGCAGAGGTCTGGGACACACTGGAGGAGCTCTGGGCACCACCCCTGGGGTGGTGATGGACAGGGGAGTGGTCACTCCCCTTTCCTTTGTCCAGTTTCGTGCCAGAGCAGGGGCTGTGGGCTCCCTGAACCGGTGTAGACTGGTTTATGCAAGGAGCTGCTTCAGTATAATGTTCCTGTTAATCACAGTAATAAAAAAAATAGTAAAATGCTAAGCCAAACGTTCTGTAATCAGCCCATAGGCTTAGACCCCTGCATTTGTCTGTGTTTTTGGTGGAAACAATGTCAAACAAGCCCTCTTGAAAAAAAAATCTCAGCTTAGCAAACACAATTTTAAGTATTAACCAACAGTAGTGTAACTGACACTACACCAAAATCAAGACGTTCAATCAATATATCACTGATATCCTTAAACTGGCTCACGTACCCTTCATGAATATAAAAATAAATTCTCAAAATATTAGCAGTACAAAACAATTTGTGCACCTTATTGGCAACAGTGTTTTTAAATGACTCAGCTCTATATCACAAATTCCTGTTTGTGTGATTGTTTCACTTGCTTATGCAAAAATATTGTCTTAAAGTGAAAAATTAGGTTTAAAATTCGCAGAAATAAAATTCACACTCGTAAATCAGTTACTCCATAGAAAATATTATTCCACAATTGAGTAATAATATATATGGATAAATCTTACTTCACAGATGGGAAGTCCGCATTCCCATATAAGGAAGGCCTGCACAGTTTGGGAATGCACAAAAAACTCACACTTGTTTCCAATCCAATTTCACCCTACAAACTGTCAGAGATTTACCTCAATCATCAAACCCCTTTTGATGATTGAAATGACCTGGCAAACCCGCAGCTGTTTTGGCGGGGAAGGGGCTGCTGGAGATGTAGTAACTCTATAGGAAAATACATTTGTTAGATGCCAAGTCTAACAATAGTCATTTTGGGAAAAAAAAGAAATAAACAGTTGCAATTGCGCATGTGGAAATAGATTTTCATCAGCACAATAGTAAACTATATACAATTGTAGCTACAGAAAGCCCTTTGCATAAATGCAAGAAGGAATTATCAAAAGTGCTACAAATGTGGGAGTACTCATGAAAACATTTGAGAAATCCTTATATTTGTGACACCGGACTCATTTAAAGTAATAAATGTCCACGTTAGATGTTTTAAATATTTTGTGAATTGGACGCCAAGGTTGCAGTTGTCAATAGATCAGCAGGTGCATTGACACCATGGCCATGGGTGTGAGATGCCCACTGCACCTAAATTGTGGATGTGAATTTGCTGTCAGACAAGAAGATGGGTGGCCAATCTGTTCCGCCTATATTCCTTTCCTTTACGTGTCCAAGGCACCTTAGCTACGCCACTGCTGGACACGGTGTGCTCATTAGAGCATTTCATTTGTGTTATGAAAATTACTGGTAGCTTGTCTCACTTGATCCCCACGTCTATGTTTCAAAACCATATGTCAACGAGAATAACTCTGTAATGCCAACTTCAGTAACGTCAGTGGTTTTCTCGGGTCTGTAGAAGGACGTGCTTCAATGTTTATATTACAAATCCCCTGTAAGGAAAGAGAAAACATCCAGGTAAAGCATCTGGCTTCTGGCAGCGATATGAGAGGTGGTAGCTGCGTGCAGTTAATAAACTGGGGGCGCTTCCTTAAAAATCTATAATTAAACGTTGCCGCATGAGTCCATGGAATAACAATATTGCCGGACCCGTGGAATAATTACTCCTCTCCCCCGTTGTAACTAACATTTTTTAGATTTAAAAAGGTTTCAATAGTAAACCAAGGCATTGACAAGCACAGGCATGGCTGACCTAGTGGGCTGTGTCTCCTAGATTGCTACAAGCCAATCTCACGATGAAGTCTTCATTATCTAGTTAAGCGAACACTTTCACAGGACCAACACACTAAAAGCCGTACAGACAACGCACTCAGTAATGTTTTATGAGGTCCATCAAAAGTGTAATTGTCTTTGAAAAAGTTTTCATAAAACGATTTTAAAACTTATATTATTTTGTTTATAATAGAATCATCTGCGATGTGCTGTGTAGTATAGTTTGTGAAGAAACACCCATAGATCTTTGCGCCTCTGTCTTGTATTCCTGTAACTCACATTAGTTCATTTCGGTAGTCCATTAATCGTTTTTAAACGGAAGGAATTGTGTGTCCTCTACTTCGGAAAGCACAAAACCATAAAATATATCCATCACAGTAAGGTCGTTGACCTTCTTACCTGAATTTCTGATTGTGGATGCAAAGCTCAAATTCATTAACTGTCAGTTAATTCCCATAAGGCACATTTTAAATCCTTGAGCTTGTTTTTACAGCATCATTGACCACGGGGAGTTTCTTTTATAGTTTGATGAAGTAGTAATCACATATATTCAGGTACTCTTGCTTTAGATTTATAGACGAATTGCTTTCTATTGTAGCCGGAAGTTCCTGGATAAGTGTCTATTACATGAACACATAAATTTGGGTAGATGTTGCAAATCTGCTAAGACAGATGGCTACTCTTTCTGCAGACTTGTTTTCAATGCAGAACATCTTGCCAAACCTGACATTTCCCATCAGTCATTTATATACTTGAGATAGTGATTAAAGAAAGCATGTGTGTCCTTGGCGTCTGTGCTATGGTATTCTTGGCAGCTACAGACAGGTGTGTGACAATGAATAAATTCGTACTTAGGGACTGTCTGTGACATCTTCACCTGCACCCGTAGTGCCTCAGAGACAGCCCTCTCCTCAATACCGGGTGGGTTCCTACTTTTGTGGGCACCAGGAAAAGGGCAGAGAGAGCTTTTGTTGGTCCCAGGAACTGGAGCAGAGTAAGTAGTGAGCTGTTATAGGCCCCTGCCATTGGTTTGTCCTTGGTGCAGTGGTTAGCCATTGCTTCAATAGCAACACGAAGTGCACCAGCCCTGATAACCCTAAGTGGAACCAGGGACATTTTGTTTGGTATGCAGAGGAGCCAAGGCTGGAAATGGGGCCAACTTAAAGAATTTATCCTAGTTGTTGCCTGATGACCACTTTCTTAGATTCTGGTATGGAGGAGGAAACTACAGAGTACAGCACAGCCACTTAAAGCAACAGTGGAGGGTGCATACGCAGAATGCACATGATGATTGGTGCTTTCATAGAGCTCATGGGACAGTTGCCTACTGTAGGTTGTCAAGACCTGGCTAACATGCCATGCAAAAGCAGTTTTACATCGTAGCACTCAAGGAAAAGTAGCCCACAGGGTCAAAGAGCAAACAGATCGTAAGAACGATTCACGGTGCTGAATATTCATTCCTGGGGCACACAGCTGAGGCCTAGAAGCCTCTTGGCAAACCCAGCTGCAGTGATCGAAGAACTATCAAGGACAGCATCACCTCAACTCTAATTATGGCTTCATGGTTTTCAAAATTCGTATGCGACTTAGACCCGAGGCGGTTCTCGGGAGAGCGGGTATAGAAATAACTGAAACTGGATGAACCATTATTGAAAATTGCGACCACATATATAGGTGGAGAACGAGCAGGGATGCACAATCTGAAAGTGAGTGGTGATATGAAAATAATTTCAGACTTGGAGAAAAACACACAAGGAGAAATACTTTGAGAAAGGCACTGAAAGGTCCCTCGCATCTGCTTTTCCCTGATCTGAATGAGGCAGTGGTTCGCAGAACGAAGTATAAGAATATATACATATGCAGAATAGAGGAGCAAGATCAACCCTTCTCGTCAGCTAATAGAAATTGTGGAAATTTTTTTTTTAAGCAAGGGGATTCCACGACTCTGCTGACCTTCTTACTGGCTCAAAATGTATTGTGCAGCAGAACAGCTCAGCACACACCTGGCCGTGGGATGAATACCTTCTCCAAGACTGAACCTGTCCAATCTGAAGTCAGAATAGGGCTTATGCCGACTTCCCCTCTCTCCTTGGCCCCATCACTTACCTATCATGAATGCTTATAGAGTAGGGGATAAAAGATAGACAAGCCTGGTTCAGGCTCATTTAGGTGACCTGCCGCAGTGCTTAACGAATGTACTATGGCCCATATTTATACTTTTTTTGCACCGCATTTGTGCCATTTTTTTTATATTTTGTAGTTTGCGCCACTTTTGCATCAAAAAATGGCGCAAGTGCGGCACAAAAAAAAGTATAAATATAGGCCTAAATATCTTATATATGTATTATGACCCTCTTGTGAACTCTAACACAGGTACAACTCAGCTGATCTAGGAGAACCCTCAGTCACCTTCCTGCTGTCAGTTCACACAGTGTGCACGAAAGCAACACATCCATTAGCATTTTTGGCAGCCATGCATGGCTTTTGGTGTTGTGGTACATTGGCAGATATAAGGGCTTTTCTGCTACTGGGGTAAATTTATGTGATATGCTTCATGACTTAGACATACACAGTATGTCTCCTATGTATTGTTACCATGTTAGTGGAACACTACTCTGAATGCCCTCAAACATGCACAGTGCAGCTGAACTAATGCAGCCCTCTACCTTCCTACCAGTGATGTTGTACAGTGTGCAGTGAAACAAACGAGCCTCGGGAAATGCTTATTTTCATATGACAGCTGAGGAGCAGCTTTGTGTTGTTATCAGTGGTGGAAAAGATACCCTGGGTTAGGTGCAAAGCTACTACGTGTGAGGGCACCCTGGCACTAGCCAAGGGGACCCCACATTGTTCAGGGCAATTTCCCCGGACTTTGTGAGTGCGGGGACACCATTACACGCGTGAACTACATATAGGTCAATACCTATGTGTAGCTTCACAATGGTAGCTCCGAACATGGGCATGTAACATATGTAAGATCATGGAATTGTCCCCCCAAGCAAAATCTGGTATTGGGGTGCCAATCCCATGCATACCCGGGGCTCCAGCATGGACCCCGGGTACTGCCAAACTAACTCTCTGGGGTTTTCTCTGCAGCTACTGCTGCTGCCAATCCTCAGACAGGTTTCTGCCCTCCTGGGGCCTGGGCAGCCCAGTCCCAGGAAGGCAGAACAAAGGATTCCTCTGAAATAGGTGTTAAGGGCCTGAGAGAATTAGAGGAATACAGGTCTCCAAATATAACACCTATCCATCAAACTGTGGTCATTAATCAATTGTGTATTCAGTGTACTTGTGTTGATTCTGCATTTTAGGGAAATTGAAGAGAAATACATTTGTTGAGTAAGTAAGATATGTCACTCTGGTTTTGAGTTAAGTAGGCTTCCAAAATACATAACTTTCTACAGTCTAACCAGTCTCTTGAACGTAATCAGCCTCTTACATTGGAAATAAACGTAGATTATGATTGGTTGATATGGCTAATTAGATACTTCTGTAATCAGCATGGCTAATGTAATATTTCCTCTAAAAAGAGTGGAAGGGCTTATATGGGTTTTTGCAAACGAGCCGTTATCATAACGTTTGCAGGACAGAACTAGGATCCGTAGAATGTTCAGACCAATGTTTGAAAGATAGACATACAAAGAATGTCCTTTAGCTGTAAAGTGGAGCAGAATCTAAGCATTCTTAGTAGGAAAAAACTATCATGAACAAGTGACATGAGACTTAACAAATAAACAATCTGCATAATAACAGTGGCAAACATTTTATTTTTTATGTGATATTATAAATAAAGCCTCATTCTGAATTCTGCTGAAATTCTGAAATTTGGCACAAATGATGTCTACACCCAGTTTAAGATGTATTTTAAATCAAGGCCAAATGTGCAATGAATGTGTTATTTTTTAAGTAAAAGATGGGGAGAACAGGTAGTAGAAATGCCACTCCGAGTAGTTATTCTCTATTCTGACCTTCAGAACTTGAAATGAGGAGGTGTACTCGCCCAGCCTAGGACAAAAGCTGGGTGTTGTTGTAACAGTATTTCCAAAGGGCAGGTTTACCTTCAGAAAATTCTGTAACTTGCAAAGTTTTTAATCATGAGTTTTGTGAATTTCTTGCAAAATAAATATTAAAAGTACACTTACTTTGTATAGTTCTAACCAAGTTGGTTTTCCTGTGGATATCAGGGCTTTTGAAAGCATTTTGTATGGAGGTGTAATTTATGCTGAGTCACATAGCACAAAAAGCGAGTCAAGGTATGCATTTGCATATGAAATGACGACAAAGGATGGTTTCAAAGTACAAACAGCATTTGCGATGCAATCGGTCTCACGTCTACTCGAGTTGTAGTATAGGTATTAGTGGTGTAAACACCTAACCGGTCTTTTTTTGCCACATAAACTGAAAAGTAAAACAGTTTCATATAAGCGAGGCGACGGCTGCCATGAGCGCAAAGCAAACACACAGAAGGAAACAGACGTTTGCTTGCAGTGAAACGTATCAGCAAACGTATAATTATCCATGTAACCGGCAAAAGTGCAAATATCCATGTAACAGGGTCGATGTCATGCAAAGCGCTCTACTGCCTACGAAATAAAGAGAAAAAATAGTGCAGAAACCATACAGAAAAGATGGAGCCTCTTCTCTTGTCAGTAGTTGGCCGGTGCGCTTGAGGCAGGCTAAACACCGGAAAAGGCATGAGGTATGCATGCCTTTCATTAATTAAATCAAGCTAATTTTAGAAGGCAAGCCCACAAACCAACCAAACTGATGGGCTTGACATGGGTGTGGTTAAAAGCCCACAGATAGATTACACCAGGGAAAGAGTGCTTTGTGCTCGACCCTAAAAAGGGTGCTTTACAGCATAGTTTTTTACATAGATTGACTGAAAAGCCAGAATTTCTATATGTGTGCTATTGAAACATTCTAATAATTTAATGTTGTGTGCTAAGCATGACTATCCCTCCCCAAGAGGTCTTTAAAATATAGTGACAACATAGCAGGTTTTGCAGTAAAATGTCCATAACAATTCACTAAAGGACATTTTGTTGTTCAAACAGATAATAACATAATATCATTATGCAGTTTCACATGGCTGATCATTTATCAAATTTATATATGCTTTTAATTTTTTCATCATTCCCATCCATACAGATTCCAAGAATCACTGAGGAGGGGGGCTTGAGAAATCAAATGTTATAGAAGTCTCACAAACACATGCTTTTACAGCAGAACTAGATATATTCCAGGGCTCACACTGCAGTGTTTCTACTCACACAGAGCTTCCAGGATCAAAGAATATAACAGTTACACTGGTCTTAAATGTTCAGGCCCTGACAGCAGTAGAGCTATCACAGGATGATTTTCCCACAGTGAGGATGAAATGTATTCACAGAACTTATGAAACTGCAGCTATACCAGCAAGTGCCCTTTGGCACCAAGCAATCAAAATAAGCAGTATGTCACCTAAATTATGCATAAATATCAAACCCAAGTTGCAGACAGCAACCACAACCTTAACCTCGTTGTACATAAAGTTTATATACACTTGTATGTCCTCACTACATATGCACTCAATCACCAACTACAACACAGATGTAGGCAGTGTTTGTTGCTAACAGTCACAAACTATAAACACACACAGATAATTAGCACACATGCAGACAGTGTGCACTTGGACTGAGACACAACTTGTATACAGAAGTGCATTCTTAAAACAATACAAATGTCTCACAAAAGTGTAAGAGCAATGGCTATTGTTCTCAGTGTACATCCCTCCAATTCAGAGTTTATCCATCAGTTGCAAGAATAAAGTTCAGAAACACTCAGAGGGTACACCCCTCTTGTCTTCTGTTTGGCCCTACATTCTGCACCTTGCTTCCGAGTCCGCACACTGGACATTGTTTAATTTAGCAGCATTCATGAAAACACAACTTTTGTGTTTTTGAAGAACACTGCCAGTGCACCAGGCCCCCAATGACTGTAGGAGGTGGGGGCTAAGGCATGATCCAGCTACAGAGTGCTGTTAAAACACAATACTCCGTAGGTGGGATTTTGGAATGGATGTTTGAGGTGCACAGTTCATCTAGGGTCGCCTCACACAGGCACAATCCATTTTATTGAGCAGACATACTGCGCATGCCTCAGGAAGCACAGTACAACTGCTAAAATGTGGCTGTCAGGATGCATGTCAGTGCATCTCTGAGGCCAATGAGAAACCACACACAGTAGCAGGGGCAGGATCCCCAGTTATATCCCAGCTTCCTATAGAGCTGTGCTTCCAGTCCTATCATGAAGGTGAGAGGGGGATTGAGGTGGGTTTTCTTCTATTCAAAACTACCCTTGCTGCCTTGGCTGACTCCTTGTTCGGAATTATGGCTTGCTGGTTCCAATATCCAGCATCAGATTCCTGCTCTGATGCAAAAGAGGCAAGGTAAGTAATACAAATGTTTCTGTGTTCATGTATGTATGTGTTTTCGAGTGTGCTTGTGATTGAATAAAAGTGAATGCGATTGAGTGAAAATGTGTGTTTGTGAGTGTCAATGAGAGTGAAAGTGAGTGAGAATCCAAGTTTGAGTGTAAGAATAAGTCAAAGTGAGTACAAAGGAGTGAGTGTAGGAGAGTGAGTACATTAGAGGAGTGAGTGATTAGGATTGTGAGAGAGAGTGGAAGTGAGTCAGAGAGTGTACCTAGCAATGGTGCAGCAGATGCAGCTGCACAAGGGCCCAGGTTCAGTGAGTGTGAAAGGTTGGGCTTGTGTAAAAGTGTATGTAAGTGTGAATGAGAACCAGTGAGTATGAGTATGTTTATGTGTGATCAGTAGTGAGTGAGAGCAGGGACGTAGCTTGGTCTGTAAAACTGGGGAGGTAAGCTTCAGATTTCCAAAAAATCACGCTGGCATCAGGCGTGGCTCCTTCACTATGACGGAGGAGTGTCCCCCACCCCCGCCAGCAGCAAGAGCTACAAAATGAAAAAATTAATTGATAATAAACAGTGTTTATTATCGTTTTTATTTTTTAGATGGCGGGGCCATGGGCGATGACAGGGACAGAGGAGGAGTGCACAGCACTCCCATCAGTGCGAATGTATGTTTGGCTGGCTGTCTCGGGCCGGCCAAACACACATGCACACTGGGCTCTGTCAACTGTGTTGCCGGGTTGAAGAGAGCAGACAGTGGCTGCCACTCTGCCTCAGAGTGCACTCCGGCCAATCCTAATGCTGCTCTCATGTGACAACAGCATCAGGATTGGTCGCTGAGCAGGCTGGGAACCTATGCCTGCAGCAAGTGGAGCTGGAGCCAGAAGAGTGGCATTTGTAGTTGTGCCCCCGCCTCGCAGCTTTGCCCCTACAGGAGCCGCCACTGGCTGGTATATATTTGGTTTATATTGTTTACATACATCATACGACAAGCAGACTGCATGAGAGTGGCTTAAGCGGCAGTACAAAGAGAGAGCAGTGCAGATTGGTCTGATTAATAAGTGAGAGAAACATAATATTTTGTAAAATAATTAACATTTTATGGGCTTTCAGAACAGAGATGAGAGAGAGTGTGTGTGCTTTGTCAGTGAGTGCATGCATAAATCCCAGTTGAAACCCAACAGACAACTCATCATACCCAACTGAAAGCACCTGTATCCAGTAATTCATCAGAATATACATTTATTAGTGGGGGTGTAACACCCCAAATACCCCCCTCAAGCTACGTGCCTGACTGGGAGTGATGATGAGTAAGTGAGAGAATGTGAGTTAGAACGAGTGAGGGAGATACCCAACAATTTAGAACTGCAGAGAGACAGGAATTGAAGAAGTAAACGCAGCTGCCTTTTCCCAAACACCCTTCATGATGCAGAAGTAGGTCTAGAATATGCTGGACACATTTTTAGTGTACTAACAAAAAAATGGCAAAGTGTGAAACAAAGCGGCATCTACAAAAATATCAAAGGAGCGGGTCCACCTAAAATTGATAGCATGCCTGTGTACATGGACAAAGAACAGGGAAATACTCAATAAAAATATTGAAATGCTGGACTTGTTACAGGGATGCAAAATATTATTTTTTGAAAATGAAAGCGTGTCTTCGCCTGGGCAGAGGACGGTTTAACATAAGAATGGATGCAGGAAAATGAAGTGCTTGGTGTTCCTGCCACTTGAGAATTCTACAGTCATGTCTATGCCTGGGCCAGGGCAGGCCCATGCATTCTAAAGACCAATAGGACCACCATGGGACAGAGTGTAAGAGTCCTGGTACTCCAAAATATGTACTGGTGGGCCCACTGGCACTCCCCCGGCGCAATGTAACCACTGGGTTAAGGAGAGGGTGCTGTATGGCCATAAAGATAGGGTGGTGGGTAGTTATAATGTAAGGTTTCATTTTACGGAGTAGGTTAGCATAGGGTCAGTACACTTGCTCTTGAATCCCTCTTACTCAATGTAGTGGTAATCTCAGAAGTGGTAATCTCAGCAGTGGTAATCCCTGCAGTGGTAATCTCAGCAGTAGTAATCACAGTAGTGGCAATATCAGCAGTGGTAATCCCTGCAGTGGTAACCTCAGAGGTAGTAATCACAGTAGTGGTAATATCAGTAGTGGTAATCTCAGTAGTAGTAATCACATCAGTGGTAATCTCAGCAGTGGTAATCCCTGCAGTCGTAATCTCAGAGGTAGTAATCCCAGTAGTGGTGATCTCAGCAGTGGTAATCCCTGCAGTGATAATTTTAACAGTGGTAACCTCAGCAGTGGTAACTCCTGCAGGGGTAATCTAAGAGGTAGTAATCACATCAGTGGTAATATCAGCAGTGGTAATCTCAGAGTTAGCAATCAAAGTAGAGGTAATCTCAGAAGTACTAATCTCAGCAGTGGTAATCCCTGCAGTGGTAATCTCAGCAGTAGTAATCACAGTAGTGGTAATCTCATCAGTGGTAATCCCTGCAGAGGTAGTAATCACAATGATGGTAATCTCAGCAGTGGTAATCCCTGCAATGATAATTTCAAAGTGGTAATCTCAGAAGAGGTAATCCCTGCACTGGTAATCTCAGAGGTAGTAATCACAGTAGTGGTAACCTCAGCAGTGGTAGCCCCTGCAGTGGTACTCTCAGAGGTAGTAATCACAGTAGTGGTAATCTCAGCAGTGGTAATCCCTGGGGGGGTAATCTCAGAGGTAGCAATCACAATAGTGGTAATCTCAGCAGTGGTAATCCCTGCAGTGGTACTCTCAGAGGTGAGCTAGTAATCATACTAGTGGTACTATCAGCAGTGGTAATCTCAGAATTAAAGATCACAGTAGTGGTAATCTCAGCAGTAGTAATTCCTGCTGCGGTACTCTCAGAGGTAGTAATCACAGTAGTTGTAATTCAGCAGTGGTAATCCCTGCAGTGGTACTCTCAGAGGTAGTAATCACAAAAGTCGTAATTCAGCAGTGGTAATCCCTGCAGTTGTAATTTTAGAAATAGTAATCACAGAAGTGGTAATCTCAGCAGTGGTAATCCCTACAATGATAATGTCAATGGTGGTAATCTCAGCAGAGGTGATCCCTGCACTGGTAATCTCAAAGGTAGTAATCACAGTAGTGGTAACCTCAGCAGTGGTAACCCCTTCAGGGGTAATCTCAGAGGTAGTAATCACGCTAGTGATAATCTCAGCAGTGGTAATCTCAGAGTTAGTAATCACAGCAGTGGTAATCTCAGCAGCTGTAATCCCTGCAGTGGTACTCTCAGAGGTAGTAATCACAGTAGTGGTAATCTCATCAGTGGTAATCCCTGGGGGGTAATCTCGGAGGTAACAATCACAGCAGTGGTAATCTCAGCAGTGGTAATCCCTGCAGTGGTAATCTCAGAGATAGTAATCACAGTAGTGGTAATCTTACCAGTGGTAATCCCTGCAGTGATAATTTCAACTGTGGTAATCTCAGCAGAGGTGATTCCTGCACTGGTCACCTCGAAGGTAGTAATCACAGTAGTGGCAAACTCAGCAGTGATAACCCCTGCAGGGGTAATCTCAGAGGTAGTAATCACAGTAGTGGTAATCTCACAGTGGTAATCTCAGAGTAACTAATCACGGTAGTGGTAATCTCAGCAGTGGTAATCCCTGCAGTGGTACTCTCAGAGGTAGTAACCACAGTAGTGGTAATTCAGATGTGGTAATCCCTGCAGTGATACTCTCAGAGGTAGTAATCACAATAGTGGTAATTCAGCAGTGGTAATCCCTGCAGTGCTACTCCCAGTGGTAGTAATCACAATCGTGGTAATTCAGCAATGGTAATCCCTGCAGTGGTATTCTCAGAGGTAGCAATCACAATAGAAGTAATTCAGCAGTGGCAATCCCTGCAATAGTAATCTCAGAGATAGTAATCACAGTAGTGGTAATCCCAGCAGTGGTACTCTTAGAGGTAGAAATCACACAGTAGTGGTAATCTCAGCAGTGGTAATCTCTGCAGGGGTAATTGCAGATGTAGCAATCACAGCAGTGGTGATTCAGCAGTGGTAATCCCTGCAGTGGTACTCTCAGAGGTAGTAATCACAATAGTGGTAGTTCAGCAGTGGTAATCCCTACAATGATAATGTCAACGGTGGTAATCTCAGCAGAGGTGATCCCTGCACTGGTAATCTCAAAGGTAGTAATCACAGTAGTGGTAACCTCAGCAGTGGTAACCCCTTCAGGGGTAATCTCAGAGGTAGTAATCACGCTAGTGATAATCTCAGCAGTGGTAATCTCAGAGTTAGTAATCACAGCAATGGTAATCTCAGCAGCTGTAATCCCTGCAGTGGTACTCTCAGAGGTAGTAATCACAGTAGTGGTAATCTCATCAGTGGTAATCCCTGGGGGTAATCTCAGAGGTAACAATCACAGCAGTGGTAATATCAGCAGTGGTAATCCCTGCAGTGGTAATCTCAGAGATAGTAATCACAGTAGTGGTAATCTCACCAGTGGTAATCCCTGCAGTGATAATTTCAACTGTGTTAATCTCAGCAGAGGTGATCCCTGCACTGGTCATCTCGAAAGTAGTAATCACAGTAGTGGCAACCTCATCAGTGATAACCCCTGCAGGGGTAATCTCAGAGGTAGTAATCACAGTAGTGGTAATCTCACAGTGGTAATCTCAGAGTAACTAATCACGGTAGTGGTAATCTCAGCAGTGGTAATCCCTGCAGTGGTACTCTCAGAGGTAGTAACCACAGTAGTGGTAATTCGGATGTGGTAATCCCTGCAGTGATACTCTCAGAGGTAGTAATCACAATAGTGGTAATTCAGAAGTGGTAATCCCTGCAGTGCTATTCCCAGTGGTAGTAATCACAATAGTGGTAATTCAGCAATGGTAATCCCTGCAGTGGTATTCTCAGAGGTAGCAATCACAATAGTAGTAATTCAGCAGTGGTAATCCCTGCAATAGTAATCTCAGAGATATTAATCACAGTAGTGGTAATCCCTGCAGTGGTACTCTTAGAGGGAGAAATCACACAGTAGTGGTAATCTCAGCAGTGGTAATCCCTGCAGGGGTAATTGCAGAGGTAGCAATCGCAGCAGTGGTGATTCAGCAGTGGTAATCCCTGCAGTGGTACTCTCAGAGGTATTAATCACAATAGTGGTAATTCAGCAGTGGTAATCCCTGCAGTAGTAATCTCAGAGGTAGTAATCACAGTAGTGGTAACCTCAGGGGTGGTAATCCCTGCAATGGTAATCTCAGAGGTAGTAATCCCAGTAGTGGCAAACTCAGCAGTGGTAATCCTTGAAGGGATATTTGCAACTGTGGTAATCTGAGCAGAGGTAATCCCTGCACTGGTAATCTTGGAGGTAGTAATCACAGTAGTGGTAACCTCAGCAGTGGTAACCCCTGCAGGGGTAATGTCAGAGGTAGTAATCACAGTAGTGGTAATATCAGCAGTGGTAATCCCTGCAGTGGTACTCTCAGAGGTGGTAATCACAGGAGTGGTAATTCAGCAGTGGAAATCCCTCCAGTGGTAATCCCTGCAGTGGTAATCTCAGAGGTAGTAATCACAGGAGAGGTAATCTCAGCAGTGGTAATCCCTGCAGGGGTAATCTCAGAGGTAGTAATCACAGCATTGGTGATCTCAGCAGTTGTAATCCCTGCAGTGGTACTCTCAGAGATAGTAATCAAAATAGAGGTAATTCAGCAGTGGTAATCCCTGCAGTGGTACTCTCAGAGATAGTAATCACAATAGAGGTAATTCAGAAGTGGTAATCCCTGCAGTGGTAATCTCAGAGATAGTAATTACAGTGGAGGTAATCTCAGCAGTGGTGATCGCTGCAGTGATAATTTTAAGGGAGGTAACCTCAGCAGAGGTAATCTTTGCACTGGTAATCTCAGAGGTAGTAATCACAGTAGTGGTAACCTCAGGAGTGGTAATTCCCTGCAGTGGTAATCTCAGAGGGACTCATTTCAATGTAGTAGATTCTATGTAGTGGTATATGGACTCTGTTGTATTTTAGGTGGTGACATACAACCCTTCGTGCTGGGTCCTCGGTCTGATATGTTCATTGCATTGGCATGTGAATAACGCTCATACATTTTCTGTTTATAATAACTTTCCTGAAGAACATGTTTTAAACCACTTCCTCCTCAGCGAGAAAAAGGACCTCTGAACTGAGTACAGCACAGCGCCTTCCTGAGGGGCATGATCCTCATCTAAACATAAACATCTTCATTCATTTAGTTTTTAATCAGCAGACTAGGGCCTTATAAAACAATAGGACTCAGATAGAATCTATTTCACAAGCATTTGCAGTGCAATGGGTCTCACGTTTACTCAAGTTAAAGCTATTAGATTTGTGAACCCTTAACCAGATTTTTCTTGCCACATAAACTGAAAAGTAAAACAGTTTCACATAAGTGAGCAGACAGCCACCATGAGCGCAAAGCAAACACACAAAAGAAAACTGAAGTTCGCTCACAGTGAAACGTATCAGCAAAAGTGTAATTATCCATGTAACCTGCAAAAGTGCATTTATCCATGTAACCGGAAAAGTGCAATTATCCATGTAACCAGCAAAAGTGCAAATATCCATGTAACAGGGTAGATGCCATGCAAAGCGCTTGATTTCTTCCCAGTGAGATCGCGCTGCCCACGAAATAAAGAGAAAAAAGTATTCCAGAAACCATACAGAAAACATGGATCCTCGTATGTTTTCAGTAGTTGGCCAGTGCGCTCGAGGTGGGCTAAACACCGGAAAAGGCATGACATATGCATGCCTTCCACTAATGAAATCAAGCGAATTTTAAAAGGCAAGCCCAAGAGCCAACCAAACGGATGGGCTTGAAATGGGCTTGGTGAAAGGCCCACAGAGAGGTTACACCAGGGACGGAGCACGTTGCGCTCAACCCTAAAAAGCTAAGCAAGTTAAGCACTTGTCTAGAAAATGCTCATTACTGAGCGGCTCCAGCTAACACTTGTGAGAGAACAAATTGAGTGCTGAGGCATAGGGAAAAGGGAAACTCCAAACTATCTGTAGGCCAGCAATTAAACACAATGCAAGACTAATATTGTAAAATAAACAGCCTGGTCTCCCTTTAAACAAATGCTCAGTCTGGGTCAGTGATTGAAAGTGGGGCCCAGGGCACTTATTGTTCAGGGTCAACACTTATGTTTCCGCGTCAGACTTTGAACTAGAACAAGAGTAAGAAATAAGGCATAAAAGAGAGAGCGGAAGAGAAGGATGGAAAGACTGTGAGAAAGAAAGAAAACCAGGGGTGAAAAAGAACCTGAAGAGTGAGTGAAAGAGGCAGGGAATGTCTGGTGTGGATTTAAGAAGCATGTGGTGGAATCAAGACTTTCTTATGAAATATATGAGTTGCCCCTAAACAAAAATCACCTTTCTATTTCTATATGACCTACGGAACAGGGTAGGGGTAAACAGAAACCTAATATTAAAAATAAATCCTACTTGGCCAATCAAATACAATCACATTGTAGACAGATACTAGAATATTAACTTAATTAATTTCTTATAAAATCTCTTAAAATGTGTTGCCTAGGAGCAACAAGAATAGCATCATCAACTGCTTTTCTTTAAAAACCTGATACTACTACGATCAGTTAGTTCATACCTCATACAGTTACACATCTTAAACAGACCATATTGCCAAAGACAGATATCTATTATTACATTCATTGAGATACAAAAATACAAAACAAGTTCGCATGAACTGATAATCTTAGAATAGTTTCTTGCAGTGGATGGTAAGAAACAAATGTAAATATGATAAAAATAACTTTGCTGTTGATGGTATAAGACAATTAATAGGTATGGCTGACACATGGTTGGGTGCTGGGAATAGAATAATGTGCAGGTACAAATTGGCACTACAGAAAGGCAATAGGAGTAACCATAAAAGAAGAGTTTATATACTAAACAAATATTTCAGTTCTAAGGAAATTACCACTCTAGATAGGTAGGGAACCATGGAAGGAAGTTGATGGTGCTATTTTTGTCTCATGACCAGCAAATGTTTAAGAGATTAAATCATGAAATAAATGAATCAAGAATAGTATTCAAGTGTGAGTCCTGACATAGTGCCGGCAGAATGCTTCCAAGCAAAATTCTGGAATGTATTGTTTTACAAATTAAGCACTGCCCAAATGTAACTGAAGAGGGACACTATGGGTTTCATAGTGAATTCCTTATTATGTTGCATCCAGTAATCACTTATATATCAGGTTCATTAGTTACTGAGTGAGGTATTACTTCTCCTTTCTGAAGCCTACACCCCGGATAGGAAGCCTACAAATTAATATTGCTTATTTAAGCCAGTCTTCCTTAGGCTGCAAAACTCAACATGTGCAGTATGTTTCTGGCACAATTTGCACCACATTTTAAATTTGCAAGGTTCTTGCAGGGCATGAAAAATGCATTATTATTGCATTTTTTCCAATCTCATATCAATCCAATTTGTGCTAAATTAGGTTAGAACAAGACTACAATTGAGGCCCTCTATAAAAACCCGTATGTCATCAGTGTATGATGCTTTGGTGATTTAATTTACAAAAAGGATCAATTATTTATATTAATGCGAGCAAACACTTCACAAGCAGACTGGGAAATGTCACCATCTGAAACCCACGCACAGGGAAAAGGAGAAAGCACTGTTTATATTAAAATCTGACAGCAAACAAATCTGTTGTAACTACTGAAAGCGGTAGTTCCATCTGTTTGTTATGCAGTGAAAATTAAACAGGAGACGCCTGTTTTATTTCATCTGTTAATGCCTACTGTCTTCCTATCACTGCTGTCTTCGTTAAAATGCTTGACTGAAGGTAGTAATAAATGGCGACTTTAACAATTATAACTGAAACAAAGTCTTGTCCAGTGAGTCCAAAAATATTGAGGCACTGGTATCGCCACTCCATGAAAAAAAATGTCTATCAGATTATTAACTTACTTTGGGCATACAGACTGCAATCACTTTTACCTCATCACTTTCCTGACCAAACTGCAACACACACATCAGTTAGTTGAAAGTCCCTCGGCCACAGATTTTACCTTTGCGAGTAAATTGACTCAACTTGTATAATGTTTTGAATAACTTCTCCCACCAAAGTGATCACTTCCTATTGGCTTCCTTTTTCGAACTCCCAACCAAAAAACCTTAAAGAGATCCCAGCTGCTGGCCAGCCTAGTTTAAGTGGCGAGTTAAAAAAATTGAAATGGAGTCGGATCAGCCCCGATTTATTAAAGGGTTCGGGAGATATAAGTAAGACCAAGAAACTATTAGATTAAATTAGAAGATCTAATCAAAAGTCTTTACATCTGGCCACAAGTATTTAATTTCCTAACCACATAGCAGCCGGCCAAAACCAAGAGCCAGTTTCATCCTGCTACGAAGCTAAAAATCCTTGGTACACAAATAGGTTAAACAACTTGCAGTCTAAACATCGCTCCCTTACAAGAAACAACAAGAAAACACAGCTCACCACCCAGGTCAACACTATTATCCATGACTTGGAAACACCCCTGGGTAGTGAAAAGGAAACACCACGGCCAACTATGGCTAACTCTCAATAAGCTTATACTACAAAAGTATCAAAGTAAGTTCTTGGAGTTCAGTAATTGCCTGGAAACACTGAAGACCCAACAAAAAGGGGATGAGATCTGCTCATCGCCTGGATAAAACACACTAACACATTGTATTACTTGCAGGTACCCAATTCTACAAAGGTCTCCACAGCTCATCAAATTATCATGCCCTTCCAGTTCCGCATGCAAGGTACAACAGAAAACAATTAGAACTTTATCTCAGTTTAAGCAAGTACTAAGGGACATATTTAATTGCCCCTAGCGCCATATTTACAAGGTGGCGTTAAGCCACTTTTGTGTCTTAACACCACCTTGTAAATGCAGCCCTTTCTCACGCAGCCTTTTGCGTGGAAGGGGCGGGCAATGGGTGTTGCTTTGGGCTTGCCACAGCAACACCCAATGTATTTTGATGCTGCCTCAAATTTACGAGATTTTGTAAACCTGAGGCAGCGCCAAAATCTAATGCCACCCCAGGGGTGGCGGTAGCAAGGCGCAACAAGGAGGAATACTTTTATTGCTCCTTGTTTTTTGCTTTTTCTATGCGTGCTGCATTATGCAGAATGCATAGAAAAAGCAAAATGCCAGACATGATTGTTTATGTGTGGGAAGGTGTCCCTTCCTGCACATAAATAATAATTTCAAAATTACCATTCACCATAAGTGATTGTTTATGTGCAGGAAATCACCATTAGTGATTGTTTATGTGCAGGAAGAGACACCTTTCCACACATAAACAATCAAACTTCTCAACGTAGACATCCTTGCAAGACGGTGCAAGGATGGCTGTGTTAGCGCAAGCAGCTTAATTTAGTGACAGCGCAGTGGCCAATACAGGGGACAACACAGGGGTGCACCGTATTTAATTAACTAAAGCACATCCCTACATTATGAAAATGACGGAGTGCGGCGCTGCCAATTTTGGCGCAGCATCGCGCTTCTTCATTTTCTTTCAAATATGGGCCTAAGTTTGTGTAAGTCCAACTGAGCTCTGGGACCAAACAGAATGTCTGCTTCAGTATACAAGTTGGACTTTGACATCTGGTCTTTAAGACTATATCTACTCTTCATCTCCTCATATTAAATAGCCCAAGTAACTGAATTATGTAATAGCTCCATCTGATTCCCCATCTACAAAAAGCATGTCCCAGTAACCACCACCTCATAGTCTCTTAGATAAAGACTCAAATGCATAGGCCACAATCTTTTTAGAAGAACTTGAAAGATGTGCTTCTGAAAAACAAATTATATTCTTTTATCAAACTGGTTTCCAACCTAACTACAGCATTATCAACAACATTCTTGCCCAGGTATACATGGGATAGACTTCAAAGTGCCATTCATCTGTTCTACAAGTCCTGAGGCTTCTGGGTGGTAGAAACTTCTGCTCAATGTTTAAAGCTGAACATAGCAATTTAATCACCTCATTGTTGGAGTGGCTTCCTCTATCTGATTCTAAAGAGACCGGAAAACCGAAACATGGAAACAACTCCCTAAGCAGTAACTTTGCTACTGTGAGACTTTTATTTCTGCTTGTAGGGTAAGCCTCAATCCAATCACTGAAAATGCACACAATCACTAACATATATTTCAAACTAGCACACACAGACATCTCAATGAAGTCCATTTGCATTCTGCTGGATAGTCCTTCCGCCATGCTTATATGTCCCATATTGACGACTGTTCCTTTGCCCACATTCATCTGCTGGCAGATGATGCAGCTGTGGAAAACTGCTTCAGCAACCTGTCTGAACTTTGGATTGAACCAAAATTGCTTGAACAACCTGACCGTGGCATCTCTTTCCACATGAGCCTGTCCATGATAGTATCTGTCAATCTGACTCAGAACTCTGTTTGCCAGTACTACCTTCCCTTTTCCCGAAACCAACATGTCATCATTTCTTTGGACACATTTCGACTTTAACCATTCCCTATGCACATCTTCCCCGACATTGTCTTGAAGAGTTTTTAATTTCTCCAAATTGCCAATAACATGCATTACATAATTTGCATAGATCTCATCACTTTCAGGTAACAATTCCCATTCTCCTTTGTAGGATATGCCGTTCAAGGCACAACATTTTTCAACTTGATCCGCATATGCATTACCCAATGACACGTAATCTTGTGATCTCTGATATGCACTACATTTCACCATAGCAATCTTTTCAGGCATTTGAATTGCTTTTAACAAATCATGTATTCTTTCATCATTTCTTATTGGTAAACCAGACGAGGTCATGAAATCTCTCTGTGACCACAATTGGCCAAAGCCATGCACAATGCCGAATCCATATTAACTAGCTATGTAAATAGTGACTTTCAATTGAGTTGAAATGTGGCATGCTCTAGTAAGAGCCACTAGATCTGCCACTTGTGCTGAAAACACTCATTGAAGCCATGAAGCTTTCAGTATCACAGTGATGGTACACACTGCATATCCTGCTCTTAATGTGCCCACATTATCTCTCAGACAGGAACCATCAACAAAGATCATTTGGTCATTTTCTTCCAAGCAAGTATCTCTAATATCGGCTCTGGGTTTTGTGCATAATTCTGTAATTTCCAGACAATCATGTTCTGTATCATCCAATTTACCAATGTTTGCATCTTCATTTGGAAGTAACGTTGCTGGGTTCAGTACTGTACATTTCTTAATGTTTACATTTGGAGACCCCAAGATTGTGGTCCCATATCTGGTCAGCCTAGAGCTGATCAGATATTGCATTTTTGACCTAGTAAGCAAAATCTCAATTGAATGACGTACCATTATAGTAAGGGGAAAACTCATTACTATATTCTCGCTCTGAGCAAGGCTCTGCTCCACTGCTGCAACAGACCACAGACAATCTGGTAAAGCTGCTGCTGCCGGATCCAAAGTGGCTAAAAAAATATGCCACTGGGCAATTCACACTGCCATTAGTTTGAGTCAAAACGGACAAAGAACATGCATCACATTCATGACAAAACAACAGAAAAGGTTTTGTGTAATCAGTCATTCCCAAAGCTGGAGCTTGGCACAAACTTTCTTTCAAATCAGTAAATGCTTTCATACATGCTTCATCCAGTACTATAGAATCAGGAACATCTTTATGAGTCAGCTTCTGTAAGGGCTTTGAAAGAACTGAAAAATGCAGGATCCATTGGCGGCAGTGACCCACCATTCCCAAAAACATCCTCACATCTTTCTGTGTATTTGGTGCTGGCATTTGCAAAAAAGGTGCAACTCTTTCTCTGGAAAATCTCCTAGTTCCATTCTTGATCCAATGACCCAAGTATTTCACTTCTTTCTAACAATACTGCAATTTAGAAGGGGACACTTTAAGTCCATTGTCTCCCAGGAAATTCAACAATGCAATTGTATTGTATATACAGTTGTCTTTTGTTTTATATGCAATTAACAGATCATCAATGTATTGCACAAATGTTGACTGATAAATTCTTTTTCAAGATCTGGTTCAAAATGGATGGTGACTCGGAAAACCCTTGTGGAATTCTACATCAACAGTAGACCCTGTTGAAGAACATAAAACAAATTAGATATCTGCTGTCCTCGTGAAGAGGAACGGAAAAGAACGCTTGATATAGGTCCACTACAGTGAACCATTCAGCATCGCATGGGATCTGAAACATAATCACAGCTGGATTTGGCACGACTGGGCAACACTTAACCACTATGTCATTATTTCTCTCAAATCCTTCACAAGTCAGATTTTCCCACTAGGTTTGCACAATCCTATTATTGGGGAATTACATGGGCTGCTCAACACTTCTTTTAAAATACCAAAATACCTTTCTCCACAAACTCTCCTATCATTGGTTTCACACCCTTGATTGCATCTTTTGCCATTGTGTATTGTGGAGTCTGAGGAAAAATTACATTGGGCGTAACTGCGACTCTAACTGGTTCTGCTCCTTTTATGAACCCAATGTCCTTTCCTGAAAGATACCAAACTTCGGACTTAACACTATTCTGTAAATCAGTAGGTAGATCTTTTACTGCAAAAACTGGAAAGAAACTAATCAAAGGAGCTTCTTTATTCATTGGCTCATCGAAACTGATCAAAGGAAATTCTTCAGACACTGGCTCATTTTTAAGAGTAAGTATCAGGTCTTCTTCATCATCACTGTTTGTTTGAATTTCAATAGCCACACCTGACCAAGTAATTGAGCATCTTGTTTTACACAATAAATCCCTTCCCTGTAAGGACACAGGACTTCAATCACAAACCACAAACTTGTGCAAACACTTAAAATTACCAATTTGAACCAAAACTGGTTCCGTAATTTGGTTAGTCAAATATTGATTAGCAATTCCCACAATCTGAACTGTCTTCACTGACAAGGGCAGATCTGGAACCTCTGCAGATCTCACCGTCGAGCGTGTAGCTCCAGTGTCAACCCAAAATGAAACTCTAAGACCATTCACCTTTCCTTTAACATAAGGATCTTCCTGATCCACTTCTAAAGAAGCTGCCATCACACATTCCTCTTCATCTGAACTCTCAGACATCCAAACATTGTTTATTTCATCTTCACTGTGTAGTGGAAATTGATGTTCAGTATTATACCTCTGATTCACTCTTTGACCTGTGACCATCTGAGAAAGCATCGCCTGCTGCTGATCCATAGGGGCATGAGATATCTGAATTTGTTCTCTAGACATTTGAATTTGTTGTGCAGGCACCATCTGCACCTGTGGCTGCATTTGCTGTAACTGGGGCACTCATACTTGTAATGGCTGTACAGTTTTCATGGGTTGTATAGGTTGGAAAACTTGCACCGGATTTACATTATTCTCAAAATTTTGATTTTGACCTCTCATTCTTGGTCCTCTCACATTTTGATATGAATTGACATAATTCACTTGATAAATCATACCTCCCTGATTTACCATTGGATGCTCCTATTTCCAATGCCCGATACCCCCGAAAGCATGACAAAGCAACATTCTCTTTCATTGTGGCTCTCCTTGTATCATTACTGTATTCAAATCCGGACCACGATTAACACTTCCCATTCCACCACAACCTCTGCCTCCATTCTGAAACGTGCCTTGATTCTGAAAGATGCCATTTCCCTGCTGCTGCTGGGGCTGAAAGTTTCCCTGAATCCCTGTCTGTAAAGCCTTGATCTGCATCACCATTGCTTTCTCCTTCAACTTTTTCTGTTTCAGTTCAGTCTCATTACTACAGTATTTCATGTACTGAAGCACCTCATCAATCGGCTTGGCTTGCCAAAAAATCAAATAGCTCTTAATCATCTGACTAATTTCTGGTTTGAGTCCCTCAACAAATTTAAACACAAAGTGAATCATGTCTTCTGGCTCAGTTGTTTCTGTACCACTGTAATGTTCAAATGCTTTAACAACCTCTCACAGTATGCATCAATTGATTCTTTCGCTTCCTGAACTGTCCTATTGATGTGCTGCCAATCAATGTTTTTGGGCAAAAGTTTTGTTATCAGAAACTCAATGACTTTATAATAATATGTCATTACTTCAGGAGACAGTGCACCTGTTTCTGAATCTCTCGGCAGCTCACTCATTGGCCAATCTACACTCCTCTTGCATTCAGTCCATAAATCTGCTGCAACAACTATCTCCAAAAGAGTGTTTAGATCCTCCCATAGGCAATTTGCAAGCTTCACAAACCTGTCTGTCTGCTGGTACCATTCTACTTGTTCCTCTCTCAACCTCGGGTAATCATTTGTAAATTAAAAAATGTCACTCCTGGTGCAAGGGACATGTACAAAATTCCCTCCTGGAATTTCTCTCATTGGTAAAACTTTTACTGCTTCTCTATTCCGTGGTGTTTCTGCAGGAAAAGTATCAGGACCTTTTTTCTGCTTGTGTCTTTTCTTCACTCATCTGCCTTCATATTTATTAGCTCTTCACGTTTGGATGCCCTGAAACAACTCTCTAAGGTGCATTTTCATCCCCGCAGACCTCATGTGTTCAAAGTCTTTTGTCTCAAATTCTAACCTGTAATGTCTCTTCAAATGTTTCATTTTCAAAAGGTCTATTCCATGTTTGTCTGCTGCATCCGCTAACTTTTGACGTACCTCACCTGCTTCTTTTGTAATCTTCAGACACAAGTATCACAATTCTTCTTCAGTGTAGGACTCTAACTTATTTACACCTATGGTTCCCTCAACAAGTTCACTCACTTTCATTTAAAGCCTAGTGTAGTTGATATAATTCCTTCCACTAGACGCATTTTTGTGAGGTATTCAGCTTTTCTAACCATTTGGTTAATTGCTGTGCTGTCAAACCCTGTAATGAGATGTTATTAGTCCTAGTAGCAGATAGCTGTTGTACACTTAAACTTGGAGGTTGAGGTGTCAGTAACCTCATGTTGGTGCCAATGTGCGACCATGTTTCAGTATTCAAAGGAGTTTTGAGAGAGCTCAGGTCTAACAATGACCCTGTAGCATCAAAAGTCTGTGTGGGACAAATTATTCTTACATTATCTTGCACTTGACTTTGACTTAGGATTCCCTGACCATTTGCACCATTGTTACCATGTGCAAATAACGGTATGTCTGGACCAATAGCGACGGTATTTTGCACTTGTATTTTGAGACTGCATTACACCTGTGTTCTGACTCATCAATACAGACATAGCTGTATTTAAGGCAGCAATAGGGAGTTGGCTCTGTCTGGATTACCATTGGTTTCTGATAAACTTGTCCCATTGGCACTATCAGATTCGTTGCTGCATCTATAATTGGCACATCTGGGTAAATCCTAGGAACACTAGGTTGTGGCAACTGACACTGTACTGGAGACAGTCGGCAGATTGAAACTACTATGCATTGGAATTTGTGAAAAAGGACTAGTCTGTACTTAGCTCTGGTTTACGTTAGGATTAACCTTTATGGAACCCTCAGCCTATACTGGACTCAGTGTCATGTTAACCTGTGTAGGTGCAGATGGATTCACACTAGTACTTGGACCCTCTTATGCCACATATGGTGGTGGACGATTACTCAACAACTGTAAAATTAACTCATCATCATCTGATTCCTCATCAGTAGTTAGAGACTTCTTTTCCTCTTTTGATTTTTGATCTTCATCTGAAATTAAACTCCCTTTCAATTTCTTAGTAGCTTTCTTTGCTTCCTTCTCACTGTCTGCTGAAATGGCAGGAAACATCCAAACACCATGTAAGGTATCTAGTCCCCACTGTCTCTGGTCATTATCCCACCTAGCTTCTGCTAGTGACTTTTCTGCTTTTCTCTCAAATTGTAATGCTTGTTGTTGTCTGGCTACTAGCGCCCAGATCGCTAATGCTTCGAACTGAACTGGTCTTTGCGGAGGTTTTTAAACAATACCTCACTTGTCTCAAATTCTCTAAAATTTGCAAATTAAATGTCACATTTTCAGGAAACGCTATGCTCCCTTCTTTTCCTGTGATTTCGCACCAATGCTTTAACCAAAGGCATTCTCCGGTACCTTTCTCTTCAATTACAAAATATGCCAGAGTACCTTCTGGCAGACAAATTTCTCCTGCCCTAGCTGCAATATATTAATCTCCCCTCAGAGCACTTTTTAAAGTTTTGAAAAACTTAATTTTCACAAATTTATGTCGAAAATCAATAATCAGGAAGTGACTTTAATCCCACAATCCTCTTCAATCCCCTTCTCGACCATTTGTGCTTCACAGTTGTCCACCCATCAATGTGTGACCCTTCTCACTAACCAACCTATCCCAGCGTGGCACAAACTGATGTCACATTTACACACAGCGGCTGACAAAGTCTTTCGCCTTGTCCTCCTAAACTCAATAACACTCAAAACTAATGTGAAACAATTTGCGAGCACTTCAACTAAACCCCCAAAAAACAATTTGTCTATTTACTACAGGTAGGGTAATACAATTGCTTCAGGAACCTTACGCATTTTTACTGCTGGCTTTCTCGCTCTAGTAGCTATTCTTTCTTTCTCAGTTCCCCAGATTGTCAAGCGAAATTCGACCCACAAATTTTACTCTCACCTGATCAATGGGTCTGTCCTGGTGCACATAGGATTTGCTAAATCTCAGTCAAAAAGACCTTACACTTGACTTAACTCACAACCTCGACTTGCCAGCCACCCCGATTGACCTACTAAACAGACAAATTATAATAAAAACAAGTGTCTCAATCCCATTTTAATATACTCTGGAGTCTTAGACCTACCTGTGAGGTCCGTAGACCAACAACCACGTTGACAATTTTTGAGCACTAGGCACCACACACACGTGAAGTTCACTGACTTCCCTACTCTTACACTTTGGAGTACACAAACCCCTTCTATAGCATCATTTGGAGTATGTAAACCCCTTCTTCAACAACATTTGGAATACGCAAACTCCCCTAAAATCTCAAAGACAACTCAATCACCTGCAAATTGTGCAAGCACATAATCTACTTCATTCAACCTGACAACAGAATGCTGAGATCACTCCCGACCAACAAAGACAAACTCCTGGGACCGGGGAAAATCACCTTAGGCGTTTAGGGACACATCTCCATATTCTGCATCAATTTAAAATCAGTAAATCTCAACTCAAAAACACTTTAATATAATTTTAAGAGACATAACCATCCTCTGCTACCAAAACTGTTAGCGCGCCTTTGGCTTATCTAATTTGACATAGTAATAGTAAGCAGATGCAACTATAAGGTTGATGAACCTTTTGGCTTGTTTAAATTATTATTGTAAGGTGTCACATAACACAACAGTATTAAACAGCACTAATCACCAAAGAGTCAGTAGAGAACGCACCATGATCCATTTGGTCACGAATAACCACACCTTTTAGTATCAATTAAAGTGTTTATTTCCCTGTATTAATAATGGTAAGGTCATGGAAATGAGTCTCAACACCAAATGGTACAAGTGAAGAACCATCACAGGATGACCAAATTTGCTAAAGAATTTTAATTTGAACAAAGGAATGAGAACGACAATTTCAATAGCAAAAACACTAATTAATAACAGCAATATTTGAACAAGAGATATGACATACATTATTTCAGCAATCAAATGACATCAGGTCATAGGTACAGAGAAAACACCTCACTAATTTCAGACTAGCATTAGCATGTTGGGCTTCATACAAAGGTTTTAGTAACATCAAGCTAATGTGCTATCAAAATAGCAGTAGTATTAAAACAGTAGTAGTTGGTACCTGGAAAACAAAAGACAAACAACAACACATAGATCAGAAATGTACCTATCCCTAAGATAATCAGTAGCACAGCTTCAAAATCATAGGGGGACAGCAAAGCCAGCATCAGCACAGAAGCAGGGAAAGGGTGACAGTTTAGAATTTGGGATATACGATCACTAAACCATCAGATCATTAGTTCAATATTGAACAGGCATGGTAAGCACCAGAATGTCAGTAGACTGACTGCAAAGGCATGAAGTGTCAAAGTGACAGGTTACACCAAGAATGGCTCCAGTAAGAAGCACGTCAAGAAATAATAGCTCTCATAGAAGTAATAATTACATTGACACTCTCTTCTCAGTACCCTAACTTTAAATTAAACTTGCTAAACATTTGCTATTGGTTGAAAACATCAGACGAAGAAAGAACATCCTTTTTCAAAAACATTAGATATCGGCAATGCATTAGAAAAGACACAATAAGAATCAGCAAAACGCTGATTTGTTCCTCTTCCATTTACGTAACTCCAAACTATACTAAATGTATCTTGTGCACCTCTTCTTCCGACTGTGATCAGTACGCTCTTTTGTTTGGCACATTCCAAATATGCTGCGAGACAGTTGTTACAGAAAACTCAGTATCCTCGAGAGAAAAACATATGTTAGAAACATAGCTTTAGACAAATATGCAAACCAATGAAGGGATGTTGTTATAGCAGCGGATAACTTCCCACTCCGACCTTGAAAACAAGAAATACTCATATTGTTTCAGCATTTAATTTAGCAGACGACATGCTCTTAAAGAGACATGTTTTTCATTACAACGTTAGTACATTTTTATAAAAGCATGTTCAGACCTTGCATGCGATGGTGGCCAATAATAAAGGCACATTTTGTGTCAACTTAATTTTCATCATAAAAAATTTCTCATATCAGCACATCAGTATGATTACGTAAGAGATTCAGGCAATATTTCGGTGCTCACACATATAAATCTATCAACTCAACAGGCCCTCCCCTCTTCACGTTCTCCATAGATTAGACTGCTACTTTTGCTAAGGTTGACCAGTGAATACTCTGGGAGAAATTGGCCAACTGGGAAATACCACAGCCACTTCTGTACATTATTTAATCACCTTATGCTGCCAAATAACTTAGAGTTAGAAGAGGTGCCAGATGTCATGTCATAGAAACAAGTTCAACAAAAACTGGACTTAAGAGGGCTTTGTGCTTGTACCTTTGTAATTTTTACATCATACACCAGATACTACAACATCTCAAGCTAGAGAATGACACTTTCCACCCAGCATCAGAACACAAAAGTTTTAAATCCTGCGTCATGCTGATGACTTAGTCATCCTAGACCAAACCAAACCTATGGCTGCAGTTGCAATGTATAATCAACAAAATAAATGAACACCAAACAAATCCAAAACTAAAATAAGGATCTTGAAAATCTAAGAAGAAAACAGAAACAAATGTTTTTTAGGGTCCCAGAAGTTAGATGACATCCCTATTCCAATATATGGGAATATAGATTTCTAAAAATGTTTTCTGGAAATACCAATATTTTTGCATAACAATGTGGTGACTGTTAGATAAGCTATGGTGCAAAATCTACGTGAAAGTCTTTCTTCTCCCAAATTCCACCAAAAATACACAGATACACTTGGAATTCAGCCTATGCTATCAAGAACTGCCACATCATGCTGCTTGCTTCCATCACTAGACACGCATCACCCGAAATTCTGAAATATCAAATAAGGGTCACAATGGAAGATAATAACACCATGAAACATCAATGGGACAACTAATGTTGTAGAGCCATAGGAAATCTGGAGAAGATTTGGTGGAAAGTTGTAGCTAAATAGGCTTTAAAGTCCCTGGTATACAGTAAATTTTGATCTGATGAATGAAGGACTATTGTGCATTTGCAAGGACCAGTAATGCTAACAGCCCTAGAAAACACAAGAAACTCACAGTAGAAATCTAAAAAGGCAAATTGGACCAATACTGTTGTTCCTAATCAAAGAATATAAAAGACACTGGCTAAGACATGCAGGTGGATCATATCAATGCAGACTTTGCATGTGGCAACAGGAGACAATTCTGCACCGCATTTACTGCCACTCAGGAGTCAAAGACAAGAGAGAGAAGATCCTGAGGATGATCTTTTGAAAGAGGGAAATTTTAACATGCAAGGATGTCCTGAGATGTGATATAAATACTAAATACATCCCTAAGTTTCCTTGTTTTCAAAGTTTGTAAGCATAACCTTTATAAAATTGGTCATTAATATTGGACCATGTTGGAAATTTGTTCTTTCTGAAGGGTCTCCCTGGATGTTTCCTCTTTTTTTGCTCAGACCTATTTTTGCTGGCTATGGAACTCTGTGCAATTTATCCCCTGCTACCTGTTGGAAAGTGTGTGTGCTCCTAGTCTCTAGTATATGGAGCTCAAAGTGTACTCGGGGACTGGTAAAATTCATCAGTGGGGTGCGGCACTCGTGCCCTCTCTTCATTGACAATGCAGACATGGCTGTAAGCCTGCCACCAGTAGCCTGACTATGCAGGTTTTACCTACAAATTAGAGCTATCATAATAACCCATTTTGACAAGAATAAACACTACTTGTAATTATTTATAAGTCACCCCTAAGTATGCCTTACTGCCCACAAAGGCAGGGTACATGGTTTGCAAAAGTAAGAAATTGAAAAGTTTTAATGTTAAACATGTCCTTACTATGAAAAGGCCACAAAAGCCAATGTCATTACAGCAGGTTTAGATGTCCCATAGGAAAGCATTTGGGTACAATGTAAAGTTTGATAAATGTTATCTCTGCCTAGGAACCAGCTATAAATTTAATGTTTGGACTTCCTGAATATTTCTTACAAGACAATTCACTGGTGAAGTTGCATTTGTAATAAATAGTTTAGAAAGATTACATTTCAAGAGTCACATTTGCCCTGCCTGAAATCCCTTGACGCTAAATCTATATTTTGCTCTATCCCTTCTGCAAGCTACTAATTTGCAGTTGATTGGGTGTGAATGAGGTGTGAACTTGCTCCCACGGCAGGGAGAAAAGGCCTTGGGCGTTGAGCGGTGTTGTACCTTTGAAAGAATGGCATATAGGTTGGGCCCAAGGACTTGATTAACTTCAAAGAGGCCTACTCTGGCACAAGGAGATGCAATTAACACCCAGGCCTGCATGCTTCTATTGTACCCCCCAGTCAGACGGTCTGCCATCACAGGGGGCCTCTTATTGATATTATAGTCTTAGATCCTAATGGAATGTCAAGACACCCCTGACAAGCCTGCTGGGTTTTTTTGTATGACATTTGTAGCGCACTTCAAAGGAGGGAAACTGAATGCCAAAACAATTTGTGTGGTTCCACCTTCTGGTTGCCAAAAGCTTTGTCCTACTAGACCTCTGCCTTTGAGGTTATTGTGGGTACAAGGACTGCATAAAACTGGATTTTGGTGTTACGTGTGAAGGACACTAGAATTACCATAGTACACTCTCCATGCACTCTTGCAACCCTCAGAATTCCAGTTTAATGTGGTCAAAGTCTTTGGTCATCTTCAAAATGCCCTAAGGGGGATAGGGTTTGCCCTTAGAACTTTATCCCATTATTTAGGGCATCTCAAGAGGTCATTCCTACCCACCAGCTAGTGCCAAGCATACTGTGATATCTCCTGACAAACACTTCAGAACACTTCTGGACCTATGAGTGATCAGGAGAGGAGTGAACCTGCTGTCTGACACCTGAGGAGAATCTAGAAGATGGACCTGCTCTCCTCTTGTGCCCGGAACAAACAAGTGGACTGCAAGGATCAGATGATTGGCCTCATGTTAAAGACACTGGGATACAACAATCTACAAGTGGCCATTTCCTGCAACTACCCAGATGACATGTGGCAACAGACATAGACTGTACCCTCCTGTTGGCCTTTGCTGGTCTCCTAGTGAATATGTAAGTGCCTCCTCTGAGGTGCTGGGGGTTTTAGGATTTGTACTCATGTGGTGGATTGGGAATAAAGTTAGAAGGTGAAATCTTTGCTGAAAAGGCAGCAAAGTCTACAGCCTCAAAGTCAAATAATTAGTCAGCGTTGGACAGGAGGGGTAACTGGTTTGTGAAAGTGGATGATTATCTCATTATAACATAATGTTCTTTAAAAAGATGTGTCCTGAGTGTCAACAGCAGGGCAGTACGCGCTCTATTGGCGACTAGAATGCAAAAACCCAGCACTCTCAAAACAACTTAATTTATGCATTGTGCTGATATGTTGTTGTTTAACCTTTTGCATTGCAGAGTTCAATCCTGAAGACTTATTTTTAATGTGCTTACAAATGCTGTTCATTTGCAATGTATTGCTGCAGGCTTTCAGAGTGTGTTAGGGTGTGGTCCCTCTCAAGGGCCTTCTAGAGACTTTCCCTGCAACATGCCTGGGTGTGGTTGTGGGCTGGGCAAAGACTCTATAAAAAGGAGCCAGCTCAGCTCCAAGTGCTCACTATTCAGAGGTCCCGGTGCAGAGCAGCAGCTACTTCCTGAGCTCCTGTCCCGATGGCCTATTTGATCTTCCAGACATCTGACTTTCATTCTTCATTTGGAGATCCTTGTTCTGAGCGGTAAGACGGTGGTTGGGCTGGCCTCCCGACGCCGTTATCGAGAACTCTCATGTTCTTGGGCCTAATTCTTTTATGATTTGACAGAGTACTTTGCGCGTGTGAAATGTGCGCGTGAGTGTTTGTGACATTTGCAGGGTGACTTGCGAATCGGCAAGACGCGCGATTCGTTTCATGATAATTTAATCTTGTTAATTATTGCGCCCTACCATTTCTTGACATTTACATGGTGGCATAAGAATCAGCAAGACATGCGATTCATTTTATGGTGTTTTAACTTTGTTGTTCATTGCGCGCTACCATTTCTTGACATTTACATGGTGGCTTAAGAATCGGCAAGACGCGCAATTCGTTTTATGGGGTTTTAACTTTGTTGTTCATTGCACGCTACCATTTCTTGACATTTACATGGTGGCTCAATCGGAAAGAGGAACGATTCGCTTTATGGTGTTTTAACCTTGTTGTTCATAGTGCGCTACCATTTCTTGACATTTACATGGTGGCTTAAGAATCGGCAAAAGACGCGCGATTCGTTTCATTGTACTTTGATCTTGTTATTCATTGTGAGCTGTTATTTGTTGGCATTTACATTGTGGTTTACGAATCGGCAAGACGCACAATTCTCTCCTCAAGTTTAATTCATGTTGTTTATTGTATGCCACTATTCTAAGATATTTATTGTGTAATATTCGAGTTGACAAGTTATGTGATTTGTTTTTCCTGAATCCATATTGTGTTATTCATGGTGCACAATCCTTTTATGGAGTTTACTATATATAGATATATATATATATATATATATATATATATATATAAATCTACAATATGCGCAATTTGTGTTGAAACATTATAAGAGTACACAGAAGATCAGAGTGTCTAGATGCAATATTGTATGGTCCTAGTATCCATTCTCATAAAGGATTTATATGACTGGTTTAAAATTTAGTCAGAACACTTTTCTGATTCTCATGTAAAGGAAAGTACTTGAATAAGAAAGGTTTAATTTAATCCATCTTGATTCCCTTACAGGTATCTTGCCATCTTGAAACTTAGTCCTTTTAAACTTAATTCTTAGATTGTTCATGTTTTCAGAATGACTATGCTTAGAATCATAGTCTAGTATTGATTTCAGGAGATATAGGGGGTCATTCTGACCTCGGCGGTAAAAGGCCCTTACCGCCGGTCAGAAGTCCGCCATTCTACCGCCGCGGCAAACCGCCACGGTCATTCTGACCACCAACTGTGAAACCGCCAAAAATCCGACATCCAAGGAAGGCCGCCTCATCAACGGGCCGCGGAAAACTGGAGATGACCAAACCTCCACCGTCACGCCAACACAAACACGCCCATGCCATTCTGACCCACGAATCCACGCGGCGGTCTTTCAACCGCGGTATTCCATTGGCGGTACACACCGCTGCGCTCAAAATACACACACAGCTCCAAAACAAAGCCACATTGGACAAATTGAAATACGCACACCTGAGACACATACAAACAACACTCCCACACATCCAATCAACTATAAAACACACACCCACATCACCCACAAACCCCCACTAGTTGGAAATCGGAGCGAAGGCGAGAGCGAGAGAGATGAAGATAGAGAGAGCGAGCACAGCAATAGAAAACCCCAACACACACAGGAACCCAACTTCATCACCCACACCACATCTACGCACACATCACCACATATCACCACGCACATCACCACAGACACCACCCCACACCTCATCCACACCACCCCATGGCACCCCAAAGACACCCAAGGTTTTCGGACCAAGAACTCCGGGTCATGGTGGAGGAAATCATGAGGGTTGAGCCCCAGCTCTTCGGCACACAGGTGCAGCACACCACCATAGCAAGGAAGGCTGAGCTATGGCAAAGGATCGTAGACAGGGTCAACGCTGTGGGACAGCATCCCAGAAATCGGGAAGATATCAGAAAGCGATGGAACGACCTACGGGGGAAGGTGCGCTCGATGATCTCCAGGCACAACATCGCTGTGCAGAAGATTGGCGGCTGACCTCCACCCACTCCACCCCAATTCACAGCATGGGAGCAAGAGGTGGTAAACATCCTGCATCCTGATGGCCTCGCTGGAGTACACGGAGGAATGGACTCTGGTAAGTCAAATCTCAACTACTTCACCCCCCCCCAACCACCAGCATGCCAACCCCCCCCACCCCCAATCTCAACCCCCCAGCACACAACCTCCCTGCCAATGTCTCACCAGCACAACCCACCCTAAACAACACCAACCCCTGAATGCCAACACAAACCATAGACAGCGACCACCAAAGCATGACCATTGCACATACCCATACCCCCCCCAAACCCTCACAACACCTCCCACAAGGGAATGCCAGCACTGGGGGACAAGGGCACTCAAAATGCACGCCATGGAACACACAGAAACAATAACCATACTCCTTTACCCCTGCAGGGCCCGAACTCCAACACACCGCCACGGAGGGTCCAGATATGTCCATCCCACCCCCAGAACAGGCCCCCAGCGAGGACAGCAGCTCTGTCGACCTAGAACCTGACGACCAGCCCGGACCATCGGGGACCTCTGGACAGTCGGTTCCCCACACACAGACACAGGCCACAGCAGACCCAAACCCCTCTGGGAACACCAGCACAGCTCCCACCCAGCAGGCCCATGCCTCTGTCTCGCGGACGCGTCAATCAGCGGTGTGTCCGCCACTACAGGGCACCCAGGCTGACCCAACACCCCAACAACAACAGGGACCTGGGGGCAGTGGTAGTGGGCACACCGTCCAGGGGACAGAGGCCCGGGGAAACAGGGCAACTGGGAGGGCTGCTGTGCGACAGGGGGGGAGGACAGGCCCAGGGAACCGACTCTCCAAGAGGCCCTCACCACCATCATGGGAGCATATCATCACTCCCAGGAGACGATGGCGACGGTACTGGCCAGGTTCACCGAGATCCAGGCACAGCAGGAGGAACGGCACATGGGGTTCAGCAATGAACTCCGGAACATCGCTACCGCTATGGGGACCATAGTCCAGGCCCTCAACCGGATAGAAACCACATTGCGGGACCATGTGGCACCGCAAAGGGCCCCTGTCACTAGCCAGGAACAGCCTACCACCTCCGCCGGCGCTAGTGGTCAGGAGGCCCCCACAGAACGACGGGCCACCAGAACCCCAACTCCTGCTGAAGAACAACCACCCCGCAAGAGGAACCTGAGATCTCAAAGGAAGACAGAGTAGGATGCCAAGCCCCCCGCCAGCCTAATATCCCCCCGGACGTCATTCCACTGTCCCACAGTGTCACCCTGTCCAACCTTGAACTGCCCCTGCTCCATCCTTCCACAGGCATATGGACAATGCACCTGTGCGACCGAGAACTGGACTCTGCCATGGACATAACTCCACCCTCACCCATCACCGTTTTAATATCATGTACCAATATCTAGCACTAAAAATAAATCACTCATTGCACTGAATTCATTCTGGAGTCAGCCTGTATTATTTACAAATGTATAACACATTACTTATCAATAATGTTCTGTTATTTATGTGATGACAACATACCGATGTCAATAAGCATTAGTCCATGGGCTAACCAAGCAGAAGTCACGCAGTGGGTCATACAGCACTGAAAAGGGAAGGGAAAATCAAACATCAGTTTAAAAGAACTGGGGGGAAATACACAAAGTAAAGATGCAGGGGGCTTTCAGTAAATGTTAAATGGCGTGGGTGATTCCTACCTGTGTGCTACTGAAAATACTGTTGGATAACTCTGTCCTTGTTGTCTGGGTCGTCCTCTTCGTCTTCCTCCTCTTCACTCTCCGCAGGCTCCACAGCTTCTTCAACACCACCATCTGGACCATCCTCCTGCAGGAAAGGCACCTGACGTCGCAATGCCAGATTGTGAAGCATACAGCAGGCCACGATGATCTGGCACACCTTCTTTGGTGAGTACATCAGGGATCCCCCTGTCATATGCAGGCACCTAAACCTGGCCTTCAGGAGGCCATAGGTTCTTTCAATGATCCTCCTAGTTCGCCCATGGGCCTCATTGTACCGTTCCTCTGCCCTGGTCCGGGGATTCCTCACTGGGGTCAATAGCCAAGGCAGGTTGGGGTAACCAGAGTCACCAATTAGCCACACACGTTGTCTCTGTAGCTGTTCCATCACATAAGGGATGCTGCTATTTCGCATCACATATGCGTCATGCACTGACCCAGGGAACATGGCATTCACATGGGAGATGTACTGGTCAGCCAAACAGACCACCTGGACGTTCATCGAATGGTAACTTTTCCTGTTTCTGTACAGCTGCTCATCGTCTTTTGGGGGTACTAAAGCCACATGGGTCCCATCAATGGCACCAATTATGTTGGGGATATGTCCAAGGGCATAAAAATCACCCTTCACAGTGGCCAAATCAACCTCCTCAGGGAATACAATGTAGCGCCGCATGTGTTTCGTCAGGGCAGACAACACTCTAGACAAGATTTTTGAAAACATAGGCTGAGACATTCCAGATGACATGGCCACTGTTGTCTGGAATGAGCCACTTGCCAAAAAATGGAGGACTGACAGAAACTGCACTAGAGGGGGAATTCCTGTGGGTTGGCGGATGGGGGACATCAGGGCTGGCTCCAGCTGGGCACACAGTTCATGTATAGTGGCTCGGTCAAGTCGGTATCGTAGTATGATGTGGCGTTCTTCCATTGTCGACAGGTCCACCAGCGGTCGGTACACGCGAGGATTCATCCTTCTCCTTGCAAGTCCCAGCGGACGGTGCCTAGGAAGGACAACATGGCGCACAGAGTCAAGCAAATCACAGGTACGTTCACCACTGCATGCATAGCACACGATTATCTACGTATTGAAAGGCGTGTATGTGTGGCAATGCAAGGCCTAGGCCTGTGTGACGCAGTACAAATTATGCCATGTGGGCCCTTGAAATGGCGGCTGCCTGACCTGTGAAGTGGGACAATGGGATGTGAGGTCAATGCGCTGGCGTGGCACAACGTGGCGGTAGGCGGTCGAAGACCGCTATACGAAGCCGCATTGGCTAACATTGAGGCCTATGGGTTTCAGGAGCCAATGACGAGGTGCGCCGGCGGTCGCGGTACGCACCGCCGCGGTGCGCACCGCCGCGGTACGCACCGCCGCGGTACGCACCGCCGCGGGCGTGACCGCCATTTTCTATCTGCTTAATCACTCGAGATCTGATCATCCACAGGAGAAGACCTATACTGCAAGTGCTGCTGTGACCTCGGTCTGGAAGTGACAATGGCTGCTGCGACTGGGGAAAGGGCCCCTGCCTTCACGTCTGAGGAGTTGGAGAAACTTGTGGATGGGGTCCTCCCCCAGTATGCGTTACTCTACGGTCCTCCAGACCAACAGGTAAGTACACTGGGTGCACATTGAATGGGCTATGCCGGTGTGGAGTGGGGTGGATGTAAGTTGGTGGGGTGGGGTGCGAATGAGGAGTGCAACGCACGACAGATGAGAGCATGTGCCATATGGCAAGGTTGGGGAGGGGGGCCAATCGCATCTAACATGCAGAAAATTGATGATTTTTCCTTCCCACCCTGTACATGTCAAATAGGTCAGCGCCCATCAGAAAGTGGACATTTGGCGTGCCATTGCCAAGGAAGTCCGGGCCCTGGGGGTCCACGTCAGACGGGGCACCCACTGCCGCAAGAGGTGGGAGGACATCCGCCGCGGGACCAGGAAGACCGCCGAGTCACTGCTGGGGATGGCCTCCCAACCTAGGAGGGGTGCCAGTCGTACCCTGACCCCCCTGATGTCCCGGATCCTGGCGGTGGCCTACCCTGAATTGGATGGGCGCGTGAGGACATCACAGCAGACACAAGGGGGTGAGTATCAGCACATTCTGCTATCTCTCAGTGCAGTGGAGGCGTCTGGGTGGGGGAGGAGGGTTGTGGGTGACATTAGGCCAGGGCGCTTTCTGTAGTGTAGTCCTCTCCTTTAGGCATGGCCCTGTGCTCCTGGCCCCCACCTCTGTAGGGTGACAAGTACAGCTATTGATGGTCCAGCATCACACATGTGCGCCTTTTTCGTCTCTAGACCTGTTGTCCTAGTCAGAAGTACTGAGTAGTGTACCCCGAATGCGCGGCTTAGTGCATGAGGCTCCTGTGTCTGTCCTCTCCGCCAACGGTGTTGACATTGCATGCACTCAACCTGGTCTTCGTTTTTCTCCCCCCACCCTTCTTCTTCATCCTCTTGTGCATGTGTGCATTAGCATCATCAGGCGGAGGAGAATTGGCATCGGAGCACGAGGGAGCTGCAAGTCACAAGGCCCCGGTGGGACCAGGAACAGACACCGAGGGCACTAGTGATCCGGAGGGCGAGGGGAGCACCACAACGGGGACCGGTGGTGACACCAGCGACACGTCCTCGGATGGGAGCTCCCTAGCGGTGGCGGCAACATCCAGGCCCCCGCCTCTACAGGTACAGCCGCCACCCAGCGCACCAGCCCTGCCCTCCCAGCAGCCCCTCAGCCTACGCTCCGTGCCCGCTCGCCCAGGAAGGCGAGCGTCTCCTTCGCCCCAGGCACCTCAGCCCCTGCCCCTGTTACCCCTGCTGCCCTCAGTGAGGAGGTCATTGACCTCCTGAGGACCATCATTGTTGGGCAGATTACCCTTTTGAATGCCATCCAGGGGGTAGAAAGGGAGGTGCATCGGAGCAATGCCTACCTGGAGGGCATTCATTCGGGTCAGGCTGCCCATCAACGATCGTTCAATGCTCTGGCCTCAGCACTGACGGCAGCCATTGTCCCTGTTTCCAGCCTCCCTCTTCTGACTGCCTCCAGCCTGTCTCTGTCTCCTGTTCCTCAGCCTATCCCATCCACACCATCAGACCAGCCTGCACACACCTCAACACCCAAGGGCAGCTCATCCAGACACAAGCACCACAGAACCCACAAGCATTCACACAAGCATCACCCAGATGCAGACATTCCAACAGTCACTACCACCTCTGTGTCCCCCTCCTCCTCGTCTCCTTCCTCCCTCCCTGTGACGTCTACACTCACACCTGCATGCACACCACCATCAGCCAGTGCTTCCATCACCAGCACACCCTCCAGTCCAGTCCGCACACGTGCAGTCACCACCCCCACTACCATTTACACGTCCCCTGTGTCCTCTCCCACTGTGTCTGTCACCCCCTCTTCCAAGACACACAAACGCAGGCAGACACCCACCCAACAGCCATCCACCTCACGACAGCCTCCAGCACAAGCACCTGCACCCAAAGACAGCACACCTGACTCTCCTACAACCACAACCACATCCTCTTCCTCCACTCCCATCACCACTTCTCCTACCTTCTACCTTGGTCCTAAGAAAGTTTTCCTTGCTAATCTTGACCTCTTTCCCTCCACTGACCCACCCCCTCCATCTGCAAAGAGTCCCAAGAGCACCTCAGCCACCACCAGCCCAGCTTCGAGTGTCACTGTGGTGCATGGGTTCTGGAGCCCACCCTTTGCCAGCAGTGACACATCAATCAGCAGCAAGGGGACAGCCAGACCCCCACCAGGCAAGAGGACCAGGAAGCTAAATGGCCGCCGTGAGAGGACTGACACGGCTGCCCCCAAGGAGCAAAGTTCGCCCACTTCACGAGCCACAACATCTAGGGGAGGCAAGGGCCCGAGAGCCCCATCTAAGGAGCGAAAGGGCAGCAGGGCGGAAAAGTCAGCCAGCAGGAGCGCGGAGCAGGAGGGGCCCACAAGCCCCATCCCGGGTGTTAGGAAGAACACCAAAGGGCCCAGGACTCCGTCACCGAAGGGTCCAGCAACAGCACGGTCGGAGGGCGACTGAGCAGGGAGTCCAGGCCAGGTCTGGCTCCCTTGACCTACTGGACGAGCACCGCTGAAGAGGGCCCCGCCGTGCAGAAGAGCACTGCTGAACAGGGCCCCGCCGTGCAGAAGAGCACCGCTGAACAGGGCCCCGCCGTGCAGAAGAGCACCGCTGAAGAGGGCCCCGCCGTGCAGAAGAGCACCACTGAACAGGGCCCCGCCGTGCAGAAGAGCACCGCTGAAGAGGGCCCCGCCGTGCAGAAGAGCACCGCTGAACAGGGCCCCGCCGTGCAGAAGAACACCGCTGAAGAGGGCCCCGCCGTGCAGAAGAGCACCGCTGAATAGGACCCCGCCATGCAGAAGAGCACCGCTGAAGAGGGCCCCGCCGTCTCAAGCACCGCTCCGCTGGGCCCTTCCTGGCATGCACCGCTCCGCTGGGCCCCGCCGTCTCAAGTACCGCTCCGCTGGGCCCCGCCGTCTCAAGCACCGCTCCGCTGGGCCCCACCGTCTCAAGCACCGCTCCGCTGGGCCCCGCCGTCTCAAGCACCACTCCGCTGGGCCCTTCCTGTCAGGCACCGCTCCGCTGGGCCCCGCCGTCTCAAGCACCGCTCCGCTGGGCCCTTCCTGTCATGCACCGCTCCGCTGGGCCCCGCCGTCTCAAGCACCGCTCCGCTGGGCCCTTCCTGTCAAGCACCGCTCCGCTGGGCCCGCCGTCTCAAGCACCGCTCCGCTGAGCCCTTCCTGTCAAGCACCGCTCCGCTGGGCCCCGCCGTCTCAAGCACCACTGGCACAATGACAGTGCCGGATCTGTCTCGAGCTACTGTTCACGGTTCACTGTGCCCACCATGCCTCCTCCTTGACCGGTGGAGACTGTTATCCACCTGATGGACTGTGGCTTTGCACTCCCCAGGATGGCAGGGTGGGCAAGCCACCCACTGTAGAGACTTGAGAGACTGTGGCTTTGCACTCCCCAGGATGGCCGAGTGGGCAAGCCACCCACTGTAGAGACTTGAGAGACTGTGGCTTTGCACTCCCCAGGATGGCACAGTGGGCAAGCCACCCACTGTAGAGACTTGAGAGACTGTGGCTTTGCACTCCCCAGGATGGCCGAGTGGGCAAGCCACCCACTGTAGAGACTTGAGAGACTGTGGCTTTGCACTCCCCAGGATGGCACAGTGGGCATGGTGGCCCCTTCGTGGATCTGGCGTCGTGGACTCATGTGGCTGTGGTGCCCCCCCCTTCCCTTCCCCCTGAGGTGCCTGTAGTTTTTTCATCAGATGCCCCTGCAGTGTTCTCTCCAAAGGACTCAGGTCTCCTGTGTGGGCTTTGCCCTTGTGTTGATACACTTTGGCCCACGGACACTTGGAATATCGTTAGATGTGCAGGACTTATTGCCTCGGTTTATCGTATGCACTGGATATTGAATTGGTTTTTTTGAATTGTTATTGCTATTTGACCGTGACTTATCAGTGGTTTTTATTTCCCATAAATTTCGAGTCACAATTTAATTATGTCCTTGCTTTTTTTACGGGGGTTTGGGTGGTGTCACTGTGACTTGTTGCTCTGCATTGGTGTGTACATGGTTTGGGGGGGTGGGTGTATCGCGTATGTGTGTGCACGTAACCTTTCGTCCTCCCCCCTCCCGTGTGTCGTAGGTGCAGTACTCACCGTTGTCGTCTGCGCCGGCGTTCGTACTCGTGGTAGATGAGCAGGTAGACGAGAGCAGGTAGGATGTTTAATTCGGGTTCCATGCTGTCCTCCTTCCTCGTGGAGTGCATAGAGGTGCTTGTTTTCCCGTTCGTAGTCTGTTTCCGCCGTGTTTTTTTCGGCGGTGCTCCCGCCCCGGAAAAGGTGGCGGATTGGCCGGTCATTATAGTGTGTGCGGTTCATTGTCTGCCGCCTGTCTGTTGGCGGTGACCGCCGTGCTGTTTGTCGGTCCCGCCGTGGCGGTCGGAGTGTTAAAGTGGCGGTCTGTGTTGGCGGTTCCCGCCAGGGTCAGAATTCCATTTTTTGGACCGTCGGCCTGTTGGCGGGTTGGCCGCCGCTTTATCACCGACCGCCAGGGTTAGAATCACCCCCATAATGTTCATATTGTGTGTTCTAACCTTTTTCTTACTACAGGTCTCCTTCCCAGCTGCTTCCCTTCCTAATCCCCTCTTCCCCTCTTGAACTCTCTTAGCCTCTGTGATTTATCTATCAGAGTCTTGGAGCTGTTCAGTGGTGGACGTGTTGGGAACGTGCGCAGACCTGAGAATCTGGTGACTCTGACACTGAGCTCTTTCCTGAATTGGAGCATAATTTGGACAGTCCTGTGTATATGGGATGTTATTCCAGATCCTGCATGCTTACATAGAGAAGGCCTGTTGCCTTGTTTTTTTCCTTCTCTTTTTTTCACTTTGTTATCGCCAGTCCGATGGGTCCTGGGTGTGAGTGTGGAAGCAGGCACAAAAGGTGGTGAAATTCTCAGTCAGACAAACATGGATGCTGGTCATGCTGACTTTGTAAATTGTACACTTGTTTTAAATTTGGTAAATGGGGGCAAGGAGGGTGAGGTCTATCAGGGATAGGAGTGATCTGAGCTTTCTTTGCCACTCACTACTCGCATTGAACACCTATATCTGTCACTCATGGAAATGACCCTACTGCTCAACTTTCAACCACCAGGTAGACATAATCTGTGCAGGAGCTTGACCCCTTCTTGGTCAATTCTCAAGTTTGATCGCTACGGCACCCCTCTTCCCCATCAAACGAAGTATGAGCTTCTGCATTATAAGCTAGTAGCCCATGATTCCCAACAAGGAGCCAGGCAGAGCAGCAGAGCCAGGATTAAAAGGAAGACCTAGCTCAAGCCCTCTCCAAGCCTCTTAATAGGAACGGAAGGCCACTTCTATAGTATGCTGGAGCAGTGCAGAGAATCCTGCTGCTCTGTGTTGCTCCTCTTAGGCCTTAGGGATGCACTGACGTGCACTGTGACAGCCCAGTTTTAGCAGATACACTTGGGGAAAGATTTAAGAAAAGTTACACTTCACCCAGTGCAGCGCCACTTTTCTTGCGCCCCTTAGCGCCCCCCCCAATGCCACCATGTGTGCGTTGTATCTAGGATACAGTGCACCATGGCGGTAGTTAGGGGAACTAGTGTCAAAAGTTTTGACAGTAGTTTGGGGCCTTCCAGGATTAGCGTCAAATATGTTGACCCTAATCCTGCAAAGCCCATTGAGGCCCATTGTAAACATTGGTGTGCCTCCTTTTAATGCCTGCTCTGATCAGGCATTAAAAGTCCTGAAAACAATAACGCAAATAAATCTTTTAGATTTCTTTCTGCCATTTCTTCACCCTCCGTAATGGGTAAATGTCTGGCATAGGCATAATGTAGAGAACAGGGTTACAACGTGGTGCACTGCATGCATTGTGCCATTTTGTAAATTTGGCGTGGAAATTTTGGCCTCATTGTGCCACATTAGCGTAAAACAATTATGCTAATGTGGCGCAAGAAAGCACCAGGGGCTTTAAAATCTGCCCCATGGTGCCTGAGGTATGCACAGTATATCTGCTAAATAAAATTAATTGTGCCTTTTTGAGGAGATTGTAGTTGAACTATATCCCTCAAATGTGCAATCCAGTTATTGATCTACAGAGTATGGTGTTTTTAAACAACTTTCTATAAATGGATTGTTACTTGGCCCTTTCTACTTCTCCTGTCATCAGGAATTTGAAGCAGAGGCTAATAGAGCTGCATTGTGTTTTCATGAACACTGCTCAGATGAATAATAAGCAATGCAGGTAAAGGCTCACAGCATTATGTGGTGACTGACAGAGGACAGGGCTACACCCTGAAGGCCCTGAAGAGGAACTTACCCTCCAAGTTCCCTAAATATCACATAGTGTGCTTCTCCTGAGCTGTTGTCTCACTGTGCCCCCTCCCACCGAACAAACCTCTCATGGTTGCCCCTTTATTTTGCTTCACACACTGCTTCTGGTGCAGTGTTTGATTTTGTTCATATCGGCCACACTGCAGAACTTAATAGTGTCTGGCTGTGGGAACAATGAGATGGCATACATAACTATATAGCAATGGATACAGTGGGTATGAGTGACATACATAAGACAGAAGGTTTTGAAATTTGCTGCATAGCAGAGGTTATTTCAATACATAGGTTATGAGTTCTCACAAAAATACTGGAGGTGGCTGTAGGCTTCCAATAGAAGAAATCTGTAGGGCGTAGTGAACATGAATGCATGAAGAGGGGAGCCATAAGAATGGATATAGGGGCTACAACAGATAGGTCTTTTCTCTCAATCTGAACTCAGTCCTTGATTAGGGGAAGATTGTATAGCTGTCGATGATGAGGCAATGGCTGCAACTGAGAACAGTTGGTCTCATCTTTGTATCCGGATACAGAAATGACCAGGAGATGTCCTTTTGAAGAGAATAGGTTTTGTGCAAGAGCTTACACTACAATTTTGTTATTGCTAGTCTTTGGGGATTGTGTCTTCCATGTATTTGTACACGAGGCTAAGGTTCTTCAATAAGATCCTGTCTTGTACTGAGATAAAGTGTAGACTTTGGCAGTGATATGCTTCTGGTTCATGCTTTTTCCGGCCAAAGTTAGTTTTTTTAATTTGGTGGGCTGGTGGCCTATAGTCAGAGGCATTCTGCGGTCTGGTTGAGAGAGGACTGCAGTAAGATGTGTTCTGTGGTTTGCATGCAAGAGAACTTTAGCCCTCACTTCAAGGGGATGGTGCGTGGAGAGGAATGGGATGGGTTTTCCTAGGCTTTGCAAAAATCTCCTTTGGTGGAAGGAGGTTTTTACTACTGCTCCCAGTTGTGAGTTTTAGTACCCCTTGGCATTTTCAGGATCTGCCCTTTTGTTTTGATGGACACATGGGGTGTTGATTGTCTTTGAAGTGGACTACTGTTGCCAAGGATTTCTGGTTGATAGACATTTAATTTGGTGCTATCAGCAGCCATCCAGTCACCCATACCACAGTGGGTTTGAAGCCATCGCTTACGATTTCAAATTCTTTCAGACACGCTGCGACTCTAAAATATATTTGGGTATAATCTCTGTAGGAATGAAATTGAGGATAGAGGGAGTGGTGCTGGGTCTTTGTTTTATTTTATTTTATCTATCACAGGGGGCAAATATGACAATAGCAGTTCTATCCATAAGTGCTTCACTATTGTATTATTGGGTAAAATATAAAATAAACATGAATAGATATGAATAAATAAATAAAAAAATATAACATTACCAAAAACAAATACTAATGCAAAATAATTTTAAAAAATTGCTTTATGTACAGCAACACTTGAAAGACTGAGTTTCTAAATATTTGACATACATTCACTTATGGGGCTTTATATAATACAACTTTATATCTTGTTATTATTTTCCTCATACATGTATACCTTTTATGTATTTGTGTATCTATATATCATGTTACTCCCGGCGTAGAAAACAGCCTTCAACCCTCTCCAATTCAGTACTCAATGTCTCATCCCCTAACTATTTCAATATATTCTCTACCTCCACTCTCTGACTCTTCCCATACCTCATTTTACTACAATGATCTCCCAAATAACTCCTTCTAGACTCTTCCCTTTTCTATCTTTCCTTTATCTTATTTAATCAAACTAACAGACTCACATGTGCACTGCTTCAATTAACAACTTATATTTCAATATACTAATCCACCACTTATCCACTATGGGTTCTGGGATAGCGTGCGACTCACCAAGAAGTGTTTCCATGCCTTATCATGGATTTTAAGTGCTATATAAATAAAATTACAATTACAATAACAATTACAATGAAAGAGTGGTGGCTGCTCCCAGGCAGGGCTTGCGGGGCAGCGCACAGCATGCTGGGTGGTTATAATAAAAAATAATTAAAAAAATATACTTACCTGCCGCCTTGCCTCTGCCTCTTCTGCATCAGTGCTTCCTTCTCTTTGTTCCCCTCCACACCCAATCCAGATGCTTCCCTCATGCTGCTACACAGCATGAGAGAAGCGTCGGGATTCACCTGAGGAGCGGGCTGAAATGCCGCTCAGTGAGGAAGAGGGAGCCTGCGCTTGGTCTCCACCCGGCTGTGCAACACAGTCATGTGGAGAGTTCTAAGTGCGCATGTCAGTTTGGCTGGCCTCAGACGGCTGGCCAAACTGACATGAGCACTTAGAGTGCACCACTACTCCGCCTCCCTCCTGACACAGAGGAAGCTGTCCCGACCCTGCCCTAGACAGCAGAAAAGTAAAATGATAATACTGTATTATAATTCTATTTTTCTGCAGGTTTATTAGCAGTGGGGTGCCTCTCCTCCGCCATAGTGGAGGGGCCGCCCCTGCAATGAAATGGTCTGACAGTGGATCTATATTAAAAGTTTCTCAGGAAGATGAAATGTCAACAATTATATTAACAGTAAATTATTTCCAATGTTTGCGAAGGCTATAAATGTGTTGCCTTCTTTTGACCTTTTGTGTTGCTATCCATTTCTGGATTAACTAATGCACTAGGGCATGTAGTAAAGCAAACTCTGAAAGTTGAAAGCCTTTTGGACATGGCACTAAATAGATTAGTGTTGTTCCATTCTTCCTTTCTAAACAAATCAGTCCAGTAAGCTATTGTACTTGATATGTAGTGCACAAAATTACCAGTAATTTGTTAAATGTGGTTGAATTTGCTGAGTTTGTATGCATTCATATACTGCACACTAATTTGAGCAGTAGTTCAACATAAATATATTTCCTTATTCCTCAAGAACTCAATGCAAGTATATCTTGTGACATTTGTACAGCAAATTTCATTAGTGAAAACAGAACAAGGCTTCTGTATTTGTTACTTAAACATGTGGCATACTAACTCAGAAGTATATGCCTGTTTGAATTTCCTATTCCAATTGCGGAGCACTATGATTTTGACATCATGTGGCACTGGCACATTGACTATCATCTTCAGGATGATACTTCAGTGTTTTTCATCTTCCACACTTGACTAGTTTGGGATGCATTTTCAACATAGTAGTGTTTAGTGGGGCAGAGACCTCCAATGAAATCTGAAGTGATATAAAAGTATTTTTGTTTTATTATTGCCAGATTATTAAGTAATTAAAACAAGGACATGATTTGGGGTTAATCGGATGGCTCAACGTCCATCCGTGTGGCAGAAGATATCACGCCCACAGACGTCAGACTGTCAGCTATACAGATGACAGTTGGTCTGTACATCATTCAATTTAGGACATCTTAATTCTTCATTCCTCATCCCTACTTCTCATCTTTTATCGCTACTTCCCATCAAGTCTTCTGATCCTTGCTTCTTATCCATCATCCCTACTTCTCATACATAATCCCTACTTCTCATCCATTATATATCAACCCTACTTTTCATCCATCATCCCTGCTTCTCTTTCATCATCCCTATTTCTCATCTCTCATCCCTGCTTCTCATTCCTACTTGTCATCCATCATCTCTACTTGTCATCCATCCTCACCTACTTCTCTTCCATCATCCCTATTTCCCATCTCTGTTTCTCATCCCTGCTCTCCTCCATCATCCCTATTTTCCATCCATCATTCCTACTTCTCATCATCATACATCATCCCTACTACTCATCCATCATCTCTACTTCACTTCATCATCCCTATTTATTATCCATCATCCCTACCTCTCATCCATCATCCCTACTTCTTATTCATCGTACACATCCCTACTTCTATTCCATCATCACTACTTCTCATCCATTATCCCTACTTCACATACATCATTCTTCTCATCCATCATAGATCATCCCTACTTCTCATGCATCATCCTTACTTCTTATCCATCATACATCATCCCTACTTCTCATCCCTCATCCCAATTTCTCACCTACTATTCACCTATCATCCCTACTTCTCTTCCATCATCCCTACTTCTCATCCCTCATTCCTTCTTATCATCCCTACTTCACTTCTGGCATCCCTACTTGTCTTTCATCATCCCTACTTTTCATTCACCCTTCCTACTTCTTATCGCTACTTCTCATCCATTATCCCTACTTCTCATCCATCATCCCTACTTCTCATTCATCATCTGTATTTCTTATCTATTATTACTACGTCTCATCCATCATCCCTATTTCTCATCCATCATACATAATCGCTACTTCTCTTCCAGAATCCCTACTTCTCATCCCTGCTTCTCATTCCTATTTCTCTTCCACCACCCCCTACTATTCTTCCACCATCACTACTTCTTTTCCATTGTTCCTACTTCTCCTTATCCCTGCTTCTTATCCCTGCATCTCATCCATTTTCCATAATTCCTACTTCTCATACCTCATCCATCATCCATACTCCTCATCTATCATCCCTACTTCTCATTCCTCATCTCATAGTCATATCAACATATTTTCAGTTTTGTGAAACACACCTTTATACTGATTGGTTGACAATAGCCAATTAGAGTTAAGAGAGAGAGCTGCATTTTATTTCACTGAAAAATAGCCTTCTCATTGCATGTGCTAGATGAAGATAGAGGGGAAGAAATAGACCTGAGTGTTTGTTTCCAGTGAATTCAAGGCTGTACAACATTTCATTTTATTTAAGTAAGTGATTTATGTTTATACAGGCCTCTGCAGAAACCTCTCTTGGTTTGGGGATAGCAAGGAGCCTTTGGCTTGGGCATAAAATAGATCTTGGAGAAAGGCTTATACAGTTGATTGAAAAGCTTTCTGGTATCAGTTTCATATGTAGGAAAGAAAATGTTTAAAATCAACATTGGAGACAGTGCAATCTAATTAATTGGATACCTCTTCTGTTTTCAGTTTTATTTGTAACAAATAAAGGGGGTCATTACGACCCTGGCGGATGGCGGTAATTCGGGGAAAGGTACTGCCAACAGGCTGGTGGTACCTTTTCTCAAATTATGAGATTGGCGGTTTGGCTTGAGCCAAACCGCCAATGTACCACTCGGTCCACAGGGTGGTAACAGCCTCCGGGTTGGAGACTTCGGTCTCCAGCCAGACAGCCGTCACAATCCCACCCTCAGGATTATGACACCGCCTATCGCCATGGTTTTCGTGGCAAATCTACCGACCCGAAAACCATGGCAGTAGGCACTATCAGTGCCAGGGAATTCTTTCCCTGGCAATAGGGGTCTCTCCAGCCCCTCCCCCTCCCCAAAGTCTTCCCCCTCCATCTCCCAACCCCCGACATCCACACACCCATATGCACACAAAATACACACTCATACACACACGCATACCCACATCCACCCACACACGCACACATACATACCCACACCAGCCAACACACACTAACATACATTGTAGCACGTACACAATCACAACACACAACATACACGTACACTCACATTCATTCATTCACGCACACATTCCACGCGACTAACACCTGCATGCACGCATACAAAAACAGACACACACCCCCCACACACATGACACCCACACACATGCACACAACACCCCCCACCCCCTCACCTGTCTGAGAACCCGACTTACCTGCTTGCAGGGGGTTCTCCGGCAGGAAACGGGACGCAGCTCTGCTGCCAGCAGCAGCGTCCACTAGCAAAACACCGCCAGGCGATATCATGGCTCATGATACGGTAGGCGGTGTTTTTCTGGCATTTTTTTACCACCGTCTGCCGCCATGACTTTTGACGGAATACCGCCAGCCTTCAGGCGGTATTCCGTCTACGGTCATAATGCGGTTGGCGGCTGGTTGCCACGGCGACAGTATGTTGGCGACCGTCGCCGTGGTGGTAGGTGGCATTTACCCCCAATGTCATAATGAGGCCCAAAATGTTCAAGTCTGAGGCTGCCTTTAGCTCTCAGAGCTGTTTTTTCTTATCTTGCACTTTGCAGATTTTAGGCCCACTTGAGCTTCAGTTTTGTGGGGAACCAGGAAGAGCAAGACCTGAACAAAGGGAAAGTTCAAGGTAAAGGCAGATTCAATTAAAAATAAAGCTAGTGTGCCTTTTAAAATGTTTCATTTACAAACCCTTAATGTCAGCAGAGCATGCACTTTTGGCTAACAACTATTACTTGCTCTTAAATAGCATGCATTTTCTGTCTTCATGTGTTTAAAGTAAACATTGGGGTCAGGGAGAATATTAGACAATTAGGAAAACTCTCACCTTCATGTTTCCCTTTTTATTGTTAACCCACTGCATTTGAATGGTGATTTGATCTCTTCATCCCTAATTCCCACATAGTGTTTTTCATTTTAAGTACACCATGTTGAAAGACTATTTGTAATGACATGCATCAAATTATTAGTAGGCTTCAAATATACAAAGTATAGCTATCTTATTGAATCTCATATCTCCATATTTTGATATTTTTCCTGAAGATTAAACTTTTTGCACCAGCCAGTTTAATGGATTTTTTAGCAGCCTGTCTATGGTTTTGTTGAAATCTAAGTTTAACACAGATTGACTGTGTTTTTGCATTTTTTATTTTTTTGCTTTATTTGTGGTATTACAACAATGGTTGAGCAAGCAATATTTACATTTGTTGGTGTTAAATGGTGTCTGAAGTATTTTATAAAAGTTTTTGTAGCAAAGTGCCAGTATTATGTGGTATGACTATGGAATCTTGCCATGTAATACTACCATGCTGCCCAGAAGTGGACCGTGGGTTCACACCAGTAAACCTTAGCTCAGTCCTTGTAGTGTGCAAAGAGCAGACAGGCTACTTAGAGGAACATGTATAAAGCATTTTTATAACACCCTCATGGATGATACGTAAATTACACGACTCAAAAGAAATCCAACACCAACCTAAAAATATAAAGCAGATTTGTATCTTAATTTAGACACCAAAATTAACTTTTTATCTTACAACCGGAGTTGGGAATTTGTAAAGTGCTGTAAAATAGAGTACTTCTAATGGCCAGACCACTCCTGTTGAAGTCAATGGGGAAAATCACAGTGTGCAATTGGTCACTTGTAGGGTGAGCTCAGGGGAACCAACTTGGAGTTAAGGTGTTGCAAGTCCCTAGACCAAGCCTCAACAGTCTGTTTTAGTTACCTTGCCCAGGGAGTCTGGGTGCAGAGGTGATCTGGCTATCCGTGGTGCTGCTGGGATCCATGGGCCCTGTCAAATTGCAGCACTTAGCAAAGCACACTCTGGCATGGATTCACACACTACCCTTGGGGAGTAGAGGCCTTTGGGGGGCCAGGGCCTTGAATCAACAGTTGGAACTTTGCCAACCTATCTGGTGGCTCTGGGTGCCGAGGTGGCCTCCAGCTGTCAATCGGGGGGCTGGTTGTGCCAAAGATGCTTTGCTGCTCCCCTCAAACTCACCTCCTTCCCCATGCATGAGATTAGCAGAGGTGTCATTGCTGACATCGGTCTCTATGTTGGGATGTCTGAGAAGCTGCTGGTTGCCAGGCTGGTGACAGTCAAGCATTGGCAGTGGAAAAAGTAGTCAATGGGTATTTCGGCAGCTAGAGGTCATCCGGAAGTGGCTAGCATCTCAAAATTTGGTGAGAGCCTTACTACCACGTCTGCGATGCTGGTCACTGATCTTCTTTGGGCTCACTCATGGGGAGCCCAACTAGTTGCACTTTTCAGGACACAGACTGTCTTTACTTCTGCAGGTTCCAGGTGGCTGGTCCCACCAGTCAGGGGAGTCTCTCTTGGCTTCTTGGTGTCCACTCGGGACCCTATTGCTGTGACCAACAAGTTTTCACCAGAGGCACACTTCGATCACACAGTTTCAGTAGCAGTCTCCTCAGGCCACTCAAGTGTTGTCTCTTTGACAGCGGCAGAGTCCAAGATCCTGTTGTCTGTGACGGTGTCTTCTTTGTGCTTCTTCTTGATTGCAAGTCAGAATTGGCGGTCTGGTGTCAGGGGAGACCCTTAAACCCTAGTTTAGGGGATGTTAAGAGTGTGAGGAACAGTGGCCAATGGGTTACTGGTCCCTGCAGCAAGTCCACCCCTGAAGTGATAACTTCCTGTGGGAGTATATCACTTTTCTGCCCATAACCCTCTATTTCTAAGGTTTGCCAATATGGCAGAATGTTCCCTTGGATGTACAGACCTCCTAGCCCACCCTAAAGGTGTGGCTAGTCTTTTGTAGGTGGAGGCCTCCTGCATAACTAATTGTCCTGCTTGTCAAGAAGGACAAGGCAGGAAGGGCTTTGTTCTCTATTGGGGAACAAGGATTTACACATCAAAGGTGGTGAAAGCCTGTGAGGCTCACTGCCTTGATTACTATCGCACTGGCCATCCTGGGAGGGAGGAGGTGTGACCTTTTTCCTGCCCAGGTCCTTTGTTTCCATCCTATAGAAGTGCTAGCACAACCAGCAAGAGGGCAGACTCTTGTCAGTGGCAGCAGATGGCTCAGGAGAGCCTGCCAAAGCAAGAGAATCCTGACAACTTGGTGGGCATCCTCTAAAGATGCCACCAGAATACGTGCTAGTTAATCCTGAGCATGAGATTCATACTCAGGGTTAAAAAGCATGGTGTTTGATACCAAACATGGGGGAATCGGATGGGCCATAATGGAGCTGGACATCTGAGGTTTGCCTGGGTGCCAGCCCATGTTATCCTATGTGTGCCAGTTACATGTGATAGCATTTCATTTTAAATGCTACCATGGGGTCATATATATGCCTGTGCATATACGTCCACACCCATAACACAGTGCACCATGCCTCCTTGGCTGTAGGAGGCCTGCGTTATGGGTGACTGACCTGTGCTATGGGCATTAAATGGACTCTGCCGGCACTTGGTGTGGTCAGAGTCAAACTCAAACAGTCAAGCTGCTTGTGCATGCTGAAATGGCAGCTCTTCAGCCTTCACATTTTACTTGGGTCACAGAGGGTGGCACAATCTGTGCTGCAGCCCTGGTGAGCCCTTTACCATCCCTACCCTGGGTACCACTGATACCATTTACTAGGGCCTTACAGGGATGCTAAATTCCTTGCCAATTGGGTTTAACAATTCACATTGTTTTTTAGGGGAAAGATCACTGGCACAGGGGCCTGGTTAGCAAGTCCCAGTGCACTATATGAGTAAAAACAAGCATCTAGCACTTCAAATGGGGGCAAAACGTGGGAGGGCATGTGCAAAGAAGCCCAGTTGCTGCAGTTCTATATTGAAATATTGCTAGCAACACTTCACAATTTGCAGCAAACATACTTGAATGCTGTAATTAAAATTCTTCCAACTCACATCTATTTACATTATACAGGCAATACTGCTAACAAAATCACTCTAAAGTTGTTTACATGATTATCCCCAGTATGTACTGTCTCTCAGAGAAGCATGATCAATGCTCTCCAGTAGTACACTGAAAAACCACCAGTTACTTTATTACTATGAACATCAATCATCATCAGTGAATCCCAATGCTGTAGTGCACCACATCCTATTATTTCTATACTGTTACACATGCACTGCCTTGCCAATTCAACTTGCTAATGATTTATACCATCTGTTACTATTCTAGTACTAACAATTTTGCTCAGTTTTTGACAAAATATGGAGCTACTAGAATTAAGCAAAATGCCCTTGTCAAACACTCTCTGGTTCTCTCTTAAAGGGATAATGATTAAAATTCAAGAGACAGTTATTAATTATAGACCAGAATAAACAGAAGCCCTGGATGACAGTATAAGTAATCTCAGGAGCATGCCACCCAGACCAAAAAACACACTATACATCCATGCACTCAGCTCTGTTTAGGAAGTCCTTACAACAGTCACCAAATATACTTCCCATAATCTTGGATATTGGTTTGATAATATGACGTAGCCTTCAACTATATCAACAAACTCCATTGTTCTAGACAGACCTAAAACTGCTCTTTTTCTGACAGAACAACCTAGACAGATCTTCAAACTGTGGTGGGTACACCAGAGAACCTAAGACTTGTAGGTCCTGATTTAAGTTGATTGCAGTAGTATCAATGGGTGTGCCTGGTGTTTCTACACAAGAGGTTTTTGAGGGCCCAGGAAGATTGAACCTGAAACTACCTGTCCAAAAATCTCTTAGACGTTGGGCTGCAAGAACATCCTGGCCCCATCCCTGGTAACTAACCAAGCTCCTATGGTGCACTTAGGAACTTGTAAGTCTACCCCTGTTGGAATATATCCCCCCTCTCCCTCTGCCAATCTTCACATCTGCCTCCATGCAATCCCCACCTAAACCTCCTTCCACTGTTATTCACCAACTGCGATAATCATTGGTAAATGACAGTGGGAGGAAGTTCAGGTGAGGAGTGCATGGAGGCAGATGTGAAGAGTGGCAAAGGGAAAGGGAGGGTGTCTTCTGACAGGGGGACCCTTACAAGTTCCAGAGTGCACCACAAAGAGCTCGGGCAGATGCCAGGGACAGGGCCAGGCTGTTCTTGCAGCCCAAATCCTCAACGATTTTTGGGCTAGTAGTTTCTGGTTCAATGCTCCTGGAACCTGAAAATCCTTGTATAGAAACACCAGAAACACCCAGTGATACTACTGCAATCAACCTAAATCAGGACCTCCATGTCTGAGGGGCTCTGTTGTGCCTATCTTAGTTTGAAGATCTGTCTAGGTTGTGCTGTCAGAGAGAGAGCATTTTTAGTTATGTCTAGAACAATGATGTTTGTTGATATAGTTGTATGATGGATGAGAAGTAGGGATGATGCATGAGAAGTAAAGATGATGGAAGAAAAATAGGGATGATAGATGAGAAGTAGAGATGATGGAAGAGAAATAGGGATTATAGATGAGAAGTAGAGATGATGGAAGAGAAGTAGGGATGATGGGAGAGAAGTAGGGGTGAGAAGCAGGGATGAGAGATGAGAAGTAGGGATTAAAGATGAGAAATGGGGATGATGGATAAGAATTAGGGATAATGGATGAGGAGTAGGTATGATACATATAGATGATGAAAGAGAAATAGTGATAACAGATGAAAAGTAGGGAGGATGTACGATGAATGAGAAGTAGGGGTAATGGATGAGAAATAGGGATGAGAAGTAGTGATGATGAAAGAGAAGTAGGGATGATGGAAGAGAAGGAGGGATGATGGAAGAGAAATAGGGATGATGGATGAGAAGTAGAGATGATGGAAGAGAAGTAGGAACACTGGGAGAGAAGCAGCGATGAGAAGCAGGGATGAGGTATGTGAAGTAGGGATGAGAAGTGGGGATGATGGAAGCAAAGTAGGGATGATGTAAAAGAATTAGGGATGATGGATGAGATGTAGGGATGAGAAGCAAGGTTGAGGGATGATAAATATGGATCATGGAAAAGAAGTAGGACTGATGGATGAAAAATAGGGATGATGGATGAGAAGAAGGGATGATGAATGAGAAGTAGGGATTATGTATGATGGATGAGAAGTAAGGATAATGGAAGATATGTAGGGATGATAGAAGAGAAATTGGGATGATGGATAAGTAGGAATGATTGATGAGATGTGGGGATGATGGAAGAGAAGTAGGGATGATGGATAAGCAGTAGGGATGATGGATGAGAAGTAGTGATGAAAAGCAGGGATGAGGGATGAAAAGTAGGGATGATGGATGAGAAGAAGGGAGGATGGAAAAATGGATGAGAAGTAGGGATGATTGAAGAGAAGTAGAGATCAGAAGAAAGGATGAGGGATGAGAAGTAGGGATGACAGAAGAGAAGTAGGGATGATGGATGAGAGGTAGGGATGATGGACCAGAAACGTGGATGAGAAGTTAGGATGAAGGATGAGAAATAGAGATGAGAAGTAGGAATCAGGAGTGAGGAATTAGGATGTTCTAAAGTGGATGCTGTAGGTCTGATGCCCTTACGTCAATGGCCAGTACTCCCTTATGCAGTCAGATTAAGCTTTTTGTTTATCGAACCAAAGGGGGTACAGCCACTGGAAAGCTGACTCCATCCACCCTACTCCTATTAGGGTGGGTTGATGAAGAGTTTGGCGGACATAGTACTCTAAATCTGGCCCCCGTTTGCTCTTGATTTACGTGTGCTACCTCCCCTGTGATATTAGGATGTGTGATGTTGCTTCCTTTCATTTTAAAGGCCACATAACGGCACTTTGTTATCAATTATGATTTTGGTCCACGTCACTGGCTACAGGCATCCAGGCAATCAGGACACAGTAGCTGATAATATAATTAACTTGTATTAATAGACTGGAACTGACAAAACTGTAGTGTATAAGGCCAACATTGAACCAGGAAACCATTAGCATATCACAAAGCAATATAACACACAGAGTTTTTCCCTCTAAAATTATTTAATCAGCATACGCTAATCTAAAGAAGCGCCTGAAACAACTAAAATCACACTTTTCCCAATGTGCTAAAAATTTATTTTTGGGAGAAAATTAAGAAAGTAGAATACATTCAGTATACCTATATCCAGTTACACAATAATATATTACATTCTTTAGGGCAAATAAATAAATCATAGAATAGAAAAAGATGAAAAAATGATTTACTTCACACTTGGACTATTCTGGAGAAACCTGTACTACTATTCTCTTTGAAGCATTTGTTTAAAGTTTTCAGCTGTTAATATTTCACATGTTGAGGTTGAGAGCTCATTGTAACACAACCAACAATTCTTAAAGATGATTTATGAGTGAGCAATTCTTGATAATTCTTGTTAGTTTTTCTAAATGGTTGCACATTTTTCTTCACAAACAAAGAATATCCAGCAAATGAGTCAGGTTTGAAGGCTTATTTTAAGTAAAGATCATTTGTGTTATATTTCCTCTGGGAGGGTGTATTCTGGGTTTCATTGGGTACCAACCTCACACTATACCTGATAGCTGTTACACGTGGTTTGATCCAAAAATAGAATTCTTTTGATTTGTGAAAAAGAATTTCCTAGGCTTCAATAAACTACATATCACAGGTCCAGCATCAACAGCATCAGTGCACTGCTTTCTACAATTATACAATGGGTATATCGAGGCAGCAGATTTACAGGAAGCTTCCCTCCAAACACAGAACATGTACAACATGAATAGCAGCAGCGCAAGATAACATCACATGAATGAAGCAGATACAACACTGAATGTAACAGAGAAAGTGACCCTCAGACATTCAGAACAGACACACCATGAAGAGCATCAGTGAAGAGAATGCTACGCTGTACCTGTTTTGGCATTTGGGGCTGGACTGTTCCTGTTTGAGAAGGGTCAAAACTGATTTCCAAAAATCAAAACTGAGGATGCACGTTGGGCAAAATAATGATGGATTGGGATGTAACTTAAGTATTTACTAGTGGCAGGAATTAATTCAAGCATTTCATCAATCACTTTTTTTCTACTTCAGTGCCATGCTCTAAGTGTGACATGTATGCCCAAATGTGGGTCCTGCACTCACTGTACCACTAGGACCAAGCTACACCCAAATGAAAAGACCCAATCAAGTGGGCTAGGGTTGTTAGCCTTCCAGTTCATGAAGGACCAGGCCTGGCAGTTTACGCAGGACTGCTCCTGTTGGAGGAGGTTCAGAAAACAAATGCATATGACTGGGTCCAAAATGAGGTGGTATAGTGTGCACAATAGCAATGGACTGGGATATGGCCCCAAGTAAATAATTACTAGTGGCTGAGATCAATTCATGCATTCTACCCATCATTGTTTTGTTCACTTTATGTGTATTTCAAGGAGAAATAGAGTGAAAATCAAAATGAGATTGTGACACTGTTGGTCTCCCTATATTTGGGCCTTAGCATGGATACACTTCTTGTGTGGAGAATATTTAAATATCCATTGCTACAATCACTGAACCATATTTACAATTATCGGACACCCCACCGTTTACACAAACAATAGAAGCCCTGCTCTACCAAAACAATAATAGATTCATCTGCTTTCTCCTCCTGCCAAATGTAATCATCGCCATCATCATCAAGACATTTAAATACTGCTATAATCCTGGAAGGAGGCTGTAACAAATTTGCCTTTTCTGCATAGTAGCCCTAGATTTTCATGTTTTTCTGGATACTACCTTTGCTGGGATAAGGACTCTGCAGCACTGTCAACTGTGTAATGGCTCTAAAATAGTATTGGTTAATTTGGTCAGACCCAATTGGTCTGTTTAACTTTCCAGTGAGGTCATAGTAGATGAAGTGTATATATGTATATTTGTATATATATATATATATATATATATACCGACCAAAACAAAGGTTACAGAGACGTTATAGTTAGGTTCTCAATTTACTCATACAAAACCATAGAAATTTAGCAGTTATAGTTAGAGTTATTTCAAGTAAATATAACTCGCCCCTTGAGGCAACTACAACTTGCGCCCCTGCCATGCACAACTTTTTCTTCATTAATTTGACTGCTAATTCTTCATTTATATTTTTAATAATGTTATTGAAGTTATTATGAGTACTGTGATATCTGGGATAATTAGCAATGCATGGCAAGGGTGCGAGTTATAGTTACCTTAGTCCCTGCAGCCAAGCCCCTATAACCACCCAATCCTATAACCACCGAACCAATTTTGGCCCCGGGAACCCCTTCCCACATGGCCCAGACTTCAATACTCAATTGAATTCAATAAGGGAGGGTGCCCCCCTCCCCAGGCCGAATTCAGCCCCAGGGACAAAATCTCCCGGTCCCAACCATAAATAAAATGGAGGATTTGGCTCCGGGGATCCGATCCCCTGAGGTCCAGCCACAAATAAATGGAGGAAGGGGGCTGCTTGCCCTCCTTTCTGGGCTGATCTTGGCCTCGGGAACCACATCACCAGGACCTGGCCTTCATTAAATGGAGGGGGGGCACATGCCCCCGCAAGGTGGATCTCAGCCCCGGGGACCCTATCCCCTATGGCACGGCCTTAATTAAATGGAGGAAGGGGACCATGGGGCCCCCACTTCCTGGGCCGATCTCGGCCCCAGAGACCACTCCCCAGGGGCCCAGCCTTCATTAATTAGAGGGGAGAGGCATTGTGGCCCACTCCCCTGGCCAATTTTGGCCCCAGGGACCCTATCCCCCTGGACCCGGCCATGTATCCTGGGGCACGCAGTGTACAATGAGGCCACGGGGGGAGACTCAAGGCACCTGCAGTCCCACCCAGCTCCCCACCTCCAGTGGGAGCCTGCATTGGTGTTACGGACAGGGAGCTGCTAAATATGCAGCTTCCTGTCTGTGAGAGCACTCGTTTACTGTGTTTACCTGCCTGCATGTCTGCAGACATGGAAACAGAGGAAATCACCGCTCCAAGTGGGCAGGAACACTTTAACAGTTCCCACCCACTGGTGTTTGCTGTGACTTTGTGGGAGCTGTTAAAGTGCAACCCTGGACATAGAAGGAGCTGGCCCTGGGGGGTGGCAGTCCTCAGGCCATTATTTGCTCCTCGAAGGGAGCTACGTGGAACCCTCCTCCAACCTTACACTTTGCCCCAGGGAGGTGGTGGTCTCCAGGGTCCTGGGTCCACAACAGAGCCCCTTCACTATCTCATTTCCGCCCTGGGGAAGTGGCGATCCCAGGGAGGGCCACATGCCCCCCCTTAATTGCATTAAATTGCCCCAGGAAGGGGCCGCAGGGATGCTGCATGGGCCCCCGCACAAAACTCCATATTGAGCCCTAGGGAGGTGGCTGTACCGGCCTCCCATATTAAAAAGAAAGATTTTGCCTTGGGGTGATGACCCCTGGTGTGCCAGGGGGCGTGTGGCCCCCTGCACATTTTTGTCTAATCGCTGCCGGGAGGTGGTGGTCCCCAAGGCTAATATAAGCCCAAGAGTGGGGGCAATGCACCCCCCTCCTTTCTCAATGCCCGTGGGGCCTGGCCAACCTGGGGGACAAATAAATGAAAAGATCGAACACCGCCTTTTAGCAGATCCGGATCTGTGTCTTTTTCCGAGATTTAGAAAAATGTTTTTTTAGCCCTGGCTGGGTCTGTAAGAGACACCTAGACAAAGGTTAGGGGCTCAGGGTGACCCTACCCATGGCCCTTTAATTTTTTTCACTTCTTTTCCATGACTCGACTGAAGCCGAGTGCCAAGATGGCTACCAACACTTTCTTGTTGAAGTGTTGGCGGCCAATCAGTTATCATCACGGGGGGAGCTGGATCCACACAGGATCCACGTTCCTGTATGTTTTAATCTGCAGAATTACTCCAAAACGTCTGAATGGATTTACACCAAATCACAAAAAAATGCTTTCCAGACCAACAGCTAGCTTTCTGACAAATTTTGTGTAATTCTATCCAGTGGTTCAGGCTGTAGTTGTGTTCAAAATCGCTAAGGGAAAATTAAGTTTTGAACATTTCAGAAAGATGTAAAGATTCGTCAAGCAGCAATCGGCATATATACATATTACTTACTGGTGATCCCCAGTAGGTAATTCTAGTTAGGACCATATTTCCATTGAAAAAGCATTTTTGACTTGCCTATATCTTTGGCACCATTTCACAAATAGTCATGACATTTTCCAAAAGTACTCCCTAGAATCATGTGTTTGAAAAGTTTCAGGGTGATTCGTCAAGCAGGAAGTGTTGGCAGCCATTTTGAGACTCAGCTTCATCCAAGCCTCTAAAATGAAGGTTGAAAAAAAGAAAAGGGGCAGACTTACCCTACACCACTATCCCTGGTGCAAGGGTCGCACAGGGCTAAAAAGCACTTTTTAAACAAAAATAAAGGTGAAAATTGTGACTAGTCATGAATTGTGCTGCAATTTTGTTTAGAAAAAGCAAGTATGGTCTCCTGCGCTTGCTTTTCATTTTGCTCCTGGGTGGGCCAGGTCCTGGATATTAATCTAAGGATGGGGGTGCACGGGCCCCCCTCCTAGGTCTTCCTGTAGCCCCGGGGACTGCCACCTCCACAGAGCTTTGCTTATAAATTATACAGGGACAGTGATGTCCCCCACATCCCAAGAACCACCATCTGCAAAAGACAAAGGAAAAAAATATAAGGGGGGTTCAATGCACCCAACACCCCCTCAGGACCACTACCTTCTCAGGGCTATAAACATAAAGGCCCTCATTCCGACAACGGCGGGCGGCGGGTGCCGCCCGCCAAGCGGAAACCGCCATTTGGCCGCTCTGCGGTCAAAAGACCGCGGAGGCCATTCTGGCTTTCCCGCTGGGCCGGCGGGCGCCCGCCAAAGGAGCGCCCGCCGGCCCAGCGGGAAAGGCCCTGCAACAATGAAGCCGGCTCCGAATGGAGCCGGTGGAGTTGCAGGGGTGCGACGAGTGCAGTTGCACCCGTCGCGATTTTCACTGTCTGCAATGCAGACAGTGAAAATCTTTATGGGGCCCTGTTAGGGGGCCCCTGCACTGCCCATGCCAGTGGCATGGGCAGTGCAGGGGCCCCCAGGGGCCCCACGACACCCGTTCCCGCCATCCTGTTCCTGGCGGTAAAAACCGCCAGGAACAGGATGGCGGGAAGGGGGTCGGAATCCCCATGGCGGCGCTGCAAGCAGCGCTGCCATGGAGGATTCCCCCAGCCGGGGGAAATCCGGCGGAAAACCGCCGGACCCTGCTGGGCGACCGCGGCTAAAATGAAGCACTGCCTACCTGTTGGCGGTGCTTCAGCCGGTCTATGACTGCCAGGGTCAGAATGAGGCCCAAAGTGTGCAGAAGGGGCATGCAGCCCACCGAAGCTCCAGGGACCACCACCTCCCTTGGGTATGCGGGGTGGTGTAGCCCCCCACACTCATGCTCTATCCGCCCTGTGGAGGTTGTGGTCTAAGGTGTGGGAGGTCCACGAGGTCCCCCTATTCTTTTCATTTTTACAGCCCTAGTATTTTGTGTACCCTGAGGTTTTAATAAGCCCTTAAAGGGGGGCCTGTGTGCCTCCCTCCATTTGTTTTTTATACCCACAATGCCCCTGGGACCCTGCCCACCCAGGGACTAATAAAACAACAAGCACTGGGGACTGCGCTTATTTTTAAAAAATGTATGGCTGATTCACAGATTCTCCGCAGATTTTCCCAAAATTAAAAAATATATAATTTTTTGCCAAGGACCAAGGCTAGGTTATAAGGGTTTTCGTACCCTACCCCCTTTTCTTTCTTTTTGTGTTTTTTGGGGAACTCATCTGAAGCCAACTCTCAAAATAGCTGCCTACATTTTCTGGTTAAAGCGTTGGCAAATAATCAGATCTAAGCATGAGATCGTCAGGATCGCAGAGTCTCTGCATCCCTAGATATCTGTATTTTGAAACCTTTCATACCTCCAAAACCACTGAACAGATTTACATCAAATCACAACACAAAAAGCCCAATCTGTGCACCAAGATCTAGCAACCTGCTTGGTGTACTTCTGTTCAGCGGTTCGGGCTGTAAGCGTTTTTAAAGGCCCTATGGGGAAATAAATAGGGAAAATGCATTTTGGGACCCCCCTTTTCTTGGCCCCCGCTTGACGGATCACCTCAAACCTTTTATAAACAGCAGCTGAATCAACTTTCATATTATTTTTGAAAATGTTGTCAGGATTCTTCAAACAGCGCCAAAGTTATTAGCAAAAGAAAAAGTGCTTTTCCTATGGGAACAATGTCCTAATTATAAGTACCTACTGGTGACCGCCAATAGGTTTTATATATATATATATAAATATATAAATATATATATATATATATATATATATATATATATATATATATATATATATATAGGTCTGTTAGTGGATGCATGAGTGTCTGAGTCGGTCTGAGGGTCCGATTTGATGTATGAGTTGGTGTGTGTCTGAGTGGGTCTGTGACTGGGTATGTGGGGGTCCGAGTGGGTATGTGAGTGGGTGCAAAAGTGTCTGAGTGGGTCTGTGAGTGGGTGCATGAGTGTCTGATTGGGCCTGTCAGTGGGGGCATGAGGGTCTGAATGGGTCTGTGAGTGGCTGCATCAGAGTCTGAGTGGGTCTGTGAGTGGGTGTATGAGGGTCTGAATGTGTTTGTGAGTGGGTGCATAAGTGCCTGGGTCAGAAAGTGGGTGTAGGAATCTATGAGTGGGTGCGTGAGTGTCTGAGTGGGTGTGTGAGTGGGCAAACGAGTCTCTGAGTGCATGTATGAGCTAATGAACTAGTGTATGAATGAGTCTGTGGAATTCATCTTGATCAATGTTGATTAATCGTGAATATCATGCACGGTGAAGAAAAATCACTTTAAACCAATAATTAGACCCTAAAACACCCCTATATCACACTCCTGGAGTCATGGTACCTCCACCCTGACCCCTTATGCTACTATTTATTTTGATTGTCAGCCAAAGGGATCCTCTCCCATAACATAAAATGACGGCCACAACTTTCTGTTCAGGTTGTGGCGAGCCAATTACAGCACTTCCATTCTCAAGCGCATTTGCGAAAATTCCTGAATATTTGTGAATTATTTGTGAGTCTAGATATTCAAATTTAGATTTTCTATAATTTCTCATAAACTACTGAACGGATTTACACCAAATAAGTGAAAGCGTAATCTGCATACCAAAAGCTAGCTTTCTGCCAAATTTAATGTAATTCTGTCCAGTGGTTCGGGCTGTAGTCATTTCTAAAGGTACTATGGAAATTAACGTGGGAAATGCAACTTTTTTAAACCCCCTTTTTCTCTGCCCCTGCTTCTTGGATCACCCTGAAATGTTCAGTGCGCAACAAGAATCACTGGGGCTCTTTTTTTGGAACAATTGAGAAGATTCGTCAAACGGTGCCAAAGATATAGGCATGTTAATAAACTCTTTTTACAATCTGGCCATTGCTTCCAGCCTTTCCCTGCAGGAGGATTTTGTCAACCAAAATAATAACCAAGTCCTAAACGAAAACCTTGGACTAGGAAGAGGCAGAAAATCTATCTGACCTGCAAAGCAACCTCAACGCAATCAAAATCTAGCTTTGTTCCACTCTGAACTTTTGGTACTAAACCAACAGCTTCAGCTGGAGCGCAATAATGATGCATTTGACTTTGAGAGACCCTCACTGGCCTGAACTCTGGACCTTGCCCCACTGAAGGATTTTGGCTTCTATTTCACACTTGGGCCTGGATTTACTTAGCCTTCACACAGTGCAGCAGGGCAACTTGCTGCACTGTGTTGTGTGAAATGGAAAGAGTAGAATTGTGTCATATCTGCTAAGATAATGGTGCACTTCTGCTCTCTGATAATGTTGGTGCACTTCAGGCAGCTTTGCACCATAGTGTAAGGGTGTCTGCTGTATAAGCATGATTATTTCTGTGCAGAAGGGGATGTCTTCTCACAAAAACAATCCTTAGAAGTATATTCCTCTTTCTATGTGTGGTGTAGAATGCAGCACACATGGAAAGAGGAAGTAATGAGGAGAAATTATGATATTTCTCCTCGTTATGCCTCTCTCAGGTAGGCCACCCATTTTGGCAAAAACCCAGGTTTACTGCTTTTAGTACATGGGAACCCATGTAACGGCTACCTTGCAAAGCATTATGCAATGCAGCGAAAGGCACTGTGTTGCATTCATTTTTTTACAAAGCCGCATAAGGTGACAAATATTGGCCATTGAGTGGCTTTGAATAGCTTTACTGATGGCTGCACAAAAAAAGAGGAGCAACCATGATGCAAAATGTTAGTAAATCTGAGCCTAAATAATGAGGTAAAATCTTTGACTGACATGATCTCTTTGGTCTATCTGACTGCTGCTCCATCATGGCCAGTGTGAAATTGTACCTAGACCGGATCAACCATGCTGCTGTTTTTCAGTAGCATTAACTTTTTTCTCTGGGCTTTTTGCAATAAAACATTAACATTCATATCTCCAGTACCCCTTATCAAATTAGGATGAGTATGTTTTTTTCTCATTAAATGTTTCTCTGTTTTCCCAACTTGGTTTGATAATATTATTGTGTTGTTGTCTTGCCTTTTATTGGTACTGCTGGAACCTAACATGCATTTCTCTGGGAATTGCCTGCTGCTTGTGCCACAACTAGATATGGTCCACTTCTTCTCTCTCATAATGTACCTCTTCAGTGCCTTCCCAAGAGAAAGGAGTGTTTTGTCACTCAGCGCATTTCTGGAGCCATTTCATAATGTGATTATTTCTCTAGAAAACAATGTACCACTTGCTTTCTTTTCCAAGTTTTTGACATAATCAAATGTTTCTTCTCTGTTGATCTCAAGGGTTTCACATGCTTATGATTCAAGAATATTTGTTCTAAATAATTGGGAATTATATCCCTATTGGGAAATATTTCAATACTATGAACACAGTTATTCTCTGAAGCACAACATTCTTAAAATGAAAACAGGCATGCACATTACAATGAGCCTGAAGCTGTGGTACTAAGAATATGGCCCTCTGAAAATACTATAATATAGTCAATCTTTAAGTCTCTTACTTTTTCCAATGCCTGTGTTTCCACTTCAGTGTTTCTATATGTATGTGTGTGTATTAGATTTGAATCATAAGGGCCTACTTAAAAGTCTAGATGACATAAAACAAATGTAAGTGGTAATTTTTAAAAGTAAATACATCTAAAATTATAATTTTCGTATTTAAAGGTAATCGTCAACTTAAGAAAGTAAGGGCCATATGTACGAAAGCTTTTTCCCATAGACACAGAATGGGTAAAATCCTTTGGTACATCTGGCCCTAAATTACTTATGGCACCTGGGGACTGAAATACTAGATGAGGTAAAGTCATACTTAAACATAGGAAAATACTTCAGTTTTAATTTGTCCAAGAGTTATCATATAAGTCATGCGCACATCAAAGCCATGAACCATGCTAATGGGATAAGCTTGTTTTCAAAATGTTGATGGCAGCAGGTACTTCTTCTTTCTCCTTCAGCTGTATTGTTTAAAAATTCCTCCCTGCTTACTCTATGTCTTAGAGGCTGTGAGTATTGCTAGTTGGTCTTTCCTGGACTCCACCAAAGGTAAAATTCTTTGTAGAGTATATAATCTGAATACATTAGCCCGTTCAGAGGCTCTGCATTTAGAAATGGGTCTGTTGAGTACATTTGCACTGGGCCTACTAGCTATTCCATATTGGAGTTTTCAGCTGGTAAATTCTAATGATAACTCTCTAAGGAGACTTCTGTGAAAAAAGGTCTTCATTGAGCAAAGGCATGACAGTACCTTTAGTAACACTTTCACGCTGCCTTAACCTCTCTGTCAGGTTTGGAATTTAAGCTTTTCCTTGAAAACTCAAGCTCTGTGTGAAGTCTGGAATTAGATAACGGCTCCTCTCTACCAAGTCATAGAAAGAACTACATGGTTATGTGTCTCTTGTAGTATTACGCGAATGCAGCCTTACCTGTGTTGGAATATTGCTCAAATTGGGCAACAATTGATTCTTCAACTTAGATTGCAAATGTTACCTTTAAGAAACATAACAAGAGGTTTGGAGAGAATTAAAAAACAAAAATTGTGTTTTAATTTAAAATTTTGTTAACCTTGTGCTAGCTCATTTTTAATTGTTGATTGTCATTTATGTGAGCAGAAGCGATCCACTAAAAGACATTTAGGTACCATTTTAGGGGAGGGTGTTAGTAGTAGTGGGAGCTACCATGATCTTTTTTCTACTATCATATGTCCCTGTAAGCAGCAAGAAAGATTATTAGGAAACATTATAACGCATGCATAATTTCGTGTAATATTAATTTAATAAACAATGAAATGAGGTTGAGATGTTTATCTTATTAAACGTTTTCTTAAATGTTGTCATCCCTAAAATGGGTTAAAAAAAGAATAAAGGTTTCTGTCTGTCTGTTTGTGTGTATGTATATGTGTGTGTGTGTGTATGTGTGTGTGTGTGTATGTGTGTGTGTGTGTATGTGTGTGTGTGATAAAGATTAGGAAAGTGATTTCTTGCATGACACAAACCAGATTTTACATTATGATATGAATATATTGTTGGAAATTTGCCCTTCCAACATGCCCCCCCGATTTTTTGTCCTGTGTTGCTGAACTCATTTATTTGTTAGCCATAGAACCCTCTGCACCTTGTCTCTGCCAACCTATGATAAAGTGCTTATGCCGTTCCTTCCAAACATGGTAAAAGTGGCATTTTCCAAATTAGAGCATTTAATTTACTTAGAAGTCCCTAATATATGTTGCCACGTGTACACAGGGCCTGTAAATTAAATACTACAAGTGAGCTGCAGCATTCATTGTGCCACACTCTAAAGTAGGACAGTTAAGTACGTCGCCAGGCCTGGGTGCAGAGTTTTAAAACTGTCATTTCAACCTACAAAATGAACGTTTCCTTTTTAATACTATAACCATTTATGATGCTTAATTTAGGTTTGGGGGCAGCTGGAAAAAGCTTCAAAAAATCATTTTAATAGTAATTTAAAATCCAATTTAAAGGTCAAGTTGGCTTTTATATTACTACTTTGGAAAATTAATTTTTAGAGAGTTGCCATTTTCTTACCTGCAACAATACGCTTTTCTGACAATGTCCAGCTGTCATCTGACCTCTGATGGTTCCCCTGTAGTAAGATGTGTATTTCTTCCAAACAGTGGACAAAGGGCCTTGGAGTGTGGAGAGCAACTCCTCCCTTGGCAGACTGTCCTGGGAACAGTGCCCCCTTAATGAGCTTCAAATGATACCTACCTTGTCACTGTCAGATGAAGCTCACACCGAGGCCTGCCTCCCAAGTATAATGAAAAAGAAATCTAAGACCAGTGGTTTATTTTGTGACGGAAAACAAAATAACCTAGAAACAGCACTCATCATAGTCATGCCATAAGAATAATATGTGTACCCCACATCCCACAGAAGGCCCTTCCTGTTGAGCAAAAGTATGAGGAGAGCCCCACGTTGCTACAAATGTCCCTCAAGGATGCCCCACTGCGTTTGGCCTATGAAGCTGCTACAATCTTTATAGAGCAACCTTGTATCTGTAAAAAAAAAAGGTCATCCTTTTCCTTTTAGAGGCTCTGGAACATGTTGAAAATACCTGCCAATTCAAAATTACCACTAGTGGTTTTCCATCCCTGGAGCTGTGGCCATTGATAAAATAAGAATGAAGTCTATGGTCAAAATATGAAAGCCATTAATATGACATTGACTATCACCATGTTCAAATATTGAAGATCCTGTTCTTATTGGAGTTCTTATGGTTGTACTGACATTGAACAAACAGTATTCTGGTCTAACAAGACAATATAACAATCCATCTTCAGTCTAAAACACTTAAAATGTGCTCTTTAACAATTAAATCTCACCTACTCTCCAAGTTGTTATGGCAGGGTAATGGCCACCAGGATCAATTATTTGGTTGACATGAGTTCTAAGGAGATCTCTTTAAATGGCTCGGCTCAGGACAATGGAAAATGCTGAGTCACCAAATTAATCATCTCAGAAGGATCAAATAGTTCAAGGCCAATAATGGAACTAAAGAAAGGAAACTAAAATCTTAATCTCAGAGACTTCCTACCAGAACTCCAAAATTAACAAATGTTCACTCTCTTGGACCCAGGGAAAATGCCCAACATGAAGACTCCTCACACAATATCCACCATCCTAAGAGGCTCTCAAAAGTATACTGGAGGCGCACTAGCATGCCAAATGTGCTCATGCTCAAATGCATGCGCTCAAGGTAGATTAGACTAGTGTCCACAGTCTTGTATATCCTCCTTTGCCACACACCTTGTGCATTCCCATCTCTGAAGTCTCATCATAACAATGTCCATGACAGCAGGCTTAACAAATTAGTGTTTTAGATGCAGCTAAGGCTCTATCACCAAATATGACAACCAAAGGAACTGGTACAACAAGAGATACACCATGCCTAGCCCTGCCCATTCCATCAGGATATTGGGAAGAACCCCGTGAAACAGGGGAAATGAGAGAAAAACACTGAATTGCCATACCAGCTACTCAATGGTGAGAGTAAAATGTTCTGTCATATAGAGACATTGTTAAAGCATGACTGTAATTCCCAGTTGTTCTCCACACCAGAATGAGGTTTCCTGCCAAAATCAGAAATCTGGAGCAATTTGGTTGTGGATTGCTACTGCCATGCTGCAGGCTTCGATGTTGAGAGTCCCCACACCTTTGCCATCTATTAAAAGCAACAGTGACATTATTTGGAGGACATGGACTTGGAAACACTTCTGCAGATGAAGGGTTTTACTTCACCATGGAAAGGCTGGGCAAACATTAGATCATACATTGGCTGAACACCTCTGGGGCCCACTAATATGACTTTTAAGTCAGGATGGAAGATAATACAGCCAAAACTGGGGTACTGCTCAGAAGGCATGTGCATAAATCAAACTTTTTCCAACATTTGTTGGCAGTCAGCACATTTCCAAAAGCCCTCACATATTCTTCTGAATTCCATTGCCGACTGGACAGAAAATTCTCATAGATATTTCAGTCAAGACATGAAAGCATGGCTGAGTCTGATTGTTCAATAAATGAGATATTTATACCTACTGAATCAGCTGGTGATATATTTCCTGCTGTCATAGATTATTGAACAAACAGGCTCTGAATGCTAAAATGGATCTTGATGATGTCTATAAACTGAGAAAGAATCTCTTCTGACTATCATTTTAACATGAACTGATGGAGACCGCTCATCTCCATCTCTTTCTATTCCATTAAGAAAGTTCTTAGTGAAATCAAACAAACACTGTGCTTTGGGAGAATGTAGGAAAGCACCCCTTTGGAAATGGGCACCCCCATTTTTTGCTCACTGGTAGTGAGGTTTTTCGACCGAGGTGCACTGGTTCCCTGCCAAACAGGTCACCAGTGCCAGTGCTTTTTCCCTAAACTAAGGTAAAATGTGTGCAACTGGCACACACTCCTGTACCTCCGTAAGTCCTTAGTAAATGGTACCCCCTGTACCTAAGGCATGGGAACTGGAGAAGATATCTAAGGGCTGCAGCATGTGTTGTGCCACCCTCATGGACCCCCCATTAAAAGTTGCACTCAGTTGCCGTTGCAGAATGTGTGTCCTTGTGCAAACCAGGAGAAATCAGGACATGGCATACACATTGTGTGCCATGCCACACCTCACTATATCCAAATATCTGTAAGTCACCCCCACAGCAGAACTTAGAGCCCTAAGGCAGGGTGCATTATTTTTGATGTGAGGATATATCTACATGAGCAGATATACCCCTGTGATATCTAGTTTGATTGCTAGATGTAGCATGTGAACAGGGAAGCCATCTTGAGGTACGCACTATACAATTATCATTATGAGTTTCCCAGCTACATAATGGCTTCACTGAAACCTCTGGTGTTTGGTATCAAACACCTCATCTTACTAAATCCAGACTGATGCAAGCCTTGGATTTATTATGGCATGCACCAGAGGACAACTTAGAGGCTTAGAGGTGCCACTTGAAACCTACTAGCCCCTTAGTGTGCTGGTATCAACCAGCCTGCCGTCATAGACATGTTTTTGACCCCCTGGTGGTGATAGCCTGTGCTCCAAGAGGCCAGAAACAATGCCTGCTTCAGAGGAAGGTGATACCACCAACTCCATCAGGATGGCAAGTGAATCTGCATACCAAGGCTAGGGGCTTCAAAAACCCTGCAGCCTTTGGTATGTGACCCTGGCTTCTCCCAGACCTGGGGGCTGTCATCCCTACACTGAGGTTCACTTGGCACCGAGACAGGTGAAATAATTTGCTATGCAGTAGGAGTGTTACACTTTTGGACTAGCCACTCCCATAAAGTGGACTACCTGAAGTGGACACTAGAAGAAGGGTTCCACTATCTTGTTTTTGGTGAAACTAGGAACAATGGGACACAGTTATGCACACTTCCCACACAAAGTGGTCATATAGAGGGTGTAGTCATCTTAGGGTAAGTAGCGCACTGCCTTCTACCACTACCCTACGCTCCCCTAAACGGCCATAAATTGAGTATATATACATATGGCCCTCTGACACCAAAAGAGAAGATTTATCTGACTGAGGAAGAAGGAGGACAAAAGAAGAGCTGACCAATGAGAGAACTGTGGACCAGTCTGGACTTTTAATGCCAAACCCTGCCTACCTGCTGCTGTCCCGACAATCGTCAGACCCGACTCATCCTGCAGTTGGGCATCTCCCAAAAGCCTCGGATGGCCAGCCAACATCTCCCCTGGAGTGGAGGAGCCGAGCCACTTCCCTGCAGCCACCAACCACAACATCCTGAACACTGACCTGCTGACCACTGGAGTCACCTACACAGCATCCATCCAGGATGAAGTCACCATACTCCCAGAGGTTGATCTTGTCTCCCCACCAAGTGAGAAGACACCAGGACCTACCTGAGCCATCCTGCACCAAACCCCTGGTGTGCTGGACCCCTTGCAGCAGCCAAACCCTGCTTTAAGTCCAATCCAGACTCAAGCACCAAAACCAAGGACCAGCTTTTGAGGGACATCAGCAATGCAGATGACATCACTGAGAGTGATCCAGCTGCCCTGTTCTGTCCCTATCTTGCAGATCCCCCCAAGAACCATGGACATCTTGATGCAGGAGCCCCTGATGACCTAAACCTGCAGCACCGAGCTCCACGGCCAGAGTCCACAACCAACAACAGTGTTCCCTTGCTCCCAGGACCCCCACCAACCGAGACCCCATTGGAAGCTTCTGGACTTGTCGCCTTTTACAATTCTTTTATACCCCCCCCCCCCTATTGCCAACAGTGCAGTGAGCAAGGCACCTGAGTCGACCATCACCACTGCACCCAGACGTCCCAGGGCAGGTAAAACTGTACTGCTGGTGTTTCTAGTGACCTTGCACTTCTAGCACTCCTCAACCTACAGAGGACCCCCGAGAACTGTCTGCAAGCACTCTCTTACAGTAAAACTTTAAAACTTTTGCTGCATAAAAGCACATTTGAGCAAATGTGTTGCTTACTTTGCACAGTAGTTATCTTCTTTGCAGTATAGAAATGAAGTAACTATTTTTTTAAACATTAGTCTTGATTTCCTTCTTGAGTGTGTGTCTCGTGTATTGAATGTCAGTGTTCAACAAAATCTGTGTTCAACAAATGCTGGTACTACCCACTGATAAGCCTAACTGCTCTCCCACACTACCAAAAAAAAAAGCTTTTGAGGTTATTACTATTACCCCTGTAAACCAATAAGGGTAATTGTACTATCTGCATAGTGTACTCCTACATTTGATACACTGCATAGATAGCCAGCTTCCTACAGAGACAGTAAGAAACAGTGCAGCAACAATGCTCATACTTCTGTGAGTTATACCTTGGCTATTGCCCTGTTTTCTAACAAACAGCGGACAATGTGAACTTGTAGGCACATTTAGTTATTTACTTCCTATGACTCTACCTGTAATAGGATATTTGGTCTTCTCATTTTGGAAAAGGACCTGCTGCATCATCTGCTATGAGATGCAGTATGACCTGCACTTTAGTGCATCTGGAGCCTGGGAAGAAGGTACTGCATTAGGCAATGGAGTTGGCTTTCTACTGCATCTTGTACGGGGTGACCAACTTGGCTCCCACATAAGGAAGAGAAAAAAACATTGTCTATGGCTGCCACTGGCTGACCAATAGTATCTGTAATGGATGGGATGTGGTCCACGCCCTCTGATGCTGTGAGACTACCTGGTAAGTTGAGGTTCTTGGAATACCACTTATGTTGAACAACAACCCCACTCAAGTTCTAGAGCTTCATGAAGTCACCTCGAGCTTATTATAGTTGTCGTTACTCCTGCAGGCAGTAACCCACTTTCATTTTTATAGGCAATAATACCATTATTGAACTCACCGTTACATTGTTAATCTACCATTTCTAAAGAACAATATGAGGGTTAGAAAGGGATCTCATGGAATCACCAGCCCACGAAGCAATACCTCGCACAGGCTATTTGTTTCAATGAACCAATGCAGCATCCATCACAAGTACAAGTAAGGATTTTAGCCCCCAATAGCTAGTCTACCCCTCCATCAGACAAATTAATAAAAAATGCACAATGATATAAAAAATAATATGTATGTCCTTTAAATAGGAAATACTAGAAGAGAAGACACACATGCCAACCTAACTTTCACAATACACTTATAATATTAGGAGCTGCCCATGCTTCAAGAAGTAAGGAAAGTGGTTTATAACTAGAAGAACCTACATTTTATAAACAAGACATTGAAGCAGGCCTTCTCTAAACGGGCACCAAAACTAAGGATCTTCTTGCTCCTGTCCTACAGTAAAGCACTGGTTCTCAATAACTTTAAATAGGGCATCAATATCTTCTGACAAAAAAGAGTATTAAAAAGAATAAATCATCCGTGTTCATCCCTGCTTTGATCAAGATCCCTAGTAAAAGCCAACTTGTTGATGGGATGATGATACTTGATTTTAAGTATTATTTTGCACGCCTTGACTCTTTCTGTTATTTTTTTCTAATTGGCTGCCAGTGCATTGCACATTTTGTTTTTGCACTTCCAGCCGTGAATATGCTTTGCAGTGTTCTGCACTTGTATGATTTTCCATCTGCCTCTGTTAATCAGGATAGTTGTACCTGTTGCTACCTCGTGAAAAACACTTGGAATAGGCATGATATTCCTCCCATGTAACGCGCACGTTCTCGATTAGACAGTGGTGATGTGGTTGTGCAGTGGTGGACATACTGGCTTATTTAAAGTAGAAGTTGCGCGTTGGGAGTCCTTTCTCAGAGATATCGTACAGAGAATCCGTTTGGAATAACTCCTGGCTATCCAGCTGAAGGCATTGGTGATAAACATATGATAAAAATGTTTAATTTGGGGGCAGGGAGCAACGGAATTCCAACATGGCGGCCATAGAGGTCCGCAATTTTGCACCGTGAGGCCATGGTCTAGTGCTGTTAGGACACTAATTAGCCCCACTACAAAAATTCAGTGGAGCCGCAGCCGCCGACGTTAACCGACTAACTCGTAGCGCATTAATCTATCGGACTCACCATTGGAAGCTATGTTTACCTGAAGATCGGAAAAAGACTATGAAGTAATGGCTATCAGTACGGTTTATTTCAGCTACGCCAGCCAGCCCATCTTTATTTATTGCATCAGTCATTTGTATGTCTCTGTAAAAGATCAGACCAACTATATGATAGCTGTACTGTCCAAACTATCAGGAAAGACAATTCAAATGACATGACTACGCGATTCAAGCACATCAAGCAACTAGTGTCCAATTAACCAGAGAGCCTGGCTGCTAAAGTTAGATTCTTATTGAATTATACCAGTGGGAATGGCCCTGATGAAGGTGACCTACAATAACTAGGAACACCGAAACGCGCGTAGGCCGTCGGTTCCCCCAGTACATCTTTGTCAGAGCCACTTTTTCTCTTTTAACATAGATTATTTTTGTATTAGATTATTAAATATAGATATTTGCTATTTATTGAGTACCTTTTTCTTTTCTGTGTATTTTTTACTTCTTATGTACTATTTGATAAATTTAATTGTATTTGTACAATGTTTTTTTCTTATATTGTTACATCCTCTGTTCCTATTTAGTTTGAATGTGGTGTGTTTGAATTAGATATTTTGTCCTCTGATATCTGTTTTGTATTTCATGACTGTTTGTACGATTTAATTAAAGCTTACTTTGCTGTGACATCGTTCTCTTTCCCCTGTGATTATTCGTCTATGTTTAGCAGCCCGGCATCATAACTCATTGATTGATTTGAGCTTATCATGATGTATTTATTTGTCCCCATAGGGATTTACTTCTGAAGATTATTATATCTTCAGATGCATTATCATTGTAGCTCACTTAGTAGTTTTCTACATTCCTCCCATGTAACAACTGCAAGTAATTTGTTTCTGCACTGTAAGTAAATACCTCAACTGACAGCTCTCCTTCTACACCCCGACGCATCTCCGCTCCACAGACCTCGCCCTCGTAATCGCCCCACGCATCTGCAGAACTACAACCGGCGGTAGATCATTCTCGCACCTCGCCACCAAAACGTGGAACACTCTTCCCACCCACCTGCGCCAGACCAAAGACCTCTTTACCTTCAGGAAACTTCTTAAGACCTGGCTGTTCAAGCAGTAGCAGCACCTCCCCCTCTTCTCCCCCTCCTCAGCGCCTTGAGACCCTCAAGGGTGAGTAGTGCGCTTTACAAATTCCTGATTGATTGTTTGAACTGTGTACCTATCAGACGCTCTTAGTGTTTGGGCATGTAAATATAAATAAAAACCCTCTTTATATGTCCGGGGATATATTTATTAGTTTAAATGGCAAGCGTGCTTTTCAAGTCACTGGGGAGTAGAGGTCCGTAATTCACTAAGGCTTTCAGAGGGTATGAGGCAGTAATTAGAAATGACTGACTGATCAAAGCGTAATCACTTATACTGAAAACAGACTAAAACTTTAGCATGTACCTTTTTTATTACACAAGTTTGAGTTATAGTTCAAGTATATTCTAACCTTTACATTTCCGCAGTCCTTACTGTAACATTCATATCATCTAGGCAGGCTCAATACTACCTTCCTTTGATGAAAGCATGCGGGGATTCCACAAGCATTCCCACCTCACCCCCACTAGGTCTAATCTTCAAGCACAGACAGCCTCTGTCAGTCGGCTAAATCACAACCAACCAGCATAGCAGAAGAGCTGCTGCACTGGCAGGCACATTAGCTGCAAGGTCACTAGAGACGGACAAGAAGGGAAAGTGGACATTTCTAAGCTTCTCTCCACCAGTTTTTAAATTATACTTTTATAAGGCAAATTTGTCACTAAGCCACTCATTGTAATTTTATATATATATATATATATATATATATATATAGTGTTTTTTTGGAAATAGGACAGTCTAAATGACTATACATTCGTAAAGGTTGAAGAATAACCGCATTCAATGAAAATGCTAATTTATCGAACACGTCATAATTTGTTTTAAAATTTAAAAACGAAAAAGGGAAAAACAACAACCTTAAGCCTCCCAGAAAATAAAAATGATTCTCTTCTGTCGATTTCCTGTAGTGTTCTTTATTTGTGTGCGCCTTCTGCTTCGAACATACAGAACACTGTTGCTTTAGAGAATACAATGACCATTATGACATTTTATGGAATGGTTGATAAAATATCAGAATAAGTTTTGATATCCGAATGCTACAGAACCACAACCTACTCACCGTCTGGAAGTGTGAGGGTTGTATAAGATATTGGGTTTTCTGAGGACGATGCGATCATCTTCGTGTAGAATGGCACACAATTTGACAAACTGAATCTTAAATACTGTTGTAAATCCCCCTTCCTCCCCTTCCCTGCTAAATACATGTGGATACTAAATAGTTGTCCGTAGATTTCAAAGATGCGTGTGTACACGACAGCCTAGCTTTGGGTAATTATATGAAGATTACGTCTAAGTATCTATCTATCCAATATACAGGGATATACGCACATACGTGTGTGGATGTGCAGCCATGTGTGTGGAAATCAGCGCCAAAATATGTTTCATTAATTTATGGAAATGCCGAGCAGCACATGAACTCACAAAAGACACAAATTTAAATTACCCAGTTTTGGTCGTTGTGAACATTCAAGCGGTGTGTGCATACTGAAGATACAATTGTATGCACGAGCCATCTACCTTCAGCTAAAGGCTTACCTCCCACCCCTCTAAAACACACACCCACTGTTCGCGCCCAGCATGACAAGCAAAACACATTCTATTGTACTACCATTAAATACTATCTGTTAACACAGCACGGGAAGCTAACAATGAAGGCACTGCCTGCTTCACACACAAAAAGGTCTAGGATGCGCCGCGTTACTTACTGTGCATGGATTTCTTTAACACAGCAATGTACATGGTGGACATATAAATCTTTTTCCAAGCATTGCAGTCTTCCCCATGGAGTCTGATGTTTCACAGCATGGTTAGGTTTGAAGGAAAAATCCAAGCGCAGGAGGTGGCGGCGACACGCTTTGCTACACACAGGTTTGTGCTGTGATATATCAATGAGAGACCCGTGCGGCTGCTAGCTTCTCGCGAATAAGGTGCAATCAAGGCGCCGGGTAAAACATTATCTTAAAAATCAGCAACTAAAGGCTCCCAGGACTATGCACCTGCCTAGCAAGCTGAACCCCAAAATGGGTGCATTGAGAGACCCAGCACGTGTGGTGCCCATTTACAGGTGCCAGAGAGAGTGAGAGAGTGTGGTGTGTGTGGGGATGTTTCTGATCGCTGGGGCAAAACGCATGCATTTGCAGTTTCTGTCTGCAGCGGCTACTGGCAGGAATGTACCACATTTCATATTCAGCATGCACAGAATTCATTGCTGATTGGTAAACTCCGCCTCTGAGCGTACATTTAGGGTCAACTTTTTCACTCGTACACTCAATATATTACATCATGCAGCATTTTCTCCATGCGCCTTTCAAGTTACACCTGGCAAAAAAATGTGACCAAAGAAAGAAACCGAAAGAGGGCCATGGGTGTGAGCGGGCACGGAACAGCGTCAACGAGCTGACACAGACATGCCTTATGGGAGGGCACTCGCGTGTGTAGCATGGGTAGCAGAAGCAATGCGAGGCGTAACGTTGTAGAGACAGTGTGGAGTAACAATTCTTTCAATTTGCGGACATACAGCATGATAGAAAAAGCAACAGGACTAGGATCGAAACACGAAATACAAATATACACAAAGAACCACGCATTTTAAAAAGAATAAAAACCCTTACCAGAAAAGTGGTCCTGGAAATTTTCACTCCTACACATCCATGTATACAACTGAATCAATTTCACACATACTCGCCCCCCTCCATCCCCAGTCTCTGTGATGTGGGCTCATTCATTGGTTTCATGTTGCCATAGGAACTAGGCGGCATGGTGACATGTTAGCCAAGCTGCAGGGCTCTCGCACTTTATGGTGAACAGATGTCTCGCATTTTACACGGCGCCCCAGAGTATGCTTTTAATCCACACAGCTCTTTTTAAGCCGGTGCTCTGCAGGTAGAGCGACAGGACCGCAAGCATATAATAACAAGTCAATAAGGAAATAACAAAAACCCTGGAGTCATGAAGATTCTGCTGGTGTTATGTACATATATCTAGGAAAAGACTGTAAGCGTGTTATTACAGTAATTCCCAGACCTATATTGCAGGTCGTCCCAGTTTATTACGAGAACTGGTGCTTTATTTTAATCACTTGAGGAAAACTGGGGTCAAGTATGTAAGACCGAAAAACAGAATTTGGAGAAGGTTTTATCCTTGTGGGTCAAATGTGCTCAATAAATCGATAACATGAAGTCTGTGCTTTTTGGCTGTAATGTTGTTTTTTTCTAATTATGATAGTTAGTGTACACCCAATGTGCATTTTATTCTATCAGTAGTACTGATGGCAGCCAAGTGCCCTCCCGTACACATGTAACATCTTCATCAAATCCTGACTTTGTAGCCAGATGCGGATTGCGTTTTGGGATTTGCATTTTTGTATTCTAAGAATGTAAATTAAATCCCAGCATGCAATGTGTCATTGGCTAAAAAGCTAGATCTTGTTGGGGTTTCACACATACCTAGAACCAATAGGTAGATCACTTAGGGCCACATGTACGAAAGTCAGGGTTTGCGACTCGCAATTTACGAGTCGCAAAACCTGATGTACAACAGTGTCAATGACACTGTTTGTGATTCCCAATGGGGTCGCAAATGACTTACCTCATGAATATTCATGAGGCAGGTCGAAATTTGCGACCCCATTGGGAATGGCCGCCCTCACAGGGATGGTGGCCTGCTGGAGACAGCAGACCACCATGCCTGTGCCTGCTTTTAAATAAAGCAGTTTTGTTTTTTGAAATGCAGCCCGTTTTGCATTTCAGAAACAAAAAATTAAAAGTTTTCTTTTAATTTTTTCAGAACAGCCAGTGGTCCGTAGGACCACTGCCTGCTTTAAAAAAATATTTTCGCTGCCATTCACAAGGGGGAAAGGGTCCCATGGGGACCCATTCCCGTTTGCGAATGGGTTGGCATCATTTTGAAACTGGTGCTAACTGCGATTGCTTTGCGACCGCATTCGCGGTCACAAAACTATCAGACATGGGACTGCGACGCGCAATTAGGAAGGGAACACCCCTTCCTAATTGCGACTCGCAAACCCTTTTTGCAATTCAGTAAATAGATTACCGAATTGCAAAAATGGGTCAGTACATCCCAAATAGCATTTTCCATGTCGCAAACAGCCCAATTCGCTGTTTGCTACTTGGAAAATGCTTCGTACATCTGGCCCTTGATTCTGTATTGTTAATTTTTTTGACGTCTGGAGGACTATGGGTGAGTCAACATGTGGCATTTAATCATATAATCTTCAGGTTACTAGCATTTTCTGCAAGATATGCATTAGACGCGTGAGGTCATTTTCTAAGCAAATCCTTGCAGCATAAAATATCCACAAATGTATGTAGCAAGTCCATAAAGTGACTTTGTGAAACATCAGATAAAAATATTAATTGTGGCACTTTAACTGCTAACTGATCCCAGGGCCTCTAGACGCTTTATAACTTGCTGCTTGCACAGACCAAGAGGCAACGAGGAGTTATTTAAAGAAGTGTGCTTTTAACATTTATTTAGATTATGGATGTTAAGGTTTTACTCTGAGCTTAGCATGGACTGTGTTCCAAAGTGAATGCCATTTATGACTTAACAGTGATCGCCTACAAATTCCTTTTGGAATTGGAGAGGACTGAGGCATTTATTTAAAGGTCTTTATTGTGATTCTGAGGCTGCAGGACTGTTGTAAATGACCATCTTATGCTTGGTACTCTCCTCAAATGTTGTCTTCTGTAGTTGAATCCGGTTTTGCTGGCGAAAGTACTCCACACACCTTACTCCTGTTAACCAGTGATAAAATGCTTGTGCTCTTCTTTGAAAACATGATGAAATTGGTATACACCTAACTGGCACATTTAGTTTACTTTTAAATCACTAGTATTTGTACATGTGCCCAAGGCTTGAAAATTAAAAGCCACTAGTTTACTGCAGCACTCATTGTGCCACCCACTAAATTTTCACTGTAAAAGATGTCCACAGGTTTGCAATTGCAGACTGGGTGGGCAGTTCTAAACTACCATTGCGACTTGGCAAAATAAAACTTTTGCCATGGCCGAAACCTTCATTTTTACTTACTATACGTCACCCCTAAGATAGGCCCTAAGTGCCCATAGGGCAGTGTGAATTGTATTTAAAAAGCCAAACGTGTATATTTAAAGTTTGCATGTCCTCTCTGTGAAAAACCACCAAAGTTGTGTTTTTTCACTGTAGCAAGTAAACTCTCCCATAGGAAAACACTTGGTTACACTATAACAACTTATAATGCTTAATCTAGGAGCAGCTAGAAAAATGATTCCAGGAACTATTTAATAATATTTTAAAATCCAGCTTAATGGAAAAGTCCGATTTTATATTACTATTTTGAAAATGACCCTTTTATAAAGCTGTAATTTTCCTGCCTAAGTCAAATGTGCCTTTCTGCCAGTGTTCAGTGTCTCTGGACTGGTGAATGGCTCCCCTGTGGTGAGATGTAGATTGCTCCAAGACAGTGGACAAAAGGCTTAGTTGTAGAGAGGTGTTTTTGTTCCTTGAGCAGGATGGCCTGGGGTGTTGTGCCAAGCTCCTTCCTGACCTTCAAATTATGCTTTCCCTGTCACTGGCAGACATAGCTCACACCTATGCTGGCCTCATCTTGTCTTTCTAGTCAATCCCAGTGGGAGGGGGAAGCTGCCCTAGAACTGGTTTGAAGTAGCCACAAGTGAGAATTTGCCCGTTATCCTAGCCACACCTCTAGGTGGGCATGGGGCGATCTGAACAGGGGAAGCCAGGTCCTGCCATGTTGGATTTAGGTGGAGAAGGGAAATGTGGGGTGGTGTAGAGTAAAACACACAGGAGATATTACAAAAGTATATAGGGTCAACTCTTGGGACTTTTACCTCGTTGGTTAGGGAGTGTCAAAAAGTCTTACCCACACACAGGCTGGTTCTGGGTATAAAAGGGGCATCCCCAGTACCCCTCTCACAACTCTCCTTATCCTGTTACTATCAGAAAAAGGACTTCCTTGCTGTCTGAATCTTGTAGGAAGACTGAACCTGCTTGCCTTGAACCCAAGACCCCAGAAGTGACTCTCAGTCTAATGGACAGTTGTCAGACTTGAGTTACAGGGACAAGAAGCCTGTGTGTGGTATTTTACTATTATTTCTCTGTTGTATATTTATGGTAAGTTCCTGTTGTATGCTCCCTCTTTATTCCCATCCCTGTTGGATTGTCCCTTCCCATGCCCTAAAAGAATGTTAGTATTTGAATTTAGGAGAATTAACTGGAGAGAGGGTGGAAGCGAACCTTGACTGGCATCTTTGTTGATGGAGTTCCTCTAATATTTCAAATAAATCTTCATCTTTGGCTTTGTTATCTGCATCCTCTATTGATTGAACTTCACACAGAGGCCATACCTGCAACTGCTAGCTGACCATTTCCAACTGTTTCTTACCTGGACTCTGCTGCAGGCCTCTGCCAGAGTGGGTCCAGACCACTCCAAGTGCTGTCCACAAGATCCTGGATCCGTGGCTGGTGTCACAGTGTACTCCTCCTAAAGTTTCCTAAAACTTTGGACTTAGAAACACTTTTGCTTTCAGAACTGATGGGGGACTGGGCCCAACCTGCCAATCCAATCCAGCAAAGGTATTTTGTAGCAAACCAAAGATCCCAGCTCCTCCTGCTATCTTCCTTTAAACAGCAGCAAATCCCATCCAGCAGGAATTCACTGAGAAGGTGGCCACCTTTATGGAGACTTCTTCTCGACAGTCTACAGCTTTGCACTGTTGCAATAATCCAAAGCTCCGATAAAATGACTGAGCTCAAAGGTAGAAACCTTCACTGGGCGAAGGCATAAAAAACATCCATGAGGGACAGACCTTCTCTGGGCATGAAAATCAAATTTCTTTCCTCCCAAAAGACAAGGACTTCACTGAGAGCATCCAGTGGCTATCCAATGACATGGACGCCATCTTCAGCCACAGTCTGCTACTCTTCTCCACTGAGGATTTTTGACTTCTATAGAAAATTAGGTCTGAGGATAAAGGGGACGTGAGCACTCCTCAACAAACACCACAGTCCCTGTCAGGGTGAACCACAAACGTCACTAAAATAACCTGTGCTTAAACCTCTGGTAGCTTGACACAGAAGCAGTCAGGCTTAATTTAGAGGCAACGTTCAAGGTATCTATGTAGTAAACAACAATAAATTGAAAACACAGCCCAAGAAAAATCCCACACAAATTTAGAAAAATAGAGTCAATGTAATAAATGATTTGACACTAAAATGAATTGAATTCGATCAGTAGAACCAAAGTTATAAATGTTAAAACGTTTGAGTGAAAAATAGCATGTAAAAGATCAAAGAGCGAACCACGGGCATCTACTCACATGAGGCCAGAGCAAAGTAAAAAGTTATGGCCAGCTGCAATGGAGTGAGGTTAGGATACACAAGGTGAATTGGGCCCTATATCGGCTTACCTTTGGAGTTAAAGAATGATTGAAGAAAAATGTCTTAGAATGTAAAGTTCAAGAGACAAAGGTGCCGGCGGTGTCTGAGGAGGAGTCATCATTGTCGGGGAGCTGCTGGATCAAAGATATTCAGCAGGAAGACCAGCAGGCTGTAGCTGACAAGGGTTCAATGAAGAGGAGCAGCTGAACAGGATTTGTTGCTGCAGACAAGAATGTAGTGGGAACTGTCAAAAGTCAGACTAACCAGTGATGCACCTTAGGTGGATCAGCAAGCAGGTATGTCCGGGTCTCCTGTTACTTCTAAGAGTGCTTTTTGGCTATACATTTTCCAGATTCCAAGATTTGGTTTTTGGCTGTTTGGACAGTGGAATCACCACTTCCAAAGGCCCAGAACTGGGTGGGCATCACTTGAAGAGTAGGACTCACTTCAGGCATGGTTGAGGTACTGGTTCAAGTTGTGGAAGCTTTTTGTGTTCATTCAGTTCAGAACAGAAGGCCAGCCAACTAGCCCATTGATTCTCTCTGGCAGTCCTAGGATCAAGCAGTAAGGCAATATATGCACATATAATAAAGTAATGCACAGATAAATAATTTTATATCAGTTGTTAGTGTAGGCATTTCAAGAATAATGATTATGGCTTCAACAAAATCTAGTTCACATCCTGATTATTCTTAGCGCCATTTTCTCTCCCATCAATGATAATACACTACTGCCCATATGAAATTATACTAGTGGCAGCTCGGGAATATTGAAAATGATGGCCTTCCTGTCTTTCATGGTGCAAGTGAGAGAAGTGAGTAACACAGATAGCTGCAGGATCCCAAGGTCCCACTTAGCCCAAGAAACATTGAAAACTAGAGGGCATAATGGTTATAGAGTACATCAAATCAGCTGTTATAATTATAGAAAGAATCAGTGCACTATACATCATAAGCGCAGTTTTAACCAAAAACATTTTGCCATTTGTTTCTCAGCTTTCTTCTACCTTCTCGCTCATTCAAACTCTTTTGCTGGTTTGGGTATGCACTCCTGTCTGTAACTCAAGGGTCTATATTCTGTTGATGTTTGTGGTCCTAAATTTCACTTGGTGAGAGCTAGGCACTCTCCCCCTGTCAAGCAACGTACATACTCACATACACAGACAGAGCAGGCACACACTTTGACTTAAAAACCTACTCAGACACAGTTGTACACATCAGCACCAGTCAGCCCTGGTTGCCAGTCAAATTTGCTTCTTTCTGACTGAATGTAGAAAGGAGCACTAAAGCGACTGTGGCGCTGCTCTGTTTATCACTGTAAGTTACAGAGCAGTAAGCTCCATGCAACAGTCAGTTAGAGCAGTGCTGGCGTTTGCTGAGATTGTACTTTGGACAAAACAAAATTTGATAACTCTTCCTAGGTATCCTCTTTAATTGTCCGCGTGTCAAAAGTTTGGCAAGATTAAGAAAAAGATGAGGGGGGCAGGATGAAGGGGCACCATGAATAGAAAAACAGGCAAATGACAGACATGGGTGCCAGCAACCTTCAGAAACAGTGTTTAAAAGCATGTTTCTTTTTAGAAAGGTCAGAGGGAGATTGCTGCAGGTAACTCCTGCACTTATATTTATGTTGCACGAGGTCCATTGGCACAGCTGGCATATGCTAAAGGCCGGCCCTAAATTAGACGTAGGAGAACTTGCTCTGCAGCAGAGAATAGAGGACAAGCTGGCATTGGTTGCCATCATACGGATAGCCTGATGGTGGTGCTGTTTCTTGTAATGTTTCCTGTTAACACCAAGTAAAACAACCATTTGCAATGCAACAGGTCTCGCGTTTGCTCAGGTTAGAGCTGATAGTGTTGTAAACTCATAACCTGACTTTTCACCTATCGGTAAAAGTGCATTTATGCACGTAACCGGAAAAAGTGCAATTAACTATGTAAAGCGCTCGACTTCTGCCAAGCGAAATCGCGCTAGTATATTAGAGAAAAAGTACTCCACGAGCCGGACAGAAAACAGCGAGCCTTGCATATTTTCTGCACTTGGTCGATGCGCTCGAGGAGGGCTAGCCACTGGAAAAGGCATGACGTATGCATGCCTTAGACTAATGAAAGCCAGCAGATTTTAATAGGCAAGCCCACGAACCAATGAAAAACACGGACGTGACGTTGACAGGGCTCCGAGCCCTTTTCTAAACACTAAAGCGTCTCGCTGCGAAACGCATGCGCGAGCGCATGCAACGCAGGCTCGACCCTAAAAAGGAACATTCATATCAGTAGAGCACAAGGCTCTCACTAAGAGCACATGAAAAAGTGATTGCCAGGCAGTTCAAGGATTAAAGAATACCCCCTTATGTGTACCACAGCCATTTTAGAAGTTCATTATGACAGTGACTCCTCCCAAGCCCCTTGCAATTCCAAACATCCTACGAATGCCACGCTCTCTCATCTTAACTGTGCTGGGCTGCTATGCTTCCAGCTCTCCATGCTCTTTCATGCACTCTGCTGAATATACCCTTTGGGCCACAGGGCCTGTGTCCTAGGACCGACAAAATTCTTAAATCATGAAAAAAGACAATATCAGCACCTGATGTAACTGCCCTGGCTTATGTATCACGGGTGATGGGAGCACTCACCCATGCATGAGTAGTTCATCCATTATCCAGAAAATGATCTCAAACCTATTTAAATATGAAGCTGTCAACCTTCGGCTTCGTCCTCCTCCTTCTTGCCTATGAAAGGTGGGACACCACCCATCAGGCCCACACACACAAGTATTTGCAATATACTTATACTAAATGAATACATTGCCTTTACCTGTGTTCTTTATGAAAGAATCCAGAATGTGGGTCTGATATTTTTATTTTCAAACACTCCTGAATTACAGATGAGGGACAAGGGCTAACTAACCTCACAACTCCTTTGAAACAGTGATGGGGCATTCCGTAGCTTTATACCTATGACAAAAATTCTGTATTCATCTGTAAGTGGAATTTGAAGATCTGGGCAACTATCACTGCCTGTCACTATTTAAAAAGTTGACCAAGAATAGAAAAGAAAACGAGTAGATTTCATTGACATAGTGCACAAAATATTAACTTATAAATCCCTCCATCAAGGCAGAAAGAATTCATGTCATCTTAGGCCAGTTATCATCTTTCAAATCATAGTGAAGGACTAACTTTGAAAAACTGATGTTCCAATGAGTCTGTAGCCTTTTGTTTGGGAAAAAATAGTGGACTATATTTTTTTAGCTGCAGTACTACTATCCCCATAGAACATCTATGGAAGAGAACTAAAGTAGATTTGCCCATACTCATCTTTCTGGAGAGTACAACTATTGCACTTCTTGAAGGACACATCTTGGTTATGACAAAAAGAGGTTTTCTTTATCTCAGTCTTTGGGTGTAATCATTAAATAACCCACGGCACTGGTCGTTTGGACCTTCTTCATCATCAAGGAGAAATAAAAAGGAGAAATCATCTACATCAACCACATACCAATAAAATCATTAAAGACTTTGGTGGTCATTATGAGTCTGGCGGTCACTTGACATCCAGACTCGCGGTGGCAGTCCAAGTGTCACATTATGACCACGGTGGTCATGCCATGGTCGGACCGCCAGCACTGCCAGGATCAGAGATTCCAGTGATCTGGCAGCTGCGGTGGTCCTAATCCTCCAGGGCACTGCTGTAAGCAGCACTGCACTGGGGATTATGACCTCTTTCTATGCCAGCGATTTCATGGTGGTAACACTGCAATGAAAAGTCTGGCATATAACGGTTCACTTGGCATGGGTAGTGCAGTGCACCTCTGGTCAGCACCCTCGCAGTTCACTGTCTACTTTGCCAGTGAACATTGCGAGTGTGCTGGTTAACCCTGCATCCTACAGCATTGCCGCTGGATTGATTAAGAGCAGAGAAAATGTTGTAGGATATTTTCCTGATAGGACAGCGGGTGGAAAGCTCAGTTTTCCCCCTGCCGACCTAGCAGGAAACTCTTAATGGGCCCAGTGGGGAGATAGCTACTATGGCGGCAACCGCCCTATCGGAAGTTCAGCGGACGGCGTAAACCATATGCCGAACTCATAATCAGGCTCTTTGTGTATGGTCAATAAAGTGAGCTGGTGAGAGTCAAAGGATTTTATTTTCAATTCTTTAGTTTACATTATTTATTCAATAACTTTTCATCTTTTAAGTATCAGCATTAAACACCAGCATAATCCAGTAATCAATATTTCAATATAAGGAAAAATACAATATTGTTTAAAAACTGGTAATAATACAGCAAGCGTGTCCCATAAAGGAAGTTCTCTAATGTAAATTAAATTGAAGCAAAGTAGGATTAGGTGTCAGTTCAGAAACCTAAAAAAAGTTCTGATGAGAGAATCAATGCATAAGCATAAAGTCTTTGCATGTCCAGCTGGGAAGTATTCTCAGCTGTAAATCAGCAGACCTCAAAGAAATTAGCTAAGCAGCCTACGATATAGAGAGCTATAAAGAAACTCAGAAATGAGCCTCCAGCAAGTGCGAGTGAAAGGATCTAGAAAGAAAAAGGCCCCTGTTCTGCCCTAGGAAAAAAAGGAATAGGTAAACTCTCTATCTTCTCAGGTCTGCACGGTTGTCTGTACATGCTAGCCCTTGAAAAGATACCTCATTCACATTTTGCGGTTTAGACAGTTCTTCCCATCAATCATCCTTCCTGTTTTCTCCCCTCCCCTCAGGTGAGAACCTCACCAATGTTTGTCTAGTATAAAAAACATGCCTATTCACTAACTAACAAAGGGCTCCTTGAATATTACAACATCTGAGGCAAAAAGAGAAAAATACTTTGTTGAAACAACAGTTCAGTGCTGAAAAACAGGCCTTTCAATGTGAACGTGAAGCTTACATTAACATGGCATCAAAAGTTAAATCAAAACTTGTTTACTTCACTTGTAGACTTATAAAATCTAAATATTATTACTTACTAGAAACTTGTGTTTATCATATGTATACTATTTACACATAAACGTTTACATATTTAAATTTAAAATGTGTTTTTATTGGCAAAATGAAAAAAAAATGTCTATTGATACTTCACCTCTCTGATTGTAGAATACCCATCACAATTTATTTTTCAACAAACAAATCTCTACAATGCACCCTCTTTCTTTGTTGAGTCATAATTTGTATTTTTAGGGGTTTCAACTTCATTCAAATTTGTATATTCTCTTTTTTTTCTCTCTTGCATTTCTAAGTATTCCCTCATTTGCCTTTTTCTTTCTTTATTCTTTTTCCAAGTTAGATGGCATCCAAACCCTCTATACAAACCCTATGAGCATATTAAACAAATGTCTAATATTAATACAGGTTCTAGTATGCCTTCCTCCTACTTTTGTAAACCAGTTGCCAATGAAAGAAGCTCCCTTGCCCAAAGTTCCTAATACACTAGCTTTTTCTAAAGATCCTTATCGAGTCTTCAGGTCAAAATATTCTTTGCAAATTCTAATATCATTCTGCTCTTGTTGAGTATCTATGAGCAGCAATATTAAACCATCAACATTTTACAGGCTCTGCCTTTCTCTGCTACTAATATATCTAAAGCTAATAAATCCTGCAAAACCATTGACCTCATAGCTACTAGTTCTGTGTTAACTGCTAACAAAGTGTCAGATGTTCTTGTAGCTAATATAACTACTGCAGTTGCTAACTTTCTAATCTTCTCTTTATTTAAAACTACTCCCACTGGTGGTTATGATTGCTCCGAAAATAGTGCCCACTAATGCTGTCACATAAATGGCAGTACATGTGTGTCTGTGAGCTGGAGTCATTGTTAAAGCATCTACGTCTTTTAGATGATACATTTTGGGAAACAATAAACCTAAATAACAAACACCCTCCCAATCAGCTGGTGACTAGAAATAGGTGTCCTGTCAGCAAAAAAATAATAAACTTCTGGAATAGCTGCTTCTTTCCCTGTTAAAATGTGAACAGGCCCTGCCAAAACTTCAAATGTATGTTCACATGCACTTATCCTAATGCGCCTGTTTATGAACTGGTTTCTTCTCTTGTGAACACATAATTTCCCTTTCTTTCATCTATCTAATTTTAATTTTGGTTATATAATTTTCTTGTTATAGTAATCTTCCTCTTTCTTCCAAACATTCTTTAAAACATCTTCCTCCTTCTTTGCCTTGTAAAATATGTGAGCTCTTCTTTCTTCTAATGTTAAAATTAACTCCTTTTCTGAGGGTCTCATTAAACAGCTTAGGACCTTTTAATATGCCCTGGCAGTGTCTTTACCGGTAGGAGATTTGAAGAAATACTATGCAATTTCCATGTCTTTTGCTTGTGGATAAGGATTCATTATTTTCTGAATGGGAACCTTAGAAAGAATCATGTCATATGTAGAAAAATAATCAAAACATTCCTGTCTATAAAATAAACTAAGTAAAATACTACATCTAATTACATTTGGAAGTGGGATGATATGTGACATCTTCTGCAGCTGAAGAAGGTAAGTGTGTACAGATGTATCAATCCTTAGTGTTGAAAGCTTCAATGTATTCCTGAACTAATCTAGACTTAACATATGATGAAAAATATTTTTTTGAGACATCTACAAATGAAGCTTTTAATTTCCTTTCATCTATTGTGTGAGCAGGTGATGAAGGCATGGGCACAGATCTAGTATTTTTTGTCTCTGGTCTAAAACTATTTTCAACTAAAAGAATTATAAATGGCAGCACAACAACCATTAATGTGACAATAATCCCTTTTTATACTTAGTATTGGTAAGGCTACACATGGTTGCCTACAGTCAGATCTTGAGTAGAATATAGCAGCAGACAAATTCAGTATTCTGAATTGATTTCTAATTGTGAAAAACAAGCAAAACCTTTGATGATTAACTTGCATTTAATTCATTCAGCTTGCATACACTAATCTTCATTAGGCATCCCTAGCCCTACTCTGTCTTCTTCTAGAAATGTTATCCCCTCTCTTCTGCTGCAGCCTTGGCCGTAGGGAAGTTTATTTAATTATTTTTATTTTGTCTTTGTTAGAGAATAATTGTCATGGTCATTTATCACAGTCTCTTATAGTCATTTGTCACACCAGGTATTTCAGTTATAAATTCACTAAATTGTGCTTCTCAAGTTCGTGTTTGTAATATTTTTCAATAATTTGTAAATCAGTGTTGTTTTAGTGTGTCATCTCACAGTGGTTCAAGTGAGTCTGATCTGAGTTCATTAGGATTTTGATTGATTGCATTAGGAATGTTGTCATAATTATAAGTCCATTTAGGTACAGAATACTTATGATGAGGTACCCTTGCTCTCTTGGTATCTAGTGATCTTCTCCCTTTTAGCTTGTACCAATGATTCTGTTTCCTTAATGAGGTTTGTGTTATGCGTTAAACTGGCTCACTAAATCTCAATTGCCTCCTACCATTTGGGTCTTTTTCTTCCTACTCTTGTCCCTTCATCTCGATGATTTGGTTGCTCTTGTGATGAGTAAACAGTTCCTTTACTTTCAACTCTCAATTCCTCATTGTCAGTGGGTATTTCTACACCACTTTGTGAGATTTCAGGAACTTGTACAGGTGAGAGATTTGGCTGTACTTCGCCCCCTCTGGTCCTTCAGTCTATATGGGCACAGGAGGTCTCAGACTTGGCTCAAAGGACATTACTTCTTCATATGGATACCTCACTCTCCCAGTGTGCGTAGCATACACCCAATTAGCTATTCCAACACACTTCACAACAGTGTTGGTAATCAAGATTACTTGGAAGGGGCCTTTCCACCTTGGCTCCAGGCAGGATATTTGCACATGCATTATGATCAAAACACAGTCACCAGAGTTAAGATTGTGACTCTGCTCCAAGTGCTTGCCATGCCACTGGATTCAAGCTAGCTTGGCTGATGAAGGGTGATACCCTGAACCCGGTCCCAGGATGCTTGTTTCTGGTCCAGGGAGGACCTGGCCTGGCAGTTCGGGCTGGACTGTTCCCATGGGGAATCAGGTCAAGACTGATTTGCATTTAGCTGGCTCTGAGCTGGAATGGCATGGCAAGAAAAAAACTGAAGGATTAAACCAAGATCTGTGACTGGAGGTGAATGTTTGATTTGTTCTGCATTCCGTCCATCTTCTATTGTTTTTGCATTTGTCGCACCAAGTGGGAAGGGTATGCTCAGACGTTGGTGCCGTGCTTGCCATGCCACCAGATTCACGCTAGCCTGGCTGATGAAGAGTGATACCCTGAAACTGGTCCCAGGATGCTTGTTTCTGGTCCAGGGAGGACCTGGCCCGGCAGTTCGGGCTGGACTGCTCCCATGGGGAACAGGGTCAAGATTGATTTGCATGTGGCTGGGTCTGAGCTGGAATGGCATGGCAAGCAAAAAAAACTGATGGATTAAACCCAGATCTGTGACTGGGGGTGAATGCTTGATTTGTTCTGCATTCTGTTCATCTTCTGTTGTTTTTGCATTTGTCACCCCAAATGGGAAGGGTATGCCCAGATGTGGGCCCCCTGCTTGCCATGCCACCAGATTCAAGCTAGCCTGGCTGATGAAGGGTGATACCCTGAAACTGGTCCCATGATGCTTGTTTCTGGTCCAGGGAGGACCTGGCCTGGCAGTTCGAGCTGGACTGTTCCCATGGGGAACAAGGTCAAGACTGATTTGCATATGGCTGGATCTGAGCTGGAATGGCATGGCAAGCAAAGAAACTGATGGATTAAACTCAGATCTGTGACTGGGGGTGAATGTTTGATTTGTTCTGCATTCTTTCCATCTTCTGTTGTTTTTGCATTTGTTGCCCCAAGTGGGAAGGGTATGCCCAGACGTGGGTCCCGTGCTTGCCATGCCACCAGATTCAAGCTTGCCTGGCTGATGAAGGGTGATACCCTGAAACAGGTCCCAGCATGCTTGTTTCTGGTCCGGAGAGGACCTGGCCTTGCAATTCGGGCTGGACTGTTCCCATGGGGAAGAGGGTCAAGACTGATTTGCATATGGCTGGCTCTGAGCTGGAATAGCATGGCAAGCAAAACAACTGATGAATTAAACCCAGGTCTGTGACTGGGGGTGAATGTTTGATTTGTTCTACATTCCATCCATCTTCTGTTGTTTTTGCATTTGTTGCCCCAAGTGGGAAGGGTATGCCCAGGCGTGGGTCCCGTGCTTGCCATGCCACCAGATTCAAGCTAGCCTGGCTGATGAAAGGTGATACCCTGAAACCGGTCCCATGATGCTTGTTTCTGGTCCAGGGAGGACCTGGCCTGGCAGCTTGGGCTAGACTGTTCCCATGGGGAACAGGGTCAAGACTGAATTGCATATGGCTGGGTCTGAGCTGGAATGACATGGCAAACAAAAAACTGATGGATTAAACCAAGATCTGTGACTGGGGGTGAATGTTTGATTTGTTCTGCATTCCGTCCATCTTCTGTTGTTTTTGCTCTGCTCCAAGTGTGGGCTGGCAGTATCAGCTCCAAGCTGGTGAGAAACAGAATGCATCACATCAGCTAATCCCTTGCTGTAATCAAGCATCATGTCATCTCTGATGTTTAGAAGTGCATTCACAGGCAGAGCAAGCAGTTGCATGCACATCCCATGAGAATCTTGTGCAGAGATAATTCAGTCCTTCTGTCAGGAGTGCTTCAAAAACTCATCAATACCAACGGAAAAACACCTAGCCAATTCAGTGAAGTAGGTGTGCAGATGTTGGCCAATTGAAATTTCAGCATCCAATTTAAATTTTCAACAAACTCCAAAGCCTGGGAATGATAGCTACAAGTTCCACACAGCATTCTAAGCCCCTTATTATTAAAATGGGTCCCTTGGTTTGACTCCAAAGAAACCGGGAATCCGAACCGTGGAAGGAGTTTGTTTAACAGTAGTTTGGCTACAGTGGAATCATTTCTCCATGTTGGGTAGGCTTCCACCCATCGGGAGAAAGTTCACACTATAAACAGAACATTTCTCAACCTGTTATAAACAGGTATGTCAATAAAATCTAAATGAATCCTAATAAGGGTCCTCTCAATTTCACTATGTTGCTTAATGTGAGAGGGGTTCTCTTTCCTACATACATCTAATGGCATGTCACACACGTCATAGCTCTTGAACCAGAACTCTTACTGTGGTATTAAACCAGTCCTGCCTAAACAACCAAACCTATTGTGTCTCTCCCAATGTTAGTTGGGCCATGGAAATGTGTCATATGAAACAAAAAGCTGCCTTGTTGCACTTGTCTGTCAGCTGAAACCCAAATGCCATTTGTTTATTTTTAGCTCACCCTGCTCTGATTCATCCCTACTGTTCTGCCTCTGAAACTTCTTCCTTAGATCTTTCAATTTTTTTCTGCTCTTCAGCTGCTGACAAAAGCATTGAAAGGGTGGTGTCCTTATCAGATTAATTAGCATAGTCTCAATTAAATATGCATGCCACAACCACACAATCAGTATTATCTATTTCCAACAAAGACATAATTATTGTCACTTCTGTGGGCTGCACATTTAACTACTGCAATTTCTTGTGGCATTTATAAAGCTTCCAGTAATTTCATCACATATTCACTATTCCTTATTGGGAGCCAAATGATGTAATAAATCCCTTCTGTTGATCACAACTGCAAGAAACATGGACCACACCAAAGGCATACTGACTATCTGTAAATATAATCCCTCTCAATTTAGCTAACAATTGCATACTCTTGTAAGAGCGATCAATGCCGCCACTTGTACAGAAGTAACACCACTAAGCCAGGAAGCTTCTACCACTTCCTGAATTGTGCACATAACTTTAGCTGCTCTCAAAGTCCCCTTATTGTCTCCTAACATGAGCCATCCACAAAAATTACATGTTCGTTAGACTCATTGAGAAGTTCACCTTTAATGTCTGGTCTTGGCTTTGCTTGGTGCATAAATTTGTATCATCAAGGCAGTTATATCAACTTCATCTCTATCCATTTAATTTTCAGGAAATGGTAACAATGTAGCTGGATTGAATGCTGGTTTGACAGCTCTTTAGAATGTAGCTAGCAGCAAGTTTAGTTTTTTATTGAGTTCCAGCACCAAAATAAAATATTCAGATTACGCTAAATTAGCGTCTATAGGTCAAATTCATTGAACAATATTACTGCATATTAATAACAAGCATTTGCAATGCAAATGGGTCTCGTGTTTGCTCGAGATATAGCTATTAGCATTGTAAACTCCTAACCTGACTTTTCCTGCCAGACAAACTGAAAATGAAAAGTAAAACAGTTTAACATAAGCAAGCCGACAGCCGCTATGAGCATGAAGGAGACACACAAAAGGACACAGAAGTTCGCTCGCAGTCAAACGTATCAGCAAAAGTGCTATTATCCATGTAAAAGGGTCGATGTCATGTAAAGTGCTCATTTACTGCCCAGCAAGATTGCGCTGCCATCGAAATAAAGAGAAAACGTTGTCCAGAAACCATATGTAAACATGGAGACTCCTATGTTTTCAGTAGTTAACCAGTGAGCTTGAGGTGGGCTAAACACCAGAAAAGGCATGAAGTATGCATGCCTTTCACTAATTAAATCAAGTGAATTTTAAAAGACAAGCCCATGAACCAACCAAACTCATCGGCGTGACATGGTTAAAAGCACACAGAGAGATTACAACAGGGACAGAGCGCTTTGCGCTGTCGACCATAAAAATGTGAAGACTGCATAATATCATATTTCATCATTTAGCAGCAAAGTCATGGGTATTTTATAGTTCTAACAATAATATCTCTCAAAGCCTGACATTGTGAACCCTATGAGCTAGTTTGTTATCCTCCGGTGTCTTCATAAACTTCCCCCAATTTTAGCGAATCTCTTTATCCCTCCACATCTTAGCATATACAACTGCTCTTGCTCCCTTGCTTGTTTCATTTTAGCTATCCATTTGTCGAGGGTGTGACATATGAAGCACGTCAGTTTTGTAATAGGAGGGACCTAGCTACTGCCATAGCAATGTATAATAGTTTCATAAATCTGGGAGTAAGCTTCCCCCCTGGTTCATAACTCAGAACTAACAGCTAGATATTGGGGGCTATTTATATCTGTAAAGTTATTTCTATGTACCTAAATACCTTGCCCCAGAATTCTTGAATATAGCACACCTACATTTAACATGTGTCCAATTTGCTGTGACCCCAATGTAACATGAAAAACATTGACCTGGCCAATTGGGATTACCCTGGGCTAAGAATTGCGGAGTGCAGTAAAGCAACCATTTACTAAAATAGAGCATTCTGCATCAGCTGGCTCCTCTCAATACATTGAAATTCAGCCAGTTAATTTTCTCCCGTATTTCTTTTGCTAGTTCTAGCCCTTCATATTTCGCCCATTTTCTAATTCATTTAAGCTACGATCTGGGCCCTTCGACTCCGTGAGCAGCCTTTTCCATTTAGCCGCTTGTCTATCACTCGCGAGATCTAGCAGATCTTTCACTATATTTTGGCTATCTCACATCTGACTTCTATCAAGACCGGCAAAGATCTTGAGTATTGCTCTATAGGACCCAGTAAGCAAAAAAGCCCTTGCACGGCTGCCAGACTTTCTGAAGGGCTTTTCCATTTACCACCACCTAGAAAATCCCCAACTTTCTGAAATCTGGCCCGCTCCCACTTTCTGATTACACCCCGATCAAGCCAGTTTCCCTTATAAATTAAGATAAGGGGTAATGATTTTAATATAAGGTATGGTTTATCGCTGATACAAATCTGACCTCTTTCTAAAAAACCACTTCAGTGTCTTGCAACTGACTTTCTTAGGGGATTTCACTAGTTTTGTGGCATCCAGTGTCCCATGCTCCCTAAAAACCAATTCCCGAACATTTTGCTGAAATAAGCCACCATGATGCAGTGTTGAATTAAATCTAGCCATTCATTGTGCAAAGAATGCAAAATAGTAATCTTTAATATTGCGAAGTGCCAGGCCTCCCTTCACCAAATCAGCATATAAAGTGCTTAGTGTGATTCAAGCAATTTTATTGCACCAAATAAAAGAGGTAAATAAGGATTCCAGTTTTCTAAAAAATAAGGAGGTTAACACACATGGAATGGCTGAAAAAAGAAAGTTGAATAACAGCAGAATTGACATTTTAATCAGGGCGAAACACCTTAAAATAGTTTAAGGGTGCTAGCATGGCCTGAGTTTTGGAAAGTAAGAGAGCAAAATGTAGCTCATGTAGATGTTAAATTTTTGAAAAGAATCTAACCCCCAAATACCTTTTAGACCTAGAGCTTACACAGGAAATCAATTTCAGGAGTAATCTGACTGGGCTGCATCCACAGAGGATAATTTCAGTTTTTTCACTATTGACCTTATATCCCCCCATTTGCTCAAACAGGGAGAGCAGGGAGAAGATCTCAAATGTTTTTTTACAGAGAACTTCTATTGTTGTCAAGAAATAGAATTATGTCATCTGCATACAATTTAATCTTCCCTATTTGCTTAATGGGAGGGCAGATTTCTGCATTCGGTTTAATTCCAATGGTTCAATAAAAAAGGCAAACAGTATAGGTGAAAGGGGACATCCCTGCCGGGTGCCCCAGCATACTTGTAAATTGCCAGCATCTGCAGAATTGATTATTACATTGGCTTTGGTGCTCTGATATATCCTTTGCACCAATCCTGTGATCTGGGAAGGGATCCCGAATTTTGCTAAGATGTCAAATAGTGTATCCCATACCACGAGATCAAAGGCTTTCTCAGCATCCAATAAAAGAATGACAGCAGGGATATTATTAATAGCAAAATAGTCCAGTGCTTCAGTCAAAAAATGTGTGTTAGTTGCTGATTGAAGCTTAGCAATAAACCAGTTCGGGTCGTGATGGATCAGTTTGGCAGCTATCAGATTGATACGTTTAGCCAGGAGCTTCATAATGATGTTTTAATCAGAGTTTAAAAGCGTAATTGGTCAATATGAATTAGGATCTTTACTATCTTTATCTTTTTTTTAAAAAGCTGAATACATTTCCAGCCCAGAATGGTATCGGGATGGTGCCCTCATTTAACATTGTGTTGATAACCAGCAAGAAATAGTCTGCCAATACATCAGTGAAGGTTTTAAAAAATTCTGCCAGCAGGTCATCAGGGTCACACGCCTTTCCATTGGGGAGGCCTCTGATCACCACCAAAAGTTTCAACTTAGTAAAAGGGAGAGAAATGGCTTCCCTATCTTCCCTGGATAGAGTAGATATAGTCAGCCAGGCTAAAAACTTCACAAGGGCTTCAGATTCAACCACTCGATTCTAACTTTAGATTTGTCTATAAAGTTATCATTTTCCCCAGTTTCCTATGCTCTGTATATCTTACCCCCGAAATCAGACATTTCAGTGCATGAATCATATCACTAGCAGCCTGCTTGCATGCTTGCCAAACTAAAAATCTATCTGCAAAATTACTTTCCTCATACACTTTTTGCCTGTGAGCCTGGTATATCACCTCAGCCCTAATGTACTGCTGATCAGTAAATGCCTGTTTACCCTGATCTTGTAGTTTTTTATTGATTCTTGGGGGTGCTTTAAAATTTTTACTGAGCGGTTATAAACTCCCTCTTGTAAAGTCTAATTTTGTTGTCTAAGATTACGGCTATTAGCAGCATCCGTAGCAATCACTATCCCTCTTAAATATGCTTTCATTGACTCCCAGACAATACAGGGAAGGGCCGATCCATGGATCCTACTGAGAAATTCTCTAATCTCCTCTTCAAAGATCTGGACCCACCCATCCTCTTGAAGATGCTGCCTATTAACAACTCACCTCCTAGGTCGGGAACGCATCTCTCTCCAGCAATACTTCCAAAATGAGAGTTGCATGGTCTGAGAAGCCATTATGAAGCATCCGTTGGCCCTTAAAAGCCAGGGATTTTGTTCACAGGAAAAAAATAATCCGAGATGTGCTTCTGAATCAGCTAGAGAAGCATGTATAATCCCTCTTAGTTAAAAAAGTAGCCCTCTAAGGGTCAGTCAGTGTCAACTCTGGGTTTTAATTGTCATTTCCCTTTTACTGAGAATTAAAGTCCCCACCAATAATAATTTCCCCCAGGACTTGTAATAGAGGATTTGTTGTTCATAATGTGTAAGTCTGCTGTTTGTCAAACAATGTTTTGGTATGTGTGAGCAATATCTCCATGGAATGATGGACCATCACTGTGAGAGTATGTCCCATCACTTTGCTCTCACATCTCTCAAAACTGACACCAACTGCCGCAACCACTTTACGGCAGCCAGGCATCCTGTGGCAAAAGCATCAAGAATTGTTGAAAAATATGCCACAGGTTTTTGAGAATCTCTACGCAACTGAGTAAGCACTATTTGGTAATGTTGTAGTAGGTGGATTGTAGAATGTAGAACATAGAGTCTAGATGGGGAATGGAATGTATAGCGAGGAATGTGGAATGCGGTTTGGGTGAAAACGGATGGCAGAGGAGGGTGGACGGAGTTGTTCCTTGTACGTGTATCTTCATTAATAAACTATATTCTGGAGATCGCACTAAGGCCAGGAAGCGTTCATTTTCACATTGGCGATGAGGATGGGAGTCTCGGACATGGATCAGCACCACCACTTGCCTGCTATTATTCCCCAGTCCCTGCCAATCGCTGCTTTTGCTTGTTTTGGTGATTTTTATGTCCACACTACAAATCAATATAAGATTTGCTACTGCGTACTGAAAATTTAGTACTGTAGAAAATTCATACTGAAGTTTTGTCGAACTATCACCATGTCAACTATTCAGCCACCACCATTTTTTTATCGGAACCTGGAGAATCTCCTATACAATGGGAACAATGGATTGATTTATTTGAAGCATATGTTGAGGTGTCGGAAGAACATGAATGTTCACCATAAAGATATTTACCTTTGTTAAAGCACAGGTTAGGTGCAATTGGCCTGAGAGAGTTCAAGAATTTACCTCCAATTGACAATGCTGGCGAGGTGGATGTTTATCAACTAGCCAAGAAACAACTTCAGGAACGCTATGGCAGAAAAATGAATGTGGTGTTAGAGCATTATCAATTCTATTCTATGATCCAGCATGACAATGAATCCATAGATCAATGTGTCGCTGCTCTTAGGGGATTGGCAGTTACCTGTAAATTTGAACAAATGTTATATTATCAGGTCCTGAGGGACCATTTATTGATGAAAACAAAATCGTGCAAGATACAGGAGAAACTATGGTCATGCGGTAGTGATTTAACATTGAAGAATGCAATTGATGTTGCAAGAGCTATACTGTAGAAGTGTCTGAGAAATGTATTCAGACTGTGAGGAAAATGTTTGCTGACCACGAGCTTGGTGCAGTTTGTGTTAGTTCTGTGGTAAAAGACTCTAAGGGGTTGGAAAAAAACTGAGTGGAAGAAAGGAAGTACAAGAGTGTGCTATTGACGTGGATCATTTAGCCAATTTTAAGAAGTGGCTGGCACTAAGTAAAATTTGTAGTTTATGTAAGAAGATGGGTCACTTAAGTAAAGTATGTAACGGTTGTAAGAAGAGCATAAGTTATGTTTCAGTGCAGGATGGTACTGATAGGGATAGGGTACAGGATGAAGTTTTGAGTGTGCTACAGGATAATGTGATTTCTACAGATAGACCATTGGGTTTATCAACTTGCAAGTTACTGATAGATGGGTATGAGGTAACTGCTATGGTTGACTCATGCACCTGGCTCACTATTATGTGTAAGGAAATGTTTAACAAAATGTGGCCTAATAGGAAGTTGATTCCATCTGATGTAAATCCCAGTAGTTACACGGGCCACAGGATCCCTATAGTGGGATATACCAATGTACACATTGAATTTGGAAGCATGCAGCGTAATGGAAAGTTATACATAGCTGAGAAGGGTCAGTTAATTTTGGGATGGCCACATATAAAAAAACTTGGCATTAAGATTGACTCTACCAGAGCATCTCCAGGGTATGCAGTATATAAGCGTGAATGTCATGATGAAGTGAATTATGATGAGTTGGACAAGAGTTTTTCTACTGTGTTTTCTACACCATTAGATAAACTTAAAGATTTCAAACACAAAATTATATCACAAGAAAATGCAAGCTCTGTAAGGCATAAAATGTGAAATGTACCTGTGAATTATAGAGCTAAACTTAAGGAGATGTTAAAAGATTTGTGTGAGAAAAATATTATAGAACCAATCGAGAGTTCAGATTAGATCTCCTCAGTAGTGATATCTCTCAAGGGGAATGGTGATCTTAGATTATGTGTTGATCTGAGATCATCGAGTGAGGCAATTTGGATTAATACATTTCCATTACCAAACCTACAAGAATTAGTGTCACCTATATGCCATACTTCTATTTTTTCTACCATTGATTTATCTGGCGCTTACCATCAGATTGAGTTACTCCAAACATTGTACTGCATTCATCATAACAGAGGGTGCATTTCAATATAGAAGAATGCCCTTTGGCTTTGCTAGTGCTTCTGCTGTTTTCCAAAGGGAGATGAATAGAATTTTCAGTGGTGTGAAGAATGCCAGGGTGTTTCAGGATGATATCCTAATTTATGGTAAAGATATATTAGAACATGACAATTTTTTTATGGATGTACTATCTATACTTTGTGAGAATGGGTTGACAGGAAGGAAGGACAAATGCAAATTTGGACAAACTCAAGTTGTGTATTTAGGTCATGTCATTTCTTGCGAAGGAATTTGTCTTAAGATAAGCCATGTAAAAGCTATTGTAGATGCTCCTGAACCAGGTTGCAAAGAGCAATTGATGTCATTTTTAGGCCTTACTGAATTGTATTCACGTTTCATAGAGAATTATGCAACAAAAGTGAAGAATTTGAGAAAGCTGTTCCATTTTTATGGGGTAAGGAACAGTCTGAATGTTTTGAACGTATTAAGCAAGAAATAGTACAAGCTCCATGTTTAAAACTGTTTGAAACTAATACAGTCTGTATAATTGCGGTGGATGCAATCAATTATGGTGTTGGGGCAGTTTAGTTACAAAGCAAAGGTCTTGAGTAATGGATTGTAGCGTATGCTTCACTGACGCTATTACAATCTGAAAGGAACTATTCAGAGATTGAGAAAGAGTTGTTAGCAGCATCAAGGGCCGTACAAAGGTTTAGAATGTACGTATGGGGAAGGAATTCAAGCTGTGTACAGACCATAAACCCTTGGTCAATATTTTGAATCCTGGTGGTGGGAAGAATTTATCACCAATACGTACAAGACTTGCTTCTAAGCTGCAAATGTATTTCTTTGAGGTGGAATATATACCGGGAAAGAACAATTTGATTGCAAATGGGCTTTCCCGGTTACCACTTGATGATGGGTGTGTAGATGTTAAGTGCAATGTTGCATTTACGTATGAGGATGTGTTGTCAAGAATGGCATTGTGCTAGGAATCAGAACAAGTGATTTTATCTGAACAAGAATGGAATCAAGAAATTATGAAAGATAATGAAATGCAAATGGTGAAGGGATACATACTTAGGGGGTGATTCTAACCCTGGCGGTCGGTGTTAAAGCGGCGGCCAACCCGCCAACAGGCTGGCGGTCAAAAAAATGGAATTCTGATCCTGGCGGGAACCGCCAACACAGACAGCCACTTTAACACTCCGACCGCCACGGCGGTACAAACAAACAGCGCGGCGGTCACCACCAACAGCCAGGCGGAAGATAATGTACCGCCCACACTATCACAACTCACCAATCCGCCACCTTTTCCGGGGCGGGAGCACCGCCGATAAAAACACGGCGGAAACAGACTACGAACGGGAAAACGCACACCACTACGCACTCCAGGAGGAAGGAGGACAGCATGGAACCCGAATTAAACATCCTACCTGCTCTCGTCTACCTTCTCATCTACCACGAGTACGAAGTCCGGCGCAGACGACAACGGTGAGTACTGCACCTACGACACACGGGAGGGGAAGACGAAAGGTTACGGCCACACACATATGCGACCCCCCCCCCAACTATGTACACACCAATGCAGAGCAACAAGTCACAGTGACACCACCCAAACACCCCTGAAAAATGCTATGACATAAACAAATTTGGAATAAATATTTATGTACCAAAAAGCTCCTGAAAATTATCGTACAACCATGAAAGATATTTACAAGAAAACAAATGATATACACATCAGTGTATAACTGAAGTAACAAGTCCTGCACATCCTACGAATTCATCATGTCCGTGGGCCAAAGTTTTGAGAAACAAGGGCAAAGCCCACACAGGAGACCTGAGTCCTTTGGAGAGAACACTGCAGGGGCATCAGATGTAAAAACTACAGGCACCTCAGGGGGAAGGGAAGGGGGGGGCACCACAGCCACATGAGTCCACGACGCCAGATCCAAGAGGAGCCACCATGCCCACTGTACCATCCTGGGGAGTGCAAAGCCACAGTCTCTCAATGTCTCTACAGTGGGTGGGCTGCCCACTGTACCATCCTGGGGAGTGCAAAGCCACAGTCTCTCAATGTCTCTACAGTGGGTGGGCTGCCCACTGTACCATCCTGGGGAGTGCAAAGCCACAGTCCATCAGGTGGATGACAGTCTCCACTGGTCAAGGAGGAGGCATGGTGGGCACAGTGAACCATAAACAGTGCTTGAGACGGCGGTGCCCAGCGGAGCGGTGCTTGAAACGGCGGTGCCCAGCGGAGCGGTGCTTGAGAAGAAGGGCCCAGCGGAGCGGTGCTTGAGACGGCGGTGCCCAGCGGAGCGGTGCTTGACAGGAAGGGCCCAGCGGAGCGGTGCTTGACAGGAAGGGCCCAGCGGAGCGGTGCTTGACAGGAAGTGCCCAGCGGAGCGGTGCAGAGACGGCGGGGCCCAGCGGAGCGGTGCTTGAGAGGAAGGGCCCAGCGGAGCGGTGCTTGAGACGAAGGGCCCAGCGGAGCGGTGCTTGACAGGAAGGGCCCAGCGGAGTGGTGCTTGACAGGAAGGGCCCAGCGGAGCGGTGCAGAGACGGCGGTGCCCAGCGGAGCGTTGCTTGAGATGAAGGGCCCAGCGGAGCGGTGCTTGACAGGAAGGGCCCAGCGGAGCGGTGCTTGAGATGAAGGGCCCAGCGGAGCGGTGCAGAGACGGCGGTGGCCAGCGGAGCGGTGCTTGAGATGAAGGGCCCAGCGGAGCGGTGCTTGACAGGAAGGGCCCAGCGGAGCGGTGCTTGAGACGGCGGTGCCCAGCGGAGCGGTGCTTGACAGGAAGGGCCCAGCGGAGCGGTGCTTGACGGGAAGGGCCCAGCGGAGCGGTGCAGAGACGGCGGGGCCCAGCGGAGCGGTGCTTGACAGGAAGGGCCCAGCGGAGCGGTGCTTGACAGGAAGGGCCCAGCGGAGCGGTGCAGAGACGGCGGGGCCCAGCGGAGCGGTGCTTGACAGGAAGGGCCCAGCGGAGCGGTGCTTGACAGGAAGGGCCCAGCGGAGCGGTGCAGAGACGGCGGGGCCAAGTGGAGCGGTGCTTGACAGGAAGGGCCCAGCGGAGCGGTGCTTGAGATGAAGGGCCCAGCGGAGCGGTGCAGAGACAGCGGTGCCCAGCGGAGCGGTGCTTGAGATGAAGGGCCCAGCGGAGCGGTGCTTGACAGGAAGGGCCCAGCGGAGCGGTGCTTGACAGGAAGGGCCCAGCGGAGCGGTGCAGAGACGGCGGTGCCCAGCGGAGCGGTGCTTGAGATGAAGGGCCCAGCGGAGCGGTGCTTAACAGGAAGGGCCCAGCGGAGCGGTGCTTGAGATGAAGGGCCCAGCGGAGCGGTGCAGAGACGGCGGTGCCCAGCGGAACGGTGCTTGAGATGAAGGGCCCAGCGGAGCGGTGCTTGACAGGAAGGGCCCAGCGGAGCGGTGCTTGAGACGGCGGTGCCCAGCGGAGCGGTGCTTGACAGGAAGGGCCCAGCGGAGCGGTGCAGAGACGGCGGGGCCCAGCGGAGCGGTGCTTGACAGAAAGGGCCCAGCAGAGCGGTGCTTGAGAAGAAGGGCCCAGCGGAGCGGTGCAGAGACGGCGGTGCCCAGCGGAGCGGTGCTTGAGATGAAGGGCCCAGCGGAGCGGTGCTTGAGAAGAAGGGCCCAGCGGAGCGGTGCAGAGACGGCGGTGCCCAGCGGAGCGGTGCTTGAGATGAAGGGCCCAGCGGAGAGGTGCTTGAGAAGAAGGGCCCAGCGGAGCGGTGCTTGAGATGGCGGGGCCCTCTTCAGCGGTGCCTATCTTCACGGCGGGGCCCTGTTCAGCGGTGCTCTTCTGCATGGCGGGCCCTCTTCAGCGGTGCTCTTCTGCACGGCGGGCCCTCTTCAGCGGTGCCTGTCTTCACGGCGGGCCCTGTTCAGCAGTGCTCTTCTGCACGGCGGGCCCTCTTCAGCGGTGCCTATCTTCACGGAGGGGCCCTGTTCAGCGGTGCTCTTCTGCACCGCGGGCCCTGTTCAGCGGTGCCTATCTTCACGGCGGGGCCCTGTTCAGCGGTGCTCTTCTGCACCGCGGGCCCTGTTCAGCGGTGCCTATCTTCACGGCGGGGCCCTGTTCAGCGGTGCTCTTCTGCACCGCGGGCCCTGTTCAGCGGTGCTCATCCAGCAGGTCAAGGGAGCCAGACCTGGCCTGGACTCCCTGCTCAGTCGCCCTCGGATAGTGACGTTTCTGGACCCTTCGGGGACGGACTCCTGGCCTCTTCAGTGTCCTCCTTCCCAGCTGGGATGTGACATGTGGGGTCCACCTTCTCTGCGCTCCTGCTGCCCTTCCGCTCCTTTGATGGGGCTCTCGGGCCCTTGCCTCCCCTAGATGGTGTGGCTGGTGAAGTGGCCGCACATTGCTCCTTGGGGGCAGCCCTGTCAGTCCTCACACGGCGGCCCTTGTTTTTGCGGGTCCTCTTGTCGGGGGGGGGGGCTGGACGTGTCCTTGCTGCTGATCGATGTGTCACTGCTGGCAAAGGGTGGACTCCAGAACCCATGCACAACAGTGACACTCGAAACTGGGCTGGTGTTGGCTGCGGTGCTCTTGGGACTCTTTGCAGATGGAGGGGGGAGCTCATCGGAGGGAAAGAGGTCAAGATTAGCCAGGAAAAGCTTTTTAGGTCCAAGGTAAAGGGTAGGAGAAGTGGTGATGGGAGTGGAGGAAGAGGATGTGGTTGTAGGAGAGTCAGGTGTGCTGTCATTGGGTGAAGGTGCTGGTGCTGTAGGCTGTCGTGAGGTGGATGTCTGTTGGGTGGGTGGCTGCCTGCGTTTGTGTGTCTTGGAAGAGGGGGTGACAGACACAGTGGGAGAGGACACAGGGGACGTGTAAATGGCAGTGGGGGTGGTGACTGCACGAGTGTGGACTGTACTGGAGGGTGAGGTGGTGATGGAAGCACTGGCTGATGTTGGGGTGCATGCAGGTGTGAGTGTAGACGTCACAGGGAGGGAGGAGGGAGACGAGGAGGAGGGGGACACAGAGGTGGTTGTGACTGTTGGAATGTCTGCATCTGTGTGTTTGTGTCTGGATGAGCTGCTCTTGGGTGTTGAGGTGTGTGCAGGCTGGTCTGATGATGTGGATGGGATAGGCTGAGGAACAGGAGACAGAGACAGGCTGGAGGCAGTAAGAAGAGGGAGGCTGGAAACAGGGACAATGGCTGCCGTCAGTGCTGAGGCCAGAGCAGTGAACGCTCATTGATGGGCAGCCTGACCCGAATGAATGCCCTCCAGGTACGCATTGCTCTGTTGCACCTCACTTTGCACACCCTGGATGGCATTCAAAAGGGTTGTCTGCCCAACAATGAGCGTCCTCACCAGGTCAATGAGCTCCGCACTGAGGGCAGCAGGGGCAACAGGGGCAGGGGCTGAGGTGCCTGGGGCGAAGGAGACGCACGCCTTCCTGGGCGAGCGGGCACGGAGCGTAGGCTGAGGGGCTGCTGGGAGGGCGGTGCTGGTGCGCTGGGTGGCGGCTGTACCTGTAGAGGCGGGGGGCCCGGATGTTGCCGCCACCGCTAGGGAGCTCCCATCCGAGGACGTGTCTGAGTCGCTGGTGTCACCACCGGTCCCCGTTGTGGTGCTCCCCTCGCCCTCCTGATCACTGGTGCCCTCGGTGTCTGTTCCTGGGCCCACCGGGGCCTTGTGTCCTGCAGCTCCCTCGTGCTCCGATGCCAAATCTCCTCCGCCTGATGATGCTAATGCACACATGCACAAGAAGATGAAGAGAAAGGGTGGGGGGAGAAAAAAGAAAACCAGGTTGAGTGCATGCAATGTCAACACCGTTGGCGGAGAGGACAGACACAGGAGCCTCATGCACTAAGCCGCGCATTCGGGGTACACTACTCAGTACTACTGACTAGGACAACAGGCCAAGAGACGTCAAACGCGCACATGGGTGATGCTGGACCATCAATGGCTGTACTTGTCACCCTACAGAGGTGGGGGCCGGGGGCACAGGGCCATGCCTAAGGGAGAGGACTACACTACAGAAAGCGCCCTGGCCTAATGTCACCCACAGCCCTCCTCCCCCACCCAGACGCCTCCACTGCGCAGAAAGATAGGAGAATGTGCTGATACTCACCCCCTTGTGTCTGCTGTGATGTCTTAAAGCGCCCATCCAATTCAGGGTAGGCCACCGCCAGGATCCGGGACATCAGGGGGGTCATGGTGCGACTGGCACCCCTCCTAGGTTGGGAGGCCATCCCCAGCAGTGTTTCTGCGGTCTTCCTTGTTCCGCGGCGGATGTCCTCCCACCTCTTGCGGCAGTGGGTGCCCCGTCTGTTGTGGACCCCCAAGTTCCGGACTTCCTTCGCGATGGCACGCCAAATCTCGATCTTCTGATGGGCGCTGACCTATTTGACATGTACAGGGTGGAAAGGAGGAAATCATCAATGACCTGCATGTTAGATGTGATTGGCCCCCCCCCACCAACTTAGCCATATGGCACATGCTCTCATCTGTCGTGCGTTGCACTCCTCATTCTCCCCCCACCCCACCAACTTACATCCACCCCAATCCACACAGGCATAGCCCATTCCATGTGCACCCGGTGTACTCACTTGTTGGTCTGGAGGACCGTAGAGTAGCGCATACTGGGGGAGGACCCCATCTACGAGCTTCTCCAACTCTTCAGACGTGAAGGCAGGGGCCCTTTCCCCAGTCGCAGCAGCCATTGTCACTTCCAGACCGAGGTCACAGCAGCACTTGCAGTATAGGTCCTCTCCTGTGGATGATCAGGTCTCGAGTGATCAATCAGCTAGGAAATGGCGGTCACGCCCGCGGCGGTGCGTACCGCGACCGCCGGCGCACATCGTCATTGGCTCCTGAAACCCATAGGGTTCAATGTTAACCAATGCGGCTTTGCGCCGCGGTCTTCGACCGCCTACCGCCACGGTGTGCCCCGCCAGCGCATTGACCTCACATCCCATTGTCCCACTTCACAGGTCAGGCAGCCGCCATTTCAAGGGCCTACATGGCTTAATTTTGACTGCGACACACAGGCCTAGGCCTTGCATTGCCACACATACACGCCTTTCAACCCATTGCCATTCTTTAACTGTGCAAGCTGTCTGTACGTACCTGTGGTTTGCCTGACTCTGTGCTCCATGTTGTCCTTCCTAGGCACCGTCCGCTGGGACTTGCGAGGAGAAGGACGAATCCTCGCGTGTACCGACCGCTGGTGGACCTGTCGACAATGGAAGAACGCCATATAATACTTCGATACAGACTTGACCGTGCCACTATCCATGAACTGTGTGCCCAGCTGGAGCCAGCCCTGATGTCCCCCATCCGCCAACCCACAGGGATTCCCCCTCTGGTGCAGGTTTTGTCAGTCCTCCATTTTTTGGCAAGTGGGTCATTCCAGACAACAGTGGCCATGTCATCTGGAATGTCTCAGCCTATGTTTTCAAAGATTTTGAGCAGAGTGTTGTCTGCCCTGATGAAACTCATGCAGAGCTACATCATTTTCCCAGAGGAGGGTGACTTGCCTACAGTGAAGGGTGATTTCTATGCCCTTGGACATATCCCCAACATCATTGGTGCCATTGATGGGACCCATGTGGCTTTGGTACCCCCAAAAGACAATGAGCAGGTGTACAGAAACAGAAAAAGTTATCATTCGATGAATGTCCAGGTGGTCTGTTTGGCTGACCAGTACATCTCCCATGTAAATGCCAAGTTCCCAGGGTCAGTGCATGACGCGTATGTTATGTGAAATAGCAGCATCCCCTATGTGATGGAGCAGCTGCAGAGACAACGTGTGTGGCTAATAGGTGACTCTGGTTACCCCAACCTGCCTTGGCTACTGACCCCAGTGAGGAATCCCCGGACCAGGGCAGAGGAACGGTACAATGAGGCCCATGGGCGAACTAGGAGGATCATCGAAAGGACCTTTGGCCTCCTGAAGGCCAGGTTTAGGTGCCTGCATATGACAGGGGGATCCCTGATGTACTCACCAAAGAAGGTGTGCCATATCATCGTGGCCTGCTGTATGCTTCACAATCTGGCATTGCGACGTCAGGTTCCTTTCCTGCAGGAGGATGGTGCAGATGGTGGTGTTGAAGCAGCTGTGGAGCCTGCGGAGAGTGAAGAGGAGGAAGACTCAGAGGACGACACAGACAACAGGGACAGAGTAATAGAACAGTATTTCCAGTAGCACACAGGTAATAATCACCCATGCCATTTTACATTTCCTGAAAGCCTCCTGCATCTCAACTTTGTCGATTTCCCCCCAGAACTATAAACATGATGTTTGATTTTCCCTTCCCTTTTCTGTGCTGTATGAGCCACTGCGTGACCTCGGCTTGGTTGGCCCATGGACTAATGCTAAGTTACCTCGGTATGTGTAATTCACAATGTTAAAAATACGTAATTGATATGTAATGTGTCATACATTTGTAAATAAGACAGGCTGAGTCCTGATTGATTTCAGTGCAATGTGTGATTTATTATTAGTGCATAGATATTGGTACATGATAGTGAAACAGTGATGGGTGGGGGTGGAGTAATGTCCATGGCAGAGTCCAGTTCTCAGTCTCACAGGTGCATTGTCCATATGCCTGTGGCAGGATGGAGCAGGGGCAGTTCAAGGTTTGACAGGGTGGCAATGTGGAACAGTGGGAGGACTTCAGGGGGTATGTGATGCTGGCGGGGGTCTTGACATCCTACTCTGTCGGTTTTTTTGATCTCAGGCTCCTTTTGCGGGGTGGTTGTTGTTCAGCAGGAGGTGGGGTTCTGGTGGGCTGTCGTTGTGGTGGGGCCTCCTGTCCACTAGCGCCGGCGGAGGTGGTAGGCTGTTCCTGTTCCTGGCTAGTGACAGGGGCCCTGTGTGATGCCACATGGTCCCGAAACGTGTCCTCTATACGGTTCAGGGCCTGGACTATGCTCCCCATAGCGGTTGAGATGGTGGTGAGTTGGTCGCTGAACCCCATGTAGCATTGCTCCTGCTGTGCCTGGATCTCCTGGAACCTGGCCAGTACCGTCGCCATCGTCTCTTGTGAGTGGTGGTAGGCTGCCATGATGGTGGTGAGGGCCTCTTGGAGAGTGGGTTCCCTGGGCCTCTCCTCCCCCCCCTGTCGCACAGCAGCCCTCCGAGTTGCCCTGTTTCCCTGGGCCTCTGTCCCCTGGACGGTGTGCCCACTCCCACTGCCCCCAGGTCCCTGTTGTTGTTGGGTTGGTGGGTTACCCTGGGGGCCCTGTAGTGGTAGACACACCGCTGCTTGACCTGTCCTAGAGACAGAGGCATGGGCCCGCTGGGTGGGAGCTGTGCTGTTGTTCCCAGAGGGGGTTGGGTCTGCAGTGGCCTGTGTCTGGGTGAGGGGAACCGACTGCCCAGAGGTCCCCGATGGTCCGGGCTGGTCATCAGGGTCCAGGTCGACAAAGCTGCTGTCATCACTAGGGGCCTGTTCCGGGGGTGGGATGGACATTTCTGGTCCCTCCTGACCGGTGTGTTGTCGTTCGGGTCCTGCATGGGGTAAGAGGGTATGGTTATTGTTTCTGTGTGTGCATTAGCTTGCGTTTTATGGGTGCCCTTGTCCCCCAGTGCTGGCATTCCCTTGGGGGAGGTGTTGTGAGGGTGTTTTGTGGGGGGAGGGATGGGTATGTGCAGTGGTCATGCTTAGGTGATGGGTGTCCATAGTTTGGGGATGGCATGCAGGGGTTGGTGTTGGGTGGGTTGTGCTGGAGAGACATTCTCAGGGAGGATGTGTGCTGGGGGGTTGGGGGTGAGGGTGGGGGTTAGCATGCTGGGGGGGGGGTGAAGTGGTTGGCCTTGTACTTACCAGAGTCCATTCCTCCGTGTACTCCAGCGAGGCCATCAGGATGCAGGATGTTTAGTACCTCTTGCTCCCATGTTGTGAATTCGGGTGGAGTGGGTGGGGGTCCCCCGCCAGTCTTCTGCACTGCGATGTTGTGTCGCGAGACCATCGATCGCACCTTCCCCCGTAGGTCGTTCCATCGTTTGCGGATGTCCTCTCGATTTCTGGGATGCTGTCCCACCGCGTTGACCCTGTCCACGATCCGCTGCCAGAGCTCCGCCTTCCTTGCTATGGTGGTGTGCTGAACCTGTGAGCCGAAGAGCTGGGGTTCCACTCTTATGATTTCCTCCACCATGACCCGGAGTTCTTGGTCCGAAAAGCGTGGGTGCCTTTGTGGTGCCATGGGGTGGTGTGTATGAGGTGTGGGGTGGTGTATGTGATGATGTGTGTGTAGGTGTGTGGTGCTTTGTGCTTCTATGTGGTGTGTGTGATGTTGTGGTGTGCCTCTGTGTGTCTGGCTATCTATTCTCTGATGTGTCTCTCTCTCCTTCGTCTCTGGTTTTTGTTGGTAGGGGTTTGTGGGTGATGTGGGTGTGTGTTTTATATGGTATTGAATGTGTGGGAGTGGTGTGTGTTTCAGTTGTGTGCCTTTCAAATTGTCCAATGTGGTAGAGGTTTGTAAAGGTGTGTGTATTTTGACCGCGGCGGTGTGTACCGCCAATGGAATACTGCGGTTGAATGACCGCCGCGTGGATTTGCGGGTCATAATGGGATGGGCGTATTTCTGTTGGCGTGGAGGTGGAGGTTTGGTCTTCTCCAGTTTACCGCTGGCCGCTGATGTGGCGGACTGCAGTGGAGGGCGGATTTTTGGAGGTTTTGCAGTTGTGGGTCAGAATGTCCGTGGCGGCTGACCGCGGCGGTATTGTGGCGGCCTTCTGACCGGCGGTAAGTGGCTTTTACTGCTGAGGTCAGAATGACCCCCTTAATGTTTGGCCTAGTGAACGCGTGTTGAGGGGGGTGAGTGCACTGTTTTATGGAAGTTGAAACATGAGCTTAGTTGTGTGGTGATGTAATTTTAAGAGGTGACAGAATAATTTCCCCAAAGGGCATGTGTGAAATGATTGTAAGGAAGAGTCCTATTGGTCATAGTGGTATGTCTAGTGATAAAATGAAGATGACGGAAAATTTCTGGTGGCCTGGTGTTGATGCAATGATTGACAGATTTGTAAGGAATTGTACAATTTGTGCTCGAAGTGACAAAAGTGCGAAATCTGGTACAGCGCCATTGATGCCTGTTGAGTTACCTGATAGACCCTGGAGGAAGTTGGCAATTGATTTTATGGGTCTGTTCTCCACTTTGCAGGAGAAGGAAGCATATGCCATAGTATTGATTGATTATGTTTCTAAATGGCCTGAATATGTTTGCCAGAGAGGGTATACCAGAAGTCCTAGTATCAGATAATGGTGTACAATTCACTTCTGAAAAAATATTTGGATTTTTTAAAAGAAATAGTATCAAACATTTGAAGGTTGCTTTATATAATCCTGAGGATGCAATTCATGATGAGAGTTGTGTGAATGAGGGAACAATATTAAGATGCAGTGAGAGGGAAAGAAAAGCTCCTACTTATTTAGAAGACTATGGCTCTCATTACGACCCTGGCGGGCGGGGGAGAAGTGGCAGTAATACCACCAACAGGCCGGCAGGAAAAAAATTGAATTATGACCATGGCGGTTACCACCATGGTTATCCGCCACTTCTCCACTCTGACCGCTGGGCTGGAGACTTTGGTCTCCAGCCCGGCGGCCGTCACCAGACTGACGGCGGTATCAGGACCCTGCATACCGCCATGGATTTCGGGTGGTTTGGAACCGCCACGAAATCCATGGGGGTAGGCACTATCAGTGCCAGGGAATTCCTTCCCTGGCACTGATAGGGGTCTCCCCCACCCCCCTCCCCCACCGAGTCCTCCCCCCACACCCTGAGCCCCCTACCACACCCCCAAAGGTGGCAGGACCCCCCTCCCCACCCCACCCCCAACATTAACAGACACACACCCCTACATGCAGACATACACTACAACACATACCCGCACACATACAAACAGACATGCACACAGACCGACCCACACACATATTCCAGACACATAACACCCCTGCATGCATACACGCACTCACACACCCCCTCTACACACTCACATGCACACCCCCATGCACGCACACAACACCACCCTACCCCCTCCCCTAACGGACGATCAACTTACCTTGTCTGGTGATCCTCCGGGAGGGAACGGGATCCATGGGGGCTGCTCCGCCGCCAGCTCCCCATCACCAGACCACTGCCACACCGAATCCTGGGTTGGCATTCGGTGGGTGGTGTTCTGATGACGGGGTGGTGGAGGTGGACCAGCCTCCACTTACCCGCCGACCGACAGTATGGCTGCTGGTGGCTCTCCATCCAAAAAAGGACGAAGGACTGCCAGCAGTCATGATGCGCTGCGTGGAAAAACGTCTGCACTGGCGGTCTTCAGCAGAGCGGTACCTCGGCGGTCTTGGAAAAAGACTGCTGAGGTTGAAATGAGGCCCTATGTAACAAACTAATGTAATGGTTTCTGTGTTTTATATTTGATGTAAATGGTCCAGGTTATGCTAAGCAAATGTTATATTCCAAATTGTTTTGAGGGAAGGTGTGTGGTAATGCTGTAGTAGGTGGATTGTAGAATGTAGAACTGAGTGTCTAGATGGGGATTTGAATGTATAGTGAGGAATGTGGAATGCGGTTTTGGGGAAAACGGACGGCTGACAAAGGTGGACGGTGTCGCTCCTTCTTTTGGAGATCGCACTACGGCCACAAAGCTTTCATTTTCACAAAATGAAAGAATAAAGCCTTCCCTTTCACTGCAAAACAATGTGAACATTTTACTGTAATTGGGCATTTTCAGTGGCGGGCATGACAGAGACTTTCTCCCAACTCTAGAATCGATTTTAAGCAATTGTTGCCCCATGGAAGAGGATCCGGCACACCTTTGTGCATCAACATCAGTAAGGACATGACCTCTAAGGAAAAGTTGGATACGCACTGTCTACAGTAGACAACCATTCCCAGGCATATCCTGACTTCTCTTTAAGTTCTGGGTGAATCCATCTTCAAGATTGTTTTAATTCTTTCTTGTGACAGCTTCCTCATTCCTTTCTCAATAAGATGTCCCAAATATAAGACTTCTTTTTTAAGGTAATGTCATTTGCTCAGGGACACTTTGCGTCCATTCACAGCTAAATGACTTTAAAAAGCAATTGTGTCCTGTTTACAAGCTTCTTGCGAAATTGATGCCATATGTAGGTTATCAATATATTGCACACGAACTGAGCTGTAAGGCATTTGTAAAGTCTTGAGCTTCTATTTCAAAATCTTGTTAAATATCAAAGGACTCTAGGTATACCCTATGGAACTTAGCACCATGCCAAACTCTGCATACTCATGAGAACCAGAATTGACTGCTCAATGCAACAAGATAGAGACAAAAGACTGGCAGAGATCCACAATGGTAAAGCACTCTGCACTGCAAGTAATCTGTAATAATATTGTTGCTGGATTTGGTACCATGGGGCAACTTATGATCACAATATTATTCATTTTTCGATGATCCTGTACAAACCAATACATGCAGTTGGGCTTCTGTACACACATGATTAGGGAATTGCAAGGGCATCCAACAATTCCTTTTAAAATCCCATGTTTTAGCATATTTTCAATCACTGCAGTTATCCCAGCAAATATTTCAGGTGTTAGGCCATATAGTGTAATTCTCAGAGACACTATATTTGGCTTTTTTAGTATTTCTGATCTGTTCTGCCTTTGATTAATCCAGTGGCTTTCCTTGAAAAATCCCATACTTCTGATATTAGAGTATATCTCTCTCATTCTTATAGGATACAATCCTACAGCTGTTTCTTGTTGGGCCATTTTAAACTTAACATCTTCATCATATATTTAAAATTCAACACTATCCGGTGTCCAGTCAGTAAATGGTATAATTTAATTGCACAAAAGATCTCTTCCTAACAGATTTACAGGACTTGAGTCACAACCTACAAACTGATGATCTTTCTCAAGTGAACCTATTTTTACAGGCACTTTCTTTGAAACAGGATTAGTTGTTTCTTTATTTGTGACACCTACAACTTGGATCTTCTTTCCTGGGAGGGGTAGGTCAGGGACTTCCGCTGTTCAGCAGACGGTATAGCACCTGTGTCGATGAGAAATGACACCTGGTGGCCATTTACTTCTCCTTCTACAAGTGGTCCACTTTGGTCTAACTCTAAGACGTGCCAAGTACATAACCATTCTCCCACCTTAGGCACCGTCATTGGTAATTGCCAGAATCAAAGCTTTTATTTTCTAACATTGGGAACCTGGAGCAGAACCAGCGACTCAACTTTTTCCAATCTGGCTTATGCAGCAATCACAGCACCAAAACTGACGTGATTGCAGCCACCAATGACATCCGAACCCTCCACGATTGAGGAGAAACTGCAGGTTAGAGCCTCCTTGACCACTCGGCAGCCTTTATCCCACCACATGCTAATCAGAAAGCTCCACCACATCGGCATACAAGAAGATGCGCACAGATGGATCATTTTCTTTCTCAATACCCCCCTCCCACCTTTCACCTCTAAACTCAAGGAGATCATCTGTGGTGTCCACCAGGCTCATCCCTTAGCCCCACACTCTCCAACACATGTATGACCCCGCTGGCCAACATCCTCAGATCCCACAGTCTCAACATAATTTACTACACAGATGACACCCAACTCATCCTCTCACTCACCGATGACCCCCTCCACCACCAGAACCAACTTCCCCAGTTGCATGACAAACATCGCCTAATGGATGAAAAACAACTGCCTTCAGCTGAACACAGATAAGATGGAAGTACTGATCTTTGGCAACAGCGGCAACACATAGAATAACTCCTGGTGGCCATCAGACCTAGGACCTGCACCCACATCCTTCGACAATGCCAGAAACCTCAAAATCATCTTTGCCAACAAGCTCACCATGAAATCAGAGATCAATGCCATTTCCTCCACCTGCTTCCTCACTTTGCTCATGCAACATAAGATCTTCAAATGGCTATCTCTACACACGAGACGTACCATGACACAGGCCCTCATCACCAGCTGAATGGACTACGGCAATACCCTCTATGTAGGAATTGCTGCACACCTACTTAAGATCAGATCATACAGAATGTCACAGCCAGACTCATTGTTGCTCTTCCCCGATTAACCTACATCACATCCAACCTCAGGCAACTCCACTGACTCCCTGTACAGAAGAGATGCCACTTGAAGCTGCTGAGCCATGCACACAAGGCTATACACAGTATAGCACTGTGCATTAATCACCACCTGAACCTCCACCAACTGTCGAGAAGACTACGCTCTGCCTCCCTTCCACTTGCCCATACTCCCCGCATCTACCGAAGCAGAAGTGAAGGACGCTCCTCTCACATTGCAGCAAAAACCTAGACAGCCTCCCCACACACCTCCGGCAGATCACCTCACTTTCGGAATTCTGAATAGCGCTCAAGACCTGGCTGTCCAATTATGCCTCCGGGACCTGCAAGCACCTGGATACCCTATCATGTGATTAGCTGCGCTTTATAGATCCTGATTGATTGATTGATTGATTGAAATGACTTTTGATTTTAAAACAGATTTGAATTTGTTCTTGATACTTGATTCTGGAACTTGTGGGACTTGCATCATAAGAACGTTTGACTACATTGAATGCTGGACTGGAACCCTAAATGGAACATTTTGCATTTGTGTTTGATTTACACTTAACGTTCGTCCATTACCACGTACTAGATTCAAATTTTGTCTACACTCCGTCTTCAAATGCCCAAGCCTTTTTTCATTATGACAATGTCCACTCCTGAATTTGGGTCAACTGAACGCCTCAACCTCTACCCTGTGGAGCACTATCTCTACCCTGTGCAATTTGACTTCCAACCTGAAAACTAACACCTTACATTCCACCAACATTCCATATCTGTGATTGATTCTGAAATCCCTTTTGAGCGAGCTCTGTCTGAACCTACAGAAATGTATCTTTATGCCTCTTCTCCTTCATCTCTTGCTCATCATTATAGTATTTTTCCATGTCCCTGTTGGAAAGTGGATTATTGGTAAGGGCAGGTAATTACCCACACTTAGCAGTAGGTCACTAACCTCCACTTAGGTTCAGTTAGGTCTCAATAAATTAAACCTAGCTCAACCCTCAATAGCTTGGCAATAAGCGACAAGGCTTAACTTAGGAGACAGATGTGTAAAGCATTTAAAAATCACAAAACAGTAAAGAAGTAAAACACAAAACACAATAAAAATCCAACACCAATTTATAAAAAATATGATGTTTTTATCTTTCAATTGAGACTAAACTGATAGAAAATCCAAGGTAGGGCACCAGAGATATGAATTTTTAAAGACTAAAACTAATTCTAGTACGTAGAAGCAAATACCGTTTGAAGGGTTAAAAAAGGTCACGCTGGACAGGGACAAAGTCCAGAGTTCAGGCCGCCCACTATGTAACACTGTTACACTTACTTTCAGAAGTACTTCGAGATACAGGAAAGAGGTCCACAGCACCAGTCAAGGGTTCAGGGGCTCTGGTTTGCGTCTTGAGCTCTGGGACCACAACTCCCACAATGCACCTCTTCAACTTATGGAACTGTTGACAACAGTTGTTCCAAATGTCTCCAAACATCTTGGTCTCCTTGCAGAGGTCTTTTTGGGTCTTGAAGTGTCTACAATGTGATCCAAGGTTCCAGAAGCTCTGGGTTGCTCCTTGGGAGTTAGGACTACAACTCCCAGAATGTCAGAATCCTCACATGGCCACTGAACGCTGGTCATCCGGGCTCTTCTTGCAGGACTTGATGCAGGGGACTCTGGGCAGCTCCTTTGTATCTGTAGCTTTCAGGGAGTCCACTCCTGGAGTTGCAGAAGCAAGGCAAAGTGCCTTTCTTGTTGAAGCCCAAAGTGAGCAGTCCTTGTGAGTGCAGTTTCTAGTGCAAGGCCAGGGGTCCAGCAGGTGCAGTCCTTCTTCTCCAGTATCTGCTTCCAGCAGGAATCTGAGGTGTGGGTGCAGTTCTGCCAAATGTATCCTTGCTCCTGGCGTGAAAAGCAGGAGGGGCAACTGTCCAATCACAGGCAGGCCACTACCCTCTTGGATGACCACTTCATAGGAAGTGTGGCAAAAATCAATCCCAGGGAGCAACATTCCTTAAAAATCCAAAATGGCAGAAACTGAATTTTGGAGGTTAGGTCTGGCTCAGCCCACCCACTGGTGTGGCAAAAAATCTTTAACACACCCCGCTCCTGCCCTCTCCTAATCTAATCAAGAGGGCACCTTGTTGTCTGGGTTTGCAGGAAATGGAGGAGGTCCTGAGCTGCTCCAAATGTCCTTCCCTCCTTTGAAGATCAGTTTGGTTGTTCTCCACCCACCCTGTTTCACCATCTGCTGAGACTGATCTCCTCCCCTAGACACTTCCTTTGTGTTCAGCCCAGGCCACTTCACACCTCATCAAGGTAGCCTGGCTAGGCAGCATGCGGCTGGCCAATCAGAGAAAGGCACTACAGAGCTGAAACTGGTAACTTTGTGGAAGAGTTTTAAAACACTTTCCCTGAACTAGTTATATTAACCTATTCTGTGCCTTGGACGAGATGATCTCGTCCAAGGCTACAGTTCCCCTGTGCCTTGGACGAGATCATCTCGTCCATGGCACAGGGGAACTTGGGGGCGCGCTAGCGCGCCCCCCGTGCACCCCCCTTCCCCCCCCAGGCGGGGATGTAAGGGGAAGACCTTCCCCTTCCACCCCCGCCCCCCCCCACGGCAATCCGATGACGTCAGCGCGCGCTCAGCGCGCTGACGTCATCGAGTGTTGCCGGCGCGCTGGAAGCCATTTGCTTCCAGCGCGTCTTCGGAGCAGGAGCTCTAAGGTGAGTCCTCTCCGTTTTTGGGGGGCGGGGGGTTTGAGAAAACAGACATGGGGGGAAAGGAAAGGGTTTTTCCTTTCCCCCTGTGTCTGTTTTCTCAAGATTCCTGCTCCACGATCGCGGGCAGGGCCCGCGATCGTGGAGCAGGAATCTCCACTAGCCACCAGGGATTTTCTGTTTGATTAAATTTGGGGGCGACCCCTTGGGCAAGGGTCGCCCCCCCCGGGGGCAATTTTTATTTGGATTTCGCCCCCCCCCTGGGGGCAGATCGGCCGTTTTTTCGGCGGATCTGCTCCCAGGGGGGGGGCGAAAACCACTAGACACCAGGGATGTATTGTTTTATGTTTGTTTTTGGGGGCGACCCCTTGGGCAAGGGTCGCCCCCCCCGGGGCAATTTTTATTTGTATTTCGCCCCCCCCTGGGGGCAGATTCGCCGATTTTTCGGCGGATCTGCCCCCAGGGGGGGGCGAAAACCACTAGACACCAGGGATATATTTTTTTATGTTTGTTTTTGGGGGCGACCCCTTGGGCAAGGGTCGCCCCCCCCCCGGGGCAATTTTTATTTGTATTTCGCCCCCCCCTGGGGGCAGATCGGCCGTTTTTTCGGCGGATCTGCCCCCAGGGGGGGGCGAAAACCACTAGACACCAGGGATATCGTTTTTTGTGTGTGTTTTTGGGGGCGACCCCTTGGGGAAGGGTCGCCCCCTGAAAGGGGGCACAGAGGTGTTGCCCATTTCTGCCCCCCTTGGGGTCCGATTGGCCAATTCTTTTACGCCCATCTACCCCGAGGGGGGCAGGATCCACTTAGGTACCAGGGACAACTTCTAAGTTCTTGGTGGTGGGGTGTTTGTCAACTGGCAAAGTATTTGTATTTGTGATTATAACAATTTATTTCTTCTTTTTCTTCTAGTTCAACGCTTTTGCTTCCTTTGCTGTGGATCTTTGAGGTTTTGGCAGTAGTTGTCCAGTGGTTTGCATAGTTGCATGTTTTAGGTAAGTGAACGCAATTTACTCCAAAGGAGTATTGTTGACATGTTTGTAGGTGGTGTACTAAATGCAGTATTGTGTGTTTGACATTGTCCTTAGATTTGAGCACAGTGGTGTTTGTGTTGTCATATGTCTAAATTGCTTTTTTCTTTTTTCTTTTTAGTGGGATATCATTGGTGATTGCAGAGTAGTTGCTTGGTGAGTAGCTATTTCAGGCAACTGTGTGGTATAGTTTTTTGTAGTACATAACTCTTTGTGATAAAGCTACACTTTGTTCATTACTTATTTTAGTGCTAGTTGTTGTTGGCAATCCATTTGTTGTTAGGATCATGGCTAGCCGCAAAGTGACCGCTCAGCAGGTTGTTCGCATGCTCTTTGAGTCGTCTTCAGACCATGATTACGACACTGACTCTGCATCTGAGGCAGAGGAGGAAGCAGGAGATTCTGGAAGTGAGTTTTCTGTCCAAGAGCATTCTTCTGATGAGGAAGCTACTCTCAGTGCAGATGAAGGGCCTGTGTTAGAGGAGGACATTGATGTGCCAAGAGTGCAGCAGCCTGGGGCTGCAGGGTTTCCCATTGGAAGACCTGACACCTGGATTGCCCCAAACATGGAGCAGCCACAGTTACCTGCATTTACTGGTCTCCCAGGGTGTAGAGTTAATACGGAAAACTTTCTGCCTGTCCAATTCTTTCACTTGTTTATGGACGATGTATTTTTGGAAGAGATTGTGGAGCAGACAAATGTGTATGCAGAGCAATATTTGCGGGACAACGCTGCCAGACTTAAGCCTCAGTCTAGAGCTACTCATTGGGTTCCCACATATCTGGAAGAGATGAAAAGGTTTTTAGGTTTGACTTTTTTGATGGGGTTGATCAGGAAGCCGTCACTGGCTTCTTATTGGTCTACTAGTCCCTTGATGGCAACTGCTATATTTCCTGCAACTATGACACGTAATCGGTATTTGCTTCTTCTTCGTATGCTGCATTTTGTAGACAATGCTTTAGCCTTGCCACGAGATCACCCTGATTGTGACCGCCTTTTTAAGATTAGGCCTGTCCTTGATCATTTTGTGGATCGGTTTTCAGAGGTCTATGTTCCAGGCAAAGAGATAAGTGTGGACGAGTCTTTGGTCCTTTTCAAGGGGCGTTTAGTTTTTAAGCAGTACATCCCTAGTAAGAGGGCACGGTATGGGATTAAATTGTATCTGCTGTCAGAAAGCAGTACAGGATATGTTTATAATTTCCGGGTCTACACTGGTAGGGATTCCAGTATTGACCCTCCTGGTTGTCCGGCCACTTTTGGAGTTAGCGGAAAAATTGTGTGGGAACTTGCTAGACGGCTGTTTAACAAAGGTCACCATTTGTACGTAGATAATTTCTACACTGGAGTGCAGTTGTTCAAGGAGTTGTTTAGGGTGGACACTGTTGCTTGTGGCACAATCCGTTCTAACCGCAAAGGCTATCCAAGGGAGCTTGTCTGTAAAAAACTTGAGAGGGGACAGTGCAGTGCCTTGCGGAATAATGAGCTGTTAGCTATGAAATTTTCAGACAGGAGGGATGTGTACATGCTATCGACCATCCACGATGAGAGTACTTCCCCTGTGGCTGTTTGGGGTCAGGTTGCGGAAGTGCGCAAACCTGCGTGCATTTTGGACTACAATAGGCACATGGGTGGTGTTGATAGAGTAGATCAGAGGTTGGAACCTTACACTGCTCTTCGTAAGTCGTATGTGTGGTATAAAAAGTTGGCCCTACATTTATTTCATTTGGCAACTTTTAATGCCTTTATTGTATACAAGGATTGTTCACCTGAGTCAAGGATGACTTTTGTTAAATTTCAGGAGTCGGTGATAGAAAGCCTTATTGTGGTGGAACCGGCAAGAGTTCCTAGAGTAGAAGTGGTGGAGGATGTGGCTAGATTGAAAGATCGGCACTTTCCAGATCACATTCCTCCCACTCCCAAAAAAGACATGCCCACAAAGAAATGTAGAGTATGTGCCCGGAGATCAATCCGGAGGGAGAGCCGGATGTACTGCCCCGAATGCCCTTCAAAGCCTGGGCTGTGTGTGCCCAGCTGTTTTAGAAGTTACCACACAAGGAAAAACTTTTGGGAAATACCGTGAGCGTAAGCTGTCTGTTTTATATTTTCATATGTTTCACGGTTGGCATCTGTCGTGTATTTAGTTTGAGGTTTTGTGTTTGTAGTTTAGTGCCTATTTTATAATTAGTAGTTTATTTGTTGTTTATAAATTAAAAAAAGTGATTGCGGTGTGCGTGGGGTGGCGCTTGGCTGGCGGTGTGCGTGGGGTGGCGCTTGGCTGGCGGTGTGCGTGGGGTGGCGCTTGGCTGGCGGTGCCAGCCAAACGGCAGTCCACACTCCCATCAGCTGGTGTGATTCTTGTATCAGGCATGTGGGCGTATGTAAGTGATGGGCCCTTGAGTGGCGCGGTCTGTCGATGTGAGTGTTGTAATGTGCTGGGCCCGTGGCTGGCGGTGTGAATGGTCTTGTTCGTGTCATGTATGAAAGGTGTGTGAATGGACTGTAAAGCGGTTGGTGCCTTGTCGCGGCTTTACAGCTCACGAGCTGTGAGTCATTGGTTCACTTTTTTGCCTTTCAGTTATTAGCAGTGCATTTCATTTTTGTGAAATCTCTTGTTAATAAAATTTGATCCACTGAACCATCACTCACCCTCGTGCCAAATCCAACCAGTATGTGTTGTAAAAAATGACAAAACCTGCTCCGCTGTAATCAGGCGTCGCAGCACACCTGTGACACGCTAGGTGCCTCGGGTGGGACCCCGATGATGAAGCATGCCACCAACTTGGTTGGTGGGTGAGGGGTCTTCTTCACATAACCTAAGTGTGTTTCTTTTCACTATTTTAGTGTTTGGCACATCACGGACGTATGTGCACACATCAAAATTATATATTGCAAAAATACCTCTCCCTTCTATCTCTTCAGGTTTTGGGCCTTATTCTGTTGCAGGCACCTGGCCCACCCACACAAGTGAGGTATCATTTTTATCGGGAGACTTGGGGGAATGGTGGGTGGAAGGAAATTTGTGGCTCCTCTCAGATTCCAGAACTTTCTGCCACAGAAATGAGAGGAAAAAGTGTTTTTTTGGCCAAATTTTGAGGTTTGCAAAGGATTCTGGGTAACAAAACCTGGTCCGAGCCCCGCAAGTCACCCCTCCTTGGATTCCCCTAGGTCTCTAGTTTTCAGAAATGCACAGGTTTGGTAGGTTTCCCTAGGTGCCGGCTGAGCTACAGGCCAAAATCCACAGGTAGGCACTGTTTTCTTCAAAAATTTTGGTTGTGTCCACGTTGCGCTTTGGGGCGTTTCCTGTCGCGGGCGCTAGGCCTACCCACGCAAGTGAGGTATCATTTTTATCGGGAGACGTGGGGGAACGCTGGGTGGAAGGAAATTTGTGGCTCCTCTCAGATTCCAGAACTTTCTGCCACAGAAATGTGAGGAACATGTGTTTTTTTAGCCAATTTTTTAGGTTTGCAAAGGATTCTGGGTAACAGAACCAGGTCCGAGCCCTGCCAGTCACCCCTCCTTGGATTCCCCTAGGTCTCTAGTTTTCAGAAATGTACAGGTTTGGTAGGTTTCCCTAGGTGGCGGCTGAGCTAGAGGCCAAAATCTACAGGTAGTCACTTTGCTAAAAACAGCTCTGTTTTCTGTGATATGTCCACGTTGTGTTTTGGGGCATATCCTGTCGCGGGCGCTAGGCCTACCCACGCAAGTGAGGTATCATTTTTATCGGGAGACGTGGGGGAACGCTGGGTGGAAGGAAATTTGTGGCTCCTCTCAGATTCCAGAACTTTCTGCCACAGAAATGTGAGGAACATGTGTTTTTTTAGCCAATTTTTTAGGTTTGCAAAGGATTCTGGGTAACAGAACCAGGTCCGAGCCCCGCCAGTCACCCCTCCTTGGATTCCCCTAGGTCTCTAGTTTTCAGAAATGTACAGGTTTGGTAGGTTTCCCTAGGTGGCGGCTGAGCTAGAGGCCAAAATCTACAGGTAGTCACTTTGCTAAAAACAGCTCTGTTTTCTGTGATATGTCCACGTTGTGTTTTGGGGCATATCTTGTCGCGGGCGCTAGGCCTACCCACGCAAGTGAGGTATCATTTTTATCGGGAGACGTGGGGGAACGCTGGGTGGAAGGAAATTTGTGGCTCCTCTCAGATTCCAGAACTTTCTGCAACAGAAATGTGAGGAACATGTGTTTTTTTAGCCAATTTTTTAGGTTTGCAAAGGATTCTGGGTAACAGAACCAGGTCCGAGCCCCGCCAGTCACCCCACCTTGGATTCCCCATGGTCTCTAGTTTTCAGAAATGTACAGGTTTGGTAGGTTTCCCTAGGTGGCGGCTGAGCTAGAGGCCAAAATCTACAGGTAGTCACTTTGCTAAAAACAGCTCTGTTTTCTGTGATATGTCCACGTTGTGTTTTGGGGCATATCCTGTCGCGGGCGCTAGGCCTACCCACGCAAGTGAGGTATCATTTTTATCGGGAGACGTGGGGGAACGCTGGGTGGAAGGAAATTTGTGGCTCCTCTCAGATTCCAGAACTTTCTGCCACAGAAATGTGAGGAACATGTGTTTTTTTAGCCAATTTTTTAGGTTTGCAAAGGATTCTGGGTAACAGAACCAGGTCCGAGCCCCGCCAGTCACCCCTCCTTGGATTCCCCTAGGTCTCTAGTTTTCAGAAATGTACAGGTTTGGTAGGTTTCCCTAGGTGGCGGCTGAGCTAGAGGCCAAAATCTACAGGTAGTCACTTTGCTAAAAACAGCTCTGTTTTCTGTGATATGTCCACGTTGTGTTTTGGGGCATATCTTGTCGCGGGCGCTAGGCCTACCCACGCAAGTGAGGTATCATTTTTATCGGGAGACGTGGGGGAACGCTGGGTGGAAGGAAATTTGTGGCTCCTCTCAGATTCCAGAACTTTCTGCAACAGAAATGTGAGGAACATGTGTTTTTTTAGCCAATTTTTTAGGTTTGCAAAGGATTCTGGGTAACAGAACCAGGTCCGAGCCCCGCCAGTCACCCCACCTTGGATTCCCCATGGTCTCTAGTTTTCAGAAATGTACAGGTTTGGTAGGTTTCCCTAGGTGGCGGCTGAGCTAGAGGCCAAAATCTACAGGTAGTCACTTTGCTAAAAACAGCTCTGTTTTCTGTGATATGTCCACGTTGTGTTTTGGGGCATATCCTGTCGCGGGCGCTAGGCCTACCCATGCAAGTGAGGTATCATTTTTATCGGGAGACGTGGGGGAACGCTGGGTGGAAGGAAATTTGTGGCTCCTCTCAGATTCCAGAACTTTCTGCCACAGAAATGTGAGGAACATGTGTTTTTTTAGCCAATTTTTGAGGTTTGCAAAGGATTCTGGGTAACAGAACCAGGTCCGAGCCCCGCCAGTCACCCCTCCTTGGATTCCCCTAGGTCTCTAGTTTTCAGAAATGTACAGGTTTGGTAGGTTTCCCTAGGTGGCGGCTGAGCTAGAGGCCAAAATCTACAGGTAGTCACTTTGCTAAAAACAGCTCTGTTTTCTGTGATATGTCCACGTTGTGTTTTGGGGCATATCCTGTCGCGGGCGCTAGGCCTACCCACGCAAGTGAGGTATCATTTTTATCGGGAGACGTGGGGGAACGCTGGGTGGAAGGAAATTTGTGGCTCCTCTCAGATTCCAGAACTTTCTGCCACAGAAATGTGAGGAACATGTGTTTTTTTAGCCAATTTTTTAGGTTTGCAAAGGATTCTGGGTAACAGAACCAGGTCCGAGCCCCGCCAGTCACCCCTCCTTGGATTCCCCTAGGTCTCTAGTTTTCAGAAATGTACAGGTTTGGTAGGTTTCCCTAGGTGGCGGCTGAGCTAGAGGCCAAAATCTACAGGTAGTCACTTTGCTAAAAACAGCTCTGTTTTCTGTGATATGTCCACGTTGTGTTTTGGGGCATATCTTGTCGCGGGCGCTAGGCCTACCCACGCAAGTGAGGTATCATTTTTATCGGGAGACGTGGGGGAACGCTGGGTGGAAGGAAATTTGTGGCTCCTCTCAGATTCCAGAACTTTCTGCAACAGAAATGTGAGGAACATGTGTTTTTTTAGCCAATTTTTTAGGTTTGCAAAGGATTCTGGGTAACAGAACCAGGTCCGAGCCCCGCCAGTCACCCCACCTTGGATTCCCCTAGGTCTCTAGTTTTCAGAAATGTACAGGTTTGGTAGGTTTCCCTAGGTGGCGGCTGAGCTAGAGGCCAAAATCTACAGGTAGTCACTTTGCTAAAAACAGCTCTGTTTTCTGTGATATGTCCACGTTGTGTTTTGGGGCATATCCTGTCGCGGGCGCTAGGCCTACCCACGCAAGTGAGGTATCATTTTTATCGGGAGACGTGGGGGAACGCTGGGTGGAAGGAAATTTGTGGCTCCTCTCAGATTCCAGAACTTTCTGCCACAGAAATGTGAGGAACATGTGTTTTTTTAGCCAATTTTTTAGGTTTGCAAAGGATTCTGGGTAACAGAACCAGGTCCGAGCCCCGCCAGTCACCCCTCCTTGGATTCCCCTAGGTCTCTAGTTTTCAGAAATGTACAGGTTTGGTAGGTTTCCCTAGGTGGCGGCTGAGCTAGAGGCCAAAATCTACAGGTAGTCACTTTGCTAAAAACAGCTCTGTTTTCTGTGATATGTCCACGTTGTGTTTTGGGGCATATCCTGTCGCGGGCGCTAGGCCTACCCACACAAGTGAGGTATCGTTTTTATCGGGAGACGTGGGGGAACGCTGGGTGGAAGGAAATTTGTGGCTCCTCTCAGATTCCAGAACTTTCTGCCACAGAAATGTGTGGAACATGTGTTTTTTTAGCTAAATTTTGAGGTTTGCAAAGGATTCTGGGTAACAGAACCTGGTCCGAGCTACACAAGTCACCCCTCCTTGGATTCCCCTAGGTCTCTAGTTTTCAGAAATGCACAGGTTTGGTAGGTTTCCCTAGGTGGCGGCTGAGCTAGAGGCCAAAATCTACAGGTAGTCACTTTGCTAAAAACAGCTCTGTTTTCTGTGATGTGTCCACGTTGTGTTTTGGGGCATATCCTGTCGCGGGCGCTAGGCCTACCCACACAAGTGAGGTACCATTTTTATCGGGAGACTTGGGGGAACATAGATTAGCAAAACAAGTACTATTGCCCCTTGTCTTTCTCTAAATTTTTTCCTTCCAAATATAGGAGTGTGTGTAAAAAAGACATCTATTTGAGAAATTCCCTGTAATTCACGTGCTACTATGGTCACCCCGGAATTCAGAGATGTGCAAATAACCACTGCTCCTCAACACCTTATCTTGTGCCCTTTTTGGAAATGCAAAGGTTTTCTTGATAGCAATTTTTTACTCCTTATATTTCAGCAAATGAATTGCTGTATACCCGGTATAGAATGAAAACGCACTGCAGGGTGCAGCTCATTTATTGGCTCTGGGTTCCTCGGGTTCTTGATGAACCTACAAACCCTATATATCCCCGCAACCAGAGGAGTCCAGCAGACGTAACGGTATATTGCTTTCGATAATCTGACATTGCAGGGAAAAGTTACAGAGTAAAACGTAGAGAAAAATTTATGTTTTTTTCACCTCAATTTCAATATTTTTCTTTTTCAGCTGTTATTTTCTGTAGGAAACCCTTGTAGGATCTACACAAATGACCCCTTGCTGAATTCAGAATTTTGTCTACTTTTCAGAAATGTTTAGGTTTCTGGGATCCAGCATTGGTTTCATGACCATTCCTGTCACTGACTGGAAGGAGGCTGAAAGCACAAAAAATTGCACAAATGGGGTATGCCCCAGTAAAATGCCACAATTGTGTTGAAAAATTGGGTTTTCTGATTCAAGTCTGCCTGTTCCTGAAAGCTGGGAAGCTGCTGAGTTTAGCACCACAAACCCTTTGTTGATGCCATTTTCAGGGGAAAAACCACAAGCCTCCTTCTGCAGCCACTTTTTCCAATTTTTTTGAAAAAAACGAAAATTTCACTGTATTTTGGCCAATTTCTTGGCCTCCTTCAGGGGAACCCACAAAGTCTGGGTACCTTTAGAATCCCTAGGATGTTGGAAAAAAAGGACGCAAATTTGGCTTGGTTAGCTTATGTGGACAAAAAGTTATGAGGGCCTAAGCGCGAACTGCCCCGAATAGGCAAAAAAAGGCCTGGCACAGGAGGGGGAAAAGGCCTGGCAGCGAAGGGGTTAAATCCAACAATGGCAAGTTGTGGGATTTATTATAACATTTAATTTGAGACCAAGCATGCTATATTGTGCTCCTTTGGAGACTTTATTATTAAAATTAATTCTCCCCATTTTTGCCTATGGAGCCTATTCACTATAGTGGGGGGAAAACAAATTTGGCACATGGCACCCAACCCTAGGGGCACTTAGGCCCATATTTATACTTTTTTTGTGCTGCATTTGCGCCACTTTTTGATGCAAAAAGGGCGCAAACTTTCAAAATAAAATTGTATTTTGCAAGTTTGCGCCGCTTTTGCATAAAAAAATGACGCTAATGCGGTGCTAAAAAAGTATAAATATGGGCCTTAGGGCACACCTTATGGGTGACCTATTTGTGAAAATAAGGTAGTTTAAGACTTAATAAGTACTTTTAATTCCAAAGTTAAATTTGCATAGAACTTTAATTGAAAAGCAGTCAGCAAGGCAGGCCTGCTTTTAAAATGGCCCTGGGCACCTCAGCAGTGCACCTATGGGTGCAACACCTATGCTGGGATCTCTAAACCGATGTGCCCTACAGATACCATGGACTTATAGGTAGGTGGACACAGCCAATTATAATTAGCCTAATTTGCATACTCATTTTACATAGAACACAGGCCCTGGGACTGGTTAGCAGTACCCAGGGCACCATCAGAGTCAGGAAAACACCAGCAAAAAGTGAAATATAGGGGGAAAAGTTAGTGGAGCTCTACAATCAGCCCTGTTTTCTCACACAAGCCCCTCCCCCACATGTCCAAGAGACTCAGCCCAACCTTGGGAGAGTATTCCTGGCTTGTCAGGTGAGGAAGACAGTGAGGAAAACCTTGCTGTCCCTTTGCAGGGACAGCCTTACATCCTCCTCTCATGGTCACTCCCTCTGGGTAGTGAACCCATCCCAACAGTCAAATGAACCATCTTAAACTGAAACTTCTCTCTAGGGAGGTCTTCCTTTTCTCTCTCTCTGACAACTTGGGTAGTGAGGTGCCCACCTCCCCTATCCCTAACTTTGCTAGGGCAACACCTCGCTTACCAAAAAAGGTCACCGAACACTTGAGCAACCCCACCATGACCAACAGGGTCAGGGGGTCTACTTTGCTTTTGGCCCTTGGGTCTGCCTCCCAGGCCAAGTGCAGGGCTGCCATAAAGGCCAGCAGAGGCTACTGAGCACTGCAGCACCCATAGCTACACCCTAGGCTCCCCACTAAGAGGTGGGTGAGCTGATTTAGGGGCAGCTGTGGGGCCCTGGATCCCTCTTACTGTTTAGAGTGGGGGGTTACCACATCCTGTGGCAGGTACCCTCCTTCCACTCTCCCTTCTGTCAATGCAGGGGCAATACCCTGCAGCTGAACAGCTGCCTGAATACCCAGGACTTCCTTTGGGTCAGGTGAGGACTCACCAGTGCCAATTCTGGGCTCCCACTACTGGGGCAGAAGGCCTTGGGCTCACTGGAACTCTCTTTTAGAGTGACCTACCCTTCTTTTTCTTTTTTCCTTTTCTTGGGGACCCCTATCTCCTACCTGTAGGGACTGGCTCCCCACGACTTTAGGTTGTGAGGGTGCCCTGGGCTACCAATCCCTCTGGGACCAGACTCACCTTTGGGAGGTCATTGCCCAGGATACAATCTAAGGGGAGGTCAGCACTGACCACTGCCCTAAACCAGTCAAGGATACATTCCCTTTCTAGGGGTACTATGGCTACAGGTTTGATGGTGACCTCACCTGTGGCTATTCTGACTTTCCTGGCCTTCCCTGGGACATACATGTCTGGGATCACCAACCGGTCACTCACTATGGAGCCAGTCAGTCTCTCAGGCCAGTGGTGGGAATCCCATTCACCTGAATGGGGTGAAAGTGGCTACTCCCACCCTCAGGGATCACCAGCTTACCATCTGGTCCTGTCTCCCAGCCCAGTGCTATGAGGACCACGTCATCTGAGGAGTCCTCCTCAATGGCTACACTGGACAACCCAGTGCTAACCACTTTCTTTGGACAGGCTGCATCTCCTCTGAAGATGCTAGCCTGCTGATAGTCAAAGCAGGCCTTATTGTCCAGGAGCTTCTTTAACCCTGGGTCTCCCTGCCTTGCTTGTCAGAGTGGGAGTGTGATTTACTCCCCTCCTTCTTAGGGTTGTGGGGTACAGAGGGAGTCTCTGTGGTGGACTTAAAAACTCCTGACTTAGGTTTTTGGTGGACCTGACCCACCCCTTCTTAGAGTCTCTTCCCGTGGACTAGACAACCACCCTGGTTCTCAACAACTCATCAGCTTCTTCCCCCACCTCTCCAGGGAGAGTCAGCTTACAGTCCACATGATGCTGGCATAACCTCTCTTGGTTACATTTGGTCAAGGTGTGCTCCCTCACGATCAAATTATCCCTCATAAGTATTCATTTTGTTACCCTGAATCCAGTCCTCTAGTGCCTTAAGTGAGGTATCTACAAAGTCAATCGAACACTGGGTATTGACCTTCTGGGTGTCCCTGAACTTCATTTTGTACTGCTCTGGGGTCAGACCAAACTTTTTGGTTAAACACCTCTTCATACTGGGATATGAATCTGCTTCCACCCCACCTAGGGTCAGGAGCCTATCCCTCCCTGATATTGGGACAAACTCCCATAGGAGTTGACAGCAATATTAGGGTGTAATTCTTCTCAATTGGAGAGCCCTCTAAAAGGCCTCCAGCCACTTGCTTATGTCGTCCCCTTCTATATATACAACCGACTTGGGTAACCTGGGGCAGAACCTACCACCCATAGACACCTCAACTTCTCTGCCACTGCCACCATCTCTCTGTTCAATCTTTGCCCACGTCTTCTTCTCTAGGGCCAACTTTTCTGCCTCCAACTCTATGAGGGCTACGTGGGCCTCAAGTTCCTTTTCCCTGAGGTCCAGCTCTTCTTCTTCTTGGTCTAATGCCACAGACCCTCCCCTCCCACTAGCTCTGGATGTGGCCGTAGCTGATGAGATTACAGTTTGGCAATCATCCTCCTCCTCCTGGAAGTTGGAGAGGACACCATCCCTGTCTCTTCCTACCTCTGAAGCTTTCTCTGTCTCCTTCTGCACTACCCAGGCTTCAAGGGACTTGACCATCACAGCCTTCCTAAGGGTGTTAGCAGCAGGTAATCCCCTCTTTCTTCGCAACACCCTAAGGTCAGCTGCTGTAAGTGTGGGTAGGCTAGCCAGGTCAAGCTCCATGGTCTCCCTTAAGTTTTGTGTCACTTAAAAAAAACCTTGGCACCAATTGATCAGAACTATTTAGAGAAAATCAAAAATAAAGTAATTAAAAAATGAGTCCAAATTTGAAAAATCAATTTAGCGGATTTGTAACTTATTTCACTTAACAATGTAGTGTGATATTAAACGCAAGTACTTGATCCTATCTCTGCGCACCTCAAATGCTGGAAAGTGGATTTTTGGTAAGGGCAGGTAAGTACCTACACTGAGCAATAGGCCACTAACCTCCACTTAGGTCCAGTTAGGTCTCAATAAATTAAACCCAGCTCAACCCTTGGTAGCTTGGCAACAAGCGACAAGGCTTAATTTAGGAGACAAGCGTGTAAAGCATTCAAAAATCACAAAACAGAAAATAAGTAAAACACAAAACACAATAAAACCCAACACGAATTTATAAAAATGTATTATATTTGTATCTTTAAAATTACACCAAAATGATTCAAATCGGATAAGGGGAACCCGATATATGAATTTTTAAAGAATTTGTGTTTTTTTTAGCGCATAGAAACAAATAGTGCCAATCTGGTCATTTGGTCGCACCTCGACCGGGGCAAAGTTAAAGTTTAACGCTGACCGCAATGGAGCCCTGCTCGGCTACAACAAGTGGGAGGCCTCAGTCAAAAGTTTACCTTCAGGCTTAGGAGGCCATTACAACATTGGCGGTAAAAGCCACTTACCGCCGTACAGAAGACCGCCAACACACCGCCGCGGCTGTGGAATTACGCCACGGTCATTATGACCCACAGCTCGGAATCTGCTAAAATCCAGACACCCACACAAGTACGCCACACCAAAGGTCAGTGATAAACTGGCAATAACAAAACTGACACCATCATGCCAACAGGAATATGTCCACACTGTCACGACCCACGAATCCACGTGGTGGTCTTTCAACCGCGGTATTCCATTGGCGGTACACACCGCTGTGCTCAAAATACACACATTTACAAAACACAACCACATTGGACAATTACAAATACACACACCTGATACACATACACACACCACTCCCACACATCCAATACAATATAAAACACATACCCACATCACCCACAAACCCTTACAACCACAATTGCGACTGAGGGCCAGAGAGAGACACCACCATCTACAAACTAGCATCCACAGGCACTCAACACCATCACCCACACAACATCCACGCACCTAACACAACACACCTCTAAATATCACCCCACACATCACAACACACACAGCCCCACACATCACCTACACCACCCCATGGCACCGCAAAGACACCTCAGGTTCTCTGAGAAGGAGCTCAGGGTCATGGTGGAGGAAATCATCCGGGTAGAGCCACAGCTATTCGGATCACAGGTGCAACACACCACCATAGCTAGGAAGATGGAGCTATGGCAAAGAATCGTGGACAGGGTCAACGCAGTGGGACAGCACCCAAGAACTAGGGATGACATCAGGAAGAGGTGGAACGACCTACGGGGGAAGGTGCGTTCCGTGGTCTCAAGACACCACATCGCGGTTCAGAGGTCTGGCGGCGGACCCCCACCTCCTCCCCCACAACTAACAACATGGGAGGAGCAGGTCTTGGCTATACTGCATCCCGAGGGCCTCGCAGGAGTAGCTGGAGGAATGGACTCTGGTAAGTCACTCTTCACTGCTTTCACCCCCCCACCTACATGCCATCACATACCCCCACCCTCGCCCTCACCCCATCACTCCAACTCATCACAGATGTCCCAATATCACAAACAACACATTCCAAACCCAAGCCCTACATGTAATACCAAAGCATGGACACCCATCACCAATGCATGGCCACTACATATACCCATACACCCCCCTAAACCATTATCACACAAGGTCCTACACAGGAATGCAAGCACTGGGGTACACAGTCACCCATCCATTGCACACCATGGCACACACAGATGCAATAATCATGCCTTTACACCGCTGCAGGACCCCTACCAAACGTCACTGGACAGGAGGGTCCAGATATGCCCACTCCACCCACAGAAGAGGCCCACAGTGATGACAGCAGCTCTGTCCAACTGGATCAAGAAGACCAGCCCGGCCCATCTGGGACCTCGGGACAGTTGGTTCCCCTCACACTGGCACAGACCACTACAGAGCTTGCCCCCTTTGGAATCACCAGTGCAGCACCCACCCAGCGGGCCCATACCTCTGTCCCCAGGACATATCAATCAGCAGTGTGTCCACCACTACAGGGAACCCAGGCTAACCCACTACCCCAACGACACCAGGGACCTGGGGGCAGTGGTAGTGGGCACACGGTTCAGGGGACAGAGGCCCAGGAAAACCGGGAACTGGGAGGGCTGATGTGCGACAGGAGGAGGACAGGCCCAGGGAACCCACTCTCCATGAGGCCCTTTCCAACATCATGGGAACCTACCACCATTCCCAGGAGACGATGGCAACGGTACTGGCCAAGTTTCAGGAGACCCAGCGGCTGCAGGAGGAACAGTATTTGGGCTTCATGGAGGAACTCAAATCCATCAATTCCACCCTGGGCACCATTGTAGGGGTGCTGAAGGAACTCATGAACACCAGGAGGGACACTGTGGCACAACAAGGGGCCCCTGACACTAGCCTCTCCACCTCCGCTGGCGCTAGTGGACAGGAGGCACCGCCACAGGACCACCACACCAGCACCCCACCCCCTGCAGATGGAGAACCTCCCCACAAACAGTCCCTGAGATCCAGGACAAAGACAGAGAACAATGCTAAGACCCCCCACCATGAAATGAGACCACCCTGATTGTCATCCTTCTGTCCCACTTTGTCACACTGTCCATACTTAAACTGCCCCAGCTCCACTTCCTATGCCCCTTTGGACAATGCACCTGTGAGACTAATAGACTGGAATCTGCCATGGACATTCCTCTACCATCAGCCCTGACCAGTTTACAACCCCCTACACTATTGAGCACTTAAATAAACACCCTTATTTCAAAAAACAATCTGGAGTCATGTGTATTTGTAATTACAGTGGCAAAATACTATATCAAATGGAATGTCAACATACCTATGTCACACAGCACTAGTCCATGCGTAAACAAAGCAGATGTCACACAGTGGGACCCACGTCTGTGGAATCGTAAGGGAAAATGACAACTCAGTGACCATACACTGGGTGAAAATGACAGACAGATGAGAGGTAGTAGAATTAAATCAGATGTGGCAGGCTGTGTTGTCTTCTTACCTGTGTCTCACTGGAAGAATTGCAGGATCACCGTATTCCTGTTGTCTATGTCCTCTTCTTCAGCTTCCTCGTCTTCACTGTCCACAGGCTCCACAGCTGCCACAACACTTCCATCTGGACCATCCTCCTGCACAAAAGGCACCTGTCGTCGCAAAGCCAAGTTGTGAAGCATACAGCAGGCCACGATGACCTGGCATACCTTCTTTGGTGAGTAGAATAGGGAACCACCTGTCATATGGAGGCACCGGAACCTGGCCTTCAGGAGGCCAAAGGTCCTCTCTATAACCCTCCTATTTCACCCATGGGCCTCATTGTAGTCTTCCTCTGCCCTTGTCCTGGGATTCCTCATAGGGGTCAGTAGCCATGACAGGTTGGGGTATGCAGAGTCACCTGCAAATGTCGAGGGACAACTGTTAGACACACACTAACCCTTAAGGACAACTCCAGACCCAGACAACTATCCACACCTTATAGGGTCCATGTCCTCACCTAATAGCCACACACCGTGCCTCTGGAGTTGCCCCATAACATAAGGGATGCTGCTATTCCGCAGAATGTAAGCGTCATGCACTGAGCCAGGAAACTTGGCGTTCACATGAGAGATGTACTGGTCGGCCAAACACACCATCTGCACATTCATTGAATGGTAACTCTTCCGGTTTCTGTGAAACTGTTCACTCCTGCGGGGCTGGGGACCAAGGCCACATGTGTCCCATCAATGGCACCTATGATGTTGGGGATATGCCCCAGGGCATAGAAATCACCTTTCACTGTAGGCAAATCCTCCACCTGAGGGAAAACGATGTAGCTCTGCATGTGTTTCAGCAGGGCAGACAACACTCTGGACAACACGTTGGAAAACATATGCTGGGACATCCCTGATGCAATGGCCACTGTTGTTTGAAATGACCCACCTGCTAGGAAATGGAGTACTGACAGCACCTGCACTTGAGGGGGGATTCCTGTTGGATGGCGGATAGCTGACATCAGGTATGGCTCCAACGGGGAGCACAGTTCCTGGATTGAAGCACGATCAAGTCTGTAGGTGATGATCACATGTTGCTCCTCCACAGGTCCACCAGAGGTCTGTACACCAGGGGATGCCGCCATCTCCTCACATGCCCCAGCGGACGGTGCCTATGGAGGAGAACAGCGAGCAGAGAGTCAACCAACTCTGAGGTACATAAACACAGCATACTCAGAAATATTAGCAAATCGACATATGCCTGTATGAGTGTTTAGGCAAGGCCTAGATATGTGTGACGGAGTCCAAAATAATGGCATGTGGGCCCATGAAATGGCGGCTGCCTGACCTGTAAAGTGGGACAATGGGATATGAGGCAACTGTGCTGGCATTGTACACCGTCGCGGTAGGCGGTCGAAGACCGCGGCGCAATCCTGCATTGGTTAATATTGGACCCTATGGGTCCCAGGAGCCAATGATGATGTACGCCGGCGGTGACGGGATGCACCGCTGAGGACGTGACCGCCATTTTCTCTCTGTTCAATCACTTGATACCTGATCTTCGACAGGAGAGGACCTACACTGCAAGTGCTGCTGTGACCTCAGTCTGGAAGAGACAATGGCTCTTGTGTCTGGGGAAAGGGTCCCTGCCTTCAGCACAGAGGAGTTGGAGAAACTCGTGGATGGGGTCCTCCCCCAGTACACGCTACTCTATGGTCCTCCAGACAAACAGGTACGTACACTGTGAGCATGCTGTATAGGCAATGCCTGTGTGGAGTGGTGTGGATGAAAGATGGGGGGGAGAATGAGGCGTGAATGAGACAAAGGTGGGTGCATATGCGTCATGCCAAGGGTAGGGATGAGGGCCAATGACTGTGACGGTACGGATGGTAATAACTTATCTTTTTCGCCTGTACTATTCCTGTAGGTCAGCGCCAACTAGAAGAAGGACATTTGGCGTGCCATCGCCTAGGAAGTCCGGACCCTGGGGGGTCTACCACAGACAGAGCACCCACTGCTGGAAAAGATGGGAGGACATTCGCCGTTGGAGCAAGAAGACGGCGGAGGCCCAGCTGGGGATGGCCTCCCAACGTGGGAGGGGTGCCTGTTGCACCATGACCCCCCTGATGTTCAGGATCCTGGCGGTGGCATATCCGGAGTTGGATGGGCGCTTGAGGGCATCACAGCACCCACAAGGGGGTGATTACACTCTCATTCTGCTGATTCAGCACGCATTGTAGGTGTCTGGGTGGGGGAGGTGGGCAGTGGGTTCCCCTAGGCCAGGAGAGTTTAGTAGGCAAGGACCCTTCTTAAGACAGGCCCTGTGGCACCCCACCCCACCTGTGTACAGTGCCAACTACACCTAGTCAGGCTCCTGTGACATCCATGTGTGCAGCAATCTGGCATAGCCTTGTAACCCATGTCCCTGGGATTGAATAGGGAACTCCAAGTGCGCGGCATAGTGCAGGGGGCTTCTGTGTCTGTATTGTCCGCCAACTGTAGCGGATATTGCATGCACTCAACATGTCTTTCTTCTGTCTCCCCCCCCCCATTTTTGTGGTATCCCTGTTTTTGTGTGCATTAGCAACATCAGGCGGAGGAGCAGTGGCACCGGAGCAGGAGGGAGCTGCATCCCACATGGCCCTGGAGGGCGAAACTACAGAGTCTGAATTTACCAGTGGGATGGAGGGTGAGGGGAGCTCCACGGCAGGGACAGGAGCTGACACCAGTGATACAGACTCCTGCTCTGATGGGAGCTCCCTTGCAGTGGCGGGCCCATCTGTGCCCCCGCATCTACAGGTACAGCTGCCACCCCACTACCAGCACAGCCCTCCCAGCAGCCCCTCAGTGTTAGCCCCGTGCCAGCTCATCCAGGAGGGTGGGCATCTCCTTTGCCCCAGGCACCTCAGCCCCTGCCCCTGTCAGCCCTGCTGCCCTCAGTGAGGAGGCCATTGACCTCCTCAGGTCCCTCATTGTTGGGCAGTCTACCATTTTGAATGCCATCCAGGGTGTAGAGAGGCAGTTACAACAAACTAATGCATACCTTGAGGGCATTCACTCTGGTCATGCAGCCCATCAGCGAGCTTTTCAGACTCTGGCCTCAGCACTGATGGCAGCCATTGGCCCTGTCTCTAGCCTCCCCCCTTCAACTTCTTCCACCCAGACCCAAACCCCTGTACCTCAGCCTATCCCAAGCACACCATCAGGCCAGCATGCACACATCTCAACACACAAGGGGAGCTCTGGCAAACATAAGCACCACACATCCCACAGGCACTCACGCAAGCATCACACACATGCAGACACACCAACATCCACTGCCTCCACGGTGTCCCCCTCCTCCTCATCTCCCTCCTCCCTCCCTGTCTCGTCTCCACTCACACCTGCATGCACTACATCGTCAGCCACTACCTCCATCACCAGCACACCCATCACACCCCGCTCACTTGCAGTCACCACCCCCACTACCATTCACACGTCCCCTGTGTCCTCTCCCAGTGTGTCTGTGAGGCCACCTCCCAAGGTACACAAACACAGCCACACACCCATTCAACAGTCATCCACCTCACGACAGCCTCCAGCCCATGCACCTTCACCCAAAGTTACCAAACGTACACCTCCTACAACCACTACCTCTTCCTCCACTGCCAAACCCCCTCCATCTACCCATCCCAGTGTTCCCAAGAAACTTTTCCTGTCCAACCTTGACCTCTTTCCCTCACCTCCCCCACCCCTTCAGTCTCCTAGGGCCCGACTCTCCAGGTCCCAACCCAGCACCTCAGCCACAACATCTGCGGGACCAGTGGTGCCAGTAGTAACCGGCTTCTGGAGTGCGCCAGGCAGCAGGGCAGCCAGTGTGGCAAGGAGCCAAAGCACAGACAGTCCCACACCTGTAAAGCATAAAAAGTTGGCCAGTGACCGGCAGGAGAGGGGAAAGAAATCAGCCACTAAAGCCGCTCCCAGGGGTACAGTTGGGGGTGTGGAAACAGCTGCGCCACCATCCAAGGTGGGGAATGGGCACAGTAAAACAGGCAAGTCTGTAAAGATCTGCACGGCCGACAAGACCGCCACCATCCCCGCTGCCCAGGACACCGACGCCACCATCCCCGCTGCCCAGGACACCGCCACCACCATCCCCGGTGCCAAGGACACCCCCGCCAGCAGCACCGCTGCCCAGGACACCGCCGCCACCATCCCCGCTGCCCAGGACACCGCCACCATCATTCCCGCTGCCTAGGACACCGCCACCAGCAGCACCGCTGCCCAAGACACCGCCGCCAGCAGCACCGCTGCCCAGGACACCGCCTCCAGCAGCACCGCAGGCCAGTGAGCACCAATGATTCCGACGCTACTGAGGCCGCCACGGCAAGGATGAAGCACTCTGGGCACAAAGCCCCCTCCAGAACCAGTGGAGAAACCAGTGGAGAAAGACATCCACTACCTCTGTCCTTGGCAGGATGAAGCACTCTGGGCACAAAGCCCCCTCCAGAACCAGTGGAGAAAGACATCCACTACCTCTGTCCTTGGCAGGATGAAGCACTCTGGGCACAAAGCCCCCTCTAGAACCAGTGGAGAAAGACATCCACTACCTCTGTCCTTGGCAGGATGAAGCACTCTGGGCACAAAGCCCCCTCCAGAACTCGTGGAGAAAGACATGCACTACCTCTGTCCTTGGCAGGATGAAGCACTCTGGGCACAAAGCCCCCTCCAGAACCAGTGGAGATTCACATCCACTACCTCAGTCCTTGGCAGGACGAAGCACTCTGGGTACAAAGCCCCCTCCAGAACCAGTGGAGAAAGGCAGCCACTACCTCTGTCCTTGGCAGGATGAGGCACTCTAGGCACAAAGCCCCCTCCAGAAACTAGTGGAGAATGTTATCCCCTTGAGAGACTGTGGCTTTGCACTCCCCAGGATATAGCAGTGGGCAACCCACCCACTGGAGAGAATTGAGAGACTGTTGCTTTGCACCCCCCAGGATATAGCAGTGGGCAAACCACCCACTGGAGAGACTTGAGAGGCTGTGGCTTTGCACTCCCCAGGATGTAGCAGTGGGCAAACCACCCACTGGAGAGACTTGAGAGACTGTGGCTTTGCACTCCCCAGGATATAGCAGTGGGTAAACCACCCACTGTAGATACTTGAGAGACTGTGGCTTTGCACTCCCCAGGATATAGCAGTGGGCAAACCACCCACTGGAGAGACTTGAGAGACTGTGGCTTTTCACTTCCCAGGATACATCAATGGGCATGGAGCCCCTTCGTGGATCTGGCGTCGTGCACTCATCTGGCTGAGGTGCCCCCCCTTCCCTTCCTCCCGAGGTGCCTGTTTTATTTCTATCTAATGCCCCAGCAGTGTTCTCTCCGTCTTGTTCGGGTATTGAGTGTGGGCCTCGCCCATGCCTTTTGGGCCCAGTGGTCCACGGACTATGATAGTGGAATACCTTGGACTTGGATTCTTGGTGTACATATTTGTTTATAGTGTGAATATCTTAATATATGTATATATTTTTGATTACTGCCTTTGTATATATTACAATCATTCGACTCATTTCCTTTTGTCCTTGCATTCTTCCAGGGGGGGTGAGGGGGTGTAACTGTGATGTATAATGATGTATTGGTGTGTGTGTTGTCGTGGGTGAGGGTGGGGGTGGGGGTTTTGCATGTTGCGTGTGTGTGTCACTGTTTTTTCCCTCCACTGTGTCGTAGGTGCAGTACTCACTGTGGTCTTTGCCGCCGGCGTTCGTGCTCCTGGTAGAGGAGCAGGAAGATAAGGGCTGGAAGAATCTGAAGTTCCGGTTCCATGGCGTCCTGGTTCCTCGTGGGATGTGTAGAGGTGAGCGTTTTCCCTTCCAAGTCCTGTTTCCGCCGTGTTTTTGTTCGCGGTGAATCCGCCCCGGAAAAGGTGGCAGATTGGTGGCTTGTAATAATGTGGGCAGTACATTGACCTCCGCCTGTCTGTTGGCGGTTACCGCCGCGGTGTTTGTTTGTACCGCCGTGGCAGTCGAAGTGTTAAAGTGGCTGTCTATGTTGGTGGTTTCCGCCACGGTCATAATTCCATTTTTTTCCGCCGGCTTGTTGGCAGTTTTACCGCCGCTTTAACACCGACCGCCAGGGTTGTAATGACCACCTTAGTCATTTTCTTGAAGATTTTCTTCAGTGCGACTAAGTCGCCAGTCCGATCGGACTTCCCTGGAGCCCTTCTTCGGATACGTGTCGCGGTAGCCCTCAGTGAAGATATCTACATTTGGACTTCGATGAGTTTTCAAGATGAAAATCCTTTGACCGGGCTAAACATGAATCTTGATCCGACGTCCCTGGAGCCCTCTTCAGATACACTGCTCGCTACGTCCCGGTCAACTTTCTACTGTAGCAAACAGACAGTCCCTCCTTGAACCAGTTGAAGCCAGGCAAAGTCCTTCTTGTGGTGAAGCCCAAGTGTGCAGCTGGCGCAGTCCTTCAGAGTGCAGTGTCCAGGTGCAGGTCAGGATTCCAGCAGGGATCTGGTAGGGAACTGAGGTGCGGATGTAGCTCTGCCATATTTATCCTTGCTCCAGGGTGAAAAACAGTGGGGGCCTGGTTCTCCAATCAGATGCAGGGTCCTTACCCCTGTGATGACCTCTTCTTGGGAAGCGTGGCAAAAATCAATCATTCATTCTTTTAAAAATCCATCATGGCTGAAACTGATTTTTGGAGGTTACATCTGGCTGGTGTCACTAAACATTCTAAACACATCCCTCTCCTGCCCTCTCCTAATCTAATCAAGGGGGCACCTAATTGTCTGGGGATGCAGGATGTGAGGAAGGTGCTTGGTTGCTCCAAATTTCCTTCCCTGCCTTTGAAGACCTGTTAGGCAGCTATCTCCCCTTCCTGTTTCCCCATCCTCTGAAGTAGTTCTCCTCTCCAAGGCACATTCTTTGTATTCAGTCCAAGCCACTTCACACCTCATCAAGGCAGCCTGGCCAGGCTGCAAGAGGCTGGCCAATCAGAGAAGGGCACCACAGAGCTGAAGTTGGCACCTTTTCAGGTAGAGTTTAAAACTCTTTACCTAAACTAGTTATATTAAATCCTACAATTGTAAGCTGTGGATTTATTATAACAATTAGTTTGAAACAAAACTTGAGGTATCTGACACTTAAGAGAACTTTATTAATTAAAATAAAGTCTCCCCATTTTAGCCTGTGGAGGCCATTCACTGAGGGAAAAACAAATCTGCCTATTTTACCTCACCAGGGCTTATAAAACTACTTTTATAAGATCCCTGCTTATAGTTACATGGCACCCAACCCTAGGTGCACACAAGGCACCTTTGGGGTGACTCATATATAAAAATAAGGGAGTTTAAGACTGTGGAAGTACTTTTAATTCCAATGTTGAATTTGCATGTAACTTTAGTTTAAAAGCAGCCAACAAGGCTGCTTTTAAACTAAAGTTAAACTGAAAAATGCGGACAACAATTTAGTGGGCCTCTGCAACCAGCCCTGTTTTCTCGTAATCTGAAACAAAGCATGAGTTATAACCAAAACAAACTGTGGGTGGACGAAAAGGTAGATGTTACATTAAATACATCGTGCTTTAATATGCAATTACATATATTCTGTCTTAGTATATTTTCAGTGAAAAAGAAAAGCTCCCCAAGGGGAAGAAGCCGTTCAACACACAGTCTCAAACATTCAATCACTCCAATGTTCAATCTCAAATAAAGTAATTTATTAAAAATAATTATTTAATAATACAATCCCATACAGTCATAAAATAGAATAAAACCACCATAATAAACCAACAAAACCTAATACAGAGGAAATTTATAAAAAGAATCACATATAGAAGACAAAAAGCAACATGAGGGAGACAGAAGAAGACATCTACTATGATCTATTGTGTATTAGCTGTCCCAATTCTGGTAAATACAAGCTAATCGATTTCTGTAACCAATCCTTATTTGATTAAGGCCTGCTCCTCTAGGTCTATCAATGTCAATTTGCATCAATTTTCAACCATAAAAGGAATATTACTGTAATTTAGGAACTTATCAATTAACTCAATTTCCATTAAGCAAAATTTACCTTCCATGTGCAGTGAAAGTCAAATTGAAAACCTAAAACTGGTTATCATGAATCTCCAACACCCCTCCATCAGTGATCCATGGGCCATATCTTAGCCTCTTCCTAAGATCATGACCTTTGATTTAGACAGTCATTGCTTCCGTCATTAAAAGGAGTAAATGTAGAATATTGAGATAGGAAACTACAAATGGATTTGTGGAAATTGATCAGCTTTTGCAGTTGGACCCACACAGGTATACCCAAAATCCAGCATTACCTGCATTTTAGTTGAATTTAGTTCTGGAAAATGTATTAATATACTGAGCCACAGATTACAGTTTGGCAATCTTCCTCCTCCTCCTGAAGGTTGGAGAGGATGTCTCCCCTCTCTTTTCCTACCTCTAAAGATTTCTCTGCCTCCATCTGCACTACCCAGGCTTCAAGGGACTAGACCATTACAGCCTTCCTAAGGTTGTTAGCAGCAGGTATTCCCCTCTTTCTGCACAACACCCTAGGATCAGCTGCAGTGAGTGTGGGTAGGCTTGCCAGATCAAGCTCCATGGTCTCCCTTATTTTTTGTGTCACTTAAAAAAACGTTGGCACAAATTGATCAGAACAATTTAGAAAAATCAAAAATGAAGTAATTAAACAATGAGTCCAAATTTGAAAAATCAAAAATACCTTTGCTCTAGGTCAATTTGGAGGTTTCTAATTTATTTCACTTAAAGGAGCAACTACCAAAGGGGCTTCTTCAACAGGGTCAGTTGTAGTTGGAAGTACTCTGTGTTTTCCCTCAATCTAAGATACATTTGGATCAACCGGGGCTGTAGCACTAGTGGTTGTAACACCCTCTGCACTTGTCGTTGGAGCCATACATGGCAGTGGACGTGAGGGTAACAACGCATCTAAAATGTCAATCCCTGAATCATTATCAGTGGCATTTTTTCTTGTAGTTTTCTCACCATCATTTCCCTATTTTTGGTTATTTTTAGTCTTCTCTGTTGCTATTGCTGGGTGCATTCTAGCTCCACCAACTAATCATTTCCTCCACCTCGGTTGTCCGTCATTCCATTGGGCAATTATGCATTTCACAATGCTCTTTTTGCTCTATTCTAGTACCTTTCTTTCTTTTTGGGATGAGCTGTTTTCCCCCCAAACATTCAATGCTTCATATTTTAGGTCTGGGAGGTGGCTGGTGGCTTTATTTCATATCATTTCCCCTCAAATGTTCCATAACCTTTAAGTCAAAAGAGCGTACATTGGAAATTGAATAATGCTTTATTTTCAATGATCTTGTGCCGTTGATGAAGCCACTAACATGTTTGAAGTCCTACGTTTGTCACCAAATAATGACCTGGCGCACATTCCGATGGAGCCTCTTCAAGTTTTTAAACAGGGACTCGCACATCACCCCTCATCAAATCTCTAAGAGCTTTGAAACATTTAGGGGCATATTTATACTCTGTTTGCGCGGAATGTGCGTAAGAATTTTTGACGCACAATCGGCGCAAACCCTGCCCCATATTTATACTTTGACGTCCGACCCCGCGGGCGTCAAAGTTCCACCATGTGCGTCATTTTTTGGAAGGGGGAACCAGCCTTGCGTTAATGATATGCAAGGTAGGCGTTCCCTTCCAAAAAATGATTTAAGGCCTGTGCCCCATATTTATACTCTGATGTCATTTTGACGCACAGGAGGGGGCAGGCCTTAAAAAATGGCGCCCAGCCTGATTTTACACGCCTGGGTCAGGGCAGGCGTTAAGGGACCTGTGGGCTCAGAAGGAGCCCAGAGGTGCCCTCCAATGCCCCCAGGGACACCCCCTGCCACCTTGCCCACCCCAGGAGGACACCCAAGGATGGAGGGACCCATCCCAGGGAAGTTGAGGTAAGTTGGGGTAAGTATATATATTTTTTTTTGCCATAGGGGGGCTGATTTGGGCCCCCCTACATTCCACTATGCCCAATGACCATGCCCAGGGGACATAAGTCCCCTGGGCATGGCCATTGCGCAAGGGGGCATGACTCCTGTCTTTGCTAAGACAGGAGTCATGTCAATGGAGGTTGGGTGTAAAAATAAATGGCGCAAATCGGGTTGAGGCCTGAATTTTGCCTCAGACCTGACTTCCCCCATTTTTTGACGCCCAACCTCCATTTTCCCCTACGCCGGTTAACGTCATTTAATAAATAAGGCGCCCGCATGGCGCTTTGGAATGGCGTTAGCCGGCGGTAAAATTTTAAATATGGGCCTTAATGTTTGCAAAGATTCAACAATAATTGTGCAAATAATTTATTAAATTTCAGTGTTTTGTTTAAGTTTATACTTGCATATGCTGCAATATTTTCCTCTAATCCTGACACAGTCTCCCTTTTGTAAACCTATTTCAGTTTAGTACTTGATAATTCATCAACTAATTTCAGTGGGACACTTCACACCAGCTGACCTACCCAGAACAGCATACTCTGACAAGGTTCTTTACTCCTACAATTTTCTTGTGCACAAAATACAACGTGCCTGATTCAAAAAAGTAAACTTAGACATTTGGTCTAAACTTAGACCAAACGTCTAAGTTTCCGACTTTGGGAATTCACAAAGGGCATTTATGAGTAGTATCTTTAAGTCTGCACTCAGGAGGGGATCTCTGCCCTGAAGTGCAGACCTAAAGATACTACTTGTAAATACCCTTTGGGACTTCCCAAAGTTGTAAAATTAGATGTTTGGTTTATATTTAGCCCAAACGTCTAGTTTACCTTTCTGAATCGGGCCCTACAATGTTAAACAAGCACAATAAACAAATAGCATTTGTTTGCTCCACTAAACAATTCAAAGTAGTCCATTCATATCAGAAACAAATTGGAAATCCGATTTTAACACCTTCCAACTTCCTCACAAAAATTCATATAGAGGAAATCTCAACCAGAGGGAAATACCCTGACTGATATATTTTTCTGTTTGCTCAATTGGTTTCACCAACACCAGTCAATATTAGTACAATTAAAACAAATTGTTACAGTCCCTAACTCGTATGTGCAGTCTATGGTAACTCACAAATCTGCACTACATAATCTTTGCAGACAAATAATATGACAACTTATTATTTTGAAACCGTCCTGGGATCTTGGACTACTCCAATTCAGATAACAAATTCAACTGCTCAACATCAAGCACAAGTAATTTATCAGCGTCTAACAAAATTCCAGATGCATAACTTTAACACAATGACGATGCTCTAAATTTTAAAACATTGTGACACATAACCCTATTAATACACTTCCACCACTGCAACCACCGTCTGATCTGCAAACTCTGTCAGTCTTCAAGTTTGGGCTTGTGGAATCACATCTTTCTGGAATGCATTTTGGGCCTGCTAGGCCCTATGATACCCAATGACAAGAAAGGCCTGTTTGGTTGAACGACAAATGACCTAGATGAATTATGTTTACTGATATTTAGTTAGTTACTTGGAACGCATTATGTTGCAAGGCTTGTTATCAGAACAGACTCCATGAAAGTACCATTGCCTGCTAGCTGAAGCAATCTTTCTTTAGAGATGTACCACCCTGTTTACGTGCAGTCCACAGTTTATTAAAAAAATGCACCAGGCAATGTTAGTCACGTAGGACATATTCTGTAATTTCCTCGTCTATGCTTTTTCTTACTGTATGTGGTGCGTGATGAAGAATTGACAGTGACTCCTCCTTCAATGTTCAAGAAATGACCATACGTCAATGTCTAGAACAAATGAAAGGTGAGAACACACATTGTGGTTTTATAGAATAAAATGTCATGTATTACTTCCTTTCGGCAGACTGCTCGGACATGGCCTCTCAAGTTGTCAGTCTCCATGTACACGTAATAAACTATTTTGTCTTTACCTCGAGAGCAGGCTGTTCTTTGGCTTCTGGTTTGTGAGCTGGAAATTAGTAGGCTTTAACAGGCACTGATCTTAAGGGACATGGGCAATTTATTTTAGGTTCTTTCTCACTTGTGTTATAAATCACCTTCTCACTACCACTTCGTGACAAGGGGATTTTTTGGATATCTTCTGCAGTGTAAACATTAAATAACCCTGGACACTGGTCTTACGGACCTTTGTTCGTCCACAAGGAAAAAGAAAAAGATGCAATCATCCACTTCAACCACATAACAATAAAAGCAAAACATACTTTTAGGACCGTCAAAAAAGAGCTTGTATAAGTTAAAGGGTTTTATTATCTATTCTTTAGTTTTTCATTTTATATTCAAGAAGTATTAATCTTTTAGGTATCAGCATTAATAGTTAATATAATGCAATAATCAATATTTCAATATGAGAAAAATACAGTATTGGTTAAAATTACAGTTCATCTTGTTAAAGTACAGCAAAGCGTGTTCGACAAAGGAAGTTCCCTACTCCAAATTAAATTGGAGTAAAGTAGAATAAGGTGTCAGTTTAGATAAAGAGTTCTGATGAGTGATTCAAGTCATAAGCATAAAGCCTTTGCATGACAAACTGGAAAGTATTCTCAGCTATAAATTAGCAGACATCAAAGAAATAGGCTAAGCAGCTTCCTATTTAAAGAGGTATAAAGAAACACAGAGATGAGTCCCCAGCAAATGCGAGTGAGAGAACCTCAAAAGAAAAAAGGCCCTCTTCTGCCCTAGGAACACGCACTAATATCATCACACAACATTCTAAATCATAACTTATTTTTCTTGTCCTCTGAAACATCAAGTGGGATTTTAGTAATCTCCTGGAAATAGGTAAACTCTCCCTCTTATCATGTCTGAACAATGGTCTATAGAGGCTAGTTCTTGAAAAGATACATCATTCACATTTTGTGGTTTAGACAGTTCTTCCAATGAATCATCCTTCCTGTTTTCTCCTCTCTTCCTGGTCAGTACCTTACTATCAGCTGTCTAATACAAAACAAATGCATATCCACTAACTTACAGAATGCTCCTGGAAAATTACAAAATGTGCAGCAAAAATAGAAAATCATTTTGTGCAAATAACTATTCAACACTGAAAAACAGGCCTTTCAATGTTAACATGAAACTTCTGTTGATATGGCATCAAAAGTTAGGCTACGTTACAACAGCACTTGAAAACTTCAAGTGTAGGCTTTGAACATCTAAATATTGTTCCCTACTCCAAACTTGCTGTTATCATATGCATACTATATAAAAGTAAATCTTTCCATATTTTAAATAAAAATTTGTTTTTGTTTGCAAGTGATGCAGTCACATTAATCATGCTCACTCTATGGCAGACATTGACATGGCAAGTTCTGTAATTTGTGATGAGCCAGATGGAGGTTAGAAATAAAAGCTGTTCTAACCCGTGGTGCCCATGACCGGGCCACAGTTTATGTTGAATTCCACAGGATGTGCTGCAGGCCTGCAGTATTGGTGGGCATACTGGAAGGGAGAGTGAAAAGTAGTCCTGGAAGCTGAATAGGAAGAGGAGAATACAAGGACGACAGAATATCCAATTCTTTATTTCTGTCTATCCTTTTTCAACTTTGAATGGAGTTGCTTGCTGCTTAGTTGTATACTCAAATGGTGAAGTAGGATATTAAAGTCTAACAATTTAATTTTTAAAGTTCAAGAGTCATTGGCTGAAGTTGTGACTTTAAAGAGTTTTGACCCAGCTCTCTGAAACGTCACTCTGTACCCACTGGCTACCACAATAGTTTTGCAGAGATGGTGTGTTTAAATTTATATGTGCATTTCATGTTTAAGTTAACTGTTCCCCATCAATTATTTAACTTTCACTAGAGAACAACATCTATTTTATATAAACTGAGTCTCTTGAGGTCAAACAATTTGGTACAAATATTACAATTAATACATCACAGTGAAACAATTGAAAACTACTTTCTTTAAAATGGTTTTTAAGGATGCCCAAAAGTGTATTAAAAATACATAGCTTATCAAGGCTTCTAATATCTGAAAACTCAGGAGCTTATTTATGAGAGGCTTATTTATGAGCACAAACCATTCAAACATATCTATGAGACCATTCAAAGCCACTTTGAGTGGCTCTGAATGGCCTCTAAGATAAAAAGTAAGTCAAGGCAGTACAAATTGCTGTGTTGCCTTACTCTGTGTTAGAGAGGCATTCCATTGGAGTTGCAGTGGGTGTTAACACGGAACATCCATGGATTGTGGGGCATCCCCAGATTTACAAGAGTCTGCAATCCTAGTGATGTGCCAAAACCTTATGCCCTCCCAGGGGAGGTGCAACGGGGAGAAATATCTTTATTTCTCCTTATTATTTCATCTTTCTATGTGTGCTGCATTCTGCAGAGGAATATGCCCCCCAGGAATGTTGTTATGCAGGAAGGTGACCCTTTCTGCACAAAAATGATCCAGCCTATAATGCAGACACCCTTGCACCAAGGTGGGAAGGACAGGAATGTGCCAGATTGCATAGATATAGCACATTTCTGTCCATTCCTTTTGATACATGCCAGCGCAGCAAAGTGACTTGATGCGCTGCCTGCACCAAAAGATATATAACCTGGACCTCAATCCTTTTAAAATGTAATTTTTATAAAATAAATTGTACAGTTTTTTAAAATTAAGATAAAATACAACAGTGGTACGGCCTATCGTAAAATACAGCTTGTCATCCCATTAAGAGGTTCAACTAACTAAAGAGCAGCATTCTCATGAACAACGTTTGAATGCTAAAGGTGTCTTCTATGGGTATAATTTCTTAATTAGAATACTTTGTTTTGTTATAATCAAATGTTGCTATATTGCCTATCCCTAGATTAACACTTCTCAAGTGAATAAAACAAAACTATGAAAAAAGCACGCGAGAAATAAAAACATTAAAATGTATGATTTATACTTTTGTCTTTCAATTATTTAACTTTTTCTTGTTCACCCCTGCAAATCGATATAAAGGATGACCTCAACATGTAGATCACAGTTGATATAAATGACCTCAGTAATTTTTACAAAGGCTTGGAAAACTGAAATACTATGTTGATTCACATTTTCTTGCCTGTGTCAGGAGTATTATAGTGAGAAATATGAACCTTATATTTAATTGATTACATTGCAAGTATCTTTAAACTGCAGAATTTCCAGTAATAGTGATGAAACAAACCGATCCCAACTAAGCAAGATGCAAGTCAGTGTGCATAACACGTTTTGCACTCACAAGGAAACATAGAGGAAAAAGACAATATTCTAGTTAAATCAGCATGCAATTATGTCCTCCTGAATAAACAATGGGGACAAACATTGACTTTGAAACAAGCAAGTCATGATTGTGAGCCTGATGACAGGGAGTAAGTAGTACAGTTGCTAGCATTCAGGTCCAATAACGGCAAACCAAGCACAAAGTCACATGCAGACATTGTTTGTGACCATCAGCAAAACGCTGCTACACACACTAACAGAGATTTTGGGGAATGGCTAGCTCTAAAGCTGATTGACATCAAAAACATCAGGCCCAGCAAAGAAGACCTCGAAGGGTGTAGACCACTTTGTCTAACATGTTACCTTGGATTTTTAGCCTAGAGATTGGTTAGTAGTTCACAGAGATATAAATTGACTTTCTTCAATGCATGGTGTGGCAAACTGTTTTAATGAGTGCCAGAACCACTGTATCTAAAACAGGTCTATTGCTACTGTCAAGCTGAGGTTCCTAGGAGTTATTTACGGATACACAAGTGAGATGACTTTGATTCCTGGACTGTGAAATTTCTTTCTGCTATAAGGAATAAGGAACTGCAACAGAGGTTCAGAGCGAATCAGCCATGCAGGCAGGGATCCTCCACTATGGAAGAGGAGCGTCGCCCCGCCGCCAGAAGAAGCAGATTCTTGGTTCAAATGATGATCTCACCTAGAATGTGTATATATCACTCACCCAAAAGAGATACTGATTTTATGGAGTATTTTGCAAAACTCATGACATTTCTAAAACAGATTTCAGTAAAATAACAAACTTGGGTGATATACATGTTTGGATTGATAAAGTCAAGGATCACAAAGACCAGGAACCCACTGAAAATATTATCTCCAGATGACTGAAGGAGTAGTTATAGAAGTTTGCAAAGCAGGATATACCTTGTACCTGCTGATTGCACACATATAAAGGAAAAAATACCAGGTTATATGCATATATCTATATATTGGCAGAACTGTGTGGTTATAGCTAAGATCATATTCCCATAGGAAAGCATTTCTTTGGTTTGCTTATAACTTTGGCACTGTTTGACGTATCGTCACCAAACTTTCAAAATAATGTCTCATTCACATCATCTAATTCCTGGAAGGTTTTGGGGTAATCTACCAGGCAGACGCCAAGAAAAAGGGGGCTCCCAAAATGTGTTTTCCCCATTCATTATTCACTTGGAAAATCAGACACAGCTACAGCCAAAACAGCTGAATGAAATTACCCCAAATGTGTCAGAAAGCAAGATCTTGGTCCAGAAAGTGTGCTTTTTGTGGTTTGGTGAGATTTCATTCAGTAGTTTTTGAGAAAATAAAGTGAAAATATATAGATATTTCACGCCACACATGATTCGCGGTGCTGACAGATTTGGGGATAAGATCTGATTGGCTGCCACTACATCAACAAGGATCAGATGGCAGCAATTTTAGGACCCAGGGGCTGAGTCCCCTGTTCAATAAAAAGGCTTAAGCGAATATAAGGAAGAAGGGCAATAATACCCTGACTCACTGGAGCTGGTGTATTACATTTTACAGCACATTTCACATGACTCAGGACATTGCCAACATGACTGTAACATATTTACATCATTGATGACAACACTATGCATGGCTTGGGCATGAGTGATAGTGTCTTAGTGAACATACATATTATATTTATATATAGATAAAACAGACCAATACATGGATAGATAGATAGATAGACAGATAGATAGAGTTCTTATATATATATATAAATATAAATGCTCTTAATAATTGAACTAATTGGCATGAGTGTGATTGATTCGAATTGTAATGCACATAAGTGAATGGCATTCAATGACTCCATGACTCTATGTCAATACTGAATTGATGGTATAAAGTGCTTGGAAAATATATAAATACACATTATCTATATGGGTCACATTTATGTGCTAATAAATGTATAAAAGAATTAACATACCATGAGTCTAACGAGAGCAATGTTGACATTAGAGAAATACCTTCAGGCCTATGAGATGAATGTGGGATTAGAAAATACAATTGGAAATGCAAAAGCTATCCATCATGGCAATCGCTATTTGCCAGCTATCAAACACCTATTGTTCAAGTGTTCAACAGGGCAATGAAATGGAGAAAGAACATTATAAAAAAGGATGATGTCCGCCATGTTGTTGATATAGGCCCAGTAGACGCCAGCAAGCCGAAACACGTTGGCCTGGAATTGTATATATCTTTTTGCATTTTCCTGCACTTTTTTAAAACCTTTTTTGCTCTTTACATACAATAAATTTACTTTGCAGGAAGAGGATGGCTGTGGAACATCATTGAGAGCTTGGTGTCACCGTATTGCGGGTTTGTGGATGAAACAGCATGTGAGATGCATATAAAAATATAAATTCTTTAACAATGTGTTTCGATCTATACGATCTTTGTCACAGCCCAAAACGAACTTGCATCCCATCTCCTTTAAAAACAAGTTAACAACGTCATCAACGCAAATAAATGAAAACAAAAAACAGACCATCATCATAGATAACATGTAAGAAGACAGACCTCCCCACATATTTTGTGTGTTCTATAATGGCAAAGTGGCCAAACACTTTCCAAAAGAAAATAATTGGTATTAAAGGTAACAACAAATCTGTCATTATATTCCAAAAACCTTTGACACCACAAGATAAAGACATCCCCTCCCTCCGTACTAATACTACAATTTATGTTATTATTCATCATTGTTCGTATCTTATTAATCATTAATCATCCTTCCTAACAAAAATATCAATTAAGGTACACATTTTAAAAAAAACAGGGAACCAGAAACATATAATTTGACTCATACACAAACATTTTATCCTACAAGCCATACCCCTTGATCTTTTTGTGAAGTGGTTTATCTATGTACTAACATATCCTTCAAGGATGGTGACCTTCTGTATGTACTCCACAAAGTTTACACACAGTTCCAAAATCAGAGAAAAAAAGAGATCGAGGGTTATAGTGGTAAAGACAGGTTTCCAGAGACAAAAAAGGGGGGGAAGCAATATGCTTGAAGCAAAAGCCCTCACTCACCGTCCGGTGACATGCTTCATCATAGGGCTATGCTCCTCGTCAGGCCGGCACTGCAATGCCTGACGGGCCCCACAAAGGGGCTCTTTGCCGGAGATCTTTTAGGCAGTTGGTGTAGAGCCGGTCAGATGAAAAAAAAGAAAGAGGATTGGTATGGAAGAGATTAAAAATGACTAGGGGTAAAAAATGTATTTATTCAGATATTTAAACCCCTGGCATAGTTAAAAACATCGTTTTAGGGATATAGTAAGTTAATGTATACAATCCCTCGAAATTATAACAATTTTCACTAGAAATTCAAGTAAAAAAAGGGTACAAAAAAGAGTATACAGAATCACTGTGATACTCAATCAAGGGGTCAACATGTTTCTCGCTATATTGAGTTGAAATTGATCTCATGCGATTCATCAGGACCTATTTACGTACCTAATCCTTTATGAAAACTGCTTTGTGCATTAATTTATTCAAAACCTAAAAGGTAAAACAAAGAAAACCCACGTCAAAGGATAACCTATTCAGCAACAGTTATCTTAATCACCGTACCTGATAGATTGTTACATAACCTCGTGAAAGCGCAAAAAAAACGATTGTGACTAAATGCCCAAATGTGCCTTAGTGAATACACACAAAAACATCTAGAGTGCTGATAGAAAACTTAAATTTTGCCCCTCCTTTTTTGAAATTGATGACCTTCTGTATGTAACACAGGGATTTTGTGGCACATCAGCTCCAATCACTGGATCAAATGTGGAGAGATGCCACTGTTTACCAATCATTTTCTTGATGGCATAAGAATCACCATTATAGGTTGTGATTAAACAAATCTGATTTGATCCTTCCCTATTCCTGATCCCAGGAAAGAGGAGCTTATCCCTAGACTTAAGTCTAACCTTCTCCTTGGCCAGCTGTAAAGCATTTATTGGATAACCTCTTGCCCTAAATCTCCCAATCATCCTTTTTTCCTCTTTATGGTAAGATTGTGGATCACTACAATTCCGTTTAGCCCTCAAAAGCTCCCCATAGGGAATACTCCATTTCAATTTAGCCAGACGGTGGCTTCGTCCATGCAAAATACTGTTGCCAGTTGTAGGTTTTCGATATAGTGAAGTATGAATCTTATAATACAAACATATAACACATATATATCAGATACATAGAACACACAAAAATATGTGGGGCAGGTCTGTCTTCTTACATGTTATCTATGATGAAGGTCGGTTTTTTGTTTTTATTCTTTGCGGTGATGACATTGCTAACTTGTTTTTAAAGGTGATGGGGCACAAGTTGTGTTTGGCTGTGACCAATAGTGTATCAATCGAAACGCATTGCTAAATAAAATCTTTCATGGAATCCCGGTCCTGGAGTGAGCTGCTTTAATGTTCATAGGATTGGTACAGTGCTTTAGATTCATATTAGCGGGTCTCTGGCTTCCCATGGACATGCACCAGCCTCGCCAGGTGGAAGTGATCGGCATCAGTTGGACTGTGCAATTGACTATTGTGGCTGATCTCTGCAGCCAACTTTGTGGAACTGTATGAGCCCCGCACCACTTGGCTCACGATGAGCTGTGATCCTGAAAACAGAAGTTTTATTCTTTTCAGCCGATTATCAGGGGTTAGTGCTAATTACAAACAGACACTGTTGGCAGAGGCTCCTGCCTGCTTATGAGGCGGGCGACAAGGACTAGGGTTAATGATTGACTGAGGAGCTGTGAAACACAGGGACTATTATATCGACAGACTGGTTACATACTCTGCATTTTGGGATGGAGCAGATACGTCTGAAAAGGCTTGAAAAAACACGTAGCCTTTTCAATGATTCTGATGATACTGATCTTGAGTCTCCCTCCACGTATGTTGAGAGAAGTAGAAGTGCAGTGAAAACCCTCAAACAAGAATTATATCAGTATGAAAAACTATTAAAAAAGGAAATTAATAGATGGTGGGAGGTGACATCCTTGGGAAACTATATTGAAGTGGGGAGGGCCCCTAGAGGCCTACAGGTCTTGGTTACCCCAACTTACCAAAACCCTAAACCTAAGCTCCTGTAGGAAGGGTCATGGCTACTACATGCACACAAATGATGAGTTTGTTATCCAAATATGCCAAAATTGAACTGGATGAAATATGTAATTACATTTCTAAATTGAAGGCCGTTTTGGACGAACATCCCGATCAGGTGGAGGTAATGCAGTTCATTAAGGAGATGGAACCTAGGATCTGTAAATGTGAGGAGGAGGTTCAAATGAAGAAATTAAAGAAATTCCTCCAGGACAAATGAGACTCCGTGGATGGTAGGATACAGACTTTTGTAAAGAAGTATGATGGAGCCATCAGGCAATCTAAGCAGATGGGCACTTCGAAGCAGATGGAATTGGTCACTTTGGAGTCTGGGTCTGAAGTGTACTTGTATCCAGATGAATACTGACAAACAGATTGCATTTTTTACTGCTGTTGATGAATATTGTTTTTTATAGCAAAGCAAGGGCCCGCAAAAAAAACCAAGAAGAACAGACATCACCAACGCAAAAGGAAGAGAGCACATTGAGGTGGAACATACAGCTAAGTTGCCGCACTGGAGAATGGCCCGGCAGACAAAACAGAAATGATGCTTGAGAAATCATTGACTGTTATAAACTTATCTGAACACATATTAACTGAAAATGAACTTTCTCTTTTGGAGCTGGGATTGTCCTTTTGCCCTGCAAATGATATGGATTATTGTAAGATACGTGCTGACATTTTTTTATCTGTAATTTAGCTTAAATTGATGAGAGTATCTAAACAGCAAGAAAATAAGCACTGAGGTAATTGGATTGATTCTGGAACAGTAGATCACACTTTCAGTAACTTGTGTTTAGGTGATAGAGATAGTTTTGCTGCACTCAGGGAATTGGAATTTGAAGGGACAGACTGGGTGACTGAGAGATAGATTAATTATGGTTAGTGCTGTAGAATGAAAAATTAGGACACGTTTTAAGTGAGTTCTCAAATATCATCCTAATCTAACTCCCTGATGATCAGCAGCTTTATTTCAGTGTTCTAATGAGCAACTAGGGTGCTAACATTCAGAACTTATGCTAAATGTGTGGCACATCTCAATGCCATGTTGATGGAATGGAAGTGGAAAACCAGAAGCTTTTTCTACTGAGTATACTGCAATAAATGAGGAAATTATTAATCCTCATAACAAATGTCTCCCAAGATAGCCACCAGAGACAAAAGAGCCCAATGTACCACAAATATAATCCAAATGTAGCCCAAGTATAGCCCAATGACAGTAGTGTGCAAAACATTTAGGGCCAGATTTAAGAAAAGTGGTGCTTCATGTCATGAAGCACCACTTTTCTAGTGGCCCATTACATCCCCCTAATGCCACCATTTGTGCACCATATTTAAGTTACAGCCCACCATGACCGAGGTTAGGGACAATAGCATCATAATGTTTGAGGCTATTGTTGTATTTTGCAGGATTATCGCCAACAATGCTGGCACTAATCCTGCAAAGTACACATAGACCAATTTAAAATAATGGTGTGCTTCCTTTTAATGCCTACTATGTGAAGGGATTAAAAATGCTGCTAAAATGGGCATAGTGAAATCTCATAGATTCCACTGCGTAATTTTTACAGGGCCCTAACGGGGGAATGACCCCCATTGCATACATTATGCCTGGCACAGACATAATGTGGCCAATGGCTTACAAAGGGCACAATGCAAGCATTGTGCCATTTTGCAAATATGGTGTGGCTTTTTTGCCACACTATCAGCACATTAGCGTAAAACAATTACACTAATGTGGTGACAGTTGGAGCTAGACCCTTCTTAATTTTGTGCAGTTTTATATAGTGCAGACTTGACCCGAAGGTATTGAAGTGCTTTACATGAGCATCAGCTACAATACGCAAGGACAAAATCATTTTGGTTTTAGGCATGGGGAGGTTAAGTGATTCTCCCAGAATCATACGATGTTGAGCTGATGCTGAACCTCAAACTTGGTGCCCCAGTTGCAAAATAGCAAGCTCTGGTCCTAACGCCACATCCTCTCCCCTAAATGTAACATATAATCTAGTGATCAGCTGGATTGAAAAAAAGTATAAAGATAGCAAATAATTTAAAAGTGTTTTGTTGCTATTTGGGAACTCAGAAAATATGTCCTTATTTTAGTTTTTTGGAGCACTAACTATTATGTTTATGGGACTCAGGGCCAGATGTAGCATTATCCGAATTTGTGATTTTGAAATTGCGAGTCGGTGTGACTCGCAATTTCCGAATCGCAAATTCGGATGCAGAACGGTGTCTCAGACACCGTCTGCGAGTCGCTATGGGGTCGCAAAGACCCACCTCATTAATTTTAATGAGGTGGGTCGCATTTTGCGACCCCATAGCGAGTCCCTGCACTCACAGGGATGGTGGCCTGCCTCCATGTCTGTGACTGCTTTTTAAATAAAGCAGTTTTAAAAAAAAATTGCAGCCTGTTTTCCTTAAAGGAAAACGAGTTGCAAAATAAAAAAAATAACCGAACCATTTGGTTTCGGTTTTCCAGAGTAGGCAGTGGTCCATTGGACCACTTCCTGCTCTGAAACCCCCTTTTTGGCAACATTCACAAAGGGGAAGGGGTCCCGTGGGGACCCCTTCCCTTTTGCGAATGGGTTACCACCATTGTGACACTGGTGGTAACTTCGAATTCCTTTCGACTGCATTCGCGGTCACAAAGCAATTTTGCATAGCGATGCGAGTCGCAAATAGGAAGGGGACACCCCTTCCTATTTGCGAGTCGCATTCACAATTTGCGAGTCGGTACCAAGTCGCAAATTGTGAATGAGCATTGCATTCGGCATTTTGCATGGTGCAAACTGCGATTTTCACAGTTTGCACCATGCAAAATGCTTGCTACATCTGGCCCCTAAGACCCTCTCATTTTTATAATTTCTAAAGTAAATACTTCAGTTAATACAGTTTTGATTATGTCATGATGACATCAGGCGTGACACACTTTTGTAATAAATATAGAATGTTAGCAATCTACTTGTTCGTTAGAATACTGTGGGGAAGCAGAGGTCAGGGGCATGGACTCAGATAATTGAGGGCAGGGAGGAGGGTGTAGAGGCAACAAGTTGGCCACGCTGGGCAAGCAAGAGGAGCTGCGGCAGCACAATGGGCAATGAAGGGCAGGGACAAGAAACCAACCATGCAAGGCAGGCAATAGAGGCATGGCAATATAACAGACCACTGAGGGCAGAAGGAAGAGGCAGTGGCAGTACAACCATACAATCATAAAGGGCTTTATTTTATCTGTTTACTGCCTAAAACCTCTTCTTTCTGACTGTAAGTCAATAGGAAAAATCAATGTCCCAAAGTTCTTTTTTTTCAAAATCTTCCTCTAAACAAGTTCAAAATGTTGGCAAGTATGGTACATTGGATCACGGAGGGCAGGAGGAATGAGGTAGGGAAATTGATAACAGAGGGTAGGAAGGAAATGGGCAGGGACACCAAACTGACCTGAGGGAGAAGGTGTCAGGGGTTGCAGCGACACAATACATTACGCAGGGCAAGTGGGAAGGGGGTGCACCACACAAGGCAATCGGGACAGGGTGCATCACAACAGACCATGGAAAGCAATAGGAAGGGCACTGAGCCATGCATATGCACAAGAGACCAGAGGGGAAAGAGGGAAGGGCAGCAATCCAACAATACCAGCCAGACAGGAGGGAGAGTTCACCATAACAGACCATGAAGGGCAGGAGGGATGGGGCAGGGTCATGACAATGGACCAGGCAATGCAGTGGGGAGGGGATAGGGGCCTGCACATGGAAAACAGAGGGCAGAGGACAAGGAGGCAGGGCAGGATCGGCAAGCTGACCATGAAGGGCGGACTGCATGGGCACTGGAAGCACCACACACAATGGAGGGCAACAGTAAGACTATAATGGCATACATACAGGTAGTGTAGAAAAGGTAGGAGGGTTCGGGCAGCAAGCTGATACATGGGGCAGGTGGGAGGGTCTGTGGCAGCACAGAAGAGCATGCATGTCAAGCAGCAGGGTTAGGGACAGTACAACAGTCATGGTGGGAAAGAGGGAGGGGAAGGGGCATGCATGCACAAACAACCATGGAGAACGGAAGTGAGGACTAGGGGCTGTCCCCAGACATAAGGAGTGAGGGGAAGGGGCTTCACAATAGACCATGCAGGGCAGGCAAGAGGAGCAGTTGCAGCACAATAAAGCATGGAGAGCAGGGTATAAGAGAGTTGCAGCAAAATGGACTGTGGTGGACAGGAGGCAGGGGATAGGGGCATGGAACTGGGACATGCAGGGTAGAAGTGGCAGGGACAGGTGGACACCATGCTAAGCAGGTGGTCGGGGCAGTGGCAGCTCAGTAGAACTCTCAGAGTAGATGGGGGCAGTGGAAGGACCATGGAACAGTGGGAAGGAGATAGGGACAATAAGCTAAGGACAGAGGCTAAGCAGAAGAGCAATAATGGGGCACAGAATTTGGCAATGGAGGGCAGGAGGAGTGGGCAGGGACATCAAGCTAAATCGAGGGCAGTGGCAGCACATCGGACCATGCAGTCCAGGAGGGAGAGGGCTGGTTATGGACTTGGACAACAGAGGGTAGGGAGGAGGTGGAGGGTGCAGCAAGCTAACTGTTTGGGGCAGGCGGGAAAGGCAGTGGCAGAACGACGGCCACACAGGGCTGTCATGAGGAAGACAGGGCCATGGACTTGGAAAGTGGTGGGCAAGGAGTGGGTCACGAGGAGCAAGCTTGGGCCGGGCAGCTCAATGCCAGGTCCAACCCCCGAAGTGCATTGAAATGGGCATCTTACTTAACAGTAAAAAGAGCCTTGAAATTCACTCAAAAATATCAAAGGTTACAGGGACTTTATAGTTTGGAATTTAAAAAACATAGAAATTCACAAAAAAATGGTAAGGTTACAGGGAAGTTATAGATAGGTTCAGATTTTATACACATAAAACCATAGAAATTCAGCTCTACATGCCTACAGCTCAAACCGCTGAATGGAATTACACCACATTTGCCAGGAACCTAGATCTTGGTGTGTAGGTTGTGCTTTTTGTAATTTAGTGTAAATCTATTCATTAGTTTTAGAGATATTAAAAGAAAAAGAAATATAGATATCTAAGGATACAGATCCTCCTCAGATCCAACACTCCATGTGCTGCTATCTGAGTGGCTGCTACCAAATCAACCAGGAAGTGCTGGTAGCCATTTTGGGACTTAGCATCAGTCGAATCCAAAATAAAAAGGCAAAAAGTAAAGAAAAGGGGGGTAGGGTACGAATATCCTAGCCCCCTATCATTGGTTCTGGGGTAACCCCTTGGGCCCGTCATGGTGAAAGAGTACTTTTTTAAATGTTTGGCAAAATCGGTGGTGGATCCATGGATTTTTTTTTTATTTTTATTTTTTAAACATGGTCTCCCGCACTTATTACTAATTTTTCCCCAGGGTTTGCCAGGTCCCTGGGGCATCCCCAACATAATAAATAAGGAGGGTGGGCATGGGGTGCCCTTCTATGGCTTTCAAAAGGCTTCAACACCATCACCTCCCCTGCCTTGGGATACATTAAAAAATTGTTAGAGGGGACTGCCTTGATCCCAGGGCCCAGAACTACCACCTTCCAGGGGTTACAATGAACTTTAAGGAGGGGGTCTGTGTGAACCCCCCCAGCCTCAGGGTCCACCACCTCCCTGGAGTCAGACCATGCAGATCAAAGGAGGGGGCATACGGCACCCTTCTTGTAGCCATATATGGGCGGGGGACCACCACCTCCCAGAGCCAGCTCCTGCTACCTCCTGAGGTGCCAACCCTTGAGAGATAGCTGTTTGTTCTTGCTTGGCAAGAGTTGTGGCAGCTCTTGTCAAGTAAAAGCAAACACTCTGGTTCCAGCCAGTGGAAGGTTTCAAAATGCTGCTGCTTTCTGGAAATGGAGTTTTCATCTCTTTCCCTGTCCCCAGACATGCAGGAAGGCAAAAAGATCTAAGTATTGCTCCTGTATGCAGAGAGATGCTTTTTGAGCAGCTCCCTGCTTGAGGGAGAAATGCTTTCTCCCACAGGAGACAAGGAGACAGCTAGGACATTGGGGCTTTGAGGAACTCATATTGGCAAAGCTACAGACACCCAAAGTCACTGAAGACATTTCTATGGTGGTGTAAGAGATGCACTATACATTTTCCCAACAAGGTACCACTTACAATTAGCCAGCAGTAAGGGCTCTAATTGGGTTGACATTCTGCACAAAACTTTGGCCTCTTATTCAATAAATTTGCAAGGCAGGATTCATGACTTGCAGGGTCGTCCCGCTGAAGAAATTCTCGGAGTAAGTGACTAAGTCCGAATGTAGAAAGTTGACCGGGTCCTCCCGCGCAGTGTATCCAGGGACGTCAGATCAAGATTCAGGTTCTGCCCGGTCGAAGGATTTTCATCTAAAAAATCATCGAAATCCAAACGTAGAAATCTTCACCAAGACCTCCTGCGACATGAATCGAAGAAGGGCTCCAGGGAGGTCGGATCTGACTGGTGACTTCATCCCGCTGAAGAAAATCTTCAAGGTAAACTTTGGACCTAGGCCTCCCGCTTGCTGTAGCCAAGCAGGGCTCCATCGCCGTTGAACTTAAACTTTGACTTTGCCCCGGTCAAGGTGCAACCTGATGACCAGATTGGTGCTTTTTGGTTTTAAGCGCTGTAAAACACTAAGGGCCAGATGTAGCAACGAATTTGCGACTCGCAAACGGCGAAAATCGCCGCTTGCGAGTCGCAAATGCATCTATGGTATGTAGAAATGCATTTTGCGAGTCGGAACCGACTCGCAAAATGCATTTCCGAGTAGCAAATAGGAAGGGGTGTTCCCTTCCTATTTGCGAGTCGCAGTGGCGCGGTCGCAAATGGACTCGCAGTTACCATCCACTTGAAGTGGATGGTAACCCACTCGCAAACGGGAAGGGGTCCCAATGGGACCCCTTCCCCTTTGTGACTGGACCCAAAAATATTTTTTCAGAGCAGGCAGTGGTCCAAGGGACCACTACCTGCCCTGAAAAAATCCGAAACAAAAGGCTTCGGGTTTTTTTTCTAAGTGCAGCTCATTTTCCTTTAAGGAAAACGGGCTACACTTTTTAAAAAAAAAACTGCTTTATTTAAAAGCAGTCACGGACTTGGAGGTCTGCTGTTCCCAGCAGGCCTCCATCCCCGTGAGTGCCCTGAGTCGCTATGGGGTCGTAAATTGCGACCCACCTCATTATTATTAATGAGGTGGGTCTTTGCGACCCCATAGCGACTCGCAGAAGGTGTCTGAGACACCTTTCTGCATCCCAAATTGCGACTTGCAATTTGCGAGTCACAGGGACTCGCAAATTGCAAGTCGCAATTTGGGAGTTTCCAACATCTGGCCCTAAGGCCCTCATTAAAACATTGGCGGGCGCAACCGCCGCCTGCCAAGTTGTAACCGCCATGCAGCCACCAATGCGGCTGCACTCCAGCGGTGGCCATTACGACATCCCCGCTGGACCGCAACATGGGAGCCAGCTCCAAATGGAGCTGGCGGTGTTGCAGCGGTGCGACGGGTGCAGTTGCACCTGTCACGCTTTTCACTTTCTGCTATGCAGACTATTAAAAGCTTCATTGGGCTGTGCCAGGGGGCCCCGCAACTCCCCTTTCCGCCAGCCTTTTCATGGCGGTTCCCCTGCAAGCACCGCTGCCCTGGAGGATTACAACCGCCGGGACAAACGTGGAGGAAAACTGCTGGTCCCGGCAGTGAGACCGCGGCACTACCGCTGCGGTCGTAATTCGCAAGATTGCATCGCCAGCCTGTTGTCGGTGCTATCGTCAAAACATCCCTGGCGGTCTTTGACCGCCAGGGTTGTAATGAGGGCCAGATTCTTTAAATTCATATCTCTGGTTCTCCTTATCCACTTTTATTTGTTTTGGTGTCATTTTAAAGATAAAAATCTATTGTTATTTATTGGTGTTGGATTATTATTGTGTTTTATGTTTTACTTATTTACTGCTTTATGATTTTTAAATGCTTTACACACTTGTCTCCTAAGTTAAGCCTTGTTGTTGTTGCCAAGCTACCAAGGGTTGAGCTGGTTTTAATTTATTGAGACCTAACTGGACCTAAGTGGAAGTTAGTGGCCTAGTGCTAAGTGTAGGTACTTATCTGCCCTTACCAATAATCAACTTTCCAGCACAGTCAAATTATTGAAGAGAAAACTGTGCATGGTGGGGCGAGAGTTAGAGTTATCTTAGGGCACAAGTTATAGTTACTTGAGATAACCATAACTATAACTGATGAATTTCAATGGTTTTGTGTGAGTAAATTTGAAACATAACTATACCGTCTCTGTAACCTTTGGTTATTTAAGTGAATTTCCATGTTTTACCTTAATTCTTTTTCCTAACTATAATGTCCTGTAACCTTTGTTTTTTTCCATGAAAATGTACACATATAAAAGTATATATATATACATATATATATTTTTTTTTCACTTGCCTCCAGGGTCCACAGAAAGGAAACGGAACTCCAAGAATACTGCAAATCAGTTTATTGACTTGCAACGGGAATGCGTTTTGGCGTTTTCCGCCTTTGTTAACACATTAATCAATATCATTAAGGTGCTCAAGAATATTTTTGTTTGGCAAGTATCCTATACAACGGGAATCAATGCGAGGTACAAATAGATGTTTCAATATGGTGACCGCAAGGTTGAAAAATGCAGAAAACGCCAAAACGCTTTCCTGTTGTGAGTCACTAAACTGATTTGCAGTATTCTCGGAGTGCCGTTTCCTTTCCATGGACCCTGGAGGCAAGTGGCAATTATAGAAGCGGTGGTGGACGTCACTTACGGCACCCCTGGCGATTTGGTGCAGAAGAGCACACAGTATTCCATGTGGATATATATATATATATGTATATATATCCCCTAGATTGATGAGATTCAAATCATCACTCAGCTCCACCCTGCTCAAAACCACAGCATCCTTTATATGATGTGAAAGCAGCCACTGACCAAATGTTTCTTTTGTCAATCTTCTTTTATTGACATTCAATGTGCTACCTCAGAACAGAACGGAGTGTCAAAGTGTTTCAGCAGATGCCTTCCACTTGACAGTCCCCCAATTGTGCACAACTGCCTCAGATACATCAGTAGTCCTACGTCTGTTGGGGATATCGGTTCCACCATCTTGGAATATGTCAAATAAAGCAATTCACAGTTCGATGGTTCCACATATCTTGATAGTATTCACCATCCTACTATTTTAATTGTGTAGTTGTTAATCAAAAACAATGGAACATATTTGATTCTTCTATCCACAAGAGTGAAAAATATCAACTTGAATTGCCCAATTTAAGATTTCTGGCGTGAATATCAAATTCCAGAGAGGTGACATATGCATATTCATATACATAATCGAAAATGCTATGATGAATTAAGTTAAACCTCAGTCAGATACAGTGTCCCTAAAAGCTATCAATAAATGTGATCCATATTATGTATTCCATTTATAAAGAAAGCTACATAAATTTGTCAATCTTGATTTTGGGTAAACATTTATCAAAATAAATAATCAATGATACAATTCTGACATATGAATAAAAGTGGCCCTCCCCCTGGGATCGAGATGGATGGCTTGTATTCATATACCATACTTCAAGTGGCATGTACTATGCAAACTCTAGGCTGTGCAAAATAGATAAGCACCACATGTGCCTGTATATTGCAGAGAGAATTGCATATGCATATAGATCATAAAATAAACTCCTTATGTTCAGATATATTATATATATTGTAGATAAAATTACTCATGCATATGGATCATAACATTGCATACTCCTCTCTGAGAATAAGGAATCAATAGTACCACCCAACCACCCAAATTGAGATATTCATCCTTCTGTGATTACATATTGTATGAATCATTATCAGAAAACTTGTCTATATTCCATAATTGGAATGACATACAGTGTACGTACTATGATCTACACAGAATAAATAAATTCTTATAAAAATATATATTCGCACGTCCACCTCCCTAGGATTTCATGTGCTTTTGATCGATCTCCAGCAATCTATGTCAATATTCCATAAATAAAGTGACATGTGCCCTGCAAACTGGTATGTATGTAAAATGCATCAACTCATATACTTGTACTTATTCAGAAAGTCCAAGACCTGAAAGAGTGGGATTTGGTATATGGTACTGAGATAAAGTCTCATAATGATGTATCTAAAATATATAAAAGATGTGGCAGAATGGTTATACAGCCTATCAGATGTCTTTAACCACATTTTATATGAGGTGCACATTGCATGTAAAGTGCTGCGTATGTCAATTTTCTCTCTATATTTATTCAACCTATTATTTAGAAAATGTTCACATATTTTTCTTCCAAGAGTAGCAATGGATGGTAATACCAGAGGACGGACTCATAAATGACACCATTATTTGAACAAACACCAATAGTGCAGATAAAATACCACATGTAAAATTGTAAATTGCTGCAAGCATCAATGATCACAATTGTTTCTTCCTTCCGATAACTGTGGTTCGCTGTCGTATTAACACATGGACATCCTGCATTCTTGTTAAGTTGTAACAAATATATAGGTGGAACATGTCTTTCAAATGGGAACATTCACACTACAAATGTTTATGTCTAATATCCCCTAATTACATATTTGCATCATCATTCCATCCTCTATAAATGCACATGGAGTTCTGCTTCTAAATTGAGCGCCCATGGCTTCTCTGAGCCCAACGTCAAGTTCATTCTAGATTTTATCCTCCTTAGTTCTAATGTTCTATCTCCCATCCTGGAGTCTAACTTTATTTGTTTGATTCCATAAAACATTGGTTATTTGTTTGATTCTAAAGTCTCCATCATGGACATCCCAGAAATGTTTTGCTAATGGGTAGGATCTATCCTGATTTTTTATTGCTGTGAGATGTTGCAAAAATCTGATCTTCAATTTGTCAATAGTACTTCTCACATATTTCTTCTCACAGCCATATTGAATAATATAAATAACATAACTGGTTTCACAAGTAATTTTCTGTGTGATAGGACACCTTCTTCCCTCAAATGTTTCATATGTTTGCATGGTCACAGCAGTTTAACAAGCTTTACAGTGACTACATCCCCAGAACCCCAAACTCCTTTTTGTCAGTCATGATGTCTTCTCTTTCTTCACAAATAGACTCTTAGTTAGCAAATCTCCCAATGACCTGACTTTTCGAGATGTAATCTGAGGATGCTGGCCAATCTTCATTTTAATATGTTGATCTTGTTGTAAAACATGCCGGATACAATTCAAAATGCCTTTGAGTGTCTGATGCTGTTGACTTATTCCAGTAAGATTCTAGGTTGAGATATACCATCATCTTTCTTTTCACTGGAATATTGATGTTTAAAGGGCAAGTCTTCCCTTTTTTTAACATCTTACCCTATTGTTTGCATCTGTGCATTGGCTGTGGGTAGCCTCTCTCCAGAAACATCGGCATCATCACCAATATTTCATCCTCAAATGCACAGTCACTGGAGCAAATCCTGCGAGCCCGCAGGAATTGACTGTAGGGAATGCTCCATTTCAGAGCCTTTAGATGCCCACTATTGCCATGTAGTATTGAGTTACATGCTGTTAGATAACAAAACACAGATGTTTACAGTTTGTCATCCCTTACTTCAAGTTGAACATCAAGAAACTCAATTTTACTTCTACTCCATGTTGTTATTAAGTGGATGTTTAGGTTGTTCTTATTTAATAGATCAATATATTCCTATAGTGTGTTTTCATGTCCATCCCATATGAGGCACAGATCATCAATGAATCGTACCGACAGCACTACTTTCTCCATGTAGAAACTTAGGCCCATATTTATACTTTTTTAGTGCCTCATTTGTGCCACTTTTTGACACAAAAATGGTGCAAACTCACAAAATGCAATTGGATTTTGCCAGTTTGCGCCGTTTCTGTGTCAAAAAGTGACACAAATGCGACACTACAAAGTATAAATATGGGCCCTAATTCATCAGACCATGTTATTTCTTTCTCCCACCATCCCATGTAAAGGTTGGCGTAGGATGGCACAAATGATGACCCCATCACCGTACCCTGTTTCCGGTAGATATTACTCTTTATTAAATAGAAAGATATTGTGTGTCAGACAGAATGATAACATGGTCATCAGCATTTCTGTGTTATGTGCAAATTCAATAGGACGTGTCTTCAAAAAAGTACCTGCATGCTTCCATGCCAAATTGATGTTTGATGGATGTATATAAGGATGAGACATCTATTGTCACTAAAAGGTAACTAGTTTGCCAAGGAATATTGTCAATCTTAGATAAAAAGTCTGTTGTGTCCCATAAGTAGGACTGAAGTTCAGTAACATAGGGACATAAAAGGAGATCCAAATATCTGGATGTGTTCTTCAAAAGAGAGCCTATCACACTTACAATTGGTGTGCCTGGCAGAAAACACTGGTCTTTATGAATTTTAGGTAAAGAGTAAATACATTGAGTTCTTGGAAAGTCCACTTTCAGATAATTGTATTGTTCATATTCAACGAGTTGACATTCCACCCATTCCTTTAACATCTCGTGGTAGCTATGTTGATGACTTGAGATCGGATTTCCTTTCAATCTCTCATAGTGATCACAGTTGTGCAATTGCCTCTGAGCTTCCTTGATATATTGATCCAGGTACATAATAGCATGTTCCCACCTTTGTCTGAAAGCTTGCTGATGATAGAGTCATTGCTTCTAAGTGTGTTAATGTCTTTCTAGTCATTTGGGGTAAAATTCCTGGATCTTTTGATTTTTTTTTATGTCATCCTTTTTAGCGTGTAACCCGTCAATATCTCCAACCACAAGCTCATGAAAAATATCAATAAGGTTACCACTCGGTAATGATGGATTAAACTTACTGGATGGCTTAAAGTGACTGACAGTTGAATGGTCAGTGGTGAAGCCCAACAATTGTAACCTTTCATTATCTATGTTCCAACTTGTATCGTCAACGCGGCCATCCTGTATGTTCTCATGTAGGAGATAATTGTTGGCTATGGGGTCTGGTATGTCTCTAATCCCAAACCCTGAATAAACAGTATTCTGGACTCCTTGTGTCCGTATCTTGGGTAAAGACTTTGTAGCATCATTTTTAGCAGGTGCCCTTTCCACACAAATTTGTACATCTTAGTGCATGTTTTAGCATAATCCCAGTCAATAATTGGACAAAAACTTAAACCTATATTCAAAGTCCTCTCTTGTTTCATGATCAGTGTTATAAATATATATATATATATATATATATATATATATATATATATATATATATATATATATGTGTGTGTACATATATACACTGAAAGAAGCAAGGTTTACAGGGATTTTATAGTTAGTGTCATGTTTTACCATCACAAAACTATAGAAATTCAGCAGTTATAGTTATGCTTATAGCTATAATTTAGAAACCATAACTGATGGGTTAAAGTTACAATCCTACACAAGATATAGTTTCATCCAATAAGTATACTTAGAAGTATAATTCTAACTGAATGTTTTTTTGTGGGTAAAGTGTGAAGCTACCTTTAACGTCCCTGTAAACTTTGTTTTTAGTCAGTTAATTTCTATAGATTTTTTAACATAAACTCATATATGAATACCATACTTTAATATAACCACGTCAGATATGGCCAGGCCCTGCCACCCACACCCCATGCAGTACACAGCCTATGGAGGGGTATGATGCTTATTTCCCCCCATTGGTCTTTGGATCTGCGGATCCATCATAAGTTTACACTGGAGGTCACGCTGTGTGCCTTGGTGGATCCAAGGCTCCATATTTTGGCCCCAAAAAATAAATTAGGCAATTATTTTCCTTTGAGGGATCTTTTATTTGTCCTATAGGGGGGTCAGGATAACTCTTTCCTGACCCCTTATGTGTGTTTTTTTTAATGTTTTCTCCCCAGGGTCCCAGCCAAGAACCAAAATGACTACCGCAACTTTCCTTTCAGGTTGCAGCCAGCAAATCAGGGCTTTGCTTTTAGGATCGGCCAAGGACCCAAGTCCCTAGATATCTATTTTTAGTCCCTTTAATAACTCCAAAACTATTGAAAAGATTTACACCTAATCCCAAAAAGCATGATCTGCGGACAAAGATCTAGCTTCCAGCCAAACTTGGTGTAATTCCGTTCAGCAGTTCGGGCTGTAGTCTTGTCTGAAGACCCTATGGGAAAATGCATGGCGACAATGCATTTTGGTACCAGCCTTTTTATCGGCCCCGCTTGATGGATCAACTCAAAACTTTCAAGACAGCAGCTGAAGTGAGCGGCAAACTAGTTTTGAACATTTTGTAACTATTCGTCAAACAGCACCAAAATGATTAGTAAAACAAAAATGCTCTGTCTATGGGAAAAGTTGTTCTTAACTATAACTACCTTCTGGCTATCACCAGTAGTTAATAAATATATTAATATATATATTAATGCCTTTAGAGACATGCTAGTATGATTGAAAGGTACAGGGTCTCCTGGAACAGGAGGAATATGATTACATCTATTGAGAAAGACTCTAGAATTCCACTTTATATTTACTACCTAAAGTGCATAAAGGCATTGAAATCCCTCCAGGAAGACCAAAAGTATCTTGGATAGGACGTTTTTTGGAAAACTGCTCCAGAAACTTAGATCATTTTATTAAATATTTTCTATCTAATCTACCTTTGTATGTACAAGACACAAAATACTTTTTGAGGAAGATCCATGATGTGACTTGGTAAGAAAACATTTGGTTGATTGCATTGGATGTTTCATCATTATATACTAGTATTTGCCATGATGATGGGTTGCGAGCCATAAGACATTTTCTGAGAGCCAGAACCATATATATGCTATCACACACTAACATGCTTCTCCTTAAGGCACAATTTTGTTTAGAACACAATGTATTCATGCTTAACAACATGTTATATAAACAAATACAGGGTACAGTGATGGGCACCTGTTTCGCCCTGAGCTACGCTGGCTTACTTATGGGCAGGTGGGAGGACCAGGTGTTTTTGCTGATGAGACATTTACAGGATTTGAACATGTATTTCTGTAGATACGTTATATTGATGACTTATTTGTAGTTTGGGATGGCTCTAGAGAGAAAGCTAAACTATTTGTAGAATGTCATAACTACAATTAATACAATCTCAGGTTCACTGTAACCATGAATCGGGAACAGATCACATTCTTAGACATTTTGGTCAAGGTTAATTGCAATGAGTTGCAAACAAGTCTTTTTTTGGCAAATCTACAGCAGGTAATACGATCTTACATGCCCGTAGTAACCACCCTGAACCCGTGAAATGGAGTATTCCTTATGGAGAACTCCGTTGTGCTCGTACGAAAAGCAGCACAAATTAATCTTTCTCCATTGAACAAGAGAATATGATTACCAGATTCCGCAAGAGAGGTTATCCGGAACACGTGTTGCAGCAAGCAATCATGAGAGTACAGGAAAAAAACAGAGAGTCCCTAATATTGACAACGTTATGTCCACTCCTCAAAGTGGTAGTAACCAAATGAGATTCATTACCACTTTCAATGAAGCATCCAAAGAAATTTAAAAAATCATAATGAAGGATTGGCGGTTGCTTAACTGGTACGGTGCCTTGGATGAGATGATCTCGTCCAAGGCACCGGTTCCGGGGTGCCTTGGACGAGATCACCTCGTCCTGCACACGGCCCACGGGGGAGCGCTAGTGGGTCCCCCACCCACACCCCCTGGGCGTGGATGGAAGGGGAATCTCTTCCCCTTCCACCCCGACCCCCCCTCGGCAATCCGATGACGTCAGCGTGCTCACAGCGCACCGACGTCATCAAGTATTGCAGAGGGACATGCTGGAAGCCATTTGCTTACAGCGCGTCGGCGAGAGAGGACTCGCAGGTGAGTCCTTCCCTCTTTGGGGGTTTGGAGGGGGAACAGACACGGGGGGAAAGGAAAGGGTTTTTCCTTTCCCCCTGTGTCTGCTTTCAATGGATTCCTGCTCCACGATCGCGGGCTGGGCCCGCGATCGTGGAGCAGGAATCTCCACCAGGCACCAGGGATTTCTTTTTATTGTTAGTTTTGGGAGCAACCCCTTGGGTAAGGGTCGATCCCATTGGGGACTATTATCTTCCTCTTTCGGCCCCCCCTGGGGGCAGATCGGCTGGTTTTTTGGCCAATCTGCCCCCAGGGGGGGGCGAAAACCACTAGACACCAGGGAAATTTTTTTCGCCATGTTTTTTGGGAGAGACCCCTTGGCCGAAAATCACTAGACACCAGGGAAATTATGTTGGGCATGTTTTTTTGGGAGCGACCCCTTGGGCAAGGGTCGCTCCCATTGGGGACTAATTTTGTTTCCTATTTCGCCCCCCCCGGGGGCAGAAAACCACTAGACACCAGGGAAATTATTTTCTTTGTTTTTGGGCAGCGACCCCTTAGGCAAGGCTTGCTGCCCCGGGGGAGTAATTTTTGTATATGTTTCGGCCCCTCTGGGGCTAGATAGGCCATGTCTTTGGCCAATCTGGCCCCCGGGGGGGGTCGAAAACCACCAGGCGCCAGGGATTGTGTGGTGTGTGTGTTTTGTGTCTTTGGCAAGGGTTGCCCCCCAAAGGGGGCACGTTAGTGATGGACATTTCTGCCCACCTTGGAGGCAGATCAGCCTACTTTTTTTTAGGCCCATCTGCCCCTAAGGGGGGAGAAGGCACCAAAATGTCAGATTTTTTTTTTTTTTGGGTTCCCTTTGTTTTTTTTTGTACTGGGACACCCCCATTCGCCCCCTTTGGCAAGGGCCGCCCCCCAAACAGGGTACAGAGCTGTTGGCCATTTCTGCCCCACTTGGGGGCAGATCAGCCTATTTTTTTTTTAGGCCCACCTGCCTCCTAGTGGGGCAGAAGCCACTTAGGCACCAGGGACAATTTCTAAGTTCTTGGTGCCGGGGTGTTTGTCAACTGGCGAAGTATTTGTATTTGTGATTATAACAGTTTATTTCTTCTTTTTATTCTAGTTCAAAGCTTTTGCTTCATTTGCTGTGGATCCTTGCGGTTTTGGCAGTAGTTGTCCTGCGGTTTGCATAGTTGCATGTTTTAGGTAAGTGAAAGCAATTTACTCCAAAGGAGTATTGTTGACATGCATGAATGACATGTTTGTAGGTGGTGTACTAAATGCAGTATTGTAAGTGAAATTCTCCTTAGATTTGAGCACAATGATATTTGTGTTGTCATATGTCTAATTTGCTTTTTTCTTTTTTCTTTTTAGTGGGATATCATTGGTGATTGCTGTGTCTGTGCAGAGTAGTTGCTGGTGAGTAGCTTTTTCAGGCAAGTGAGTGGTATTGTTTTTTAGTACATAACTCTTTGTGATAAAGCTACACTTTGTTTATTACTTATTTTAGTGCTAGTTGTTGTTGGCAATCCATTTGTTGTTAGTGAGGATCATGATTAGCCACAGAGTGACCGCTCAGCAGGTTGTTGGCATGCTCTTTGAGTCGTTTTCAGACCATGATTACGAGACTGACTCTGCATCTGAGGCAGAGGAGGAAGTGAGAGATTATGGCAGTGAGTTTTCTGTCCGAGAGTATTCTTTTGAAGAGGAAGCTACTCTCAGTGTAGATGAAGGGCCTGTTTTAGAGGAGGACATTGATGTGCCAAGAGTGCAGCAGCCTGGGGCTGAAGGATGTCCCATTAGAAGACCTGACACCTGGATTGCCCCAAACATGGAGCAGCCACAGTTACCTGCACTTACTGGTCTCCCAGGGTGTAGAGTCAATACGGAAAACTTTTTGCCTGTCCGTTTCTTTCACTTGTTTATGGACGATGTATTTTTGGAAGAGATTGTGGAGCAGACTAATTTGTATGCAGAACAATATTTGAGGGTCAACGCTGACAGACTTAGGCCTCAGTCTAGAGCCACTCAGTTGGTTCCCACATATCTGGAAGAGATGAAAAAGTTTGGATGGTACTGGAATTTCCTACCTACCTGCTCAGGCTCAATTGGATCTGGGTTCATAAAAGTCGAATGTGAAGTTCTTTGCATGTGTGCTGAGGCAGCTCCTTTGAAATGTAAGTGTGGCTGCACGCAGCTCTGCCCTCCCATCCTGTCACAGTGGCCCATCCTGCCGACACTTAGTCCCTCTTTGTGTTACTCTTTGAAAAGTATACACAAACCCCACTGCAAACCACACCTAGTCATGTGACACAGGAAACAGGCAGCAGGCACTAAATGGTTAAGACAAGAAAATTTCAACTTTTTAAAAGTGTCATTTTCAGAAATGTTACTTAAAATCCAACTTTACAATTAAAAAAAGGTTTTAAATTTCAATTACTTAGAGCCTGATTTAGAACCTGGCAGAGAGGAATACTCTGTCTCAAATGTAACGGATATCCCATCTGCTGTATTATAATTCCATTATATCATATAGGGATCATATTAGGATGGACGGGATATCTGTCACATTTGTGAGTGAGTATTACATCCACCAAGATCTAAAACAGGCCCTTAGACACCAAACATGATATTTCTACTTGTTCCCAAATAAAGGTTATCAATTACTAAATGTATTAAGGAAACCCAATGTAATCCTCTGGGGGAGGTGGACCCCACAGTAGTTAAAAACTAATTTATGCAGTTTTCAGTACTAGGAAATTTAAAACTTAAAAGTGCATGTGTCACTTGTGAAATATAATGTACCCTGCCCTATGGGTTGGTCAGGGCCAATCCTTGGGTTGACCTATATCTATTGTAGGCTTGGCAAAAGGTTTATTTTGTCAAGTTGAATTGGCAGTTTAAAACTGCCCACAAGCTGCAATGACAGGCCTGGCTACTTAAGTGGGTAGCATATTATGTGCTGCAGGCCCATAGCAGAATCTAATTTATCAGGCCTAGGTACGTGGTATACCACTTTAATAGGGATTTAAAAGTGAATTAAACATGTCAGTCAAGTGCAAGCCAACTTTAATAAGTTTTATAAAGTAAGCACAATCACTGTGGCACTGATTAGAGGTGGTAAATTGCACAGGCTCCTAAGGCCAACAAAGACAAATTCAGCGAAACAGGAGAGGAGAAGACAACATTTTGGGGTAAGGCCACCTTAATAATGGAAGGCCCAACACCTAACAAGTTCCTAATTTTCAAATAGTGACTTTTTGGTAGACAAACTTGAGCATTGAACGTGGGCTAATTTAAAATATGATAAAAAACGCCACACATTAATAAACAGAGGATAAAGTGACATTATAGTTAGGTTAGGTGCCAAGACATAAAGGGGGTCATTCCAACCCTGGCGGTCGGTGGTAAAGCGGTGGCCAACCCGCCAACAGGCAGGCGGTAAAAAAAATTGAATTCTGTCCCTGGCGGAAACCGCCAACAGAGACCGCCACTTTAACACTCCGACCGCCACGGCGGGACAAACAAACAGCGCAGCGGTCACCGCCAACAGACAGGCGGGAGACAATGTACCGCCCACCCTATCACAACACACCAATCCGCCACCTTTTCCGGGGCGGTAGCCCCACCGATAAAAACACGGCGGAAACATCCATTACGAACGGAAAACGCTCACCTCTACACACTCCACGAGGGATCTGGACAGCATGGAACCCGAACTACACATCCTACCAGCTATTGTCTTCCTGCTCCTCTACCAGGAGCACGAACGCCGGCGCAGAAGACAACGGTGAGTACTGCACCTACGACACAGGGGAGGCAAAAAATTACGGGCACACACATACGCGACACACCCACCCTCACCCTCACCCACAACTACATACACATCAATGCAGAGCAACAACTCAGAGTGACACCCCCAAACCCCCCGGAAGAATGCAAAGACAAAATAAAATGATCATGAAATTTGAAGTATATTGTACGGCTAAGTAAAAAAATATATCAAACATCTATAACTATATATACATATGTAAATTGTCCTGTCCAAATTGGGTATCAGCCATTGTTCGTGGGTCAATGGGCCTAAACACATGGGCAAATCCCACACAGGATACCCGACTCCAATGGAGAGAACACTGCAGGGGCATCAGATAGCAAAACTACAGGCACCTCAGAGGGAAGGGAAGGGGGGCACCTCAGCCAGATGAGTCCACAACGCCAGATCCACGAGGGGCCTCCATGGCCACTGTGCCATCCTGGGGAGTGCAAAGCCACAGTCTCACAAGTCTCTACAGTGGGTGGGTTGCCCACTGTGCCATCCTGGGGAGTGCAAAGCCACAGTCTCACAAGTCTCTAGAGTGGGTGGATTGCCCACTGTGCCATCCTGGGGAGTGCAAAGCCACAGTCTCACAAGTGGATAACAGACTCCACTGGTTCTGGAGGAGGCATGGTGCCCAGAGTGCTTCGTGCAGCCCTGCCCGACACAGATGCGGGCCTGCCCCTTCTGCCAATGGGCCAGCGGTGCTTGAGAGGGCGGTGCCCAGCGGAGCGGTGCAGAGACGGCGGTGCCCAGCGGAGCGGTGCTTGAGTTGAAGGGCCCAGCGGAGCGGTGCAGAGACGGCGGTGCCAAGCGGAGTGGTGCTTGAGTTGAAGGGCCCAGCGGAGTGGTGCTTGAGATGAAGGGCCCAGCAGAGCGGTGCAGAGATGGCGGTGCCCAGCGGAGCGGTGCAGAGACGGCGGTGCCCAGTGGAGCGGTGCTTGAGTTGAAGGGCCCAGCGGAGTGGTGCTTGAGATGAAGGGCCCAGCGGAGCGGTGCAGAGACGGCGGTGCCCAGCGGAGCGGTGCTTGAATTGAATGGCCCAGCGGAGCGGTGCAAAGATGGCGGTGCCCAGCGGAGCGGTGCTTGAGTTGAAGGGCCCAGAGGAGCGGTGCTTGAGATGAAGGGCCCAGCGGAGCGGTGCAGAGACGGCGGTGCCCAGCGGAGCTGTGCTTGAGTTGAAGGGCCCAGCGGAGCGGTGCTTGAGATGAAGGGCCCAGCGGAGCGGTGCAGAGACGGCGGTGCCCAGCGGAGCGGTGCTTGAGTTGAAGGGCCCAGAGGAGCGGTGCTTGATTTGAAGGGCCCAGCGGAGTGGTGCAGAGACGGTGGTGCCCAGCGGAGCGGTGCTTGAGTTGAAGGGCCCAGCGGAGCTGTGCTTGAGATGAAGGGCCCAGCGGAGCGGTGCAGAGACGGCGGTGCCCAGCGGAGCGGTGCTTGAGATGAAGGGCCCAGCGGAGCGGTGCAGAGACGGCAGTGCCCAGCGGAGCGGTGCAGAGACAGCGGTGCCCAGCGGAGCGGTGCTTGAGTTGAAGAGCCCAGTGGAGCGGTGCAGAGACGGCGGTGCCCAGCGGAGCGGTGCTTGAGTTGAAGGGCCCAGCGGAACGGTGCAGAGACGGCGGTGCCCAGCGGAGCGGTGCCTGAGATGAAGGGCCCAGCGGAGCGGTGCAGAGACGGCAGTGCCCAGCGGAGCGGTGCAGAGACGGCGGTGCCCAGCGGAGCAGTGCTTGAGTTGAAGGGCCCAGCGGAGCGGTGCTTGAGATGAAGGGCCCTGTTCAGCGGTGCTTGACTTGAAGGGCCCTGTACAGCGGTTCTTGAGACGGCGGTGCCCTGTTCAGCGGTTCTTGACTTGAAGGGCCCTGTTCAGCGGTGCTTGACTTGAAGGGCCCTGTTCAGCGGTGCTTGACTTGAAGGGCCCTGTTCAGCGGTGCTTGACTTGAAGGGCCCTGTACAGCGGTTCTTGAGATGGCGGTGCCCTGTTCAGCGGTTCTTGACTTGAAGGGCCCTGTTCAGCGGTGCTTGACTTGAAGGGCCCTGTTCAGCGGTGCTTGACTTGAAGGGCCCTGTACAGCGGTTCTTGAGACGGCGGTGCCCTGTTCAGCGGTTCTTGACTTGAAGGGCCCTGTTCAGCGGTGCTTGACTTGAAGGGCCCTGTTCAGCGGTGCTTGACTTGAAGGGCCCTGTTCAGCGGTGCTTGACTTGAAGGGCCCTGTACAGCGGTTCTTGAGATGGCGGTGCCCTGTTCAGCGGTTCTTGACTTGAAGGGCCCTGTTCAGCGGTGCTTGACTTGAAGGGCCCTGTTCAGCGGTGCTTGACTTGAAGGGCCCTGTACAGCGGTTCTTGAGACGGCGGTGCCCTGTTCAGCGGTGCTTGACTTGAAGGGCCCTGTTCAGCGGTGCTTGACTTGAAGGGCCCTGTACAGCGGTTCTTGAGACGGCGGTGCCCTGTTCAGCGGTTCTTGACTTGAAAGGCCCTGTTCAGCGGTGCTTGACTTGAAGGGCCCTGTTCAGCGGTGCTTGACTTGAAGGGCCCTGTACTGCGGTTCTTGAGACGGCGGTGCCCTGTTCAGCGGTGCTTGACATGTGTGTCCAGGTCACCAGATCCGGCCATGACATGGATTTCACTCGCCACCTGACATGTGGCTGCCGGGCCCTTTGTGCCCATCTGTCTTCTCGCTTGCGGGGCCCTCCTGTGCTGCCGTCCCGGGCCTGTGGGTGTCCTCCAGCACACCTGGAATGGGGCTGGTGGGGCCCTCCTGGGCAGCTCGCCTGCTGCCGGACTTGTCGGGCGTGCTGCCCTTGCCACCCTTCCCTGCTCGTCTGTGGCCATTTCCTCCCTTTGGCGGTGTGCCAGGTGGCACCCCACTTCCTGACGGTGCCAGGGTAGTGCTTTTGGAGCCTGCTGTCTTTGGCCTCTCGTGCCAGGCACTGGCTTTCTTGGCTTTTTTTTCCGGGGGTGGGCTGGCCGTCTCTTTACTCCTAGCCGAACTAGCTGGCCTTGAAGGTGGTGGACTCCAAAATCCTTGGACTATTGTCCTTGTAGGTCCAGGTTTTGTGGTGGCTGAGGTGCTGATTGGAGTCTTATGAGATGGAGGGGGTGGGTTAGTTGTTGGAAAGAGGTCAAGGTTGGAAAGGAAAAGCAATTTAGAAAGACAGGGACGGGTAGTTGTAGTGGGTATGGGAGTGGAGGAAGAGGATGTGGTTGTAGGAGAGTGAAGTCTGGTGTCTTTGGGTGCAGGTGCTTGTGCTGGAGGCTGTCGTGAGGTGGATGGCTGTTGGGTGGGTGGCTGCCTGCGTTTGTGTGGTTTGGAAGAGGGGGTGACAGAGACACTGGGAGAGGACACAGGGGATGTGTAAATGGTAGTGGGGGTGGTGACTGCACGTGTGCGGAGTGTTCTGGTGGGTGTGCTGGTGATGGACGTAGTGGCTGAAGATGTTGTGCATGCAAGTGTGAGTGGAGACGTCACAGGGAGGGAGGAGGGAGACGAGGAGGAGGGGGACACAGAGGAGGCAGTGGCTGTTGGCATGTCTGCATGTGGATGTTGCTTGGGTGAATGCTTGTGTGATGTGTGGTGCTTATGTCTGGATGAGCTTCCCTTGGGTGTTGAGGTGTGTGCAGGCTGGTCTGTAGGTGTGTCTGGGATAGGCAGAGGTACAGGGGAGTGGGACTGGGTGGAGGAAGTTGGAGGAGGGAGGCAGGAGACAGGGACAATGGCTGCCGTCAGTGCTGAGGCCAGAGCGTTGAACGATCGCTGATGGGCAGCCTGACCCGAATGAATGCCCTCCAGGTATGCATTACTCCGGTGCACCTCCCTTTCTACACCCTGGATGGCATTCAAAAGGATAGACTGCCCAACAATGAGCGTCCTCAGGAGGTCAATGACCTCCTCACTGAGGGCAGCAGGGGTAACTGGGGCAGGGCCTGAGGTGCCTGGGGTGAAGGAGATGCCCACCTTCCTGGGTGAGCGGGCACGGGGCGAAGGCTGAGGGGCTGCTGGGAGGGCGGCGCTGGTGCGCTGGGTGGCCGCTGTACCTGTTGCTGCGGTGGGCACGGATGTTGCCGCCACCACAAGGGAGCTCCCTTCCGAGGACGTGTCTGTGTCGCTGGTGTCACCACGTGTCCCCACTGTGGAGCTCCCCTCGCCCTCCGTCTCACTGGTGAATTCCGAGTCAGTTGCATGACCCTCCATGGCCATGTGAGATGCAGCTCCCTCGTGCTCCGATGCCACATCTCCTCCGCCTGATGATGCTAACGCACACATGAACAGGAAGACCACCAAAAAAGGGGGGGGGGGGGGAGAAACAAAGACATGTTGAGTGCATGCATTGGCAACACCGTTGGCGGAGAGGACAGACACAGAAGCCCCCTGCACTACGCCGCGCACTTGAGGTACACTACTCAATCAGTGGGACATGGCCTACAAGCCTATGGACGACAACTCCACACATAGGTGACACAGGGCCAAGAATAGCTGTACTAGGCAACCTACAGAGGTGGGGGGTGGGGGCACAGGGCCATGCCTAACGGAGGGGCCTAGCCTACAGAAATCGCCCTGGCCTAGGGATACCCACAGCCCTCCTCCCCCACCCAGACACCTCCAATGTGCGCAAAATCAGCAGAATGTGCTTGTACTGACCCCCTTGTGTCTGCTGTGATGTCCTCACGCGCCCATCCAAATCGGGGTAGGCCACCGCCAGGATCCGGGACATCAGGGGGGTCAAAGTACGACTGGCACCCCTCCTACGTTGGGAGGCCATCCCCAGCAGAGCCTCCGCGGTCTTCCTGCTCCCGCGGCGGATGTCCTCCCACCTCTTCCGGCAGTGGGTGCCCCGTCTGTTGTGGACCCCCAGGGTCCGGACGTCCTTGGCGATGGCACGCCAAATGACGATTTTCTGATGGGCGCTGACCTATGTGACATGTACAGGGGGAGAAAAAAAATATTCATCACCTTCTGCATGCTCGATGTGAGTGGCCCCCATCCCCACCCTTACCATGTGGCACATGCTCTCATCTGTCGTTTGATGCATGCCTCATTAGCTCCCCTCCCCACCATCTTTCATTCACCCCACTCAACCCAGGCATTGGCCACAAAGCATGGTCCCAGTGTACTTACCTGTTGGTCTGAAGGACCGTAGAGTAGCGCATACTGGGGGAGGACCCCATCCACGAGTTTCTCCAATTCTTCAGAAGTGAAGGCAGGGGCCCTTTCCCCAGTCGCAGCAGCCATTGTCCCTTCCAGACCGAGGTCACAGCAGCACTTGCAGTATAGGTCCTCCCCTGCGGATGATCAGGTATCGGGTGATAAAGCAGATAGAAAATGGCGGTCACGCCTGCGGCGGTGCGTACCGCGGGAGCACATCGTCATTGGCTCCTGAAACCCATAGGGTTCAATGTTAACCACTGCGGCTTTGCGCCGCGGTCTTCGACCGCCTACCGCCACGGTGTGCCATGCCAGCGCATTGACCTCAGCCGCCATATCTTAATTTCTACTGCGTCACACATACCTAGGCCTTGCATCAACACTCATACAAGCCATTCAATGCATTGTGAATCGTGTACTGTGCAAGCTGTGGCAACGTACCTGTGGGTTGATTGACTCTGTGCTCCATGTTGTCCTTCCTAGGCACCGTCCGCTGGGACTTGCAAGGAGATGGAGGAATCTTACCATGTACAGACCGCTGGTGGGCCTGTCGACAATGGAAGAAAGACATGTCATACTGACATACAGGCTTGACAGAGCCACTAAACAGGAACTGTGTGCCCAGCTGGAGCCAGACCTGATGTCACCCATCCGCCAACCCACAGGGATCCCCCCTCTAGTGCAGGTTCTGTCAGTACTCCATTTTTTGGCAAGTGGGTCATTTTAAACAACAGTGGCCATTTCATCAGGGATGTCTCAGCCTATGTTTTCCAAGGTGTTGTCCAGAGTGTTGTCTGCCCTGCTGAAATACATGCAGAGCTACGTTGTTTTCCCTGAGGTGGGCGATTTGGCTACAGTGAAGGGTGATTTCTATGCGCTTGGACATATTCCCAACATCATTGGTGCAATTGATGGGACACATGTTGCTTTGGTCCCCCCCAGCACGAGTGAACAGGTGTACAGGAACAGAAAAAGTTATCATTCCATGAATGTCCAGGTGGTCTGTTTGGCTGACCAGTACATCTCCAATGTAAATGCCAAGTTCCCTGGGTCAGTGCATGACGCGTACATCATGCGAAATAGCAGCATCCCTTACGTGATGGAACTACTTCAGAGACACCGTGTGTGGCTAATTGGTGACTCTGGTTACCCCAACCTGTCATGGCTACTCACCCCAGTGAGGAATCCCAGGACCAGGGCAGAGGAATGGTACAATGAGGCCCATGGGCGTACTAGGAGGGTGATCGAGCGGACCTTCGGCCTCCTGAAGGCCAGGTTTAGGTGCCTCCATATGACAGGTGGATCCCTAATGTACTCACCAAAGAAGGTGTGCCATATCATCGTGGCCTGCTGTATGCTTCACAACCTGGCTTTGCGACGCCAGGTGCTTTTCCTGCAGGAGGATGGTCCAGATGGTGGTGTTGTGGCAGCTGTGGAGCCTCCGGAGAGTGAAGAGGAGGAAGACGAAGAGGACGACACAGACAACAGGGACACAGTAATACAGCAATATTTTCAATGACACACAGGTAAGAATCAACACCGGCATTTTACATATACTTAAAGTCTCCTGCCTCTCTACTGTCTGAGTTTCCCCCCAGTGTATGTTAACTGAGTTGTGACTTTCCCTTCCAATTTCAGAGATGTGGGCCCCACTCCGTGACCTCTGCTTTGTTTCCCCATGGACTACAGCTGTGTGACAGTGGTATGTTGTCATCACAATGTAACTGGACATTTTTGCACGGTTCTGTGTAATACATTTGTTCAAAAATACAGGCAGACTCCAGATTATTTTTGTGCAATAAGTGGGTTTATTAAAGTGCTCAATTTTGGGTAATGGTTGCAATTCGGTGATGGGTGATGGTGGAGGAATATCCATGGCAGAGTCCAGATTTTCAGTCTCACAGGTGCATTGTCCATATGCCTGTGGAAGGTGGAGCAGGGGCAGTTGAAGGTTGGACAGGGTGACAATGTGGGACAGTGGGATGACAATCAGGGGGTATCCTTTCCTGGCGGGGGTCTTGGCATCTTAATCTGTCTTCTTCCTACATCTCAGGCCCCGCTTGCGGGGTGGTTCGCCTTCTGCAGGGGGTGGGGTTCTGGTGGCCTGTTGTTCTTGTGTCGGGGCCTCCTGTCCACTAGCGCCGGCGGAGGTGGTAGCCTGTTCTTGGTCCATGCTAGTGACAGGGGCCCTTTGTGGTGCCACATGGTCCCGCAATGTGCTGACAATCTGATTGAGAACCACAACGATGGTGCCCATTGCGGAACTTATGTTTCTGAGTTCTTCCCTGAACCCCATAAACTGTTCCTCCTGCAGTACCTGGATCTCCTGGAACCTGGCCAGGACCGTCGCCATCGTCTCCTGGGAGTGGTGGTATGCTCCCATGATGGAGGATAGGGCCTTGTGGAGAGTGGGTTCCCTGGGCCTGTCCCCCCCCGTCGCACAGTAGCCCTCCTAGTTCCCCTGTTTTCCTGTGCCTCTGTCCCCTGGACCGTGTGCCCACTACCACTGCCCCCAGGTCCCTGTTGTTGTTGGGGTGGTGGGTTAACCTGGGTGCCCTGTAGTGGTGGACACACCGCTGCTTGACGTGTCCTGGTGACAGAGGCATGGGCCCGCTGGGTGGGTGCTGTGCTGGTGTTCCCAGAGGGGGTAGGTCTGCTGTTGGCTGTGGCTGTCTGAGGGGAACTGACTGTCCTGAGGTCCCCGATGGGCCGGGCTGGTCATCTGGGTCCAGGGAGACAGAGCTGCTGTCATCACTGTGGGCCTCTTCTGGGGGTGGAATGGACATTTCTGGACCCTCCTGGCCGGTGTCGTGGCGTTCGGGTCCTGCAGGGGTATAAGAGTATGGTTATTGCTTCTGTGTGTGCCAAAGCGTGCAATGGGTGGGTGCCCGTGTACCCCAGTGCTGGCATTCCCTTGTGGGGGCTGTTGTGACGGTGGTTTGGGGGGGATGGGTATGTGCAGTGGGCATGCTTAGGTGATGGGTGTCCATGGTTTGTGGTCGCATGCAAGGCTTGTTGTTGGGATGGGTGGGTTGTGATGGTGAGACATTAGCAAGGAGGATGTGTGATGGGGTGGGGGGGAGGGGGGAGGTATGATTTGGCATGCTGGTGGGTGGGGGGGGATGAAGTAGTTGAGATTAGACTTACCAGAGTCCATTCCTCCGCCTACTCCTGCGAGGCCCTCAGGATGCAGGATCGCCAAGACCTGTTCCTCCCATGTTGTAAATTCTGGGGGTTGAGGTGGGGGTCCGCCGCCAGTCTTCTGCACTGCGATGTTGTGTCTGGATACCGTGGATGCTGTCCCACAGCATTGACCCTCTCCACTATTCTTTGCCATAGCTCCATCTTCCTGGCAATGGTGGTGTTCTGCACCTGTGTCCTGAAGAGCTGGGGCTCTACCCGAACTATTTCCTCCCCCATGACCCTGAGTTCAGCGTCTGAAAACCTGGGGTGTCTTTGGGGTGCCATGGGGTGGTGTGGATGAGGTGTGGGGTGGTGTTTGTGGTGATGAGTGTGGTGAGTGTGGTGGTGTGTGGTGTTTTGTGCGTGGATGTTGTGTGAGTGATGGTGTTATGTGCCTGTGAATGCTCTGTACTAGCTGGTGGTGTCTCTCTCTGGCCTTAGTCAATAAATGGTGGTCGTAGGGGTTTGTGGGTGATGTGCGTGTGTGTTTTATATTGTGTTGGGTGTGTGGGAGTGTTGTTTGTATGTGTATCAGGTGTGTGTATTTAGAATTGTCCAATGTGGCAGTGTTTTGGAGCTGTGTGTGTATTTTGAGCGCGGCGGTGTGTACCGCCAATGGATACCGCGGTTGAAAGACCGCCGGGTGGATTCGTGTGTCGGAATGGAATGGGCGTATTTCTGTTGGCGTGATGGTGGAGGTTTGGTCATCGCCAGTTTTTCGCTGGCCGTTGGTGTGGCGGACTTTTGTGGATGTTGGGTTTTTGGCGGTTTGCCTGTTGCGGGTCAGAATGACCGTGGCGGTTTCCCGCGACTGCGGCGGTGTTATGGAGGTCTTCTGACCGGCGGTAAGCGCCTTTTACCGCCGAGGTCAGAATGACCCCCAAAGTTATGTATAAATAAAACCTGAAAATTCACTGAAAAAACTGAAAGGTTAAAGTGAGGTTTAGTTATGTGTTGAAAAAAGACAAGAACTAGCGTTAAGAAACCTGACTACCACTAAAATACATCAGTAATACTTTAGTCAACTAACTATGCCTTGCACCCCCCATGCACAGCTTATGACTCCACCTTTTACAACATTCATGACATGTTAAAGAATATCATTGATGATATCACTCATTAGATTTAAAGAACAACATTGATCAAATGACTAATGAGTACTGCTGTCCCCAAAAAGATATGTAAAGAAAAGAAAGGCAATGAGGGTATGGAACATGCTCACGCAGAGGGTCAGGTATGTATGATCTGAGGGACATACATAAGCAAGTCAATGCTGTCACCGCCTCATGCTTCTATATTCTGAAGATGATGAGGAAGATTTTCAGATGTCTCCCAATCAGCACTGAGAAAGCAGTCAAGCATGCCCTGGTCACAAGCAAGCTGGACTATGGCAACAACCACTATGCCTATATAAACATAAAACTCCCCAGAAGGCTGCAGATAATTCAGAACATGATGTCCAAAATCACTCTGAACTTCACACACTGCACTCACATCACAAGGAGCTTTACTGGCTCCACATTCACAAGCGAGTACAGTACAAACTCCTCAACTACACTTTTAAGCACTACATAAGACTTGCATACCTCTTCAATTACATAAGCTTTCATAAACCTTCCAGACATCTCTGCTCATCCAGACTCCTACTTCCACAAATCTGGCAGTCGAGCCTCTTCCTACATTGCTACTAAAGCATGGAATGACCTGCATCCAAACATAACAGGCTCCTCCTCACTTCTTGAATTCCGCAAAAAGCTGACTTTTCATGTAGTCCCATTATGTCCCCACATTTTCTCCATTCTTTTATACGGATTATGAACAGTGATAGCACCCGAACCACTGGACAGAATCCCACCAAATTTGGTAGAAAGGTAGCTCTTGGTCCAGAAAGACGCCTTTTTGTTATTTGGTGTAAATACATTTAGTAGTTTTAGAGAAATTAAAGAAAATCCAAATTTGTATATATAGGGATACTAAGGCTCTGCTAACTCTCTCATTCTCATGCTGAGATCTGATTGTCTGTCAACACTTCAACAAGGAAGTGTTGGCAGCCATCTTGGAGTCCCAGAAAAAAAGTATAAATAAAAAACAAAAGGGGCCAGGGTAGGAACACCCTGACCTCTTAGCTGTGGTGCTGGGCCAGGGACTCCCTCCCCCTCCCCCCTCCCCCTCGGAGTATTTTCTTCTTTTTTTTTTTTTTTTAATTTTCACCTTGATTCACAGCAGATCCAGAGAAAATGTAAAGAAAAAATAAACAAGCATGGGCTCCATTCCTTGTTTAACTATAGCACCCGCGTGGGCCAAGTCCCAGGGCATTACCATTTTCATGCGGGGTGCCGCCCACTGCACTGGAGACCACCACCTCCCCTGGTTTTTAAAGTACTATGCCAAGGTGCTGCAAGCCCTCCCCACAGCCCTAGGGACCACCACTTACTGAGGGCTATTATCCAATTCAATATACAGAGGCTGCATGTCCTCCTGCAGCCCCAGGGTCCAACAACCCCCCAGGGCTATTATCATATTGAATGCAGGTGACTGCCAGCCCCCACAGCCCCGGGGCAAACAGTTCTCACTTGCAGTAAGCAAAGTTTTCATCTGTCTTCCCTGCATGCAAATATGCGTGCAGGGAAACAGATGGAAATATTGCTCCTGCAAGCAGGTAGATGCTATTAAAAGCAGCTCCCTGGTTGGGAGCAGTGCCTGCTCCCACAGGATGTGAGGAGCCAGCTAGGACCACAGGGGCCCTGTCACTCTCTCTCGCTCTTCCATCCCATAATGGGATGGAAGAGAGAGAGCGAGAGAGAGAGAGAGAAGGAAAGAGAGAGAGAGAGAGAGAGAAGGAGAGAGAGAGAGAGAGAAAGAGAGAGAGAGAGAGTGAGAGAGAGAGAGAGTCATTGCAATGGTCTCTCCATGCAATGACTATGAAAAAAGGAAATAGTTATCTGTGACATAATGTTTAAGGTCACAGACCCTCAACCTGAAATTTGAAAGTTCTAGTCCAGGTGTGTCTGTGGTCATTTCCCTACTTTCATTTCTTTTAAACTTTAAAAGTTTAAGGTTGATACTAAAAGATGATTTCACTTTTTTTTTATTGACAAATACATTTTTCATTTCAATTTGTCCAGAAATATCTCATTCTAAGTATATCATTCATCAAAGCCTAAAAAACACTCTCTCTCTCAATTTCTTTTTTTCAATCTCTTTCTCCCACTCACACACTCACTCAGACCCTTATGGACCCACTCACAAACCCACGCAGAACCTCGTGCACCCACTCACAGCTCCACCCACACCCTCACACACTCACTTACAGACCCACTCTGACACTCACACACCTCGTCACAAATCCACCTCCTCAGACCTACTAAATGAAATTAGGAGGGAGTCTGTCATGGATCCCCACTCTGGGGACCTCCAACGCCTAGGGATAGCTCCTTCACTTCAAACTCCTGAGGAGCTCACCCTCAAGAGGTAGCTGTTTGCTTTTACGTGGGGGGCAGCTCCTGCCAAACAAAAGCAAACATAACTCGGCTTTCAGCAAGGGGAAGTGGTCAAACAGTTTCTGCTTGCTAAAAGGGGAGTGGGAATGCGGGGGCCTTGAGGCTCCCACCAGAGTCCAGATAACTGTAGACTAGGTGCCTGGGTACCCAGTAACGTGTGGCTGGGCCCTGGATTATAGGGTCCCTAGAGCTGAAAATGTGTCCCCCCTCCCTTTTGAAAAAAGTATTTGGAACTGGGCAGGTGGTGGTCCCATGGGCCTCAGGGTGGTCCGTGCAAACACCTACAAACTTTTAAAATGTAGCCCTGGGGAGGTGTTGCTCCCTGGAGCTGTGGGGGGGAATCTGTGCAGCCCCCTCATATATTTTTAAACATTGTTCCAGGGAAGTGGTGGTCCCTAGGGCCTGGGGGTTCATATGGGCCCTACTAAGTATTTTAATATGAAGCCCTTGGGAGGTGGTAGTCACAGGGGCACGGGGGGCCTATGCAGTCTTCCCTAAATATATATATTTATTGTTGCCCTCTTTACGCTCCAAAACCCTTTGGCTGTCCATGGCACTGAGTTTGGAGCTTAAAGGGGGTTGACTGCAGGGCCTGCCACAGGAAAGGCCTTGTGGCCAAACCTCATGATGCACAGCCAAAGGCCGTGCATGGTGTGGGGTTGGGTAATTATAGGGGGGGGGTTGGCCACATGACCAGTCTATATGGACAGGCCCTGCTGCCATCCCCTGTCGTGCACAGTGAAAGGCCATGCCTGGCTTGGGGTTGAGTAGTTATGGAAGTTTCCAAAGGCCATGCATGACTTGGGGATTGGGTGGTTATAGGGGATTGGCTGCAGAGCCTGCCCGCAGGCCAGGCCTAGCAGCCAATCCCCGCTGTGCTCAGCTGAAGGCCCGACCCTCTTTAACTTCTACATGCCTTCACTAGCCAAAATCGTAAGACAGTACAGACTAAACATTGTCTCCTATGCTGACAATACCCAACTGATCCTCTCCCTGACTGACAACCCATGAACAGCCAAGAGAAACTTCCACAATGATATGAGTGCAGTCACTGCCTGATGGAAGCCAGCTGCCTCAGGCTGAACTCGGACGAGACAGAGATCCTCGTATTTGGTTCCACTCCCTCTGCCTGGACAACTCCTGGTGGTTAGCCAGCCTAGGAAACACCCGCACTGACCACCACACATGCAACCTGGGCATCATTCTGGACTCCACGCTTTCCATGACCCGTCAAGTCAACGCCGTCTCATGAGCCTGCTCCCAGACCATGCATCTGCCCCAGAAGCTCTTCAAGTGAATCACCACTGAGACTAGAAGGATGGTCACCCATGCTCTGGTAAGCAGCAATTAGGACTATGGCAACGCTCTCAACACTGGCATCACAAAGAAGATACAAGCTAGGCTACATAGAATTCAGAATGCAGAAGTCAAGCTCATCCTAGACATCCCCCGCCACAGCCGCATCTCTGCCCACCTCAGAGACCTCCTCTGGCTTCTGGTCGACAAACGCATCACCTTCAAGCTACTGACTCACACCTACAAGGCACTTCATAACATCAGACCAAACTACCTCAGTCACCGTCTGACCTTTTACACTCCCACCAGGCAACTCTGATCCTCCCATGTTGCCCTCACCGCCATCCCAAGTACAGTTGGAGGCAAATCCTTCTCTTACCTCGCAGCCTGGACATGGAATGCTCTCCCACTCAACCTCAGACAGGCTGCATCACTGCAGCAATTCAGGAAGGATCTCAATCCTTTCCAAATCCTCTATTATTTCCTCTGTCTGTTCCGCAAAGGATAGTTCCTTCTTTCTTTGACTTCTTCTGATTTTCCTGTGTCTGATTGTACATTTTTTGGGTGGCCTCTGCCCATACTGCGTCCTCGGCCCCTGCCTTTTGATGTTTGTTGATCCAGACATATGATCTGCATTTCTTCCAACAGAGTTGTTCTGATATTTACATTGCCAGATTCTTCTCCTTCACTGATTTCAATATCTGATTCACTTATTGTTTCCGACATCGTTGGATTTTTTAGGGACTCATTCACTGTGAACAAGACTCCTTGGGGAGTTGAAACGCGTTGGTGGTTGTTAGTTTGGCATCAATAAACAGGCACTATTGAAACTTCATGGAGTGCAGTGAATACTTTTGGTGAATTGTATTCTTCGAGATTGGTCCTCTCCGTCACTAGCACCGGCAGTGGAGTGCACCACCCAGCAACCTTTAGACCATCCTTGTTTGAATATATATATATATATATATATATATATATATATATATATATATATATATATAGATATGCTACATCTATCAATTTGTAATTCCCATGGTTTGTGTAGTCGTAGGTGGTTTTGTATAGCAATAATAAACAACTTACTATAAATTAATCTTAAACCTTTGTTTAATTCATTGAATTGCTAGGATTCTTAAAAAAATATGTTCTAATCATAAAATGTTGTTTATTTTGGTATTAATTATTTCTTATATAAATGTCTTTTGTTTACATGTCCATAGTACTGCAGTAATTTCTCAATACTTTCTTGTGGAGTAGCGGAGAGTAGAGTGGAGCAGAGTGAAGCAGAGTGGCATAGAGTGCAGTGGTCTAGTGTGGTGTAGGGTTGAGTGGCATATAGTGAACAGAGTTTATTGCAGTGGAGTAGAGTGGTGCAGGGTAGGGTAGAATTGTATAGTGTGCAGTGGCATAGAGTAGAGTGGTGTCCTCTGCAGTGGCATTGAAGGCAGTGGCTACAGTGTAGTAGCATACAGTAGAGTTGTGCAGAGTAGAATGATGCAGAGTGGAGTGATGTAGATTAGAGTGGTGCAGAGTAAAGTAGAGTGATGTAAAGTGCTGTGGTTTAAAGTGTAGTGGTATCAAGTGCAGTGGTGCACAGTAGAGTAGAGTGACATAGAGTGCAGTGATATACAGTGCAGTGGCAGAGAGTAGAGTGGTGCAGAGTATACCACAGTGGCATAGAGTGTAGTGGTTTAGAGTAGAGTGAAGTAGAATAGAGTACAGCAGCATAGATCAGAGTGCCATAGAGTGGTACAGACTTGAGTAAAGTGGCGTAGAATGCAGTACAGTGGCATAGAGTAGAGTGGTGCAGAGTATAGTGGAGGAGAATGCAGTTGTGCGAGTACAGTGACACAGAGGGTAGTGGCATACAGTGCAGTGGCATAGATTGTAGTGTTGTAGAGTGGTGTAGAGTACAGAATAGTTGCATACAGTGCAGTGACATAGAGTGCAGTGGTGACCGTCCAGTCACACAGAGTAGAGTAGGGCACAGTAGAGTGACACAGAGGGAAATGGCATAGTGTAGAATGGTGCATAGTAGTTTAGAGTGATGTGGAGTGCAGTGGAATAGAGTACAGTGGTGCAGAGTACAGTACAGTGACATATAGTGCAATGGTATAGATTGCAGTGGCACAGAGTAGAGTAGAGTGACAGAGAGTGGATCAGAGTAAAGTGGCTTGTAGTTGCATACAGTTGAGTGGCATTGAGTAGAGTGTTTTCATGAAAAATTGGGTTCTAATCTTATGTTGTTTATTTTGGTATTCATTCTTTCATAACATTTCATTAGCACTGCTCTACTGTCTTGATAATTTCAAGTGGCGTAGAGTGGAATGCCATGGTGTACAGAGTAGGGTAGAGTGCTGTAGAGTGAAGTGGTGTAGAGTGCAATGGCATTGGGTAGAGTGGTGCAGAGTACAGTGGTGTAGAGTGGTGCAAAGTAAAGTGCAGTGGTAAAAAGTGCATTGGCATATAGTGCAGTCGTGTAGAGTGGTGCAGAGTAAAGTGGCACAGACTGCAATGGCTCAAAGTGCACTGGTGCACAGTTCAGTAGCATAGAGTAGAATGGTGCAGAGTACAGTGCAGTGGCATGGAGTGCAGTGGTGGAGTAGTGTGCAATGACATAAAATGTAGTGGTGCAAAGTGGAGTAGAGTGACATAGAGTGGCCTGGAGTTGCATCATAGATCATTGATAATTAATTTGTTTAAATGTCAATATTACCACAGTACTTTTTTGATCAGTGCTGATAGAAAGGAGTAGAGTAGAATGGCATGGTGTAGCGTGGCATAGAGTGGAGTAGAGTGGCATAGAGTAGAGTGAAGTAGAGTGGCTTGAAGTGGCATAGAATAGAGTAATGTGAAGTAGAGTGGCACAAAGTAGAGTTGTGCAGAGTGAAGTTGGGTGGCATAAAATAGAGTGGCATAGAGTAGAGAGGCATAGAGTAGGGTGGCAAGAGTAAAGTGGTGTAGAGTGCCATTGTATGGAGTGATGTAGTGTGGCGTACAATATAGTGTCATAGAGAGGTGTGGCATAGAGTACAGTGGTGTAAAGTAGAGTGGATTTACATAGATTGCAGTCAGATGGAATAGAGTGGTGCAGGGTAGAGAGCAGTGGCATGGAGTGCAGTGGTATAGAGTAGAGTAGATTGCTTACAATGCAATGGTATCGAGTGCAGCGGCAAAGAGTAGTGCAGAGTAGAGTGGCATATAGTGCAGTGGACTTGAGTGGTGCAGAGTAGAGTTGAGTGTCATTGAATACAGTGGCATAGAGTATAGTGGTGTACAGTGAAGTGTCAATCAGTGTAGTGGAATATGGTGGAGTGCCATAGAGTGCAGTAGCATAGAGTAAAGTAGTGCAGACTAGACTGGCACAGAGTGTAATGGCATAGATGGGAGTGGCATAAAGTGCAATAGCAAAGAGTGGAGTGGTGCAGAGTAGAGTAGAGTGGCATAGAGAGTAGGAGTGTAGAGTAGAATGGTGCAGAGCAGAGTACAGTGGTGTAGAGTGCAGTGGCATAGAGTACAGTGATGCAGCACAGAGTATAGTGAGGTAAAGTGCACTGGCATAGAGTGCAGTGGCATATGGTAGAGTGGTGCAAAGTAGAGTGCAGTGGTGTACAGTGCAGTGGCGCACAGTGCAGTAGCATAGAGCAGACTGGTGCAAAGAACAGGGCAGAGGCATAGAGAGCAGTGGCATAGAGTGGTGCAGAGTAGAGTGTAATGGCATACAATAGAGCGGTGTGCAATGCAGTTGCATACAGTGTGGTGGCAAAGAGAGGATTTGTGCAGGGTAGAGTGGCATAGACTGGAGTGGTGCTTAGTTGATTAGAGTGACATACAATGTAGTGGAGTATAGTGCAGCAGTGCAGAGTGGAGTAGAGTGGTGTAAAGTGCAGTGGAATAGAGTGGCTTGACGTGGTGTAGAGTAGAATGGCATAGAGTGCCATACAGTAGAGTGGTATAGAGTAGTGTGGCACAGAGTGATGTGAGGTAGAGTAGAGTGGCATATAGTAGATAGGTACTGCGTGGATTGGAGTAGGTAGAGTAATGTAGTGAGGCAGTGTGTAGAATGGAGATGAGTAGTGTAGCATAGACTGGTGTAGAGTGGAGTGGCATAGAGTAACATGGAGTGGTGTTGAATGGCATAGAGTAGAGTGGACTGGTGAAGAGTACCTGGGCATAGAGTGCAGTGGAACAGAGTGGTGCAAAGGGGAGTGCAGTGGTGTGGAGTGCAGTGGCATAGAGTAGAGTGGTTCAGAGTAGAGTATAGTGACAAAGTGTAGTGGTTTAGAGAACAGTGGCGAACAATGGTGCAGACTAGTGTAGAATGGCATATAGTGCAATGGGGTGGAGTGCTGTTCAGTAAGGTTCTAATTTGGCACAAAAGCAGTCAAACTTAACTTAGAGGCAATGTGTAAGGTGTTTAAGCAGCACACTAATAGTAATAAAGTGAAAACGCCACACAAGAGAAATCCAGTGCCTATTTAAAATAATAGGGAAAAAATTAAGAAATAAAATGACACCAAAATTACAAAAATCCAATTGGTCGAACTGGAGATATGCAGTTTTAAAGATTTAGATAAAAGGTAGTGCTAAGAGGCTCAAATCACCACCACAGGGTACCCTCCTAAAATGGCTGCCATCACTTCTTTGTTGATGTGATGGCAGCCAATCGCACTATGCTCTTACTCTTTCGTAGTGGAGTGTTTTGAATTGGAATGTCTCTCTCATACCATCTTCAATTTTTTCTTAAACCCCACCTGTTTTAGAAAAAATGATTCCCCAATCTCCATCCAATCCCCTTGCTCCCTCCCACATTTACAAGAAAACAGTAAACCTACATGTGCAGATAAGTCCTCCACCAGTGAAGTGATCTCCACACAGAAAAAACCTGTAGGTTTGTGAGTTGCATTTTGCTCAAGTATGTAGTGCTACCAGAGTCCTACTTTGCATACTAAAAAGTTCAGTTTGTGAACCGGCCCTTAATAGATATCTGGAAATTCATGTCCCCAAAAACATATAAATTCAGCCTCCATTAAGCCTGTTCAAGCCCCCTCAATTTTTTCAGGTTATATTAACATCAAACAATAATCTTAATTTAACACATTAACTTTCTCTTTGTGAATTTTATTCTAAATCTTTAACCAAATTACATCATCTGATGAATACATTAATGTAAACTCAAAGAATGCAAGAAAAACATAGAAAACTATAGTAATCGTATATGCCAAAGTGTTCCAAGATTCCATTCCCTACTAGTTTTAATTAACGTCCTTGAAGATTGATGAAAGAATGATAGAGCTAATGGTCACATGGAATGAAATCAGTGTCAAACCCTTTTATTTAACACTTGTGCATACCATTCCTGCCTTTCTCTAATCTCCCCATTTTATTCTATAATTTTCACCTCTCAACATTGGATTGACTTATCATTGGACCATTAACTATCCAATTTGTCTGATGTTGTATCAACATTCAGACCCTCATTATGAGTCTGCTCAGCGGTCCAGCCTCTGGCACCGACATGTTGCCGCTGGTCGACAGCCTGGTGGTGCTGGCAGTTTTAATCCACCAGGGCAGCACTGCAAGTAGCGCTGCACTGGGGATTACGAGTCCCCTCTCTGTCGGCTTTTGCAAAGGCTTGCGGAGAAGGGGTGCCAGGGGCCACTTGGCATGGCCAGTGCAGGGACTCCCATGGACAGCCCCATCGTGCTTTTCACTCCCTGAATTACAGGCAGTGAAAAGCGTGATGGGTGCTGTCACACCTGACACACCGCAACATTGCGGATGGCTTGATTACGAGCCAGCGGGAATGTTGTGGCCTGTTTGCCGCTGGGTCAGCGGGAAACTCAGAATAGGGCCAGCGAGTGGAAAACCGGAGTGGCGGTTTTCCAGCCCAAGAAGTTTGGCGGGCGGCCTCCGCTACCCACCTAACTCATAATGAGGGCCTCAGTGCTTCTCGTTTAAGATGTGATGAAGAACTGTGTGGATAGACAATTACAATCATGACTATATAAAAGTTATATAAGTTCACTTTTCAGGCATGAGCATTGTGAGCTATGCTCTCCAGAATTTTTACAGCAAAGCCATTCTGTTCAAATCTCATCATAAACGATTGAGGGCAAATATGTAATGTCTGTCATTTGGGCCCTGTCCTCCATTGTTTATTATTTAAACTTAGTTGCAGCTATTCCTGTCAGATTATGCTTCCAACGAAAGTTTAGAAGGAGTCTATTCTAATTTGTGAATGTACATTTAATACTTGAAAGACAAGCATTAAGAATGCATTTTCAGTTGTAGGCAGATTATTAGACACTTTGCACCTCATTTAATAAGAAGTGGTGCACCGCAGGGCTGCACTGCGTCACTTCAGAAATGCAGGGATGCACCATATTTAATACAATATGGCACACCTCTGGGTTTTCCCTAACGCTGGTGCTAAAATTAGCTGCCTAGCGCCAATGCAGGCACCCTTGTACCATATTGCTAGGGTGCCTACATTGCAGGAAATTATTGTTGATGTGTAGGTGCCCTTCCCTGCACATAAACAATCAATAATGGCGATTTTCTAGTCCTACTTGTGCTGCACAACGCAGCGCACATAGGAGTAGCAAATCATCAATTTTTAATGATTATTTATTTGCAGGAAGGGACACCTTCCTGCACATAAACAATCATTAATGGCATTCTCCCCTTTCTATGTGTGCTGCAGAATGCAGCACGCAGCACACATAGGAAAAGAAAAAACGAGGAGAAATAAAAGTATTTCTCCTCGCTGCACATGCTAACGCCACCCATGGGGGTGTTGTTGGTTTTTGGCACTCCCTCAGGTTTATGAATCCTTGTAAATCTAGGGCAGCTTAAAAATGTACAGCAACACCCATTGCAATACAGCTGCAAATTCTGTACAGTCTACATCAATTGGACAGTTACAGTATATCAGAGATAATATTTTTCTTTCAGTAAACACATAACATATCATGTAATGTACCATTGCCAAAGAATAAGCAAAAAATATATATAAAACCCACATTTTACCTATGTTATACCCTTTAACGTAAAATTCACTACTAAAATCCACATTATTTCATTTAAAGTACTAGCTCACTTTGAAGTTCCTGTTTTTTAAAACAATTTTTACCTCATTCTTCCTTTTCTAAACAGTGCCCTCATGGTTTATAAACCCTTTATAAAACGTTTTATGTATAATTTATGGAGTGGCATATGATTACTTAGTTGTGAGTCAAACAGTCACCATATCATTTAAAGTGTATGGCTTTTAAATAGAGAAAAGATATACTACCAAAACCCACATTCTGTTCTCTAAAGTGCTGGTACGGTTTAAAGTCCCTGGTTTTCCTAAACCATGCCCGCCCCAGAGGCGGGTTTATGAAAACATATCTGTATAATCTACAAAAATAACAAGTGCTTTCTTACCTGTCTGCTCCTATATAGACCTCCAAAAGTGATGGTACTAACTAAAGTGCATATTCGCCTTGGCCTTTTTCTAAGCCTTCTGCGAAAATTCAACTGCAAAACTAACCCATACTTTACAAGGTCGCTACACTTTATAACCCGAGCATGGAACCAATATTCTGTCACTGACTTTTCTCATCTTGCTAAGTCATTACCCCACAGTGAGACTGGCTGAAGGTTCCCATAGATTTGTAATAAAAGAGCAGGGCACAACTGCTGAAATCAGTGCTTTAAGAGGTAAAATAGAAGTGCACGTACTCACTTCTTAGAGTGCCTTTTTGCTCTAGAGACAGTAGTTTAAATGGGTAGGGACTGTTCGGTACTGAGTACCTGAACGTCTTTAATTTGGAAGGAAAAGTACCGGCACTTCTCAGCAGCAAAAAGGTATTATAGTTAGTGAGTACTTGCGCTTCTATGTTTCCATTTAAACCACTGTCTAGAGAAGTGGCGCTACTCTTCCATTAAATTCATTGGAGCAGTGCGGAGAAGTGCAGGTACTCCCCTTTTCAAATTAAAGAAGTGCATGTACTCAGTACTGGACAGTACATGCCCATTTAAAGCACTGGCTGAAATATAAAAATAAAATGGTGCACTTTTTTTCCCTAAGCTGAGGTGCGACGAGGGTGTAGATTCAACCACGAGCCTTACCCTCAAGGAAATCTGCCCACAAAACTGTAATCAATATTCAGTCACTGCTTGGTACAACCAAAATACATGTTCCCAATTGCCTACTCCATTGCATTTAAGACATGTATTATTGGTAATGTCGAACATTTTATTAAGCCTGTTTCCCTTTTATAACTATATTCTCAATAACGGGAGAATTCTTCTGGCCACGTCCCTTGTACCAATAACTAAAGGAACCGTTACCTTTACCCTTCTTTAAAATGTGCTACTAACCCCATTGATTGATACATTTCTAATAAGAAGAGGGTGTTGAGAATAAAGACAATAGGCCAGATGTATGAAAAAGCCCTTTGCAATTCGGAAATAGCGATTTTTAAGAAATTGCTATTTCTCAGTCGCAAAAAGCAATGAATCAAATTTGAGATTCGGTAATAGCGATTTCTTAAAAATCGCAAATGCTATTACTGAATCGCAAATTGCGACACAGCCCCCATTCGCATCTATGGCCCTGTCGGACCATATTTGTGAATATTTAGCATCTCCTAAATTGCGGATTCCTAACTGGAATTCGCAATTTTGGGAAATGCAAAGTCCAGGGTGCTGGGGGCCTAATGCCCCCTCTGCTGCACCCCAAAACATTTTTTAACAACATGTAAGGTGCACACATGCCAAAAGGGCATGTGTGCTTTACATGTAAATTTTATAAATGCATTTTAAATGCATTTTTAAAATTTGCACATGGTTACCACCAAGTTCAACTTTGTGGTAACAGCAATTCCTTAATGCCCAATTCGCATTAAGGAATTGCTTCATACATGTACTTTAGAAATCGTAAATAAGGATTCTTTATTTGCGATTTCTTATTTAGAGAGTCGCACTTTGCGACTCTCTAAACAGGGTCGCAATTTTAAGGAATCATTGCATTGAAAAATGCCTTTGATACATTCTGAAAGGGCTTTTTGCATAAAAAAACGGGCATTCGCCCCATTTGCGAATGCAAAAAGCTTTGATACATCTGGCCCAATATGTCTTTAAGAAAAACTGAAAAAGGGGGATATCTCTGCTTCAGATATTGGGCCACATGTATGACGCAATTTTGCAAAAGTGCGGAATGAGGCAGCTCCCTTGTGACCCATTTGTGAATCACGAACAGTGTAGTTAACACTGTTGTATATTTTGTTTTGCAACTCTCAATGTGCGATTCGCAAGAAATCGCACACTGTGAGTTGCAAAACAAAATGGTTATGGATCTGGGCCTTAATTGTGTGCGCATCCATAAAAATTCTCTACTTTTTCAACATCAATATTCTTCCATCTAATGATGGTAATGGAAGAGAGATGGTGTAATAAGTGCTTACCATATACCAGTGGCATCCCAGCATGAATAGTCAGAATTGAAAAAAAAGCTGTAGTCAATCAGCCCAAATTGCCTGTTAAGATTCATACCTCACTTTTTTGGGTTCTTTTAGTTTCCTTATTGCCCAAGACAAGCTAGTAAAACCATAGGTACGGAGAATGTTTACAATAATAAAATTGTCAAACTGAGAAAAACGCATCAAAAACCTTCTAATCTGCAGTGAAGAAGTCAAATAACAGAGAGTGAGATTTAAGAGGGCAACCCTGCCCTCAGATCTTGTTAGTACAAAATGTTAAGACTGGCCTTGGGGGTCTTATTCCCCGATATAAACAATGACAAACTATTACTCAAAACAATGACCTTCAACTTACAAGGGACATTCAAAAATAGAAGAGTCAGAGTGAACATTTTGATTAAAGAGATCCATCCTATCTCGGAGACATTTCCGGACAACAAAAAATAATATATTTTGGACAGTAAAAGAGCATAATTCAAACAATAAATATCAAAGACTGAGTCAGAGTAAAATACCCCTAGTTAGTTTTGGGGGATTTGACTGTAACTGGCCCTATTTTCCAATGTTAAAAATATCAGGGGTTGCATTACATAAAAGCGATTCAGATTTAGATTAATTAATTTTATATCCCCCAAGTCTAATGTATGTGTATATTGCTTTGTGAGTGACAGCTACACCAGATTTGCAATCTTGAGAGGCCTGAGCACCAGGCATATTTAAACACAAAAAGAGTCATATGGTCCCCTCTCAATTTGCGACCCTGGAACTTCTACTGGCCATGCATACACTCACACTGCACTGGCACTCTGCTCCCCTCATAGAAGCTTGGAAGTGGGCAGTAAGTACATGAGGAGGGGCTGATGAGTAGGCGCTCTGCGTTGAGGAGCTTCCCACCCTCCAAAGACAGCCAATTTCGCACCATTGTGCCACAATACTCGCAGTTTTTTTAACAGCCTATGCATCATGACACCAGGACACCTTAGAAGACTGACAGACAACTGAAGCCCATTCTGTTTTCTTGACCGTCCCTCCGGTGGTTTTGTCAGCATATCAGCTGACTGCTGGCCCTTGCTCATGGAGTAGGCCTCCCATCTGATCCTAAAACCACTTAGTGACACACCCAGAAGTGGCACCTCTCTCAGGCACACACCCTACTCCACCCACCGCCAGCAGAGGAGTGACAACAACGATGGCACAGCCCGCCCACAGGCCGAAAGAAAGGCCCAACCCGCCCATCAAATAATGAACCACTAGACCGCCGTCAGTTCCGGGGCGGGAACCACCACCATGCCAAGCCAGGTGAGAACGAACCAAAAATAAGGAAACACTCACCGGAGGCCAACACTACATGCCGAAGCAAACATGGATAGGGAGCTGCAGATCATGCCAGCCCTTCTCCTTGCCATATACCTCCACAACCAAGACCACCGACATAGACGACAACGGTAAGTACCTCAACCTACGAAACAAGGGAAGAAAGGGCACAGTTACATACCCACCCACTCCACCCACCCCGCAACGCACCCACAACCCTTCACAGCAGCACAAGCCATACACCCCACAGCAAGAGGGACTTACCCAACACAAAGCAAATCCAACTTGTCCAAAGTACATCCATGTGCCCCACACCCACAATGAAACGAGAGACCAGGGATCCAGTGTGTGCCCCCAAAACACAGGCCACACATTAACTTTTAATTCAGCTCTCAGAGCAAACGAATTGTAAATAAGGCCAATGGCCAGTGCATAGTGCTAGAAGTCCCATGGGCCACAATGTCCCCAACCTGACTCCCACAAGTGCTACGGTACTTCACCTCATAGGGGCAACAATGGGGCATCCACGCACCTCAGGGAACAGGGGCAAGGGGTTGTGGGGGGGGGAGGATTTACGATGGGGCTTGGATTTGCGTTCGGAAGGTGGAGGGGGTTTGGGTTTGGCCTTGGAAGGTGGAGGAGTGTGCTTGGGCCGGGTGGAGCCAGATTGAATAGGCTCAGCACGGAGCTTCTTCCTCTCTGGGGAAGGGGCACGGGAATGTGAAGGGCGGACAGGGGCAGGCTGTGACTTGGAAGGAGTGGATAGGGCAAGGAGGTGTGCACGTTTAGGGACGAGACGGGGTGGGCCAGTGGGTTGGAATAGGTCAGCACGGGAGAGGAAACTTTTTTGGGTGCAATTGGGTTGGGCCTGGAGGAAGGCGTGGGAGTGGAGGTAGAGGGTGTGGTCGTAAGTGGTGTGGAGATGCGTGTTGTGGGTGCAGGTGACTGTGGGTGCTGAGGTGTGGTGGATGTGTGACGGGTGGGTGTTTTGGTGTGTTTGTGTGTTTTTGGAGGGGGGTGGACACAGTTGGACCAGACAGGCTGCAAGTGTGAATGTATGTTGTTTGGGTGTCTGCAAGTCTGGTGAGTGTGCGGCATGTGTCAACCAATGTAGTTGTGGTGAGTGCAGGTGTGGTGTCTGGGGTATATGTATGGATGTGTGCTATTGTGGTGACTGCAGGAATAGTTCAGCAACAGTGAATGAAGGTGCAGGTCGTGGGGGTGTGTATGTAGAGGGGACAGACAGGGGGGCTGAAGAGGTTGGCACACTGGGAGAAGTGGATGTTGCTGTGTGTGCATGTGTATGTTGGCTGTGTGAATGCTTGTGGTGGGAGGTGTGGTGCTTGTGTTTTGACGTGTGCTTCTTGTGTGTTGAGGTGTGTGCCTGTGTGTCAGATTGTGTGCTTTGGACGGGTGAAGAGAGTGGGGTGCTGGAAGGGGTAGAGGAGGTTGGAGGGGAGACGGAATGACCAGGGACACTGGCTGCCGTCAAAGAGGAGGCCAGAGCCTGAAAAGATCTCTGTAGGCCAGACACGGCACCGTGAATGCCATCCAGATAGGCATTGGTCTGCTGCATCTCTGATGCTAGCCCCTGGATGGCATTAACACTTGTTGTCTGCCCTACAGAGATGGTTCTCAGGAGGTCAATAACCTCCTCCGTGAGGGCAGCAGGGCTGACTAGGGCAGGGGAGGAGGTGCCTGGGGTGAAGGAGACGCCCACCCTTCTGGGTGAGTGGGCACGGGCAACTCAGTGGGGAGCAAATGGGAGGGCAGTGATGGAATGGGGGTGGCGGAAGATGACACAGTAGGTGTGGGCCCACTAGGGTCCGCCACTGCCAGGGAGCCCCCCATCAGAGGAGGTATTGAATTCACTACCTTCAGTGGTAGTTGCCTCCCCCGTGGTACTCCCCTCACCCTTCAACCCACTGGTCCCCTTGGCGTCGGATGACTCTGCCTCAGAGGAACTGTGGGCTGCTGCAGCCCCCACTCGCCGGTGCCTCAGCTCACTTGCCAGGTGATGCTGATGTGCACAGACAACACAAGAGAACAGGTATGGGGAGACAAAAAAGCAGAGACATTTGAAAATAGCTGAATGGAGTGAACATAGTGGTTCATATGTACACCCACCCAGAAGACTCTCCAACAGGCAGCACCTACCGCTATACCGATGGCTATTCCCCTGACTAGTGCCCAGAACCCTGCTCTACAGCCATTCCCCAAACAACTTAAGGACCCAGCGTGTAGGAGGCATGACCAAAACACCCCTACTCCTCACGGGGGCCATAATGTAGATGGACATCAGTCAGAGTCTCTGCAACTAAGCAGCATAAACCTGAATGCACACACAGACATCCAACAAGGGTCAAACATATGGTATGTGTATTCACCCCCTTGTGACTGCTGTGCAGCCTTCAAGCTCCCACCCAGGTCTGGGTACGCCACCGCCATGCGTAGCATTAGGGGGGTCAGTGCCCGACGGGCACCCCTTCCCCGTTGGGAGGACTTCCCCAGCTGGGCCTCGCAGATTTTTCACGCCGAGCGCCGCAGATCCTCCCACCTCTTCCTGCAGTGGGTGCTCCAACGGTTGCAGACCCCCAGTATCTGCATCTCCTTGGCGATGGCATGCCAAAGTGCCCTCTTCTGGTGAGCGCTTACCTAAAAGGGACACACAGAAATGTAACACAGAGGTCAGGCACTGGCCAAACATATACACCTGGCTATACGTCTACTAGGGGACGGGCAGTACAAACGGACTAACAGCACACACACATGCAGCATGTCAGGAACCGTGGCCCTTCCAGGGTCAGAGGTGCACACATGTATGTAGCCAACACCAACCATTACACACATCCATGGCCCCCAATCCTCCTACTCACCTGTACCTCTGGCTGTACAGGGGCAGGACCCCGTCCACAAGCTTCTCCAATTCCTCTTGGGTGAAAGACCAGAGGCAGGACACAGCAGTATACTCAGTGGAGTACCTGCTTGCACGAGATCAGGGAGTCAAGTGAAGTTGAGGTGATGAGTTTGCGTACGCACTGCAGTGGTGTGCACCTTCACCGCCGGGATTCCCCATTGACATCAATGTTAACCAATAAAATTGTGCACGGCAGTAAACAACCCTGGTACGTCAACCGCTAGCGGTATGAGGTCACTTCCACAACGACAGTTCCGGATTACATGGGGCAGACATTTTGGCAAAAAGTACGGATTTGGAAAACTCCCATCAGCACAATGCAGGCCCTACTGTTCCCCAAACACACATAGGCATGTGACAATGAACACTACCTCACCTGACAAGCCCTGATCTATCACTGTGGTCAAGTTGATGTTATGTCATGCACATTATGCACTTGTGTCACGACAATCAAGCCAGCAGTGCTCAATGACTGACAATGTGTGCCCATGTATGTGTGTTCCCCACACGTGTTTCCAACTCCTCCTAGATACAGATGCTTGTGGTGAGGAAAGTTCAGATCACTTGTGGATTTGCGGACCATGGTGGAGTGTAACATCATTATCAATTACAGACTTACCCGTGCAACTATTCTTGAACTTTGTGCATTACTGGATCCTGCACTGATGCCGGCAAATCGTAATCAGCATGCCATCCCTACTGAAGTGCAGGTGCTCTCTGCACTCCATTTCCTGGCCACGGGCTCATTTCAAGTGTCAGTGGGCATGGGTCCTGGTTTTTCACAGCCAATGTTTAGCATTATACTGACAAGATTCCTGAATGCATCTGTACGGCATCTGCAGTCCTATGTGAGGTTTCCCCAAAGTACTGACCTCCTTGCCATCCAGTCTGACTTCTATCCCTTTGCGAACATACCCCAAGTGATAGGTGCCATCAATTGCACCCACATAGCTATCATTCCCCCAAGAGTCAGTGAACAGGTCTACAGAAACCTGAAGAACTTTCACTCCATGATCATTCAATTGGTGTGTACTGCAGACCAGTACATCACAGATGTGAATGTCATGTTCCCTGGTTCAGTTCATGATTCATTTGTGCTGAGGAACAGTAGTGTGCCACAGCAGATGGAACAACTACAAGAGGACAGAGGGTGAATCATAGGTAGGTGTTTCAGTCACTTATTGCCACCTTGCACACAGCCAGCCTATCTGCCTCTGAGGCTTGTCATTTTAAGTTGTGTTGTTAACCTTTTAATAGGTGATTCTGGCTATCCCAACTTGCGTTGGCTCCTGACACCAGTGAGGAATCCTGGAACAGATGCAGAGAGGAATTACAATGAGTCCCATGGACGTACTAGGAGGGTGATAGAGCACACAATAGGTCTCCAGAAGGCTAGATTTTGTTGTCTACATATCTCTGGCGGTTCCCTGGCCTATGGGCCTGAGAAGTTGTGTAGAATAGTGGTGGCCTGCTGCATGCTGCACAATGTGGCTGTGAGAAAGTCTATCCCCCTCTTGGAGGAGGAGGGTGCTGTATATCCAGACCAGCTTCCTCAGAGAGGGGACGAAAGTGATGGTGATGATGAGGAAGGGGAAGATGTAAATTCCAGGACCCCACTACCCCACTGACACAACTCTACTTCCAGTAACTATGTGGGACAATTGGATGAGATTGATGTCTGTGCATCATACTGTCAAGTGTGCCTTGTCATCTAAGGGGGAGTGGGGTTGGAATATACTAATTGCCACTGTGTCCAGGTCTGCATAGGACAGAATACAATTTAGGGTCGTTTTTAGGCACAACAACATGAAAGGCGAGTGGTGCATTTCATGTTACGCAGATACAAATAAAGGAGTTATCAACCAGTTGCATCCATACTTCACTTTGTTCACACATAATGACAGGGGACATTGTAACAGGTGTGATATGTGTTTTATTTGGTGCAGGGATAAAATCGTGCAAATTATAGTGATGGCAGTGGGTCAATGGTGGTTATCCAAAATGGCAATATGGTGGCAGGATGGTTGTCAGTATTGGTAGGTCCATCCATTCGAACATGAGTTTTTAATTATTGTTAGCACTGTTTGGTGGTTGGTTGAGTGGGATATTTGGTGGACAGTTTTTTGCAGAGTCACTTCTTAGAGGGCGCCTTGTTCTTGGCAGGTGGTCCTGTCCCATATCTTGGCATGAGGGTCTGTTTGGGTGACTGTTGTTGGCCTGTAGGGGATGAGATGGATGTCACCTGTGTTTCCTCAGAGGGTAGTACATGTGAAGTTGGTGCTGATGCTCTTATTGTCTGGTCTGACTCCTGTGCTGTAGTGGGGGCTTCCTGTTCTGTGTGGGCCTCAGGCTGTGTTTGGACAAGCTGCTGCAGCACACCTGCTATGCTGGCCATTGTGGCATTGTGCAGATTCCACTGCTCCATGGCCTCTTGGTGGTGTGCTTGCTGCATCCTCTGACTCTGCTCCAGGGTGGATACTATCTGGGCCAATCTGTCCTGGGTATGGTGGTAGGCTCCCAGGACCTCAGAGATCAAGTCCTGGGCTGCAGCATCCATCCTGTTGCCTCCCCCCTGGGCCAGTGATGCCCTCCCACTGGGCCTAGCCCCTGTGCCTCTGTCCCCTGCACAGGTCTGGCGGTACCACTTGTAATGGTGCCATCATCTTCCTGTCTGTTGGTAGGGGGGCTGTGGTCTCTGTACCTGTGTTCCACCAGTCTGTGGCCTGGATATACAGGTGTGGGGATGGTTGCCCTGGGCTGATGTTATTGGCTAGGTGGTAGAGGTGTCTGTGGTATCCTGGGTGGGGCTGCTGGATGGTGACAATCCAGGAGTGTGTGAGGGGCCAGCCTGCTCATCAGTGTCCAGGGTTCAATCCCCAGTGTCCTGTGAGGTGCCTCTGTCTCCCTGTGGGGCACTGCCACTCCTTGTCTTGTCCGTCAGGATGGCATGGGTGGTGGTGCCTGTTGGGGGAAATGGACATGTCTGTTACATTTGCAAGGTCAGATGGGGGGCAGGCGCCTGAGTAGGTTTGTGCAGCTTACACACTTTGAGGCCATGCAGGATTCTGTAGTGGGGTTAGCATTGGTTTTGGCTTAGGATGTTGAGGTGCATTGTGGTGTTATAGGCCATTGTGTTTCCTTGCAGGGGTGGGTGGGTGTGCACAGGAGGAGGGATGTGGGCCTGTTAGTGGGTTTGTGGGCATGCAGCAGTAGTGGATTCAGTGCCTGTGGGCTGGGTGGGGTAGTGGTCCTGGTGGTTGTTGGAGGGGTAGGGTGGTGCATGCATTACAGGTGGGATGGATATGGGGTAAATGTAGACGACTTATCCGAGTCCATTCCTCCAGTAAGTCCAGTGAGGCCCTCACGGTGCAGGATGGCCAGTACCTTTTCCTCCCAGTCAGTGTAGTCAGGTGGTGTTGGTGGAGGTCCTCCCCAGTCTTTTGGACTGAAATGTGGTGCCTGGATGCCATGGCCCTGACCTTCCCCTGCAGGTCGTTCCATCTCTTGCGGATGTCATCCCCGGTGCATGGATGGTGCCCCACTGTATTGACCCTGTTGACAATCGTCTGCCATAGCTCCATCTTCTTGGTGATGGGTGTGTGCTGCACCTGAGCCCTGAATAGTTGTGGCTCAACCTTCAGGATCTCATCCACCATGTTCCTTACCTCCCTTTCTGTGAAGCTTGGGTGTTTGGGGGGTGCCATGGTGAGTGTTGTGAATGGTGTCTGGTGTGGTTCTCGGTGAGGGTGCTCTTCTGTGGTTGGGTGTAGGTATTGTGGATTGTGGCGTTCGGTGTCTGATTCGGGTAATCTCTGTCTTCGTTGGCCTACTTTCATTGCAATGGATTGTGGGGTGTGTCTGTGAGTGGTTTATGGTGTTGTGGATGTGTGTCAGGTGTGTGGGTTTCTAACTTATCCAATGTGTGCACTTCTTACTGTTGGGTCCACTTGCCGCCTGTGGAGGTCTGCACCGCCGATGGTCGTTCGGCTTCCACTGACCGCCAAGGTGATTTGTGCATCATTATTTGGAGGGCGGGGTGTGGGTGTGCTCGGAGGTGGCGGGGTGGGACGTCCAGCATTTCCGCCGACAAGGTCCTGGCAGAGAATGGTGGACTGGTGATTTTTGTCGGATTCAGATGTTTGGTTCATTATATGGCGGGTTTCTGTTCACCGCCAATGGCGGTTGTTAGACCTGACAGCCTTAGGGTGGTCACCCCTAACTTTTTGCCTGCCTCCCTCCACTTTTTGGACACTGTTTTTGCTGGCTTTTAGACTCTGCGCACTTTACCACTGCTAACCAGTGCTAAAGTGCATATGCTCTCTCCCTTAAAACATGGTAACCTTGAATCATACCTGATTGGACTATTAATTTACTTATAAGTCCCTAGTATTGTGCACTCTATGTGCATAGGGTCTGTAGATTAAATGCTACTAGTGGGCCTGCAGCACTGGTTGTGCCACCCACTTAAGTAGCCCCTTTTCCTTGCCTCAGGCCTGCCATTGCAAGGCTTGGGTGTGCAGTTTCACTGTCACCTCGACTTGGCATTTAAAAGTACTTGCCAAGCCTAAACCTCCCCTTTCTCCACATATAAGTCACCCCTAATGTGTGCCCTAGGTAACCCCTAGAGCAGGGTGCTGTGTGGGTGAAAGGCAGGACATGTACCTGTGTAGTTTACATGTCCTGGTAGTGTAAAACTCCTAAATTTGTTTTTGCACTACTGTGAGGCCTGCTCCCTTCATAGGCTAACATTGGGGCTGCCCTCATACAGTATTGAAGTCGTAGCTGCTGATCTGAAAGGAGTAGGAATGTCATATTTAGTATAGCCTGAATGGTAATATAAAATCCTGCTGACTGGTGAAGTTGGATTTAATATTACTATTCTAGAAATGCCACTTTTAGAAAGTGAGCATTTCTTTGCACTTAAATCTTTCTGTGCCTTACAATCCACGTCTGGCTGGGCTTAGTTGACAGCTCCTTCTGCATTCACTCAGACACACCCCAAACACAGGGTACTCAGCCTCACTTGCATACATCTGCATTTTGAATGGGTCTTCCTGGGCTGGGTGGGTGGAGGGCCTGCTCTCACACAAAGGACTGCCACACCTCCTACTGGGACCCTGGCAGACAGGATTGAACTGAAGGGGGACCTGGTGCACTTCTTAGCCACTCTTTGAAGTCTCCCCCACTTCAAAGGCACATTTGGGTATAAAACAGGGCCTCTGCCCTACCTCATCAAACACTTGCTGGAGAAGAAACCTGAACCAGAAACTACATCCTGCCAAGAAGAACTGCCTGGCTGCTCAAAGGACTCACCTGTCTGCCTTCTACAAAGGACTGCTGCCTTGCTGTTGGCCTGCTGCCTTGCTGAACTCTTGTCTGGCTGTGAAAGTGCTCTCCAAGGGCTTGGATAGAGCTTGCCTCCTGTTCCCTGAAGTCTCAGGACCAAAATGACTTCTCTTTTTCACTTGGACGCTCCGTGCGCCGAAAGGTTCGACGCACAGCTTGTTCCACGGCGAGAAAAACGCCGCACACCGACGCTGATCGACGCGACGCCTTCGGGACGACCGGAACTTTGACGCACGGCTTCGCAAGGACAACGCCACCCGAGCTCTAGAGGAGAAATTGATGCGATGCCTGCCGTGAGATCGTAATTTCGACGCGCAGCCCAGCAGAACGACACGCAGCCGGAAAACAAGCAGGAAAATCCACGCACAGACCCGGGACATCTGGTAATCCCTGCGATCCACAGAAAGAGACTGTCCGCGTGCCGGAAAACGACGCACGACTTCCCCGCGTGAAAAATAACGACGCAAGTCCGTGTGTGCTGGGGAGAAATCGACGCACACACCCTTTTTCCACGTATCTCTTCTTCTGTGGCCCTCTGAGGAGATTTTCCACTCCAAACCAGGTACTTTGTGTTTGAAAGAGACTTTGTTTGCTTTTTAAAGACTTAAGACATTTTATATCACTTTCCAATGATATCTCTACAAATTCACATTGCAACTTTATTTCGTTTTGACCTACAATTATCCTGATAAATATTATATATTTTTCTAAACACTGTGTGGTGTATTTTTGTGGTGCTATAAGTGGTATTGTATGATTTATTGCACAAATACTTTACACATTGTCTTCTAAGTTAAGCCTGACTGCTCGTGCCAAGCTACCAGAGGGTGGGCACAGGATAATCTTGGATTGTGTGTGACTTACCCTGACTAGAGTGAGGGCTTTTGCTTGGACAGGGGGTAACCTGACTGCCAACCAAAAAAACCATTTCTAACAGTGGTCTTCTGTTCACCGTCGCCACGGCGGTCAGCGGTGTTTACGCCGTGTTCATAATGACCGCCTTAATCTGTGCTATACATCTTGAACTCCTAATCAAGTGCAAAGATTGCAGAATATGTGCTCCATGTGCTTCATATGTTGCATATGATTAGGATTTAAAGAATCCAAACTTGGAATGGGAAGAAAGTTAAAATCACCCCTAAAAATCGATATTCAGTGGAGATAACATAACTCCCGTTGTATTTTCGGAAGAGTCTTAATGTTATCATGAATTGGACTATAAGAAGAACCAATATTATGCCTCATATTTTGAGCCAGTACAGGAACTTTTACACAATGCCCCTCTTCATCGATCACTGAAGGCAAGCAGGTAACATGCTTTTTTACAAACAACCACTGCTGTACCACTTTGTGGTGTTCTTGTCAGTGAAAGGAAACACTGTTTTACACAGGGACAATTTGTTTTGTTTGTCTCTTTAATCCTGATAAAATGTGTTTCTTGAAAAAGAATAATTTTAGGATTAAACTGTAACAAACTCAAAAGGATATCTCTCTTGCGCCTGTTATTCAGAACATTTACATTACGACCAAATACAACTAATTCCATTTAATCTTTTCTCTCTTTTCTTGACCCCTTTTAATAATGAGAATTCACATATTAAGTACTCCAACACACCACAAGGCATGGCAATAGGCACAAAGGGCTTCAGCCATATTGTACTGTCCTGGGGAAACTGTGTGGAGGAAAAAATGCTTCCCAGCACACAAACCCCCTTTCAACATTCCCCCACCAAACACACTCCATCATCTTTTTCCCTTCCCTCACCCCATGCTCCTAAACTCTGGAAGCTAAGAGCAATCAATACTCAGTTCATATAGTGCATTCTATCTGCACCAGCAGCTGCGGGAAGCTATCATTCAACATCATTTGGACCGCTCCTCCTTCTGAGGCAATAAATTCTCTGCTGGGTCCATGAATATGTGAAATTGCTTACCCATAGAAATTTCACTTAAGCAGGGTGTAACAATTGTGCATGTGCTCCATTAGCTATAAAGGTCTCAAAGAAGTGTATCAATTTCCCTTGCCTTCTGGAGGTTTTATATACTTAATCTGGAAAAACTTTAAAGGAGAAGTCAATACCCAATTTCACAGATTTCAAATGGATAGCTTTCCTAAGAATGTGCTCTTGAATTATGAAATCTTGAAAGTAGATTATAATAGTCCGTGGTTTTGCATTAGCTTTTAGCAACTACGAGGGGAACCCCATGTGCTCTGGTAATTAAAAGATCAGAGTATGAGCCCAAAAAAACATGATTAGACAGAAGCTTAGATACTTCTTCAATATGATCTTTGTTTACTCAGAATCCCACAAGTCTTAATTTCACATGACTGGATCTGTTTTCAAATCCTCTAATTTATACTTATATCAGTGCATGTCTTTGAAAAGCTCGGATGCAGTTTCAGAGTCAGAACACTGAGCATCCTTCACATTTTTAATCCTTTGTTCAGCCCCTGTACTTACTAATGTTTACATTCTGACAGCCCCTAAGGTGTCCTGAGCTGAGGTGACCCATGCCTTTAGAAATCCTCCATCTTGAGTTTAAAGGATTCCCCCAATAGGATTAGGGATGTGCCCCCCCTCCCCTCAGGGAGGAGGCACAAAGAGGGTGTAGTCACCCTCCAGGACAGTAGCCATTGGCTTCTGCCCTCGTGACCTAAACACACCCCTAAATTTAGTATTTAGAGGCAACCCAGAACCCAAGAAATTTCCTGCAACCTACACAAAGAAGAAGGACTGCTGACCTGAAAGCCCTGCAGAAACGACAGAGACGACAACTGACTTGGCCCCAGCCCTACCGGCCTGTCTCCAGACTCATAGAACCTGTACAGCAATGCATCTGACAGGAACTAGCGACCTCTGAAGACTCAGAGGACTACCCTGAACTGAAGGACCAGGAAACTCCAAAGAACAGCTGCACTGTTCACCAACAGCAACATTTTTGCAACTTTAAAGCAACTTTTAAAGAACTCACTCTTCCCGCCGGAAGCGTGAGACTTGACATTCTGCACCCGACGCCCCTGGCTCGAGCTCCAGAGAACCAACACTGCAGAGAGGACTCCCAGGTGACTGCGACCTCGTGAGTAACCTGAGATGACCCCCCTGCAGCCCCACAGCGACGCCTGCAGAGAGTATCCAGAGGCTCCCCCTGACCTCGACTGCCTGTTAACAAGGAACCCCATGCCTGGACCCAGCACTGCACCCGCAGCCCCTCGGACCAAGAGGAACCAAACTCAAGTGCAGGAGTGACCATCAGGTAGCACTCTGCCTAGCCCAGTCAGTGGCTGGCCCGAGAAGCCAGCCTGTGCCCTGCCTGCATTGCCTAAGTGACCCCCAGGTCCCTCCATTACTTTCAATAGCAAACCCGGCGCCAACTTTGCACACTGCACTCGGCCAACCCTGTGCCGCTGAGGGTGTGTTTTGTGTGCCTGTTTGTGTCCCCACCAATGCTCTACAAAACCCCCCTGGTCTGATCCCCGAGGACGCAGGTACTTACCTGTTAGCAGATCAGAGCACCCCTGTTCTCTATAGGCGCCTATGTGTTTTGGGCCCTCCTTCGACCTCTGCACCTGACCGGCCCTGTGTTGCTGGTGCGGTGACTTTGGGGTTGCCTTGAACCCCCAACGGTGGGCTGCCTATGCCCAGGAGACTGAACTTGTAAGTCCTTTACTTACCACAGAAACTTAACCATACTTACCTCCCCCAGGAACTGTTGATTTTTGCACTGTGTCCACTTTTAAAATAGCTTATTGCCATTATTACCTATACTGTGTGTACTACTGCTTTAATTCAAAGTTCCTTCCTTACCTGTGTGGAGTGCCTTGCATTTTATTATCAACCTTGTGGTTCTAAAATTAATTAAGAAAATATATTTTTCAAAAAAAAACTATTGGCCTGGAGTTAAGTCTTTGAGCGTGTGTTCCTCATTTATTGCCTGTCTGTGTACGACAAATGATTAGCACTACCCTCTTGTAGGAGGATGGACTGGCTTGTAGTGAGTACCAAGGGGTACTTGCACCTTGCACCAGGCCCAGTTATCCCTTATTAGTGTATAGGGTGTCTAGCAGCTTAGGCTGATAGATAATGGTAGCTTAGCAGAGCAGCTCAGGCTGAACTAGGAGACGTGTGAAGCTACTACAGTACCACTTAGTGTCATATGCACAATATCATGAGAAAACACAATACACAGTTATACTAAAAATAAAGGTACTTTATTTTTATGACAATATGCCAAAGTATCTTAGAGTGTACCCTCAGTGAGAGGATAGGAAATATACACAAGATATATATACACAATAGCAAAAATATGCTGTATAGTCTTAGAAAACAGTGCAAACAATGTATAGTTACAATAGGATGCAATGGGGAAACATAGGGATAGGGGCAACACAAACCATATACTCCAAAAGTGGAATGCGAACCACGAATGGACCCCAAACCTATGTGACCTTGTAGAGGGTCGCTGGGACTATTAGAAAATAGTGAGAGTTAGAAAAATAACCCTCCCCAAGACCCTGAAAAGTGAGTGCAAAGTGCACCAAAGTTCCCCTAAGGACAAAATAGTCGTGTTAGAGGGAAAATGCAAGGAAAACACAAATCAGCAATGCAACAACGATGGATTCCTGACTGAGGGTACCTGTGGAACAAGGGGACCAAGTCCAAAAGTCACAAGCAGCTCGGAGATGGGCAGATGCCCAAGAAATGCCAGCGGTTGGTGCAAAGAAGCTCTTACTAGGCTGAAGAACTGTGAATACTGCAGGAACGACAAGGGCTAGAGACTTCTCCTTTGGAGGATAAATCCCCCACGCCTTGGAGAGTCGTGCAGAAGTGTTTTCCCGCTGGATGGACGCCAACAAGCCTTGCTACACGCAAATCGTGCGTTTGGCGTTTTTTGGACGCTGCTGGGGCCCAGGAGGGACCAGGAGGTCGCAAATTGGACCTGCAGAGAGAGGGGACGTCGAGCAAGACAAAGAGCCCTCACTGAAGCAGGTAGCACCCGGAGAAGTGCCAGAAACAGGCACTACGAGGATGCGTGAAACGGTGCTCGCCGAAGTTGCACAAAGGAGTCCCACGTCGCTGGAGACCAACTTAGAAAGTCGTGCAATGCAGGTTAGAGTGCCGTGGACCCAGGCTTGGCTGTGCACGAAGGATTTCCGCCGGAAGTGCACAGGGGCCGGGGTAGCTTGCAAAGTCGCGGTTCCCAGCAATGCAGCCCAGCGAGGTGAGGCAAGGACTTACCTCCACCAAACTTGGGCTGAAGAGTCACTGGACTGTGGGGGTCACTTGGACGGTGTCGCTGGATTCGAGGGACCTCGCTCGTCGTGCTGAGAGGAGACCCAAGGGACCGGTAATGCAGCTTTTTGGTGCCTGCGGTTGCAGGGGGAAGATTCCGTCGACCCACGGGAGATTTCTTCGGAGCTTCTGGTGCAGAGAGGAGGCGGACTACCCCCACAGCATGCACAAGCAGGAAAACAGTCGAGAAGGCGGCAGGATCAGCGTTACAGAGTTGCAGTAGTCGTCTTTGCTACTATGTTGGAGGTTTGCAGGCTTCCAGCGCGGTCAGCGGTCGATTCCTTATCAGAAGGTGAAGAGGGAGATGCAGAGGAACTCGGCTGAGCTCATGCATTCGTTATCTAAAGTTTCCCCAGAGACAGAGACCCTAAATAGCCAGAAGAGAGGGTTTGGCTACCTAGGAGAGAGGAAAGGCTACTAACACCCGAAGGAGCCTATCAGCAGGAGTCTCTGACGTCACCTGGTGGCACTGGCCACTCAGAGCAGTCCAGTGTGCCAGCAGCACCTCTGTTTCCAAGATGGCAGAGGTCTGGAGCACACTGGAGGAGCTCTGGACACCTCCCAGGGGAGGTGCAGGTCAGGGGAGTGGTCACTCCCCTTTCCTTTGTCCAGTTTCGCGCCAGAGCAGGGGCTAAGGGGTCCCTGAACCGGTGTAGACTGGCTTATGCAGAATTGGGCACATCTGTGCCCAACAAAGCATTTCCAGAGGCTGGGGGAGGCTACTCCTCCCCTGCCTTCACACCATTTTCCAAAGGGAGAGGGTGTCACACCCTCTCTCAGAGGAAGTTCTTTGTTCTGCCATCCTGGGCCAGGCCTGGCTGGACCCCAGGAGGGCAGCTGCCTGTCTGAGGGGTTGGCAGCAGCAGCAGCTGCAGTGAAACCCCAGGAAGGGCAGTTTGGCAGTACCAGGGTCTGTGCTACAGACCACTGGGATCATGGGATTGTGCCAACTATGCCAGGATGGTATAGAGGGGGCAATTCCATGATCATAGACATGTTACATGGCCATATTCGGAGTTACCATTGTGAAGCTACATATAGGTAGTGACCTATATGTAGTGCACGCGTGTAATGGTGTCCCCGCACTCACAAAGTTCAGGGAATTGGCTCTGAACAATGTGGGGGCACCTTGGCTAGTGCCAGGGTGCCCTCACACTAAGTAACTTTGCACCTAACCTTTACCAGGTAAAGGTTAGACATATAGGTGACTTATAAGTTACTTAAGTGCAGTGTAAAATGGCTGTGAAATAACGTGGACGTTATTTCACTCAGGCTGCAGTGGCAGGCCTGTGTAAGAATTGTCAGAGCTCCCTATGGGTGGCAAAAGAAATGCTGCAGCCCATAGGGGTCTCCTGGAACCCCAATACCCTGGGTACCTCAGTACCATATACTAGGGAATTATAAGGGTGTTCCAGTAAGCCAATGTAAATTGGTAAAAATGGTCACTAGCCTGTTAGTGACAATTTAAAAGTAATGAGAGAGCATAACCACTGAGGTTCTGGTTAGCAGAGCCTCAGTGAGACAGTTAGGCACCACACAGGGAACATATACATGCACACCTATGAGCACTGGGGCCCTGTGTGACAGGGTCCCAGTGACACATACATATAGGCCACAAACCTATGAGCACTGGGGTCCTGACTAGCAGGATCCCAGTGACACATAACAACCATACTGAAAACATGGTGTTTTCACTATGAGCACTGAGGCCTGGCTATCAGGATCCCAGTGAGACAGTGAAAACAGTGACAAACACCCTGACATACACTCACAAACAGGCCAAAAGTGGGGGTAACAAGGCTAGAAAGAGGCTACCTTCTCACACAACCCCCCCCCAAACGAAGGACAATAAGGCTAACCTTGGCCAGTTGAGACTTTATTGTCTAAGTGGTGATAAGTAGAGAGTAGCTCTGCAATAGACTGGTTACTCCCTTTATCATCCACTATATGGTTACTTCCCTGTGGGGATGTAAACCACCCTGTTTGAAGTTTTTTAGCTAAGCAACAATGTGAAGATGTATTTTCAGAGTTTCTATCAGTAAGTTTTAGTTTAGAGCAGTGGGAATTGTCCACTGAACCTATTTGTAGTGATGGAAATGCCAGACAGGGATGCTGTCTCAGAAAAGCCATAGCTGGGCAAAAACTTTGTCCATATGGCTGGAAGAGAGAACAGGGATGCTGTTTCTCTTGGGTTGGAGCAGGGCAGGGATGCTGTCCTATCAGCTCCACACTAGGGCAGGGATGCTGTCCTAAGTGTTGTGAGGCAGTGCAGAGTTTCTGCACTAAAGTTTCTCTGGGAGGGTTGGAGGGATGCTCCATGTTAACTAAAATGGTGCTCTTTTTCTCACCAATGTTAGTTATCCCACAGAGAGGTACTTCCACCTCAGGGAGTCCAGCTTTGCCAGCTGATGATTCCCTTGGAACAGGTGCCACCCCAGGAGAGGTTTCTCCCACCACAGGAATAGTATCCTGAATGGTAGGGTGGTTAGGGGATACTGTGATACCCTTTTTACCTGTTGATGGAGAGGGATCCTGAGTTTTCAGGCCTTCTCTCCTTTGCTTTTTCATTTCACTTGAAATGAGAGGGAACAATTCCTCAGGGATGCCCAGCATGGCTGCATGGGCATAAAACTCTACATCAGCCCAACCTGAGGCCTCTAGGTCATTACCTAAGAGACAGTCTACAGGTAAGCTAGGTGATACCACCACCTGCTTAGGGCCAGTAACTCCACCCCAACTAAACTGAATTATAGCTAAGGGAAGAAACTTAGTGGAGTTATGGACATCAATAATCTTATACTGTTGTCCAATGATGTGTTGTTCAGGAGGCACTAGGTTTTCAGTCACCAAAGTGAAACTGGCACCTGTGTCCCTGTAGGCCAAGGCCTCAACACCATTTATTGAAACTGTCTGCCTGTACTTATCCATTGTAAGGGGACAAGCAGCCAGTGTGGCAAGGCCAATGCCACTAGGTGTGACAGAAACTGTCTTGGGACTGATTACATCAGTTTCCACTATGGACCCATAAGTGAACCCAACTACACCCTTTGCTTGACTGTTGCCAGCAGTCCCACCACTAGTACCACTACTGCTAGGGGCACTAGAGCTTGATGTATTAGTGGTGGTAGGCTCAGGGGGTTTACCTGGACAGGACTTATCCCCTGGCCTATGGCCTCTGTTTTTACACACAAAGCACCAAGGCTTTTTAATGTGTGCAGGTTGGGAAGAAGAGGAAGAATTTGTTTTATCCCCACCCTCTGAAGAGTGTTTAAGATTTGAAGTGGGATCTTTGGTTTTACCCTTATCCCCATGCTTATCTTGAGATTTTTCACCATCTTTCTTCTTATTGCCATCTTTGTCACCCCCTGTATGAACTTTTCTGTTCACCCTTGTTCTGACCCATTTGTCTGCCTTCTTTCCCAATTCTTGGGGAGAGGTCAGATCAGAGTCCACCAAGTACTGGTGCAACAAATCAGACACACAATTATTAAGAATATGCTCTCTCAGGATTAAGTTATACAGGCTGTCATAATCAGTAACTTTACTGCCATGTAACCACCCCTCCAAGGCCTTCACTGCCTGGTCAATGAAATCAACCCAGTCTTGTGAAGACTCCTTTTTGGTCTCTCTGAACTTTATCCTGTACTGTTCAGTGGTTAAGCCATAACCATCCAGGAGTGCATTCTTAAGAACTTGGAAATTATTAGCATCATTTTCTTTTACAGTAAGGAGCCTATCCCTACCTTTTCCAGTAAATGATAGCCATAGGATAGCAGCCCACTGCTTTTGAGGGACATCCTGTACAGCAAAGGCCCTCTCAAGTGCAGCAAACCACTTGTTAATGTAATCCCCCTCCTTATAAGGGGGAACTATCTTGTGCAGATTCCTGGAATCATGCTCTTTTGCAGGATGACTATGGGGAATACTGCTGCTGCCACCATGGGTATCTAAACCCAACTTCTGTCTTTCCTTCTCTAATTCTAAAGACTGTCTATCCAAATCCAGCTGTTGCTTCTTGAGCTTCAGTCTGGTTTGTTCCACTCTCAATCTATTGAGCTCCCTTTCTAACAATCTGTCATCAGGGTGGGTGGGAGGGACATTTCTAGATACAGAGGTATGATGGGAATGAACAGAAGGAGACCTGTCCCTTACAGAGGGCACCCTAACAGCTTGGCTACCAGTATAATGTGAGAGCACACCATCAGTATGGTGTGATTCAACCTCTGTACCAACTATGCTAGACTGTCTAGTAATGGGCAGGCTGAGAAGTTTCTTTCCTGAACCTTTTCCTGGGGGAGTCCCTGGATCAGATTGAGAACCATTAGCTACTTTTTCTACAGATTGGGCACTTATGGCCTTATCCTGTACTCTAAGCATGTTAATTAACAGTTCTAAGGAAGGATTCTTCCCTACACTCAAACCTCTCTCTATGCAGAGACTCCTTGCTCCTTTCCAGCTAAGGTGATCATATGCAAGTTTGGACAGTTCAACATTTTTTCCTGTGCCAGACATTTTTTAGAGAGAGTTAAAGTGATAGAAAAAGAGAAAAAAGTTTTCAGAACTTTTTGGAAAGACAGAAAAAACTTTTTTAACTTTTAAGAACTTTTTGAAAGTTTAGAAGTACTTTTCAGCACTTAGAAAAGAGTGAAAAGAGGAAATGCAAAACTTTTTGGCTATGTGTATATACACTGACCTTGTTTTGTATATTTTTCTCTTATGAAAAGTACAATGACAAGAGTGGTAAGTAGTCTCAAGCACTTATCCCACCGCTGCACAACCAATGTAGGAGGCTGGACTGGCTTGTAGTGAGTACCAAGGGGTACTTGCACCTTGCACCAGGCCCAGTTATCCCTTATTAGTGTATAGGGTGTCTAGCAGCTTAGGCTGATAGATAATGGTAGCTTAGCAGAGCAGCTCAGGCTGAACTAGGAGACGTGTGAAGCTACTACAGTACCACTTAGTGTCATATGCACAATATCATGAGAAAACACAATACACAGTTATACTAAAAATAAAGGTACTTTATTTTTATGACAATATGCCAAAGTATCTTAGAGTGTACCCTCAGTGAGAGGATAGGAAATATACACAAGATATATATACACAATAGCAAAAATATGCTGTATAGTCTTAGAAAACAGTGCAAACAATGTATAGTTACAATAGGATGCAATGGGGAAACATAGGGATAGGGGCAACACAAACCATATACTCCAAAAGTGGAATGCGAACCACGAATGGACCCCAAACCTATGTGACCTTGTAGAGGGTCGCTGGGACTATTAGAAAATAGTGAGAGTTAGAAAAATAACCCTCCCCAAGACCCTGAAAAGTGAGTGCAAAGTGCACCAAAGTTCCCCTAAGGACAAAATAGTCGTGTTAGAGGGAAAATGCAAGGAAAACACAAATCAGCAATGCAACAACGATGGATTCCTGACTGAGGGTACCTGTGGAACAAGGGGACCAAGTCCAAAAGTCACAAGCAGCTCGGAGATGGGCAGATGCCCAAGAAATGCCAGCGGTTGGTGCAAAGAAGCTCTTACTAGGCTGAAGAACTGTGAATACTGCAGGAACGACAAGGGCTAGAGACTTCTCCTTTGGAGGATAAATCCCCCACGCCTTGGAGAGTCGTGCAGAAGTGTTTTCCCGCCGGATGGACGCCAACAAGCCTTGCTACATGCAAATCGTGCGTTTGGCGTTTTTTGGACGCTGCTGGGGCCCAGGAGGGACCAGGAGGTCGCAAATTGGACCTGCAGAGAGAGGGGACGTCGAGCAAGACAAAGAGCCCTCACTGAAGCAGGTAGCACCCGGAGAAGTGCCAGAAACAGGCACTACGAGGATGTGTGAAACGGTGCTCGCCGAAGTTGCACAAAGGAGTCCCACGTCGCCGGAGACCAACTTAGAAAGTCGTGCAATGCAGGTTAGAGTGCCGTGGACCCAGGCTTGGCTGTGCACGAAGGATTTCCGCCGGAAGTGCACAGGGGCCGGGGTAGCTTGCAAAGTCGCGGTTCCCAGCAATGCAGCCCAGCGAGGTGAGGCAAGGACTTACCTCCACCAAACTTGGGCTGAAGAGTCACTGGACTGTGGGGGTCACTTGGACGGTGTCGCTGGATTCGAGGGACCTCGCTCGTCGTGCTGAGAGGAGACCCAAGGGACCGGTAATGCAGCTTTTTGGTGCCTGCGGTTGCAGGGGGAAGATTCCGTCGACCCACGGGAGATTTCTTCGGAGCTTCTGGTGCAGAGAGGAGGCGGACTACCCCCACAGCATGCACAAGCAGGAAAACAGTCGAGAAGGCAGCAGGATCAGCGTTACAGAGTTGCAGTAGTCGTCTTTGCTACTATGTTGCAGGTTTGCAGGCTTCCAGCGCGGTCAGCGGTCGATTCCTTATCAGAAGGTGAAGAGGGAGATGCAGAGGAACTCGGCTGAGCTCATGCATTCGTTATCTAAAGTTTCCCCAGAGACAGAGACCCTAAATAGCCAGAAAAGAGGGTTTGGCTACCTAGGAGAGAGGAAAGGCTACTAACACCTGAAGGAGCCTATCAGCAGGAGTCTCTGACGTCACCTGGTGGCACTGGCCACTCAGAGCAGTCCAGTGTGCCAGCAGCACCTCTGTTTTCAAGATGGCAGAGGTCTGGAGCACACTGGAGGAGCTCTGGACACCTCCCAGGGGAGGTGCAGGTCAGGGGAGTGGTCACTCCCCTTTCCTTTGTCCAGTTTCGCGCCAGAGCAGGGGCTAAGGGGTCCCTGAACCGGTGTAGACTGGCTTATGCAGAATTGGGCACATCTGTGCCCAACAAAGCATTTCCAGAGGCTGGGGGAGGCTACTCCTCCCCTGCCTTCACACCATTTTCCAAAGGGAGAGGGTGTCACACCCTCTCTCAGAGGAAGTTCTTTGTTCTGCCATCCTGGGCCAGGCCTGGCTGGACCCCAGGAGGGCAGCTGCCTGTCTGAGGGGTTGGCAGCAGCAGCAGCTGCAGTGAAACCCCAGGAAGGGCAGTTTGGCAGTACCAGGGTCTGTGCTACAGACCACTGGGATCATGGGATTGTGCCAACTATGCCAGGATGGTATAGAGGGGGCAATTCCATGATCATAGACATGTTACATGGCCATATTCGGAGTTACCATTGTGAAGCTACATATAGGTAGTGACCTATATGTAGTGCACGCGTGTAATGGTGTCCCCGCACTCACAAAGTTCAGGGAATTGGCTCTGAACAATGTGGGGGCACCTTGGCTAGTGCCAGGGTGCCCTCACACTAAGTAACTTTGCACCTAACCTTTACCAGGTAAAGGTTAGACATATAGGTGACTTATAAGTTACTTAAGTGCAGTGTAAAATGGCTGTGAAATAACGTGGACGTTATTTCACTCAGGCTGCAGTGGCAGGCCTGTGTAAGAATTGTCAGAGCTCCCTATGGGTGGCAAAAGAAATGCTGCAGCCCATAGGGGTCTCCTGGAACCCCAATACCCTGGGTACCTCAGTACCATATACTAGGGAATTATAAGGGTGTTGCAGTAAGCCAATGTAAATTGGTAAAAATGGTCACTAGCCTGTTAGTGACAATTTAAAAGTAATGAGAGAGCATAACCACTGAGGTTCTGGTTAGCAGAGCCTCAGTGAGACAGTTAGGCACCACACAGGGAACATATACATGCACACCTATGAGCACTGGGGCCCTGTGTGACAGGGTCCCAGTGACACATACATATAGGCCACAAACCTATGAGCACTGGGGTCCTGACTAGCAGGATCCCAGTGACACATAACAACCATACTGAAAACATGGTGTTTTCACTATGAGCACTGAGGCCTGGCTATCAGGATCCCAGTGAGACAGTGAAAACAGTGACAAACACCCTGACATACACTCACAAACAGGCCAAAAGTGGGGGTAACAAGGCTAGAAAGAGGCTACCTTCTCACACCTCTGATAAGGCTACTGCTCGACTACACTACCACAATATAGAGCATTAGAATTATCTAATTTTGCCACTATCAACCTCTAAGGGGAACCCTTGGACTCTGTGTACACTATCTCTCACTTTGAAATAGTATATACAGAGCCAACTTCCTACAGATGTACTTTCAGTACACATCTCCCCAATCAAGCCATTGCCCTGCTGAGCTATAATAAAGGGCACTGTGATCTTGGAGTCAGGCCCTACTCCATGATCACTCTTTACATTAATTGATGCAGTTGCGCTAGCCCCAGGCCACAATAAGTCATGTTTGTTATTATGTATAAACCTGCCTACCTTCTATGAGGAAAGGAAAGCTTGCATGCCCTTGCTTTGAGAACCTCAGCTCCTCACAGAAATTGGGTACTGTGGCAGATTCATTGCACTCTAAATCACAGGGACTCCAAGCATGTCTCAGTTTGCATGCTAGTGTGAACTTGAGCTAGTTGTTCGGTCATCAATAGATTATTGGTGACAACACCCTTGAATGTATTTTTCAGGATTGACCAGTGAAAAAGCTGATGTATAAGACCTGAAGCACTGGGAGATAAGAGTATAACTTAGCGGGTGTCGGCAACCCTTTAAGAAAGCTATTCTGTCTTCTGAGATGAGGATTTATCTAGAGCCTGCTGTAAATTAGCTATTTCTGATAAGGGATGTTCCACTGTTGCTTCCTTGGCCTGCAATTGCACTTTCAGGAAAGTAGTAGGTACAGTAAAAAGATTTGGTGTCCCCTCTTTCAAAGGGTTATCTTTGCTGTTGTTTCCCAAATCATTTTTGTATTTATTAAGTAAAGTCTGAGCTCCTCTCAGCCGGCTTAGTAAGTCATGATGGATTTCAAACCATCCAGCCCTTTAGCTTTCCTCACTGGCTATAGCTTCACATTTCCCTATTCAAAGCCCATGGAAGTCCCTACCCACGATTCAGAAAAGGCCATAGGCCACGATTGCAACTATGTCTTTAATAACAGATACTTTGAGGAAGATGTTTCACAAATTCTAACTGAGGGACACACCCATCGTGTGAGAGACTTACCATCCATGTAATTCACAATGGTCCTCGGTTGCAAACTGTTGTCTGACTCATTAAAAATACAGACAGTACAAAAGTCCAAAGATAAGCTACTTCATCACTACTCTGCTCCTGAGCTCTAATCCTGAACATGTTTTTGCTTATAGAGCTAAGCAGAAAATGATATATTCCATGCTCACAATACACAGACAGATCACTGTGCAGCATCGTAGGAACATCAACAGCAAGAAGCTTCGTGAAGGCTTCAAGGAGGCTAGCAGGAGCTTTGCTCTCCCCTTACACACTCGGAGTATCTTCCTCTAAAAGCACGGTTCACTCGCACCTCACATCCGAGTATCCTTTCGCCACTGCCAGGAAGCAACGCAGTGAAGGGTGCAGGGTTTCACGGAGAGCTTGTGAGTCTGCAACTACAAGTGACACAGCCTTAGGCACCTCCTGTTGTCGCTACACTATTTATCTCCGCACTCTCCCAGCTCTCCCTTTTTGAGAACCTCAGCTGCGTGTTATTCACTCACTTGCAGGGAAGCCAGAACTCCAGCATCTCCTCTAGCTGGATTCATGTCTCCAGAATAGGCTCAGATAGTGTGCCTGCCAGAAAGGTCTCTCATCATCTTCCAACTCTGTGGTGGCGGCCAATCAGATCTTATGTCTTTATCTGTCAGCTTTGTGGACTTCTGCGAACCTCTGCGGTCTGATATTTACATAGATTTTGAACCTTTTTTTCTCAAAAACTACTGAATGGATGTACACAAAATCACTAAAAGCGTGATTTCTGGACCAAGATCCAGCCTTATGCAAAATTTGGTGTAATTCCATTCTGCTGTTTTTTCGGTGTAGCTGTTTCATTTTCTTATGAAAAAAAGGTATGGGGAAAATGCATTTTGTGACCTCCTTTTTTCTCTGTCCCTGCTTGATGGATCGCCCAGAAATTTTCCAAGAAGAAACTGAGGTGAATAAACATTTTTTTTAAAGTTTTGTATTTGTGAAACGATTATTGCAAACCAAACAATGTTCTGCCTATAGACACGTGGTTCTAATATAGCGCTTCGACGCCTCGTCAGGGGTAGTAAGCGCTATATGAATACGATTACAATACCATACAATACAATATCTTTCGTAAGAAACGGCCCCAATGATTTCATCAGTCACCCAATGTGTGCCACCTCTCCTCCCATCAAAATTCTTCTTCTAAAGAAAGAGCCACTGCTGCGGAAGAGTACAATGACACAATAATCTACCTTTACAGATAAAAATCTCAGAGCTCAGCGTTTTAATGAAACTAAGGTCTGCCAAAGTAATGTGATCTCCGAGGAAACATGCACCATTCCAGAGCACTGTGGGTTTTAGTAATTTCAGGGGTGACATTTTAATCCATTGTTGAGGAAATTGTCAATGAATTCATTTTTATCAAAAGGATGTTAGGCTCTTTGTTACACCTACCTACATGAAGACGTCTTTTGAATGGCGGAGGTCCTCCAATCGGGCAATATCTCAGCCCCAGTCGACCTGCTACCGGGTCACTCCCACAGCGGTCCGTCTCACAGGCAAACCGTGCCGAGTGATACAGAGATGCTCCTCTTCAGGCTCTCAGACAGCTACTCTAAATATCAGCATCTGATGTCCTCACGTCTTCAGGAACCAGCAGAGAAGTGCCCTGCAGAAAGGCGCTTCATTTCCTTTCACTTTACGAAGAGTACTTTCCCTCTTAGATGCGGGGCAGGGAAATGTTTGCAATCCAACTTTCTGCGTTTCTTTCCCATTGACTGGTGAAACGGCGGTCGAACTGGAAAGGAAGAGAAAGGGGAGGGAGTTCACGCAGAGAAAGGCTACCTTCATCTGCATGACAAAGAACGACGTGTGAATCCCTACGACATGCAGACCCCGTCGAACAAAAGAGTAAATGCTGTGAAACTGCTGTTTTCATTTTGTGATAGATTTCTGGTATAAACATTCCTTACGATTACAAGACCTTCTTAAGTAATTTTACATGCATGCATTATCTACCACATTTCAGAATGAAAGTTTCACCACGCCCGCTTCACACACTGCAACATATACAAATGGTTTACTTATTTTCATAAAAAGGCCGCAGTTGGGTTTTTAACGAATTTAATTGTAGTTATCGATTTTGCATTTTCATGTTCTTTTTAAATTTTTTCCTTGAAGCCTGTCGTGTCGTGGCACTAATTTGTGTGAAATGCAGGTATATTTGACCAAATGCAAACTTAAAGTAATGGGCACATTAGCCATAACACAGTTTAAACATATTATAATAGAACCATGATGCACATATGAAAACATCACAGGGAAAAAGACAAGAGGGGAAAGTTAGGAGCAGTGGGTCTTATTCATGGTAAATATCCAAGAAGGTTTATTTACTGTTCTATCTCCAATCCTGGAAAATATTGGGGAGAGTGAAAAATACCCCGGATGTTTTAACCAGGGTTTAACTGTTTTAATATAGAAAAAAGAATTAGTTGCTGCCTTGACGGAGTTATTGAAGGGGAAACGAACCTAAAAATATGAGATAATATGGTGGAGGTGAGGGGGAAGCAAATAGATTTGCAATGACACAGAGATACACAACATATAGGCTCCGCCAGGTCACACATTCATTGAAACATAGACACCGAGCATCACACCGAGGGGCACCAAGGCACAAACTACATACAAATGATCGGAACCTGTATACAAATAGAAACGCAGGTAGTGTGTCCTTAGTCAGCGAGCATATGTGGACAAGATCCATCATCTGGAACTTTGGTGAAGTCATCGATGGCAATAAGGCATTTGATTTTAATCACACAAAATATAAAGGAAGAAGTAAATGCCACTGCACGTCATCCCTGAACTAAATACTTCAACACAAAAGGTACAGTAGATCATGAAAACAGAGACTTCTTTCCCTAACAGGTCTCAGGCATTCTTCAGGGCCAAGGCTGGGAGTCTGTGCAGTTGTATATGTGGTCTGGCACGATGGCCTTTAGACAAATGTGTCCCCATCCCAGACCAAGTATATGGTATCCCCTAACATTAGTGTACAATATACTTATATCCAAGTAGGATTTACCTGGGTGCTTGGTTTCACCAAGTTTTTGCTGTTGGCAATAGGCCAGTACATTAGTGATCCTTCGCCCAGGAGAATGTCTAAGACCTGTTAGGCTAACTATAGGGGCATTAACATGTTGACTTAGGGAGATGGTTTGAGCTATTGTTCTCACTGACCATCTCACTGATGTTTTTCAGATATACCTCAGGTTCCAACATTAAAGGTGAAACACCTGGGTACCCCAAGGTATTTTTTAACCTATCTGGATCCTGTCACCTGTAGAGTTGAACTTTATTTAATTATTCCCTCCTTCTTTTGAATCCACCAGGAGGTTGTCTTTCCTGGTGGCATTGCCCTACCAGGGTGGGGAGAGATTGCCTATGATGAAGCATGGCACAAACAGTGTGTAATGACATTTGCAACTTCATGTGTGAGTACATGAGCAGGGGGAGCGGTGGAGTTAAGGGCCAGAAGGGGGAGAAAGAAAATAATATTTAAAGTGAGAATACCAGAAAATGAGGTGATAGGCTGAAAAAGCAAAGAACGAGGGTGGTAGTGGGAGAAAGGAAGAGAGAGAAAGAAGGAAGACAAAAATTACTGGCAGAGTTTGGTCCTTCAGATTTCCAGTATTGTGCCCTGTTGTTACACACAGATCTTTTCAGAGTCTCTAATCCTGTTAAGCAATTTCACCATATACCCTAAGCTAATTTATGAGATATGCCACACAGAGGTCCCACCACAAAACGGCGACTTATATTATCTTTTTGTCGTATCCTGACTAACCTCTCTCTCTGAGATTCCTGCTCACCCCCAAATGCATCCAATAACCCTTAGGCAATTTTAGAGAAAGCTGCCAAGCAGAGGTTTGCATCATGCCATTCATTCCTTCCCCTGCATCCCACCGTCTTTTCAGTTGCTTTCCACTCTCTACATAGTGTGTGGGGCAATGTGGCTGCAGTCCGTGCTCTCTACCTCTGTGGCCTTGTCATGTTGTGTCCCGGTAGCACCAACGATCTTCTGTACAGAGTTACTAAGTCAGTATTTCTTCCACTCATTCAGTCATGACTTAATGTAGTCACACAGGCACATACACATTCGAGTCACTCATCTATTCATTCATTTATTCTTTGACTTTTGGAAAGTATTACCAGTATTCACCCATCATATTTTGGTACTCATGAGTGTCTTTATAGTTGTATAAGGCACTTCTTGGCAAATGCATTCACGGAACAGGTTCTAAGAGCACTTTAATAGGAAGAGAAACATGCATGAATAATTGTAAGATGGGCTATTGTATTGTATTGCTCAACCTCGAGTCTGGTTGTCTATCACGTGTGTGGTCTGTTTTGTTTTATTCAGTGCTCCGTTGGGTTTAATCAAAAGTTCTGTTTGTATTATTTATGATTTACGATTATCAGATTGTTTGCAACCAGTGTTCCATTGTGGGTAAGCAGCGTTTCTTTGGGACAGCCAGTAGTCTGTTGGTTCACATTCAGCTGACTGCTTGCTGTAACAAATGACAAGTTGTGGACCTAGGCAGTCAATTCTTTATTAATTTGGTAGAGGTCCACTGAGAACAGTCAGTTAACTGTTTGTCCCAAGTACCCCACAGCATGTATCTCGTACAAGGGGCATCCTGCACATGTTAAAGGGGAGTGCCAGATGCTACGAGGGGGCAGATGCAGCGTCTGAGCAGAGAAATTAATAATACCACACTAGTGGGGTAGAATATGAAGTAAGGCGTACGCCAACTCTTGCTTCACAATTATTGATAGCCTCACAGATAAAAGGAGGAGGATGGCTTTAAATGGGATGGAAAAACTGGGGGTCTCTCAAAGGGATGTTGGCAGTGTAATTAAGGGCGTGGCTTAAACCACATAAGCAACAAATCCGTGCTTAGCATACTGCGCAGCCAGACCGGCATTTTTCTGCTTCCTTCTGTCATTGCATCCAGATATGTAATACAACAAGTAACATCACACTTACAGCAAGCCAGGGCTATTGGTTTTGTCAATGGTTATAAGTCGCATAAGATGAATAAACAACAACAAAGGCATCTTTGCATAAAACTGTTGTGCAGTTCTGAAATGATGAAACTGGGGAAGATCTATAACGAGTTTCTTTACAGTTAAAAGCAGCACAGGGTGGTACTTCTGCTGAGTTAAGACTTTTTTCCACACTAGGGGTGAGGGCAAAAATGGAGACCCTGATAGGGACCCGTTTCTGCACCTGCTTTTTGCATACCGGCAGGGCCCGAACTCTTGCCCTGGGAGGAGGTTTATTTGGGAAAATGAAGACAGATCAAACTGAGATGGGAAAAGGAGCTACTGAGTACTCACTATGCATATTGGCAGGCAATCTCTGCCATCACTGTCTGTCCGCCACATGACCACCGGTCATGTAGGGGTCAGCCCACGCACGTTATTTAGGTTGGGGCAACCACCACTGATTTTTCCTGCCCATGTTTGCCATGAGAGGCATGGAAGGCACAAAACTGATGTATTAAACCCAGATCTGCGACTGGGGGTGAATGTTTGATTTGCTCTGCATTCCATCCATCATCTGTTGTATTTGCTTTTGTCACCCCAAGTGGGAAGGATATGCCCAGACGTGGGTTCCATGCTTGCAAAGCCACCAGATTCAAGCTAGCCTGGTTGATGAAGGGTGATACCCTGAAAACGGTCCCAGGATTCTTTTTTTCTCCTCCAGGGAGAACCTGGCCTGGAAGTTCGGGCTGGACTGTTCCCATGGGGAACAAGGTCAAGACTGATTTGCATATGGCTGGGTCGAAACTGGAATGACATGGCAAGCAAAAAAACTGATGAATTAAACCCAGATCTGTGACTGGGGGCGAATGTTTGATTTGCTCTGCATTCCGTCCATCATCTGTTGTTTTTGCATGAGATGCATGGAAGGCACAGACAGGGCAAAGTTACAATGACTTTGACAGGCAGGAAGAGTACTTTCTGCATTAACAACCCATTTCAGTGCATAATATGTAAATGAGAGTGCCGTGGCGAAGCCCTGCTTTGAAACATGCAGATGGTGCAATTAAATGTGCATTCAGAAAATACCAATTCTGCCTAGTCCAAATCCCCCTCATGTCTCTTTAATACACTAACAGGCCCCCTATTCCTCTTTATCTGAATCCTGCAGGTTGCGGCTTTCTTTCTTTGTGATTCTTTTTCTGTCTTTCTCTTCCTTCGTTTATCAGCTGTTTTCATTTTTCAATCTGTAGCTCTATATAAACGTCTAAAGCAGCAAAATAGGTGCCGGTCCCCAAAAATAAGGGCCAGTGCATCCCCTCCCCCGGCTACCACCGACTCAAATTAAGCTCTGGCCCATTTGTATTTTGTTTTGAGAGCACAATACTTCCAGTTTGGGAGTTTGTTTTTTATAATATGCATTCTGCACAGGAAAGGGGGAACGGGCTTATGTTTCGTTACACCACTAACAAGTGGGCACTTCAGACGTGCTTGCGCAGGAAACAGAAGTACTGTGAGGGGAATGTCTACAGCCATGGCTCGTTTCACAGCACAGACATCACAGACAGTTGACGTAGGGGTCCTAAATAGTCAGGGCAGATTTTTATTTTCTTTGTTTTCGTATCACAAAATGGCATTGAAACCCATGATAGGCTAGATGGATTTTTTTTTCTGTCCCAATCTATTATCCAAAGGATACCTGGTAAGAGAAGGGTGTTGGGTGGGTCTTTTGAGTGTGGGAGTTCATCTCTGCTGCAAAACCTGAGCATCTGAGACCTTATTTATCCACCATAATACAGCTCTCATGAAGTTACTGGGATGTGCTTCTGTTGTCTTCACCTCATCTTACTGCTAATTTACCTTTGTGTTCCCATTACACCGAACTTCAGCTTTCCCAGTACTCCTTTGCTTTTAGTGCTTCATTTGCTTCAGTAATGGATGTTTGTGAGGACTTCCCCGTTTGTATCCCCTACTAAAACCTCTGTCTGCTCCATGACACAGTGCCAGATCTTCCAATTATATCATTTGCACCTTCCAATGTATATGCTCCTTTCAGTTAGTGCTAACTGTCACTTAGGTCCACATTCCCTTTGGGTCCTAACACCATCTCTTTCATTGCTTTCTTTTGTGCTTGGTTTTGGAGTTGAACGGAGTGGGTAGCTAGTTCACCACCTGATGTCCCAGAACATTCAGTTCACTTAGATGCATTATGGTAAATGTGGTGCATGATAACACTTACTTCAACTAACAGTCTTTTGTTTTCACCATGGTTGGTGCAGCCATTTTGGAGTATTTCTAGGCACGTTTCAGGATAATTGCCCTTCTTCAGTAGAGAGTAACACTTCATTTTAAGGATACTGGTCATGCTGCTCACAGTCTTCTGAGGTCTCTGTACCAGTCATTAGGGGTGGTTGGTGAGCTCAGCTACCCAGGGTGAGTTAACAGAGTTTTTGGCAGTCCACACTCCTCTTGGAGAGCGGAGTTCAGCCAAAAACTCTGCTAGCCCCGTCTTTGGTGCAGGGCTCACTGCATGTGCATTACAGCCCAGTTATGGGCCACTTAGCGCAAGCATGGACATTCTGTGCTGTGTGGCCCATAAATGGGCTGCAGTGCACACTCAGCCCAAAGACATCGTCGGCGGTCGGGCATGGCACTGCTGCAAGCTGCTGGTGAGGGGCTGTACCGGCACCGGCACCAATCCAGATCTCCCTCCTTTCACTGTCCTCAGAAGCGCGGGAGCATGGGCAGAGGGAGGCAGAGAGCCAGGTCACTGGCAACAGGGAATCTGGATTGGCCCAGGTAAGTCCCTTGTTTCGCTTTCTCTTCTATGTGCACAAGGGGCATAGATAATATTTGCATATGAGGTGGGTGGGGGGGTCTGTGCTTGGAAATGAGGAAGCGTGCAGTCAGAGCATCACCTTCTTCGCAGAGTCCCTGGGAAAGGAAGTGGTGTTCTGGAGTACGGTGATGAGGCCAGCAGGGAGAGCTGGAGACTGGGGGAGCATCAGCTGCTGAGTAGTAGTCCGGCACCCCACCAGATAGATATGTTTGTGGCCTGAGAGAGTGCCTTAGAGCCCAGTGGCAAGCAAGGCTAGGCTCTTTGTGAAAATACCAGGCTGCTGGTGGTGAGCTGGTTTGCTGCTTCTAATAATACTTGGCCCTAAGGAAAAGATGATCTCAGTTTGTATGTAAGAGCAGACAAAACAATTGCAAGGCTGGTGCAAGATGGGGGGTGCTTTGCCGTCTGGAGCAAGTCTGTGAAGGAGGGCAGTTGGTGAAGGGAAGTGTGCAGGTGTGGTTGAGAGCAGCAAGCTCTAGGCCAGTGGGCTGTGTCAGCACAAGAGGCCTGAAATGTCAGCTTTTACCGCCGTTTCAGTATACCCTAGCCTGAATGTGCCTGATCTCAGAAGCGTTTCAGATATCGGGTGCATTCAGCACCTGGGTGGTAGGGCAGGCAGAACTCTGCTGCTCGTGGAACACCATGGAATTCCACTGAGTTTTTACCCAACTCTGCGGTATTCCGTGAAGTAGAACTCTATGAGCTCCGCCCACCACTACCACTCACTGACTTCAGATGCATCAACCAGAACTCGCCAGCTCATTTGCTCAAAGGAAATTAAACAAACGAAGGGGGTAACAGGCACACTGCTTGACATCCCAACACCCAGTTTGCTCAGATGCATTATCATAAATGCAGTGCAGGTTAACACCTACTTCAATTAAACGTCTTTTGTTTTCACCATGGTTGGTGCAGCCAGTGCTGTACATTTCTAGGCACATGTTTTGGGGCAATTGTCCTTCTTCAGTAGAGAGTAACACGATATTTTAAGGATGCTGGCTATGCTGCTCACAGTCTTTTGGTTTGGGGCAATTGTCGTTCGTCAGTAGAGAGTAACACTTTATTTTAAGGATGCTGGCCATGCTGCTCCCAGTCTTTTCAGGTCTTTACCATTTACTGAGCTCAGGTGCATTAACCAGAACTTGTCAGCTCATCAGCTCAAAGGAGCCCAGTCACACAAAGGCGGTAGGGGTCATACTGCTTGGTGTCTATTAATCTATTTTGCTCAGATGCATTAGGGTAAATGGGGTGCAGCTAATACTTACTTCAATTAAAAGCCTTTTTTTTTCACCATGGTTGGTGCAGCCAGTACTGTGCATCTCTAGACGTGTATTTCAGAATGATTGCTATTCTTCACTAGAGAGTAACACTTTACTTTAAGGGTTCTGGCCGTGGTGCTCACAGTCTTCCTAGTTTTCTGTACCACTTACTGCGCACAGGTGCATCAACCAGGGCTCATCCGCTCACCAGCTCAAAGGAATCCATTAAACAAAGGGTTTAGGGAGCATTCTGCATTTCATCCCAGAAGCCAGTTCACTCAGATGCATTATGGTAAATGTGTTGCGGTCTTCTTTTTTTATCATGGTTGGTGCAGCAAGTGCTGTGTATCTCTAAACATGTGTTTCAGGATTATTGGTCTTCTTCAGTAGAGAGTAACACTTTATTTTAAGGGTGCTTAGGGTTGGTTGCCACACCAATACACTTATCGAATGTAGCCTTACACCCATTCACAAGATACATATGCATCAAGCTTCACATATCAACATTCCCTCAATCATTCATCCATTTCTTACACCCTCATCTATGTTGTCCTATATCCATACTCAAGCATTCATCAATCTACTTCCACTTGCATCTTTCCAGCTATGCATGCACAACCATAAATGTACTCACCCATACACAACTGTAGGCACTTGGTGAGTTCTATCTGTTCATCCCTGTATACAGCACCACATCCATCAATCTATGTGTGCAGCAATCAAGCACCTGCCTGGCAACAATCTTATTTGTTAATCATAGTTTATTGTATATCTGTGAATTTTTTGTGTATGCAGGTGCCAGTAAGGATTTGGTAGCATATTTAAGAGCCCCTTGCATGGACTTAGCGCTGCCTCAGCGTCATTTTTTTTAACGTCAAGGCAGCACTATGGTGGCCCTTGAGCCATTAGGGGCAGCTCCTCCATAAAGACGGAGGAGCATCGCTCTCCAGCCAGCAGCAACCGCTTATCCCTTCACAATGAACGGATAATAAACAGTGTTTATTATCCCTCCTTGTGAAAGGGCTGGGGCATTGGAAGTGATGAGCAGAGGGTAGTGCACTGTGCACTCCCCTCAGAGTGCATGTGTGTTCGGCCGGCAGGCTCGGGCCAGCTAAACACACATGCGCACAGGGCTCTCTGCAGCCCAGCAATGCAGTAAAGAGCCTGCACAGGCTCCCACTCTGCCTGGGAGAGCCCTGACTGGATGCTCCCACCCAATCCTGACACTGCTTTGAGCAGTGTCAGGATTGGCCACACATCAGGATGGGAGCCTGTGACCGTGTGCAGCAGAGGAGCGGAGGTAAGTTTTTTAAAATTGCATTATTGTTAGACTTGGCATCATTGGCATGGTCTCCCCTAATGTTTTGCCTTGTTAGAAATGGGGTCCTTGGTTGGCAGTCAGGTTCTGTCCAAGCAAGGACCCTCACTCTAGTCAGGGGAAAAGAGAATCAGCCTCAGCTAACCCCCCGCTCACCCCCTTGGTAGATTGGCGCGAGCAGTAGGCTTAACTTCAGAGGGCTAGATGTAAAGTATTTGTACCAACACACACAGTAACTTAAAGAAAACACTACAAAATGACACCACACAGGTTTAGAAAAATAGAAAATATGTATCTAAACAAAACAAGACCAAAACAACAAAATCCACAATACACAAGTCAAGTTATCAATGAAAAACCCAAAAGAGTCTTCATGTAGTTTTAAACTCAACGGATAACGCTGTTAGCATGAAAATGTACCTTGGGTCAAAAATAACCCAGCACGGGTAAGTGTGTGTCAAAAAGGGCTTACAATGCATCAATTTCACTCACGAGTGAGACCTTGCGTTGTTTCTCCTTTAGTCAGTTCAGCGTGCGTCGTTTCTTCTCTCTGCAGGAGAGCGATGCGTGGATCCGGTCAGCACTCATGTGTCTGGGCAGGCCTTGCGTTGTTTTAACACGCCCAGCAGTGTTTGTGCCAGAAATTCAGCCGCACGATGGTCCGAAAACCACACAGTACGGGTTGCGATTTCACCAGCCTCTATCAGCGATGCTGCGCACCATTTCTCCAGCCACAGGCATCGATCTTCCGGTCGTGTTGCAGGTGAGTGTCAATTTTCAGCTGCAAACCTGGCGGCGCGTTGATTTTTCAGCCACAGATCAGAGTCACGTCGATCTTTTCCCCGCACGGCGGCCTGTGCGTGGATTTCTCACTCTTGGGTTGCCAGCTTCTCTTCTCAGGGTCCGAGAAACTGAATGGGCACCACTTGGCAGAGTAGGAGTCTCCCCAGAGGCTCCAGGTGCTGACAGAGAGAAGTCTTTGCTGTCCCTGAGACTTCAAACAACAGGAGGCAAGCTCTAAATCAAGGCCATGGAGATCTTCACAAGAAGGAAGGCAACACAAAGACCAGTCTTTGTCCTCTAGCACAGGCAGAAGCAGCAACTGCAGGATAGCTCCACAAAGCACAGTCACAGGCAGGGCAGCTCTTCTTCCTCAGCTCTTCAGCTCTTCTCCAGGTAGAAGTTCCTCTTGGTTTCCAGAAGTGTTCTAAAGTCTGTGGTTTTGGGTGCCCTTCTTATACCCATTTTGCCCTTTGAAGTAGGCTTACTTCAAAGGAAAGTCTCTCTTGATTGTGAAATCCTGCCTTGCCCAGGCCGGGCCCCAGTCACACACCAGGGAGCTGGAGACTGCATTGCCTGAGGGTAGGCACAGCCCTTTCAGGTGTGAGTGACCACTTATCCCCTCACTCCTAGCACAGATGGCTCATCAGGAAACACAGACTACACCCCAGCTCCCTTTGTGTCACTGTCTAGGGAGAGGTGCAACCAGCCCAACTGTCAAACTGACCCAGACAGGGAATCCACAAACAGGTAGAGTCACAGAAATGGTTTAAGCAAGAAAATTATCATTTTCTAAAAGTGGCATTTCCAAACACACAATCTCAAAATCAACTTTACTAAAAGATGTATTTTTAAATTGTGAGCTCAGAGACCCCAAACTCCATATGTCTATCTGCTCCCAATGGGAATCTACACTTTAATCATATTTATAGGTAGCCCCCATGTTAACCTATGAGAGGGACAGGCCTTGCAACAGTGAAAAACGAATTTAGCAATATTTTACTGTCAGGACATATAAAACACATTACTATATGTCCTACCTTAACCATACACTGCACCCTGCCCTTGGGGCTACCCAGGGCCTACCTTAGGGGTGCCTTACATGTAAGGAAAGGGAAGGTTTAATTCTGAGAAGTGGGTACACTTGCCAAGTCAAATTTATAGTTTAAAACTGCACACACAGACACTGCAGTGGCATGTCTAAGACATGATTTCAGGGCTACATAGGTGGGTGACACAACCAGTGCTGCAGGGCCACTAGTAGCATTTGGTTTACAGGCCCTGGGCACCTCTTGTGCACTTTACAAGTGACTTACTAGTAAATCAAATATGCCAATCATGGATCAACCAATTACATGCACATTTTATATAAGAGCACTTGCACTTTAACACTGGTTAGCAGTGGTAAAGTTCCCAGAGTAACAAAAACAGCAAAAAAAAGAGTCCAGCACACATCAACAACCTGGAAAACAGAGGCAAAAAGTTAAGGGAGACCACGCCAAGGATAAAAAGTCTAACACATGTCCCCCCCAGCTGAAAGTGGGGAGCGACTACCCAACCTCACTAAGGCAGAAGAACCTGGACAGACCATCAGCATTGGCGTGTTCTTTACCAGGACAGTGTTCCACCGTAAAGTCCATCCCCTGTAGGGAAATGGACCACCTCAACAGTTTTGGAGTCTCACCCCTCATCTGCATTAACCATCTGAGGGGCCTGTGGTCGATCTAAACCCGAATGTGAGTCCCAAACAAGTGGGGTCTTAGCTTCTTCAGCACCCAGACCACAGCAAACACTTCACGTTCTATGGCACGCCACCTACGTTCCCTGGGAAGTAACATCCTGCTAATGAAGGCTGCGGGTTGATCTCGGCCCTCTTCAATAAGCTGTGAGAGTACTGCTCCAATACCATGCTCTGAGGCGTCTGTTTGCTCAACAAACTCCTTGGAGTAGTCAGGTGCCTTCAGCACAGGTCCTGTGCACATGGCAGCCTTCAGGGCATCAAAAGCGTTCTGGCAAGCCTCTGTCAGGATCACTTTCCTTGGCAGCTTCTTAGAAGTCAACTCAGTCAAGGGAGTAACAATGGTACCATATCCCTTGACAAACCTCCTGTAGTATCCTGTGAGACCTAAGAAGGCTCCCACTTCTGTCTGGGTATTGGGAGGCTCTCAAGCCAGAATGGTATCAATCTTTGGCTGTAGAAGGGCCACCTGGCCACTCCCCACCTGGTGTCCCAAGTACACCACATATCCCTGCCCTATTTGGCACTTGGTCCCATATTTATACTATTTTTGCGCCACATTTGCATCCTTGTTTGACGCAAAAACAGCGCAAACTTGCAAAATACAATTGTATTTTGCAAGTTTGTGCTGCTGTTGCGTTACAAAAGGCGCAAATGCGGCACTAAAAAACTATAAATATGGGCCTTGCTTTCCTCAATAGTGAGGCCTGCCTTCTCCAGGGCCTCTAGCACTTTCCAGAGGTGTTGCAGATGTTCCTCCCATGTGGAACTAAACACAGCAATGTCATCCAGGTAGGCGGCACTGAACTCATCCAGCCCAGCCAACAGCTGGTTGACCAACCTCTGAAAGGTGTCAGGGGAATTCTTCATACCAAATGGCATCACTTTAAATTGAAGGAGTCCATCTGGGGTAGAAAATGCTGACCTCTCCTTGGCCCTCTCAGTCAAGGCAATCTGCCAGTACCCAGACGTTAAGTCAAACGTACTGAGGTACTGGGCAGCTCTCAGCCAGTCAATGAACTCATCGGCTCGGGGGATGGGGTGTGCATCAGTCTTGCTGACCACATTGAGTCCCCGGTAGTCCACACAGAACCTGAGTTCTGGAGTGGCACCAGGTGCAGCAGCCTTTGGGACCAATACTACTGGGCTGGCCCAAGGACCGCTGGAATGCTCAATAACCCCTAGGGTTAACATTTTGGATACTTCATCCTTAATGCAAGCACTGACCCTGTCAGTCACCCTGTAAACCTTTTGTTTAATGGGTGTCATGTCCCGAGTGTCCACATCATGTGTGCACAAGTGTGTGACTGCTGGGATCAGGGAAAACTGTGAGGCAAACTGTCCCAACACATGGCGACAGTCACCCTGCTGCTCCTCAGTCAGGGAGGGGGAGAGGATCACTGCCTCCACAGACCCATCTTTTTCTCCTGCAGGCAGGAGGTCAGGAAGAGGCTCACTCTCCTTCTCCACCCCACCATCTGTTGAGAGGAGCATGGACAGTTTAGTTCACTTAAAGTGTGGCTTGAGGCAGTTGACATGCAGGACCCTTAAAGGGTTCCTTGGAGACTGCTAGTCCACCCGGTAAGTGACTTCACTCTTGTGCTCCACCACCTCAAATGCCCAGTCCACTTGTCCTGGAGTACCCTAGGCTCCACTGGTGCCATCACCCACACTTTGTTTCCAGGTTGAAACTCGACCAGAGTGGCATTCCAGTCATACCAGCCTTTCATGTCCTCCTAGCTTGCTTCCAGGTTCTCCTGTGCGAGACCCCTGAAGCGGGCAGTCTGGTTTCTCAAAGCCAGCATGTAGCCAAATTCATCCTGGGGGGGGTTACTAGGAGCTTTTTCCAAAGCCCCCTTCACCAGACTCAAAGGTCCCCTCACAGGGTGGCCATAGATGAGCTTAAAGGGACTAAACCCAAGTCACTTTTGAGGCATCTCCCTGTAAGCGAACAGAAGGCATGGCAAGAGGACGTCCCAATTCCGCCTCAAGGGCTCAGACAGGCCCATATTCATGCCTTTCAAGGTGCGGTTGAATCTTTAAACCAGACCATTACTTTGGGGGTGGTAAGGGGTGGTGAACTTGTAGGTTACCCCTCAGTCCTTCCACAGAGACTTCATATACGTGGATATGAAGTTGTGTTGTGATGTGGCTTGGAATGCCTGTGTGTCATGTGGAATGCCCATGACGGAACTTGCTGATGTCTTGGCATTCCACATGACACTAACGGACTGAGGCACACGTCTGATTTTCCTCTGTGCCCTTTTATCCTGTATACTTATATTCTGTGCTATAAACCATTAAAGACTCACTCAACTCGTTCACCGTCGTATGGCTTGTCACCTCAAGTTTGGCGACGAGGGTGAAGCTTCGTGGGACGTTGTTGCTGGTTCCAGCCTTGTTTTCCTGTTTTTCATGCTTTGGCCGTGCAGCAACTGATTTTTATTTTCATTTCGACATCATCGGCAGCCGTGTCTTCAATTATATACGACAGGTATTTGGGGCACAGAGTGCCTGAGGAACACACCGTTAGGCTCAACGGTGTGTTCAGCGCGAGAGGATTATCGCGCGCGTGTATTTCTTCATACACGGCGCGAGGTGTGTTCAGCGCGAGAGGATTAGCGCGCGTGTATTTCTTCATACACGGCGCGAGGAACCATTGTCGTAGCTCGTGCTCTTCTGAAGAGTGCCAGCTCGTGTGCGCTCGTCTGCACAAACGCATCTATTATTCAACAACGCTTGCCCTCAACACGTGTTCGTGCCTGTCGATCTCCAGTTTCTTCCTGTTACAAGTGAAAAAAAAAAGGGGAATCAGAAATGAAATAGAAGAAAGACACTTAATTCGATTTCCTTGTCATCAACTTAGACAACGGACTTCTGGCAAAGAGATCACTTGTCTTCAACATAGAAAATGGGTTTCTAGTTGGCCATCTTTCTTTGGACCTACACAAATATATATATTTATATACATATATTTCATTTATTTATTTTTGAGGAAATTAAACTGTGAAAATGCAGAATGTGTTACCACCTTCACCTTTTTTACAAGATCCAGGTGATCCTCCTTTGGAATGGAGATTATGGCTACGTTCATTCAAGGCTTATTTGGGAGCCATAGACGGTCATAAATTTAAGCCGGAAAGAAAGAAAAGTCTAATGTACTATTATCTGGGGGTTGAAGGACAGAATATTTTTGACCACCTACCAATTTACGAATTACGTGAGGAAGAGGAGTTAGATGAGTTCGAAATGGCTGTTGGGCAGCTGGACAAGCATTTCACGAAGACTAAGAATGTTGTTGTACATAGGTACAAATTTTTTACTAGGGCGCAAAATCCTAATGAAAGTGTGAATTCATTCATCACAGCATTAAAAGTGTTAGCTGCCAAGTGTGAATTTGAAAACTTTACTTCGCAACTTATACGAGATCAACTTGTAGCGAGATGCTACTCTAAAAGAATCCAAGAAAAGTTGTTAACGTGTAAGGATCCGTCTTTAGACAAAGCTATAGACATAGCAAATAGCATTGAGTGTTCGTTGGAGGATGCCAAACAGCTGGAGGTGTCTCTGTCTAATATTTCTATTTCAGGTGCAGTGATGAATACACAGAACAATGATTACAAGAAACAGATTCGTGCTGAGAGAAAACAGGACTACACTCCAACTTCAAGGATTACTTTGTCTTCCAAGATCAACCAAAAGACTATGGCCCTCATTCTGACCTTGGCGGGCGGCGGAGGCCGCCCGCCAAAGTCCCGCCGTCAGGTTACCGTTCCGCGGTCGAAAGACCGCAGCGGTAATTCTGACTTTCCCGCTGGGCTGGCGGGCGGTCTCCTTCAGACCGCCAGCCAGCCCAGCGGGAAAGAGGCTTCCACGATGAAGCCGGCTCGGAATCGAGCCGGCGGAGTGGAAGCTGTGCGACGGGTGCAGTTGCACCCGTCGCGTATTTCACTGTCTGCGCAGCAGACAGTGAAATACATGTAGGGGCCCTCTTACGGGGGCCCCTGCAATGCCCATGCCAATGGCATGGGCACTGCAGGGGCCCCCAGGGGCCCCGCGACCCCCCCTACCGCCATCCGGATCTCGGCGGTCCGACCGCCGGGATCTGGATGGCGGTAGGGGGGGGTCAGAATCCCCGCGGCGGTGCAGCAAGCTGCGCCGCCGCGGAGGATTCAATGGGGCCGCGGTACACTGGCGGGACCCCGCCAGTGGTGCCGGTCCGACCGCGGCTTTACCGCCGCGGTCGGAATCCCCATTGGAGCACCGCCGGCTTGTCGGCGGTGCTCCCGCGGTCCTCCGCCCTGGCGGTCAAAGACCGCCAGGGTCAGAATGAGGGCCTATGTGTTACAGGTGTGGTTCTTTGAACCACGTTTCATCTTTCAGAAATTGTCCTGCGCTTAATCAACAGTGCAGGAACTGTAATAAATTAGGTCATTTTTCACGTGTATGTAGAGGAGGGAAAAGAAGTAGTGTCCGTTGTGTTCTTGATGGAGACAAGGAAAGTGTACAACAGGATGATAATGAGTTGGTGTTAGTTGTCAAGGACAATATGTCCTCTGGTAGCAAAATGGTAATTGATCCTGACATAGAGGTGTTGGTGGGTGGTGTTGCTGTCAAATTATTAGTGGATACTGGTGCTAGGATTACTATTGTTTCATTAGAAAAGTTCAATGAATTTTGGAGTGAAAAAACTCTTTTACCTCCTGATGTTACCACATTAGCTTTTGAGGGGAGCAAAATTGATTTGGTTGGGTATTTTTGGACTTCATTGTCCATCTTTGGTGAGACCCTCCGTGGCAAAGTGTATGTGGCAAGAAAAGGGATTAATGTTTTAGGCTTAATTCATCAAGCCGATTTTAAATTAATTATTAAGCCAGGAAGAGATAAACCAGTGTCTATTGACAGGGACAACACCAATTCTATCAAAACATTATCTGATATGACGGGTCCTTGGCAACAGAAATTTAAAGGGTTGTTTCAGGACAAGTTGGGAAAAATAACAAACTTCACGCACACCATCAAGTTGAAACAAGGAGTAGTTCCTGTTAAACATAAACTGAGAAATGTCCCTTTTAGTGTGAGGGCAGAGTTGTCCAATTTATTGAGGGACATGTGTGAACAGGGCATAATAGAGAAGGTGGAAGCTACCCTGTGGTTATCTCCTATTGTTTTAGCGAAGAAAAGCTCTGGAGATCTGAGGATGTGTGTGGATTTAAGAAGCTTGAATGAGGCAATTTGGGTCGATAGTTTTCCGTTGCCCAGGATAGATGATCTTATTGCAAAAGTGGGTTCTGCTAGTTGGTTTACGAAGTTAGATCTTAGATCAGCATACCATCAGGTAGAACTAGATGTTGACTCTCGTTATCTTACAGCATTTGTGACACCTGATGGGACTTTCCAATTTTGTAGGTTACCTTTTGGTTTGGCGTCAGCTGCTGCTGTTTTTCAAAGGTTAATGACTGACATGTTTCCTAACAATTCCAATGTAGTCATATTTCAGGATGATATCCTGATTTTTGCTTACACAGAAACGGCACACGACAGAGTTTTGGAGAAGGTCTTGGAAACTTTAGATGAAAGAGGGGTCACTCTGAGAAAGGACAAATGTCTCTTTAAGACTCGGGAGATTGAGTACTTGGGGCATGTTTTATCCGAGCAGGGTGTCAAACCTAGACCTAAGTTAGTGAAAAGCATCCTTGAAGCTCCTGCACCCAAAACAAAAGAGCAGTTACTTTCTTTTTTGGGATTATGTGAATTTTATGCGAAGTTCATAAAGGACTTTGCTAAGACTACTGAGTGTCTTAGGGTAATCCTTAAAAAGAAACATACTTTTATTTGGTCTAAAGAGTGCAATGAGGCTTTTGAGCAGATAAAACAACACATTATCAATCCTCCTGCGTTACAACCTTTTTCCGATAGTAAAAAAACTATAGTAACTGTGGATGCATGCGAATATGGATTGGGTGCAGTATTGACACAGATTTCTGATGAAGGCAAAGAAAGCACCGTTGGGTTTGCCTCAAGGACTTTGCGAGAGGTTGAGCGGAAGTACTCTGTAATTGAAAAAGAACTTCTAGCTTGTGTATGGAGTGCAGAAAAATTCAAACAATATCTCTGGGGTAGACATTTTGTTTTAAAAACTGATCATCGTCCTCTGGTGGATATTTTATCAGGGAAAAAAATTAAGCGCTCTACTGCTCGTATAGCTCGGTTATCTGCCAAATTATTAGAATTCAACTTTTCGGTTGAGTATATTCCGGGGGGTAAGAACAGTAGAGCGGATTGTTTATCCCGTCTTCCTATCTCAGATGAGGAAGAACTACTAGAATGGGAAACAGAGATAGAAGAGTGTCTTATCGCATGTATCGCTGAAACCTTGGATGAGAATGTTTGGATTGAGTCTTTGCAAAATGACAGGTTGTTGTGTGATGTAATATATTATGTTAAGACGGGGTGGCCGGGAGAGAAAACTCTTTCGCCCGAACTACAACCTTTTTGGAAAGTATCGGAGGAATTATCTGTTGAAGGTGACAAGCTCATTAGATGTGACAAACTTGTTCCTCCGGAATGTCTCAGAAGGGATTTGATACTTAAAGCACACATTGGACATCTTGGTTCTACTATTACCAAAAGGAAGCTTAGGTCAAACTTCTGGTGGCCTAGGATGGATAAGGAAATTGAAGAATTAGTGAGGAATTGTCCCAGGTGTTGCATAAGTGACAAGGTCCTTGTTACTCAGGGAGTCAGTGATTCTTTTGTTCCATCACCAGCCAGAGCGTGGCAGAAAATTAGTCTGGATTTTCTTGGTCCTTATCATGTGTTGTCACCAGACATGAGATATTTCATTGTGATGGTGGATCATCTCTCCAGATGGGTTGAGGTCTTACCCATAAGACTTCCCACCACACAAAGTGTTATCAAGTGTTTGAAAGACGTTTTTAGCCGGGAAGGTCTGCCTGAGCAAATAATGACTGACAATGGGGTACAATTTGTATCCACAGAAATGTGTCAATTCCTGCATAGGTGTGGTATTAAACATATAAGAACCCCCCTTTTTTTATCCCCAGAGTAATGGTGTAGTAGAACGTTTCAATCGCGTGCTTGTTGAGTGTATCCAAGCAGCTCTTAAGAGCAACTTGTCTGTGAGACAAGCTATTAAAGAGCTAATTTGGTCTTATCGCACTACACCTCATGTAGCCACTGGCAAAACCTCTTTTGAATTAATGAGAGGGAGGGTTGCGACGACAGAATTGTGTCCTTTTTGGATGATTGAATTATTTCAGGAAGGGTGTGATCTTAAGGAGGCTTGGCAGATAGCGAAGGACAGTTCCGATGTTATGGGAAGAAAAAGGTTGAAGGTGATACCGGGAAAAAAAAATGTTCTTCAGGTTGGTGATTGGGTGCGAGTTAAAGAACCTTTGTTAGTCAGAAAAGGCTTGTCAAAGTTTAAAGAATCCCAACAAATTAGAGAAGTACGTAGAAATGCTGCTAGGTTGACTGATGGGAGTTGGTGGGGTATTACACGCTTAGCATTAGATCCTAGTGTTCAAACGAATAGTGAGTGCAGTGATAGTTACAAGTTGTTCAATCAAACCAATGGAAATGAAGTTGAAGCTCGTATGTTCAATCAAACCAATGGAAATTAAGTTGAAGCTCGTAATTCTTCTGAATGTGTAAGGAAGGATAGAACTGTTGGGCAAAGATGTAAGCGGGAATGCCGCAGACCTGCTAAGTTTTGTGATTATGTTTTGTCGTGAAAACAATATATATATATATTGATCACTCATTAGTTCAGTTGTTAATATGTTGATCACTCATTAAGTTAGTTGTTTGTTTATGTGCTTAGAATGTGCATGGTATATTGTGCATGTATTTTAGTTTTATTCATTTTGGTCCTAGAAGTGTATTTCTCATTTAGGTTGGTATGTGTGTTCAATTGTATTTATTTATTGGAAAATGTTAATGTTTAATTTAAGAAAAGGGGGAGATGTTGTGATGTGGCTTGGAATGCCTGTGTGTCATGTGGAATGCCCATGACGGAACTTGCTGATGTCTTGGCATTCCACATTACACTAACGGACTGAGGCACACGTCTGATTTTCCTCTGTGCCCTTTTATCCTGTATACTTATATTCTGTGCTATAAACCATTAAAGACTCACTCAACTCGTTCACCGTCGTATGGCTTGTCACCTCAAGTTGGTACCCCTATCAGATACCAATTCCTTGGGGAACCCCATGCGGGTAAAAACCCCCATCAAAGCACAACCCTCCACAGGGGAAGTGATTGATCTCAAAGGAATGGCTTCTGGGTACCGGGGAGCATGGTCCACTAAGACCAGGATAAATCTGTTGCCCGTGGCTGTCTTGGGATCCAGAAGCCCCACAACGTCAATACCTAGCCTTTCAAAGGGAGTACTGGCAACATGTGAAGGTTGGAGGGGAGCCTTACATTTCCCCCACTCTTGCCACTTGACTGACAAGTCTGGCAAGACCTGTGATGTGCATCCGAGTGCCTGCGCATTAGGGGCCAGTAAAAGTGGGTGACAAGCCTCTCAAAGGTCTTGTCCTGCCCCAAATGTCCAACTAAAGGCACATCATGAGCCAACTCCAGTAGGAAGGCCCTGAAGTACTGGGGTACCACCAGCACACAGGCTCACCCAGGCTCAGGAACCTTAGGCTCACTATACAGGAGGTCATCCTCCCAAAAGATCAGGTGCGATCCTGGCTCCTTGTCAGCCACCAGGTCTGCAGCCTGCTGCCGCAAACCCTCCAAAGTAGGGCATGACTTCTGTGCTGCACAGAATGCTTCCTTGGTGGGCCCCCCTTCCTGCTGCCACTGTGACAGTTCAGGGACCTCACCCAGTTCAGCCAGCTGTTCCCCTCTAGGTTCTGGGGTGTCACCCTCAGGCTCCGCCTCCTCCCTGACCGTGGGAACTTCTGGGGCCTGTTTCCCATGCCCCCTGCCCTTCCTCTTTTTGGCGGTCCCCATGGCAACTGTTTCAGGCTCCAGGGGCTTTTGAATACCCTGACGGGCTGCCATGGACCGTGTGGATACGCAAACCCACTCAGGCAGACCCAACATCTCCAAGTGAGACCTGTGTTCCACCTTCTTCCAAGGGGAATGTTCCAGGTCATTGCCTATCAAACAATCTACAGACATGGTTGGACTCACAGCTACCTTCAAGGAACCTGAGACTCCCCCTCGCCCATTCAAAGGGAACCTGCACCACTCTGCACAGGCACTCTGAGTTGTCTACTGCAACTACTTGGTGAAGTACCCGGGGATCAATCTGCTCTTCAGACACCAGCTGACTCCTCAAGGTAGTCACACTGGCTCCTCTGTCTCTCAGAGCCTCCACCCTCTGTCCATTGATGGTCACCCACTGCCTGTACTTCTTAGTGTTCTCAGGCACAAGGGTTCTCTGGATCATCTCACTGTCCCCTAATGAGACAAGGGTCATCTCAGCTGGTTCCCACCCACCTGGAACCAACTCCTCCCCAAGCGCTACACTAGCCAAACCCTGTGCCTGCGCACCAGTGGGTGCCGGTGTACTCTTGGGGCATTTGGTCACCTGCATAACACTTACATGGGGGTCCCCCTGCCATTGGCTTTCCTTTGGAGAACCATGGCTTCTTCTCACTGGGGGGGTTGGGAATCTTTACCCTGGGAATCAGTTTGGGGCCCTTTAGAGAACGCCCCCTGTTTACCCTTACCCCCCCCCCATTTCTTCTGAGAGGGACCCTGCCCACCTTTGGCATGGTCTCCCCCATATCTCTTTTGCACCCTGGTGCTCTCCCAGCAGTCCGCTTCCTGCGCAAGCTTCCTGGGGTCAGTCAGTTTGGTGTCAATCAGGTGCTGGCGCAGCTCTGGAAAACATAAACTGTACAAGTGCTAACAAGCAATCAGATTGTAAAGCCCCCATACGTAGTTACCTTACTGCCCTTCACTCAACCATCCAGTGACATGCAATAAGAATCAACACATTCCAACCATGTTTGGGATTCCTTCTTCTTATAGGACCTAAACTTATCCTTATACTGCTCAGGGGTGAGACCATACCTTGTGAGTAGGGCATCCTTCATGATAGTGTAGGTGAGATTCTGAGCATCCTCTAAGGCTGTCAGTGTATCACTCCCCTCTACCTCAAAGTGCTTCCACAGACCGCCCCCAATGAGCTTCTGGGGCCAGATTCATATTGAGAGCAGACTCATACCTCTTAAACCACAAGTATATGTCGTCCTCCCTTTTGTAATCCTTCACAAGATCTTTAGGAATGTGCACCCTCCTCTCAGGCTGCACTGTGATGTGGCTGCCACCATCCCTGCTAGACTGGCTCCTCTGATCCATATCCCTCAAGCTGCGCTGATGAGCTAACAACAACATTTTCTCCTCTATGGCCACCCTCATTTTCTCCAACTCCCTCTGGTGCTCCCTCTATGCCTGTCTGTCCTGCATCTCTTCAGGGGTCAGACCCTTAGATGAGACACTGCTACCTGCCCTGGAACCCTCTCCTTGGACATAACAGGCCCACCCACAATACCATTATGTATGTAATGCTCTTCCTCCTCCTCATCCTCGGTGTGTCCTTCATTGCTCTTGTCTGTCACTCAGGCCCTCAGTGCCCTTTGCAGCTCCTCCTTCTTGGATGAGCTCTTAATGGGACAGTCAGAAATGTTACAGAACTGCTTCAACTGAGCCTTTGTATAGCTCTTTAATTTCTCTAGGTCAAAAGCAGCTCCAACTGATGCATCTCCAGATTGGGACATGATGAAAAAGTCAACAAAAGTGCAAAGTTCCAATAGGCAGAAAATAAGTTCCCAATGATGTTTAGAAGTCAATCAAAGATTATCACAAAAGTGGATGTAAGGAAAAATCCAAGAAAAAGAGAAACAAACAAGAATCACAAGACAAGTAGTATGTGACCACGTAGTGGTCTCCACTCAAAACAGTGGTGGAACCGTATGTCAAGTACAAATACAAGTCCAATCCCATCAGCTGATCACCAATGTTAGAAATGGCGTCTTTGGTTGGCAATCAGGTTACCCTCTGTCCAAGCAAGGACCCTCACTCTAGTCAGGGTAAAAGAGAATCACCCTCTGCTAACCCCCGCTGACCCCCTTGGTGGCTCGGCACGAGCAGTCAGGCTTAACTTCAGAGGGCTAGGTGTAAAGTATTTGTACCAACACACACAGTAACTTAATAAAAACACTACAAAATGACACCACACAGGTTGAGAAAAATAGAAAATATTTATCTAAACAAAACAAGACCACAATGACACAAATCCACAATACACAAGTCAAGATATCAATTAAAAACCAAAAAGAGTCTTCATGTAGTTTTAAACACAATGCTAACGCTGTTACCGTGAAAATGTACCTTGGGAGCGTCAAAAATAACCCGCACAGGCGAGTTTGTGTCAAAAAGGGCTTGCAATACGTCTATTTCACTCACGAGCGAGATCTTGCATCATTTATCCTTTAGTCGGGTCGGCTTCCGTCGTTTCTTTTCTCCGCAGGAGAGCGATGCATCGATCCGGTCAGCACTCTTAGGTACGGGCAGGCCTTGCATAGTTTTGTACACTCCCAGCAGTGTTTGCACAAGAAATTTAGCTGCACAATGGTCCGAAAACCACGAAGCGTGGGTTGCGATCTCACCAGCCTCCATCAGCGATGCTGCGTGTCGTAAATCAAATATGCCAATCATGGATCAACCAATTACATACACATTTTGGATAGGAGCACTTGCACTTTAGCACTGGTTAGCAGTAGTAAAGTGTCCAGAGTAACAAAAACAGCAAAAACAGAGTCCAGCACACATCAACAACCTGGGAAACAGAGGCAAAAAATTAAGGGAGACCACGCCAAGAATGAAAAGTCTAACATGCCTCTACTTCCCAGGTTATTTCTGTGTGCTGGACTCTGTTTTTGCTGGTTTTTTTTGCTCTGGACACTTTACCACTGCTGACCAGTGCTAAAGGTTAAGTGTTCCCTGTATAAATTGTATATGTACATTGGCTTATCCATTATTGGCATATTTGATTTACTAGTATGTCCCTAGTAAAGTGCACTAGAGGTGCACAGGGTCTGTAAATCAAATGCTACTAGTGGGCCTGCAGCACTGGTTGTGCCACCCACGTTAGCAGCCTTGTAAACATGGCTCAGATCTGCCACTGCAGTGTCTGTAAGTGTAGTTTTAAACTGACTATTCAACTTAGCAAGTGTACCCACTTGTCAGGCCTAAACCTTCCCTTTTTATACATGTAGGGCAGCCCTAAGGTAGGCCCTAGGTAGGCCCATGGGCAGGGTGCAGTGTATGTTAAATGTGGGACATGTACTTATGTGTTTTATATGTCCTGACAGTGAAATACTGCCAATTTCGGTCTTCACTGTTGCAAGGACTATCTCTCTCATAGGTTAAAATGATGGCTGCCTTTAAGTATTATTAAAGTGCAGATTCCCTTTGGGAGCAGATAGACATTTGGAGTTTAGGGTCTTTGAACTCACAATTTAAAATTACATATTTTATTGTGTAGTGTAGCCATTTTTAATATAGCCTTTGCACGTTTGCTTAAAGCATTAGGCCTCTGTGCACTTTGCCCTAGATGCATTTTATTCAGCCTCGCACTGTTATTTTTCAATAACCAGTTTCACTGTCTTGTTTTATTTTCTTCTTTCACACTGTTTAGCCTACTTCAGCACCAGAGTTCTCAAACAATACATTCTTGCTCGCTCTGTGCTTCAGTCAAGGATACAGTCTGGTACATTGCCGATAGACGTGGTAGGAGTTTAGTCTTTTGGGTTCGTAGACGATACACATTCTTACGTAGGGACGTTTCTTAGCACACCGACATGTTAGTTATAAAAACACTTCCTAGTCCTACTACACGTAAGAGGGAGATTCCGACCCAGGAACCATAACTAGACGCTGACTGCCCTGTTGCAGATACTGATCCAGATCACAGGCCTTTGCTCAGGTATGAGGGTTGATGTCCTCCTGGGGAATCTGAAAGGCAAGCTTAGAGCTTAAAATGCTGTGCTCAAAATAGAACTTAGTAGAGAGAACGTAATCTGGTAACACTATGATAGTGTTATTTCTATGTTTCACTCTCCTCGTTACTATTTCAATCCTACTGTGTTGTATGGTTCTGGTTAATGCGGCTCACTCCTTATTATCTAAAATGCAGTTGTTTTATTAAATCAATCTATAAAACTTAAACTGCCTTTGTCATTTGTATATGAGACCACACTTGGTATGAGAGAGCTGGTTGGGATCTGAGTGACCACGACTTCCCTGAGAAGCTCTAAGATGTCATGCGCTCGGCTGCCCAATCATCCCTTCCCTTTGGGAGAGATGAGGCACTGCTAATTAGCCGGAGCAAAACCAGATTGAGGGTGATGTGAGAAAGTAGCCTCTTTCTAGCCTTGTTACCCCCACTTTTGGCCTGTTTGTGAGTATATGTCAGGGTGTTTTCACTGTCTCACTGGGATCCTGCTAGCCAGGGCTTAGTGCTCATAGTGAAAACCCTATGTTTTCAGTATGTTTGTTATGTGTCACTGGGACCCTGCTAGCCGGGACCCCAGTGCTCATACGTTTGTGGCTTATATGTATGTGTTCCCTGTGTGATGCCTAACTGTCTCACTGAGGCGCTACTAACCAGAACCTCAGTGGTTATGCTCTCCCTTTTCAAATTGTCACTAACAGGCTCGTGACCAATTTCACCAATTCACATTGGCATACTAGAACACCCTTATAATTCCCTAGTATATGGTACTGAGGTACCCAGGGTATTGGGGTTCCAGGAGATCCCTATGGGCTGCAGCATTTCTATTGCCACCCATAGGGAGCTCTGACAATTCGTACACAGCCTGAGTGAAATAATGCCCACATTATTTCACAGCCATTTTACACTGCACTTAAGTAACTTATAAGTCACCTATATGTCTAACCTTCACCTGGTGAAGGTTGGGTGCTAAGTTACTTAGTGTGTGGGCACCCTGGCACTAGCCAAGGTGCCCCCACATCGTTCAGGGCAAATTCCCCGGACTTTGTGAGTGCGGGGACACCATTTCACGCGTGCACTATACATAGGTCACTACCTATGTATAGCGTCACAATGGTAACTCTGAACATGGCCATGTAACATGTCTAAGATCATGGAATTGTCACCCCAATGCCATTCTGGCATTGGGGAGACAATTCCATGATCCCCCGAGTCTCTAGCACAGACCCGGGTACTGCCAAACTGCCTTTCCCGGGGTTTCACTGCAGCTGCTGCTGCTGCCAACCCCTCAGACAGGTTTCTGTCCTCCTGGGGTCCAGCCAGGCCTGGCCCAGGAAGGCAGAATAAAGGACTTCCTCAGAGAGAGGGTGTTACACCCTCTCCCTTTGGAAAAAGGTGTCAGGTCTGGGGAGGAGTAGCCTCCCCCAGCCTCTGGAAATGCTTTGATGGGCACAGATGGTGCCCATCTCTGCATAAGCCAGTCTACACCAGTTCAGGGATCCCCCAGCCCTGCTCTGGCACGAAACTGGACAAAGGAAAGGGGAGTGACCACTCCCCTGACCTGCACCTCCCAGGGGAGGTGCCCAGAGCTCCTCCAGTGTGCTCCAGACCTCTGCCATCTTGGAAACAGAGGTGCTGCTGGCACACTGGACTGCTCTGAGTGGCCAGTGCCAGCAGGTGACGTCAGAGACTCCTTCTGATAGGCTCTTACCTGTGTTGCTAGCCTATCCTCCTGCCTAGGTAGCCAAACCTCCTTTTCTGGCTATTTAGGGTCTCTGCTTTGGGGAATTCTTTAGATAACGAATGCAAGAGCTCATCAGAGTTCCTCTGCATCTCTCTCTTCACCTTCTGCCAAAGGATCGACCGCTGACTGCTCAGGACGCCTGCAAAACCACAACAAAGTAGCCAACGATGACTACTGCAACCTTGTATTGCTTCTCCTTCCGCTTTCTCGCCTGTTTCCTGGTGGTGCATGCTCTGGGGGTAGCCTGCCTCCCTCTTGCACCAGGAGCTCTGAAGAAATCTCCCATGGGTCGACGGAATCTTCCCCCTGCAACCGCAGGCAACAAAAGACTGCATCACTGGTCCTCTGGGTCCCCTCACAGTACAACGAGTGTGGTCCCTGGAACTCAGCAACTCTGTCCAAGTGACTCCCACAGTCCAGTGACTCTTCAGTCCAAGTTTGGTGGAGGTAAGTCCTTGCCTCCCCACGCTAGACTGCATTGCTGGGTACTGCGTGATTTGCAGCTGCTCCGGCTCCTCTGCACTCTTTCAGGATTTCCTTTGTGCACAGCCAAGCCTGGGTCCCCGACATTCCAACCTGCAGTGCACAACCTCCTGAGTTGTCCTCCGGCGTCGTGGGACTCCCTTTTGTGTCTTTGGGTGAGCTCCGGTCCACTCCTCTTCCAAGTGCCTGTTCCTGTACTTCTGCGGGTGCTGCCTGCTTCTGTGAGGGCTCCCTGACTTGCTGGGCGCCCCCTCTGTCTCCTCATCCAAGTGGCGACATCCTGGTCCCTCCTGGGCCACAGCAGCATCCAAAAACCCTAACCACAACCCTTGCAGCTAGCAAGGCTTGTTTGCAGTCTTTCTGCGCGGGAACACCTCTGCAAGCTTCTTCACGACGTGGGACATCCATCCTCCAAAGGGGAAGTTTCTAGCCCTCTTCGTTCTAGCAGAATCCACAGCTTCTACCATCCAGTGGCAGCTCCTTTGCACCCTCAGCTATTTCCTGGGCATCTGCCCACTCTCGACTTTGTTGCGACTCTTGGACTTGGTCCCCTTGTTCCACAGGTACTCTCGTCCGGAAATCCACTTTGGTTGCATTGCTGGTGTTGGTCTTCCTTGCAGAATTACCCTATCACGACTTCTGTGCTCTCTGGGGAATATAGGTGCCCTTTACACCTACTTTTCAGGGTCTTGGGGTGGGCTATTTTTCTAACCCTCACTGTTTTCTTACAGCCCCAGCGACCCTCTACAAGCTCACATAGGTTTGGGGTCCATTCGTGGTTCGCATTCCACTTTTGGAGTATATGGTTTGTGTTGCCCCTATACCTAGGTGCTCCTATTGCAATCTACTGTAACTCTACATTGCTTGCATTACTTCCTTTTGCTATTACTGCATATGTTTGGTATTGTGTACATATATCTTGTGTATATTTGGCATCCTCATACTGATGGTACTCACTGAGATACTTTTGGCATATTGTCATAACAATAAAGTACATTTATTTTTAGTATATCTGTGTATTGTGTTTTCTTATGATATTGTGCATATGACACCAGTGGTATAGTAGGAGCTTTGCATGTCTCCTAGTTCAGCCTAAGCTGCTCTGCTATAGCTACCTTCTATCATCCTAAGCTGCTAGAAACACCTCTTCTCCACTAATAAGGGATAACTGGACCTGGTACAGAGTGTAAGTACCCCTTGGTACCCACTACAAGCCAGGCCAGCCTCCTACAGGTGACAGGGATCCTTCCCCATGGGTTAGACTTAGTCCCCCACACTGAGAACGACCCTGATACCCAAACATCCAGTAGTCTCATTTAGGTTAATGAGAGCCAACGTGACAAGTGAAGTTTGTTTTTAGCTTGTGTGTTTGAAAATGCCACTTTTAGAAAGTAGGCATTTTCTTGCTTAAACCATTCTGTGACTCTGCTTGTTTGTGGATTCCCTGTCTGGGTCAGTTTGACAGTTGGGCTGTTTGCACCTCTCCTCTAGACAGTGACACAAAGGGAGCTGGGGTGTAGCCTGCATATCCTGATGGGCCAATCTTGGCTGAGGGGAGGAGTGGTTACTTGCACCTGAAAGGGCTGTCTTCCCTCACACAATGCAGTCTCCAACCTACTGGTGTGTATCTGGGGCCTGGCCTGGGCAAGGCAGGATCTTGAAAACAACAGAGCCTTCTCTTTGCAGTAGGCCTACTTCAAAGGCAGAAAGGGCTATAAGAAGAGCACCCAAAACCACTGAGAATAAGGTTACTTCTGGAACCAAGAGGAACCTCTGTCAAGGAGAAGAGCTGGAGAAGATGCAGGAGGAGTACTGCCCCTATGACTGTGCTTTGCTGGGTTGGGCTCCAGTATCTACTTCTGCCTGAGAGAGGACAAAGACTGACTTTTGTGTGACTTCCCACTGGTGAAGAACCTCCAAGGGCTTGAACCGAGTTGCCTCCTGTTGTTGAAGTCTCAGGATCAACAAAGACATCTCTCTGCCAGCAGTTGGGCTTTCTGCTGAGAGTCCTGCATGCCAAGTGGTGCCCTAACCTGTCCCTGGGCCCTTGAAAGGTGCAGCTGATGGAAAAGGACAAAAATCCAAGCAAAGACCACAGTGCAGGGAAACCTTCGACTCACCACCTGCCTTGCAGCTGATAAACAATGTGCCACCGGCCTCAAGGCTCAAATCAGCACTCCACCTCCATCGCGGCTGGGAGATCAATGCAACGTGGCTGGAGAAAAGACATGCAACACCCGCAGCTGTTAACGATGCAAACCCCCATGCACTGTGGTTTCTTGACACCGTGAGACCGGATTTCAACACAGCATCGCTCGGTGTGGAAAATCAAAGCAAAGCCTGACCGGACCCAAGGTGCCCGACTGTATCAATGCATCGTTATCTCGTGGGAGAGAAGAAATTACGCATGCCGACCTGACCGGAGGAGGAACGACGCACGGTCTCTCTTGCGAGTGAGAAATTGATGCATCGATTGCCTTTTCTGACGCACACTCACCCATGCGGCTTTATTTTGATGCTACTTTTGTGTGCTGACAGCGTTCTCACTGTTCTCTAAGGATTTAAGACTTTTATTCTTTTTAAAATTCATAACTTGACTTGTGTATGTTGGATTTTTGTTGTTTTGGTCTTGTTTTGTTTACATTAATATTACCTATTCTTCTACACCTATGTTGTGTCATTTTGTAGTGTTTTCACTGAGTCCTGTGTGTGTTGGTACAAATACTTTACACATTGTGCCACATTATGCCTGCATCAGGCATAATATATGCAAGGGAGTCATTCCAGTGCTAGGAGGCCCGCAAAAATAGCGCAGTGAAATTTAACAGATTTCACTGTGCCATTTTTGGCATAATTTTTAGTGCCTGCTCACAGCAGGTGTTAAAATGACGCACCCATAGAAACCTATGGGTCACCTTGCACTGTGCTACACTAGCATCAAAATTTTTGATGCTAGTGTAGCAAAGCACCAAAATAGCATCAAAACGTTTGACACTATTATGCTAGCGACCACCATAGTGCACCATTTTATAAGTACGGTGCAACCATGGTGCCATTAGGTCCCAGTAGAGTAGCACAGAAAAAGCGGCGCGTCAGTACTGATGCACCACTTTTTCATAAATAGAAGTGTTAATCTTTTTGCAAATCCAAACATATAATATATCTACAGCTGATAAAATGAACTACAAAAATAACACATAAAGCTAGAGTAAACCAGTCCAATGCTTATTTCTACTGTTGTTCAGCAATATTAAAGGAAGTAACAGGAATAAAAACAGTAAGACTACAGGAAACATTTATTATCCTTACTGTGGGATTTTATCTTTATCTTTGCCTGCTTTATTTCTCCAGTGTTTATTCACACTGGAGAACATTAACACACTGAAAATGCCCATCATTCAGTTTTATTTTCACTTACTCATGCAGTATACAAGAGTCAGGTGAACATATTTATTTCTTATTTCTTTATTCATCTCTCTAGAAAACTGCACAGCCAACATAACATTTTTCTTAATAATTTTTTGTTAACAATTTTAGCACACATTTAAGGGCTTACTGCTGTACAAATTAAGAATGAACATTAAAACAGTAAATACATTATTTAAGGCATTTTCAGTCTTGTGAGACATTGGATTGGCAGTTGGAATGGATTGTAGTACACCACAAGAAATAATGTCACAACTCTTTTTATGTCCAGGAAAGGGTTTAGTAATTTAAACCTGAGCTCAACCCCTAGTACCTATGGCGCTCAGCAGACAGGCTTAGCTTAGAAAAAATGTGTAAAACACTTAAAAGTACTAAAACAGTTAAACGGTTGAAAACATGATACAAATTCCACTCCAATATTTAAAAATAGAGAATATTTTAATGAACAAAATAATATGAAAATGACAAAAAATATCCAATAAGGGGACCCGGAGATGTGTATTTTTAAAGTTTGAAATGAAAATATTGGCAATAAATGTTAAGCACCAGCCAAGGTCACCTGGTTGCGTTTGACATGTATCTATGCACAGTTAAGGCTGACCATGATGGAGCATGGCTCAGGTATCGAAACCAGGTTCATCCCAGTCAGAAGTCTTACCTTCTATCAGTCTCTCAAATGGAAATCAAAAATCCTCAGCAGGGCAAGGCAGCAAGCTGTGACAGAGATTGGCTCCCTGAGGCTGGATAGCCATCAGACAAAGTCCCATTGAAGACGTTGACTTTTGGCAGAAAATCTCCATGCACAAGAGGTAGAAAATGTTCCCTTATTGCATGATCCCCCTATTTTCTTTTGGACTGATTTTGCTGGTTGTGTGACTCTGGTTACTGGAACTCTGCTAACCAAATCCCAGAAATTGTATGTACTCCTACTAATTGGCACATTTAACTTATATATAATTACCTAGTATATGCTGCAAAGTGTACCCAGGGCCTGCAAGTTAAATTTCACTAGTGCCTTAAACACACAATGTGTCATCCTTTTATTCTTTAATCATGTCTTTTTTCATTTTTCATAATATACATTACAGTTGTATAGCAATTCACTGTACTTAACATGACAATGTGTCATCCTTAGAGTGACAATGCAAAACATGCCTGCACGCCTGCCGGTGTAGCCTGTCTGTGCAGCTTTAAAACTGCAAATTCGACCTGTCAAAATAACCCCTAAACCCTCCTTCAAATATTAAATATATCAAGAAGTCAACCCTAAGTAGGCCTTACAGCCAATTAAGGCAGGGTGCATTGTATTTAACCCCTTCACTGCCAGGCCTTTTACCCCTCAGGTTGCAGGCCTTTTTTTGGCTATTTGGAGCAGTTTGCGCTTAGGCCCTCATAACGTTTTGTCCACATAAGCTACCCATGCCAAATTTGCGTTCTTTTTTTCCAACATCATAGGGATTCTAGAGGTACACAGAGTTTGTGGGTTCCCCTGAAGGATACCAAGAAATTAGCCAAAATATAGCAAACATTTTGGTTTCTTTAAAAAAAATGGGAAAAAGGGCTGCAGAAGCAGGCTTGTGTTTTTTCCCTGAAATTGGCACCAACAAAGGGTTTGAGGTGCTAAAATCACCATCCTCCCAGCTTTCAGGAACAGGTAGACTTGGATCAGAAAACCACATTTTTCAACACAATTTTGACATTTTAGTGGGATTTACCCCATTTTTACTATTTTGGTGCTTTTAGCCTCCTTCCAGTTAGTGACAGAAATGGGAATGAAACCAATGCCGGATCCCAGGAAGCTAAACATTTCTGAAAAGTAGACAAAAATCTCAATTCCACAAGGGGTCATTTGTGTAGATCCTACAAGGTTTTCCTACAGAAAATAACAGCTAAAATAAAACAATATTGAAATTGAGGTAAAAAAACAGCCATTTCTCTCCACGTTTTACTCTGTAACTTTTTCCTGCCATGTCAGATTTTCAAAAGCAATACACCATTATGTCTGCTGGACTCTTCAGGTTGCAGGGATATATAGGGCTTGTAGTTTCATCAAGATCCCTAGGTACCCACAACCAATAAAGGAGCTGCACCTTGTAATGGGTTTTCATTCTATACCGGGTATTCAGTAATTCATTTGGTGAAATATAAAGAGTGAGAAAACAGTATCAAGCAAACCTTTGTACTTCCAAAATGGGCACAAGATAAGGTGTTGAGAGCCAGTGGTTATTTTCACATCTCTGAATTCCGGCGGGCCCATACTAGCATGTGAATTACAGGGCATTTCTCAAATAGACTTTTTTACACACTGTCTTACATTTGGAAGGAAAAAATGTAGAGAAAGACAAGGGAGAATAACACTTGTTCTGCTATTCTGTGTTCCCCCAAGTCTCCGAAAAATGGCACCTCACTTGCATGGGTAGGCCTAATGCCTACAACAGAAAATGCAACATGGACACATCACATTTTTACATTGAAATCTGCTGTGTTTTTTGGATAGGGCCTAGCTGTGGATTTTGGCCTCTGTCTCAGCTGGCACCTAGGGAAACCTACCAAACCTGGTGCATTAAAAAAAAAACTAGACACCTAGGGGAATTCAAAATGGGGTGACTTGTGGGGCTCTCATCATGTTCTCCTACCCAGAATCTTTGCAAACCTCAAAATGTGGCTAAAGAAACACTTTTTCCTCACATTTCGGTGACAGAAACTTCTAGAATCTGAGATGAGCCACAAATTTCCTTCCACCCAGCGTTCCCCCAAGTCTCCTGATAAAAATGGTACCCTTACTTGTGTGGGTAGGCCTAGTGTCTGCGGAAGGAAATGCCCCAAAACTCTATGTGAACACATCAAAATTATCAAATACAAAACTACCTGTTTTTGCAGGTGGGCACTTGCGTTTTTGGTCCTGGGCTCATCAGCCATATCGTGAAACCTACCAAACCCAAACATTTCTGAAAACTAGACACCTGATGGAGTCCAGGAAGGTGTGACTTGCGCAGATCCCCCAGTGTTTTCTTACCCAGAATCCTCAGCAAACCTCAAAATGTGGCCAAAAAAACACTTTTTTCTCACATTTTGGTGACAGAAAGTTCTGGAACCTGAGAGGAGCCACAAATTTCTTTCCACCCAGCGTTCCCCCAAGTCTCCCGATAAAAATGATACCTCACTTGTGTGGGTGGCCCAGGTGCCTGCAACAGATTTAGACCAAAAAACCTGTAGAGATTGAGGGGATAGCACAGCGAGTTGTTAAGCATATATTTTTCTTTAATACATCTTTAGGCTGACTCTGCTTTGGGGACCGACACAAGTGAGGTATCATTTCACTTGGGAGACAGAGGGGAACGCTGGGTGGTAGGAAATTTGTGCCAGAGCAGTGATCCTACAAAGAAAAGTGAGGAAAATATGATTTTTTAAGCAAATTTTGAGGTTTGCAGAGGAGTGTGGGTAAGAAAATGTTGTGGGATCCACGCAAGCTACACCTCCCTGGACTCCTTGGGGTGTCTAGTTTAAAAAAATGTCTGGGTTTGGTAGGTTTCCCTAGATGAAGGCCGCAACCTGGGACCAAAAACGTAAGTGCCCCCCCAAACATAGGTAGTTTTGTAACAGATCATTTTGATGTGTTTACGTACTTCTGTGATGTTCCAAACACTAAAATTGTGAAAAGAAACGCACTTAGGTTATGTTAAAAAGACCCCTCACCCACCAACAAAGTTGGTGGCATGCTTCATCATCGGGGTCCCACCTGAGACACCTAGCGTGCAATGGGTGTGCTGCTACACCTGATTGCAGCAGAGCAGGTTTTGTCATTTTTACCACACATACTGGTTGGATTTGGCACGAGGGTGAGTGATGGTTCAGTAGATAAAATTTTATTAGCAAGAAATTTCACAAAAATAAAATGCACTGTTAATAACAGAAAGGCCAAAAAACTGACCCAATGACTCACAGCTCGTGAACTGTAATGCTACAACAAGGCACCAACCTCTTTACAGTCCATTCACACATCTTTCATACATGACATGCACAAGACCATTCACGCCACCAGCCACGGGCCCAGCACATTACAACACTCGCATCTACAGAAAGCACCACTCAAGGGCCAATCACTTTAATACACCCACATGCCTGATACAGCAATCACACCAGCTGATGGGAGTGTGTGGACTGGTGTTTGGCTGGTACACTGCCAACCAAGCGCCACCCCATGCACTCCGCCAGCCAAGTGCCACCCTATGCATAGCGCCAGCCAAGCGCCAACCCACGTACACCACCAGCCAAGCGCCACCCCATGCACACCCCCAGCCAAGCGCCAACCCATGCTCGCCGCCATACCATGCACACCGCTAGCCAAGCGCCACTCCACGCATACCACCAGCCAAAGTGCCACTACACGCACACCGCCAGCCAAGCACCACTCCATGCACAGCGCCACTCCACGCACACCGCCAACCAAGCGCCACTCCACCCACACCGCCAGCCAAGCACCACTCCACACACACCGCCAGCCATGCGTTACTCCACACACACCGCCAGCCAAGCGCCACTCCATGCACACGGCCTTCAATTTTTTTGTTTGTTTTTTAACAACAAAGAAACCACTAACTAATGATAAATAAGTACAAAACTACAAACACAAAAGCTCTAACTGAATACATGTCAGTAATGCTAACAGTGAAACAGAACATTTTGAAAATATAAAATGGCAGTTTACGCTCATACTAGTTCCCAGTAATTCTTGTGTGTGGTAACTCCTGAAACAGCCTGCCACACACAGCCCAGGCTTTGAAGGACATTCCGGGCAGTACATCCGGCTTTGCCTCTGGATACCTCTTCGGGCACAGACTCTACATTTCTTAGTGGGAAAGTCTTTTTAGGGAGTGGGAGGAATCTGATCAGGAAAGTGGCGATATTTCAATCTAGCCATATCCTCCACAACTGCTACTCTAGGAACTCTTGCATGATCCACCATAACAAGGCTCTCTATCACTGACTCCTGAAATGTAACAAATTTCATCCTTGACTCAGGGGAACAATACTTAAACACAATAAAGGCATTAAAAGTTGCTAGATTAAACAAATGAATAGCCAACTTTTTATACCACACGCAAACCTTACGAACAGCATTGTAGGGTTCCAACCTCTGATCTACTTTATCAACACCACCCATGTGCTTATTGTAATCTAAAATGCACACAGGTTTGCGCACTTCAGCAACTTGATCCCAAACAGCCACAGGTGAAGTACTCTCGTCATGGATGGTAGTTAGCATGTACACATTCCTCCTGTCTACAAGTTTCAGAGCTAGCATTTCATCATTGCCCAAGGCACTGCACTGTCCCCTCTCAAGTTTTTTACAGACAAGCTCCCTTGGATAGCTTTTCCTGTTAGAGCGGATTGTGCCACAAGCAACAGTGTCCACTCTGAACAACTCCTTGAACAACTGAACTCCATTATAGAAGATATCTACATACAAATGGTGACCTTTTTTAAACAGTTGTCTACCAAGTTCCCACACAATTTTCTCAATAACTTCAAAAGTGGGCGGACAACCAGGGCCGACCAATACTGGAATCCCTACCAGTGTAGACCCGGAAATTATAAACATATCCTGTACTACTTTCAGACAGCATATACAATTTAATTCCATACCGTGTCCCCTTGCTAGGAATGTACTGCCTAAAAACCAAACGACCCTTGAACAGGACAAAAGACTCGTTCCCACTTATTTCTTTGACTGGAACACAGACCTCTGAAAACCGATCTACAGAATGATCAAGGACAGACCTAATCTTAAAAAGACGGTCACAATCAGGGTGATCTTGTGGCAAGGCTAAAGCATTGTCAACAAAATGCCGCATCGGAAGAAGAAGCAAATACCAATTACGAGTCATGGTTGCAGGAAATATAGCCGTTGCCATCAAGGGATTAGTAGAAAAATAACAAGCCAGTTACGGCTTCCTTATCAACCCCATCAAAAAAGTCAAACCTATGAACTTTTTCATCTCTTCCAAATTTGTGGGAATCCAATGGGTAGCTCTAGACTGAGGCCTAAGTCTGGCAGCGGTGTCCCTCAAATACTGCTCTGCATACAAATTAGTCTGCCTAACAATCTCTTCCAAAAATACATCGTCAATAAACAACTCAAAGAAGTTGACAGGCAAAAAGTTTTCTGTATTTACTCTACACCCTTGGAGATTAGTAAAGGCAGGCAACTGTGGCTGCTTCATGTTTGGGGCAACCCAGGTGTCAGGTCTTCCAATGGGAAGCCGTTCAGCTGCCTGCTTCTGCACCATTGGCGCATCGGTGTCCACCTCTAAAACAGGCCCTTCATCTGCAATGAGAGTGGCTTCCTCATCAGAAGACTCCTCTCGGACAGAAAACTCATTGCCAGAATCTGTCTCTTCCTCCTCTGCCTCAGATGCAGACGCTGGGTGGTGCTAAGAAGAGGTTAGAGTAATTTTTTCTGACGTTAACCATTGCGCCTTGTCGTAAGGCAAAATGACGTTAACCCAGGAAAAATTACTCTAATCCGGTTTACGAAATGTAAATGAGAGAGCGTAATTTAAATAATACATATATTAAAATGAAATGCTTATATCAATGCTCAATGATGCTGCATAGAAAACGACAATAATAGCGATTTTGCTTAAACGTGCATTTGAATTATGACCATGATGTATGTGGCCACCAATGTATGTGCGAACTAATAACTCATAATAAAAAATAAAATTATTCATGCTATGGTTAATCAAGTTTATATTAACGTTTACAATATTGCATTTACATTGAAAATCTTATAGGCCTTAAGTTAGCGTGAGCTGTGGGTTTTAGCTGCCTAGCTCTCATATTAAAAGCATTTTTCTGTTTTACAGTGTGCTGACTCACAAAGGGCCATGACCCTGTAAAATGTACTTTTCTTCAATTTGAAAGATGAATGTATCTTTATAAATCCGTTCTCAACCGCCTATTTGGTGCCTTAGTTAAAGTTTTGAATACAAAGTTGAAACAAATGTAGATTAATATAATGTGCAAGGACGTTTAAACCATGGACAATGGAACTGCTGACCCGAGAAGACGTGCCAAGGTATGAAGTAACCCCCGGATGTGCCACCTCCGAAGACGTCAATTATGAAGACCAATCAAAATGTTATGAATTAATGTGGGGTGACAATTAGAATTACCTAATGCTTAATTTGATAGGTTAAAGATAGTGGGGTATAGTAAATGTCCAATAGAATTTTGGGCGAAGGTATTACGAAAAAGGGATAAAAACCCATGTCACAGAAAGATCGAGGGAACTAGGTAGGGAATGCTATTGATTTTATCCAGAAACTCTGTCACTCTGTTTGGTGACTTTGAGACTTATTAAAACCATCTTCACCCACAGACTGCCTTTTACGCTTCTCCTCCTTAAGAGGGAAGTGTCCCCTGTCTTTTAGTCGAGTTTAGACTGATGGCGTTTTGACTGATGTCCTGAAGACGAAGACTGATCCTGTGTGCTGACCTAATCTTTGGAGGGTAATTATGACAATGCAATTTGTAATTTGTCTGTTTGCTTTTCCTTTCTAGGTACCAACTGCTCATTTTGATAGAGACCATAGCTAGATGTTTTCCAAATTGGTGTTCTAAATTCTTTTGCATGAAGCCCAATATGCTGATGCTAATTAGTGGTTAGGACAGGAGTTCACTTCGACTGGCGCAAATAGACAAATGACTGACGTTATGCTATGCTGAACTAACACGTATATGACATTTGCTGTATTCTGATCTATGTTTACGCCGTGTTATGTATTGATGTTTGTGATTCTTGCATTAATGAAATCTTATCACAGTTGCCATATCGTGACTATACTGTTATGCTTCTTGGTATTGAGATTAACTCTTTTGCTCATAGATTGTAACCAATAGGGAATAAAATACATAAAATTCTATTAAAGGTGTGGTTATTCATGACTGAAAGGTCATGGTTGCGTCGACAATTTGATTAATGTCTTTAACCAAAGTAAAGTGCATTGTGGTGTTAAATACTGATGACATTATTGATATATTGCTTGACATATTGATCAGTTATCTCGTCCTATGGTGTCTCTCCACTGGGTCACAAGATTCATTGGCCTAAAACGAGTCCTAATGTGTAATAAATTAACATAAAAGGACGCGTTAGCAGTTCTGGCAGCAGAGCGATGTTTTTGGCCCTTGGGGGCCCTAGGACGTAGAATCATTGTTTAATTTGTTTGCTCTGTGATAATGCAAATTGGAGGTATGATGGGTTTCTAAGTTCACCATGACTTTCCCTTGATCTCGGAACCTGCCTAAGTGAGTTGGGGATGTTCTCGGCACCGTAATGCGTGTGGTTTAGGGTTTTGCGCTTGCTTAGCTTATGCCTTTTTGCAGGTGATTGTGAAATTTGTGTGTATTTAGGTCAAGTAAATGTTGTTTTAGTAGGAGTAGGCGTACTCCGAAGTATGAGAGTAGGGAAGTTGGCGTACTTCATATGAGTGTGGCGCTTGGTGCTCAAAATTATCCACGTGGTTGGTTGTTTATGTACGGACCTGTCGTGGTCTAAGACTCCGGAGTATGTTGACAAGTGTAGGAGACACTTGGGTTTATGTTGTAATCTGTGCGGTTTAATAGGTCAATCGGACGTGGTTGACAAGTCAAGTTTGAGTCGAAATGTATGTGTGAAACCTTCAATGGAGATTTGGCAAATTCTAAAGTGCACTAGGATGAGCCATTGACAAGTCGAGAGTAGAATTTGCGGGTCGAATTCTGATTGCGTATGCGGGAGCTGATAAGGAGAAAGTAGCGGCCGAGGCTTCAAGTGAAATCTCTGTAAAGTTCTGAAGCGAATGTGTTACCCTTCCTGTAGTAAACCGGCAGATTTGTATTGTCATTAAGGTGCTCGCAATAATTTGCATTAGTTTGTGTGGATTCAGTGAGGAGCGGACGAGCCGCAAGACTTTGTCAGCTGCAGTATGTGTGAGTGTGACATCAGTGGTGCAGCACTGAGATAGGTCAGTTGTCGAGAGGGGTCGCGCATGGATTGGCTGCCGTCCATGAGAGGCAATAGGTTGAGAAAGGTGGGTAGTGTCCTGGGAACTAAGTCACTTCTGATTAAAATAGAAATAAGAGAAAATTGCAAAATGAATTTTGTCAAGGCATTTAAGAGCGCTCTGAAAGGAGACACATATATTGTAGCAACTGATGGGGAGCCTACACCACCCGAGGGTACTCCTGCTTATATAGTCATGGAGGAGAAAGGCGTCGCGCCATGCTTATGGATGAAACAGTGGCGCAAATTGACAGAAAAGGAGGGATGTTTAGCATTCCCAGAACATGGCACGTTCAAAACGAGGGTGCTAGAGAATTTGAGGTGGATGTTAAGCATACAGAAACCACCTCTGAGGCCAGCTCAGTATGAAGCTTTAGCGATTTGGGTTCTAATGGCTCTTAAACAAAGGCAAGAAAAGTTTCAGAGAAGAGTGAGAAGGGCAGAAAAATCCTATGCCGAGGCTAGATGGGATAATGAGAGTAAAATGTGGAGAAGGGGAATTGTTGACGGACTAAAATTGTTCCCAGCGATAGCACAGGGAGAAGAAACACAGGGAAAGAAAGCCTCCTGTAAAACAGATAAAGATGCGAACAATTCTAAAGAGAATAAAAGACCTTGGGAAGAGGAAGATGATTCAGATGATGAGGAATTCATGGACAGATTATTACATGATCGCCCGCCACCCTATGCGGTGAGCGATGGCGGTCCAAGCACTGGCATGGATCCTGGGAACCAGACGCAGGATAAAGGAGTTGCTGATACGGTACAGGCTAATGATACGGCTTTGATACAGAATGGTGTCAGTGTACCCACTGCACCAGACATACCGATACAGTTGCAACCTCCACCGCAGATACAGAGAATCTACACAGACGTTCCAGTACTTGAGACTACTACAAATCTGATAGTGCCGCCAGACCCGATATATACAAAATCAAGGTTAGTCAACTCCGAAATTGCTGTCCCAGCCGCAGCCACAACTGATACCAGGGTACAACCCAGTAGCTGGTCCGCCATTAGTGCCTGTCCCGGGTACTTTGGAACAGACCCATGGAGTTACTGCTCTGCGGAGTCTGGGACCAGGTCAGACACCTGCCGCTATTTCATTGCCAATTACTGTTGGTCCACCAGTGCCATTGTATGCTCAAGGAAAAACTGGCGTATGTGATCAGGGAGTAATGACCCAAGATGTGATAAGAGGAGGGTCTATAGGAACTCCCCAGATAATGGCCCCAGGAGAACAAGCAGTTGAAAAGCCGAGGTCTTAAATAGACCTCAGCCCAGTGGGAACACCCATAGAAGCAATGCGTCAAGCAGGGTTAGGGGTTTTACCTCCACAGACAATGAGTACGAACACCTCACAGTCACCGATGATACATGCAGGGAACATCTCACTGCAGGGTTTCACGGTCCAACAGCTAAACAAATGGCTAGAAAAGACTTACACTTCACAAAAGGCTGTAGTGACTGCAGTCGAACCAGGAAAGGAAAGGCAAGATGAGTACCTAAACTTTGTAAGGTTAGGGGCAGAAGCTGCTGAATTAGTGGAGGTACGATGGGAGTAAATAGATTGGAGTCATACACGGAAGCAGAATTAAGATTCCTATGCCCCAAGATTACCAAAGAAGTAGGCAAGGTGCATCAGAGATTAGCGAACCTGGCAGATAAATACAATATTGATATTGGAAACACTAAACATCTGAAAAGAAGTTACAGATTAGATTTTGACTCCAAAGATTTTGAGCACATGAGGTCTGCTGGAATGAAGGCACATCTGAAAGAATTGTTGCAAAGTGCGCAAATTTGGGGTGCACTGGAAAAATGGGAAGGCAGATGGGCAAAGAAAAGAGATAAGGAAAAGGGTGACAGTCCAGGGTCAAATCAAGCCAAGGCCTCACCCGATGTGGAATCAGTAAAAATATTACCCATGAGAGAAACAGCTGGTGTTGTCTTAGTTCATGTAACATGGTCCAGAGGAGACATCCTATCTTTTACTAATGATTATCCTAGATTGAGGGAGAAAACGATCGAGTGGTACCAACAGACAGACAGGTTTGTGAAACTTGCAAAGTGTCTTTGGGAAGACTTGAATACCTTGTTTGAGATCATTGTTCCACCTGACTTGTGGCTCGAGTGTAAAAGAGGGGTAGATTGGCCAACGAAGGAGCCAGCAAGGGATAAGGTGACCGGGGCACCTTCTGAAGAGGTGATGAAGTACTATCATAAGGTGATTGAGTTTTTGAAACAAAAGGTGTCGCCGAAGGTGACTGATTGGCAGAAGATTGACAGGACATCTCAAGAGGTTAAGGAATAAATACATGCTTACTATGAGTGATTGCTAAAAGCATTCAAACACTACAGTGGTACTGAGACTATTGAACCGAAGGACATGAACCATCTCGTGTTTAGATTCGTCGAAGGGCTGAGACCAGAAGTTAGCCAGATGATTAAGAATCATTTGATTTGTTGGCAAGCGAAGCCGATTGATGAAGTGTTGCAGTATGCGAAATACTGTAGTGATGAGATTGAGCTGAAGCAGAAAAAGCTGAAAGAGAAAGTGATGGTGATGCAGATAAGGGCTGCACAGGCAGGAATACAGGGAAATGGAGTCCAACAGATGATACAGCAGCAACAGCAAATGAATGGTGCGTTTCAGGCACAGCCGAGAGGTCGAGGCCGAGGGTTTGTGAATCGCGGTCCGGACTTGAATACCGTTGTGGTTCAAAATTATGTACAAGGGGTGAAAATGATGTCACCATGTCACGCGTGCGGGGGCGTGGGGCATTGGAAACGGGAATGCCCGAATGTGGTGCAGGATGGTGTTGTTCAACAAAGCACTAATGTCGGTACATTGCAAAAAATGTAAGAGGTCAAAAAATGAGACATCAAAACCCGAATTTTCAGAACAACCTGGTACAAATGCAAGGGGTACAGCCCATGCAGCAAATGCAAATGCCACGTTTTCAGCCAGCGCAAATGCAACCAGTACAACAGCAGGTTCCCATGGTACCTAGACAGCAAATGCAATTACCAATGGCTCCGATGGGACAGCAACAGGTGATGCTTCCTCAACAGGTCACAGGTCAGGTAATGAGACAAAATAATACAGTACAGCAATTCCCATTACGAGGTGAAAATGGCATGAATGGAGAATGGTCAGATGACAGCTCAGATAGCGAAGAATGTAGGCTTGCAGCGTCCTTAGAGGTAGATCAGAGGGGTCCCTATGTAGAAGGGAAGGTAATGGGTTACAAAGTTTCATTCTTGGTCGATACCGGAGCTACACGCTCTACAGTCAGAAGTACGGAGGTCCCAATACTACCACTTTCGGGACGTACCATTAGGGTGGTCGGAGTAGCAAATCAGTATCTGACAAACCCGATTACAGATCCAGTACAGGTTGAGATCGGCAACTTCCAGGTTTCTAGGTTCGTAGTCTGTGATTCAAGTTCAGTATCCTTACTGGGAAGGGACTTAGGGCCAGATGTAGCAAACGGTTTGCGAGTCGCAAACGGCGAAAATCGTCGTTTGCGAGTCGCAAATCTGAGTTTGCTATGCAGAAATGCATTTTGCGAGTGGGAACGGACTCGCAAAATGCATTTCCGACTCGCAAATAGGAAGGGGTGTTCCCTTCCTATTTGCGACTCGCAGTGGTATGCAATTCCAATGGAGTCGCAGTTACCATCCACTTGAAGTGGATGGTAACCCACTTGCAAACTGGAAGGGGTCCCCATGGGACCCCTTCCCCTTTGTGAGTGGACCCAAAAGTATTTTTTCAGAGTAGGCAGTGGTCCAAGGGACCACTACCTGCCCTGAAAAAATTCCGAAACAAAAGGTTTCGGTATTTTTTTTTAAGTGCAGCTCGTTTTCCTTTAAGGAAAACAGGCTACACTTGAAAAAAAAAAACTGCTTTATTTAAAAGCAGTCACGGACATGGAGGTCTGCTGACTACAGCAGGCCTCCATATCCGTGAGTGCCCATAGTCGCTATGGGGCCGCAATTTGCGACCCACCTCATTAATATTAATGAGGTGGGTCTTTGCGACCCCATAGCGACTCGCAGACGGTGTCTGAGACACCGTTCTGCATTGCAAATTGCGAGTTGCAATTTGCGAGTCGCTCGGACTCGCAAATTGCAAGTCGCAATTTGCAAAGTTGCTACATCTGGCCCTAACTGTGCAAGACAAAATGTTTGATTACCTGTTCCAATGATGGAATCGAAGTACAGACAAACAGTGACGATGAAGGAGACGAAGGTCAGTTTTCAGAGGAAGAGACAGGGACAACAAATGAGGGTTATCCTTTAATTACCTTGTTCCCAATGCTTACAATGATTGGTCTACCTGTCGAGTTGCAGGGAACTGTGACAGAGAAAGTGTGGGATTTGACAGGAAAGGAAGTGGGACTAATAAAAGGCGTGGAACCAGTTAAAGTACAGGTAAAGCCAAATGTAGTGTTTCCCCAGGTGCCACAATATCATATAACACAAGATGTTCTTATTGAAGTGTCACAAATAATTGCAGATTTCCTGAGTCAGGGAGTCCTGAAGGAAGTTTTGAGCAGTCCATGTAATTCTCCAATAATGGGTTTGAAAAAGCCCTGTGGAAAAGTTCGAATTGTGCAGGACTTGAGAAAAATAAATGAGATTGTGGTAAAATGTTGCCCTATAGTGCCCAATCCAGCAGTGATCATGTTTCAGGTTCCGTGTGATGCTGAATGGTTCACCGTTATAGATTTGTCACAAGCATTCTTTTCGATACCTCTTCATGAGGACAGCCAATTTTTCTTCAGCTTCAAATTCCTAGATAAAGTGCACAGTTGGTGCAGAATTCCTAAAGGGTTTTCTGAATCACCGTCCATCTTTAACCAGATATTGAAAAAGGATTTGGAATCCTTAGTACTGCCTTTTAACTTGACCCTAGTGCAGTACATTGATGATTTGCTGATTGCATCCAAAACAAGGGATAACTGTAAATATGATACCATTGCCTTGCAGAATCATTTGGGAAAGAACGGACACAAGGTATCACCTAAGAAGCTGCAATACTGTCAGAAAGAGGTGAAATATCTAGGGCATCTAATCAAAAAAGGGTCCAGGAGAATATAAAAAGAAAGGATAACAGCCATTTTGCAAATCAACCGTTCAACGGCAAAAAGGGATGTCAGGATGTTTCTGGGAATGGTGGGCTACTGTCGCCAGTGGATACCCAACTTCTCGATCTTCTCAAAACCCTTAATAAGACTGACAGGCAAAGAGATCAAGGATGAGCCATATACCATAGCTTTGTCCAAAGAAGAGCTTGAGTCATTTATGGAATTGAGAGAATGCATGTGCAGGGCACCAGCGTTAGGCATGCCTGATTATATGAAGCCTTTTTTACTGTTTTGTCATGAACGTGATGCTTGTTCTTTGTCTGTCTTGACACAGGTCCATGGAGGTGCAAATCTCCCTGTAGCATATTTTTCAGCTACCTTGGACCCCGTCGCAGCAGCCTTACCGGGTTGTTTGCGCGCAGTTGCAGCAGTTGGTCTGAGTCTTACGCAGTGTGAAGGCATAGTCATGGGATATCCCCTAACAGTAATGGTTCTGCATTCAGTTGAAATTTTGTTGACTGAAACCAAAACTCAGCACATGACAAATGCTCGTCTCACTAAATATGAGACAATCATACTGGGGTCACCGAATGTCTCGCTAAAACGATGTACTGTATTGAACCCGGAAACTTTACTTCCTGTTGAGAATACTGAAATTAACAATGAGGAAGAATTCGAACATGACTGTCTTGAGGTAACAGAATTGTGTACTAAACCTCGACCAGATATTCAGGACACACAGCTAAAAGAAAATGACTGTATCATGTTTGTCGATGGGTCCTGTTTAAGAGATTCTGTTGGAACACTGAGAGCTGGTTATGCGGTATGTACCATAGCTGGTATCATTGAAGCCTCCTGACTTGAGAAAGTGTTTTCCGCACAAGTGGCAGAATTAATTGCCCTTACCAAGGCATGCCACGCAGCTGTGAATCTGAGAGTCACTATCTATACTGATAGCAGATATCGATTCGGGATTGTACATGATTTCGGCCAACTATGGTCACAGAGAGGTTTCATGACCTCTTCTGCCTCTCCTGTGAAAAATGGTGAACAAATAAAGGATTTGTTACATGCAATTCAGTTACCTCTTGAAATTGCTGAGGTGAAATGCAATGCTCATGTTAAGTCGCACAACTTTGTGTCCATGGGAAACTGTTATGCAGATCAAGTCGCAAGGTTTTGCGCATTGAACTGTATATCGTTCAAGGAACAGTGGGAATTGTTACCGCAAACTGAAAATGACACATGTTTGAACCTTGCATTAAGGGTGGTCGATACCCTAGATGAGTTAAAAGCATTACAAGGTCGTGCTAGCAAAGAGGAAAAACGTTCCTGGCAAAGAATGCAATGTGTACAGAGGGCTGATGATTTGTGGGTCTCAGAGGAAGGAAAATTAGTCTTGCCAAACAGTCTTCTGTCTCAGGTTGCCAGGCTATACCATGGACAGGCTCACCTTGGGAGGGATGCAATTATCAGGTCATTTAAAATCGACCGGTTCAACCCAAAATTCAGACATGCTGCTGAGGTTATCTGTCACAGGTGCATCATCTGTCAACAGATGAATGCTGGGAAAGGGACAGTGGTAACTTTGAGCCACATTGGGAGAGCTGGTGGTCCGTTCACCAAAATGCAAATGGACTTCATTGAAATGCCTGTTTGTGGAGGATTGAAGTACGTTTTGGTGATTGTGTGTGTTTTCAGTCACTGGATTGAAGCCTACCCCACTCGTAGAAATGATAGTCTCAAAGTTGCAAAGCTGCTGCTTAGGGAACTAATACCAAGGTTTGGGTTTCCGGTCTCTATAGAGTCAGATAAGGGAAGACACTTCGACAATTAGGTGATTAAACTCCTGTGTGCCGCACTAGACATCAAACAAAAGCTGCATTGTAGCTACCGCCCTGAAGCATCAGGACTAGTAGAGCAAATGAATGGTACTCTGAAATCAAGAATGGCAAAGATGTGCGCAGCTACAAATATGAAATGGCCAGATGCATTACCCTTAGTGCTGATGTCAATGAGGAACACCCCTGATAAGAAAACAGAACTGTCCCCCCATGAGATCCTCATGGGCAGAGCTATGAGGTTGCCAGCAGTACCTGCGAATGCTCTAGTGAATATCACAGATGATATGGTGTTGGACTACTGCAAAGGTTTGGCTGATGTGATTCGCTCTTTCTCTCACCAGGTAGAGGCTAACACATTGCCACCGATTGGGGATCCAGGTCATGCCCTACAAGCCGGTGACTGGGTGGTTGTCAAGAAGCACGTGAGAAATTCGTGTTTGGAGCCACGCTGGAAAGGGCCGTATCAAGTAATATTGACAACAACCACTGCCGTCAAATGTGCAGGCGTTCCAAACTGGATACATGCCAGTCACACAAAAAGGTAACGTGTCCTGTTGAAGAGGAACTTGAAGTTTCCGGCACAACAGCTCCAGGAAGAGAAGTCTCAGGGCCAGAAAACAGTCAAGAAGGAACTGAGACTGCCGGAGGGCCCACTGAGAACAGCCTCGTCCCTCAAACAGTGAATGAGTTCGAGAGAGGTGACAGAGTGCCTATCTCAGTAGAGGCAGCAGGAGAATTAAATCAAGGAGAGGTTCTCCCAGAAGTAGACAGATACAGGTTAGAACTCGAACCCGGTACAGATGCAGAAGAAGAAGAAGAAGGAGAAATAGTAGAAAGAGATCGGAGTGTGCCAGAGTCTCCTGAGCCAGCTGCAGGTCCATCAAGTGAAAACACCATATCACAAGAGGAGGGTGCTATCCAGCGTCCTGAAAAGACATATCGAAAAAAGACGCATAAGGGTGATAACTGGCCAGAGAAACCACTCTTAAGAATAAGAAACATACCAAATGAAACTATAACAGGGGAGACTGATACATCTCGAGTGGAAGACCTAAGTGAAGGAGAACAGCAAGGTGAACGAAGGCTGAAAAGAAAGAGAGTTGCAAACAGAAGATATACAGGTCCTGAATGGGCGTATGCTACAAAGTCTGAATGGCAACAAGAATTCCTAGCATTCTGTTTTGACCGAGAAGTACCAGGCCAGTACTACGGTACCTGAATTAATCCAAAGGAAAGACTTGGTTAAAATTGAAAATCTGAAAACTGATAAAAGAGACTTTATAAATTACCGATCGTGACATTAAAACCGAATTAGACTTTGAGAAACCTAATTATGACAAGCTGCTAACCTGAATTGACAAAGGGGTCCTGGAGTGAGTGAAGACGCTGTAAATACACGCAAAGAGGCAGAGAAAATTTTAAATCATCCTCAAGTTGATTGTTAATCTACTATCTGATTCTGTATAGGCATGGTTTATAATAGAGGTAGTAACAAGGGAAGTAAGGTGTGTGGTTGGCTAGGTCTTATAATAGGTATTGTGTGTGCAATAATAATTGTGGGAGTGATTGTGGGAATGCCATGGATAGAGAAAGAGACTATTAACGCTACTTCAAAAACCTGAAACTACAACGCTAACACTGTGGGAAAGATTTGAGCAGGATGCAAGACATTTGGATGAGGGAACTAATTCAAAAGGGGAACTTTCTACTAATGTCTTCTATCGCTTGCTAAATGAGTATGTGGAGACCATGAATGCGAAAGACTGTTATGTGTGCACTAAGATTCCTTCATCTGTGCAAGAAGGGGTTATTTACCATAGCCTTCCTTTAACATACGGGCTTAGCTGTAGTTTGCTACTAACCAAATTCTATAATCAAGAGCATGTACAATACTTTTACTAAAATCTGGATGTTGTGTTTTCCTTTGTGCCTGTGGTTGAATTCCTGAACAGACTAGCTAAGGAACATGATATAAAAATAGTTAGAGGATTCTTTGAGCCGACACTTACATTTGGAACCGCTTATGCACATCGCAGTAATTTGACTTGCTTGCTAACACCTGTGGAGAAAAGCTTTTTAGATCATACTGATGATATACGCAAAGCATTGAAAGAAAGATTAGAAAAAGGATTAGAAAAACGCACATATGCAAATGATTATGCTTACACTGCAATCAAAACACAAGGCAAGCTAGCTATAAATGTGTTACATGTAGGTAGGCTTTGTATATATAGGCCAAAATCTGAACAGGACAATTTGTTTGTGGGAACAAGTGAATGCAGACATGTGTTTTTGTTTCAGAGTAAGTGGACATTTATGTTGAATGGACAGGATCCAGCGATCCGTGAAATCTATTACATCTGTAGGCTTAATTCTTATTACTGTCTCCCTAAGGGATGGTATGGGACATGTTATTTGGGAATAGTTTTCCCAAAGATTTACCAGATTGATGACTTAAAACAAATACCTAAAACGTCTGAATTACAACATGCTAGACAAAAACAAGAATCAGTGGCTGCTGTCATTGGTGATATATTTGGAGCTATAATCGCTTCAGTAGGGGTTATCTTGAATTCTATGAAGATTCAAAAGTTGTCTACTATTGTGGATAACATGCTGACCAATTTCACAGGGGCTATACTGCTGATGGATACTGAACTTGCTGCAGAAAGAGCTATGACTCTTCCAAATCTGCTTGCTTTAGACATTTTTTTAGCAAAGAGTGGAGGGGTCTGCAAGATGCTCAACGAGCATCATTGTTGCTCGTTCATTCCGGATAATAGTAAAAAGATTAGAGGTATGCTTACTAACCTAACTAGAGATAGTGTGGATTTGAAGGATTTGAAGGAACCTGGTGTGTGGGAGAAATTTGGAAAAGGAATTGCCAGGGTAGTGAGCTGGTTCACCAACATTTGGAATGGGGTGCTTGCAAAAATACTAATGGGTCTATTAATTGTTCTAGCCTGTCTATTAGGATTATGGGGGCATGCAAAATCAATGATAAAATCAAGAGAAATTGGACTAAAAGAACCAGAAGAAATGAAGAAAGTGAAAGAGAGAAAATGTTCAATTACATTTGGGAAAGTTCACATAAAGGGCAAGATGTTGAAATGCGCATTATGCGCAAGGTGAAAAAAAAAAGAAAAAGAAAGGTCAAAGGGAAAGGTTGTGTGATGACGAGCGTCATCAGTGGAGGGACTGAGAGAGCATAGTTTAAATAATACATATATTAAAATGAAATGCTTATATCAATGCTCAACAATGCTGCATAGAAAATGACAATAATAGCGATTTTGCTTAAACGTGCATTTGAATTATGACCATGATGTGTGTGGCCACCAATTTATATGCAACTAATAACTCATAATAATGAATACAATTATTCATGCTATGGTTAAGCAAGTTTATATTAACGTTTACAATATTGCATTTATATTGAAAATCTTATAGGCCTTAAGTTAGCGTGAGCTGTGGTTTTAGCTGCCTAGCTCTCATAACAAAAGCATTTTTCTGTTTTACAGTGTGCTGACTCACAAAGGGCCATGACCCTGCAAAATGTACTTTTCTTCAATTTGGAAGATGAATGTATCTTTATAAATCCGTTCTTAACCGCCTATTTGGGGCCTTAGTTAAAGTTTTGAATACAAAGTTGAAACAAATGTAGATTAATATAATGTACAAGGACGTTTAAACCATGGACAATGGAACTGCTGACCCGAGAAGACTTGCCAAGGTATGAAGTAACCCCCGGATGTGCCACCTCCGAAGACGTCAATTGTGGGGTGGCAATTAGAATTACCTAATGCTTAATTTGATAGGTTAAAGATAGTGGGGTATAGTAAATGTCCATTAGAATTTTGGGGGAAGGTATTACGAAAAAGGGATAAAAACCCATGTCACAGAAAGATCGAGGGAACTAGGTAGGGAATGCTATTGATTTTATCCAGAAACTCTGTCACTCTGTTTGGTGACTTTGAAACTTATTAAAACCATCTTCACCCATAGACTGCCTTTTAAGCTTCTCCTCCTTAAGAGGGAAGTGTCCCCTGTCTTTTAGTCGAGTTTAGACTGATGGCATTTTGACTGATGTCCTGAAGACGAAGACTGATCCTGTGTGCTGACCTAATCTTTGGAGGGTAATTATGACAATGCAATTTGTAATTTGTCTGTTTGCTTTTCCTTTCTAGGTACCAACTGCTCATTTTGATAGAGACCATAGCTAGATGTTTTCCAAATTAGTTTTCTAAATTCTTTTGCATGAAGCCCAACATGCTGATGCTAATTAGTGGTTAGGACAGGAGTTCACTTCGACTGGCGCAAATAGACAAATGATGCTATGCTGAACTAACACGTATATGACATTTGCTGTATTCTGATCTATGTTTACGCTGTGTTAAGTATTGATGTTTGTGATTCTTGCATTAATGAAATCTTATCACAGTTGCCATATCGTGACTATACTGTTATGCTTCTTGGTATTGAGATTAACTCTTTTCCTAGTAGATTTTAACCAATAGGGAATAAAATACATAAAATTCTATTAAAGGTGTGGTTATTCATGACTGAAAGGTCATGGTTGCATCGACAATTTGATTAATGTCTTTAACCAAAGTAAAGTGCATTGTGGTGTTAAATATTGATGACATTATTGATATATTGCTTGACATATTGATCAGTTATCTCGTCCTACGGTGTCTCTCCACTGGGTCACAAGATTCATTGGCCTAAAATGAGTCCTAATGTGTAATAAATTAACATAAAAGGACGCGTTAGCATAAACACACCGCAAAACAGAAACTAACCATGTTTGCCCGCAATAGCATCTAAAAGCAACACAAACGGAGTAAAACAGCACAAAGGAGAGGCAAGATGGATCTACAAAGCCAGGAGAGACCTCAGTGAGACCCCAGACAACCAGGAACCAGCCAGGAGACAAGACCCACGGGAGAGACAAGAAGAAGAGGAAGTGTCGCTTCAGCGCACAGGAGCATAAAATACTGGTGAGAGAGGTGACGGAGCACCAGCATCAACTCTTCATCACCTCTAAACTGCCAATTGGAAGGAGAGAGGCAATTTGGCAACAGATTGTGGACAAGATTAACAGTGTGGCAGAGGTCAGGAGAACTGTCACTGAGTGCAAGAAATGCTAGCATGACTGCAAGCAGAGGACAAAGGAGAAAATGGCAAGGAACAGGAAGGCAGCACTGCAGACCCGAGGTGGGAGTCCAGCACCACAAGAGGACATGGATGAGATGGAGGAGATGGTTGCAGCCATCACCGTGGAGAAAATCGTCACTGGTATCGCAGGACAGGACAGCACAGACTACTAGGAAACGACTTGCATGGGGGACCGAAATGCGAAAATGTCAAGTGCAAGAAGTGGGAGGCACATACCTACTACACAATGCATGTCAGCCCTGCAAATCAGGCAGTGGAAAGGGCAAAAAAGCATGGGACTCCCTGCACTGCTCATGCCAGGTGCATGGGCTGTGTAGGGGCATCCAGGGGCACAGCACATCACAACTCCAACAACCTTTGCATGGGGATCCACACCATGCCAAGGCTGGTGGAAATGCTGAAGCAGACCAGGAGGGTAGGGTATAACGTTAAACTGGTCTGGTGTCACAGGACAGCTGGTATTGTCAGAATGTAAACTAGAGGACAATGCCCAGTCTCAGGCCATTGGCTCAAGCGACATTCCATACTGACAACATTTGCCACAACTACCTGTGCTGTGTGTGCTGGTCAATTAGGAAATGGCACTTAGGTGCCCAGGGAACAAACACACTCGAAATGAGGGTTCAGTATGACTACGTGATCAATCCCCAACAATCCCTATCCAAGTTCAACTCTTGTCAACTGGTCATATCCATAGACTCAATAACCAACAGGCACTGTCACATACATAATGATGTACACAGCAATAATCTCATACCCATGCTGGCCATCCCTGGGTTTACCCCTGTGCTTGTGTCACAATAGCTGCAATGCCACCATGCAACATCTCAGGTATCATAGTGCGTAGACAACTGCATTGAGGAGGAGGACCTACGTGTGTAGGAAGGGAAACACACCCACACAGTCACAAGAGGAAACAAACCTCTGCCAGGTCCATCAGTGCAATGCAATGTAGCACACATACACAAACATCAACATGAGAAACTACTAATGGTAACACGTGCATTGTCTCATGGAAATGCCATGTAAGTGTGTTGCTAGGTCTCAGCACCGCATAGGTGTATGTGAAAAATGAAAGACTGGGACAGGGCCATATTGTCATGTGTGGTGCTGTGGCATCAGCACACCAACATTCACTGCAAGGCCTCACCATGCAAATGGAAGCAGAGGGAGGGTTGATGAGGACAAGAAGATGGCTATCCACAATTTGGACAGAACCCACACCTAGAAGATGTGACACAGACAATTGCCCAAACTGCCCTTCACTACATGTGACATGCAGGTGGGACATAGGGCTGAGAGACTGCAAGCATTAATGACAGGAACAATGCATGGGAACCAAGATGACAATGTACCACCAATAGGAAGTCAGTGACATCACATTACAACTGGCACAACACAGGCACACTAATTGTACAATATCTCATTGCAGAGGACAATGGCTCTCCTGTGGATCTGCGTGTCCTGGACTACCCTTATGATCTGGATGACCAGCTGACAACCATCGGGCAGGAAACCCTCCAAGATGTCCTGGGAACCCTCAAGACAGCACCTCCAGTCACAAGGAGGAGCATTCATGTAGCAGCCATCCCAGAGGACCCACCCACCACCCCAATAGTACGACCTGCCAGCTCAAACACATCTGAGGACTCTGATGACACAGGGACCACCTTTGAGAGGAGAGTAGTGGGAGTACAGCGGGAGCTGGCCAAGGAAGTGCAGGTGGGGAAGCAAACTATGGCAGCCAGCCTTGAGGGGATGCGCATGTGCATGATAATGTCGGCTGAACAGACAGCAGCCAAACAAGGCACACAATCCCTACTGCATGGAGTCCAGCTGTGTGAGGGACCTAACCACTGCCGTGAGGGAGTTGCCACAACACCTGCCCTCCCAATCTTGCTGCTGCATGCATGACAACAAGCAGGACTCTATGCACCGGGAACTGGCCTCCCTCAGGGCAGACATGGCTGCCTACCACACGGATGTTGCTGCCATACTCAATAATCAGCAGCTCCTACTTGCTGCAGTGATGCCATATGTAGTTCCACAGATGGCAGCTGCCGGGATTTTTGTGTCCACCTCTCCAACCACTGAAGTGTGTGTGGCCCCCTGAAGCCCATCACCACCACCATCAAGTGCAGAGGAAACAACATACACATCAGAGGATGAAGATGTGGAACAGATCATCTTCACCCGTAGGAGTACCCGCAAAGCACCAGCCCATGCCAGATAGGAAGTGATTTCCCTTTGTCCTGTGCTTGACAACATGCCAGTGCTGCTACAGTTGGTGACATGCACTCTTCACAGACACACTGTTAAGCTTTCCACTATGGATTGCAATTGTCTCTCACTACTCCATTGGCAATTCATGTTCTCCTGCACTGAACAACACTTCACCTCAGCGTGTCCAATGACATGTCCCTCAACCTTGCACTTGTGTTGTGTCACAATAGAATGGTTTACACTATTGGGGTCACAGACCTGGACTATGTAAATATGGCACTGTAGCACTTTGAAATAAACAGCACCTACACAACCACTTTGTCTCTGTGTAATGTGACACATCAACTTTGCTGGAAATTTGTGATGCATGTAACATGTCTGTGGTCGCAGAGTGTCAATACAAGAGTGCAGAAATAATGTGGGCAGCTATCTATGCACAAGGTATCTACATGATGAACGTCAATGCTTGCCACATCCCCTACAAGCAAGTCACTGTATATGTGACATTTGTTTTAAAACATACATGCCTCACCCACTACATACAGCAGGAATGGCTGTGTAAGAATGCTCGGCCAATAACGTCAGCTGGTTGTACAAGTAAAAAACATTGGTGTGGCATTTTTATATTTGGCCTCATCTTAAATTGGCACTACTCAGTTTAGCAGTGTTGACATGAACTTCAGGCTGCAGGCAGACGTCCCACAGTGCCCAATATCCCGACACAGGATCCAAACAATGACAGCATAAAAAGCACACCTATCTGTCCAATACGTGGGAACCATAGTCAAGTTGAGTGGTGGGCACAATGGATGGCAGATGCACTGAGATATAGATTTGTTGTAGCTGTCAATGTGACAGCTCATTCAGAAGTGGGAATGAGCATGTCAAGAGAGGGATGTGGATGCAGGACGTAATCCACAGGCCAACAGACAATTGGCACTGTACACTCTTGCAAAGACCCTGAGCCCCAAACATGTGACACATGCAGTAAGGGAGTACCTACATTTTTATTAACTATGTATGAAACTGAACGTAAAACTATGTAACACACCTATACTAACCTAATCTATCCTAAATATACATTACCTACAATAGGCCCTAACTACCCTATGCTAAGCTTACTTACCACATTTAACAACACACTCTAAACATTTTCCCCCCACCCCCCTTATATGACGAGACACATGCAGGACAACATATACTAACCTAAACATATACTACCGAATCAAATATATATATATATATATATATATTTTTTTTTTTCTATATTTTTTATTTTACATATACACAAAAGCCTCAACATTAACCCCCCACCCACCCACAAACTAACGTAATAATATGAAAAACCACCCCCAAAACCTACTTATCCTATCTAAACAACTACCCTACTCCAACCTATCTATAAACCCCTTGAACCCACTACAAATCAGGATGAGGAATGAGGAGGAAGGGGACTGAACTAGGGGAGCGGAGAGGCAAGAGTTCAAAGGTTGGCCCTCCTCAATGTCTTTTTGATGGCCTTCAGTCTCTTTTGTTCCTGTCAACACCCTTCTGTATGCTGTCCTGCTTTTTGAGGACCTTTTTCATGTCCCTCTGGAGCTCCCTTATTGCCGACATGTCCATTGCCGCAGGTGTGGTGGGCTGTGGTGCAGAGGTTGATGGTGCAGCAGATGGGGCAGATGTGACGGCTGTGGTCCCCTGTGTAGGTGTGGTGCTGGCTACACTCTTTGTGGCCAATGCGGGTCCCCCTTGGCTGAGTGCCCGCCATTCCCCTGTGGCTCGCTTTCTTTGATAGCAGTGTGCCATGTTGTGTAGCCATTTTAGTTATGGCTCCATGCCCTTTATTTTAACACACTAGGCAACTGTGCACTTTAACATAGATATATTTTATTCAGCTTTGCATTGTTATTTTTGCAATAACCATTTTTACGGTCTTGTTTCATTTTCATCTATCTAACTGTTTTTGCCTAGCCCAGCAATCTGTTCTCAAACAAGACATTCTTGATCACTCTGTGCTTCATTCAAGGCTACAGTTCGGTACATTGCCGGTGAATGTGGTAGAAGTTTAGTCTCCAACATTCGTAGAAAATGCACATCCTCACGTAGGGACATTTTCTCAGAACATCAGCTGTGATGTTATATAAACACTTCATTGTCCCTTTCACGTTAGAGGGAGATTCCAGCCAGGGAACCATAACTGTATGCTGATTGCTGAATGATTTGCTACAGATGCTAATGCAGACAACAGGCCTTTGCTCAGGTATGGTGGTTGATGTCTTCCCAGGGGAACCTGAAAGGCAGAATTAGAGCTTAATATGCTTTGCTCAAATTACAACTTAGAAAGGAAATAGTCCATCGACCATTGTGACAATATGATAGCATTGTTTTTATGCTTCACTCTTCTTGTCACAATTTTGATACTGTCATGCTGTGTCATCCTTGTTATTGCAGCTCACGCTTTGCTATCTAAGATGCAGTGGTTTTATTAAACTCATTATTGAAATATATACTGCCTCCGTTTGTTGTTTATATATGAGACTGAATTGTAAATGAGAGAACCGGATGCGACCTGAGTGACCATGACTTCCCTGAGAAGCCTAGTATGTCCTGCGCTCAGCTGCCCAATCATCACTATCCTCTGGTAGAGATGAGGCACTGCCAGTTAGCCAGAGCAAAACCCACATTTAGGGCGACAGGTGTCACCCGCAGTGGGTTAGACTCAGTCTCCCACACCGCAGATGATCTTGCTGCTCAAAATCCAGTAGTCTCATTAGAATAATGAGAGTTTACGCGACATGGCGCCGCCAATGTTTGGTCAGGCTCTAATTTTCGAGTCCTCCGGAATATCTGTCTTATTATATATAATGACTACTCAATACCGTATGCGGAGACGTCCGTGATAATGGCTATCCTACTGCAGCTGGAGGTTGTTCAAGCTTGAACTTTAAAAGGAAAGACATATTTAGTGTGCCTTCTCTGAACTCATAGTGTCACTACAATGGCGAATCCACAGCAGGTACAAATAGCGGTTAATACGAGACAATCTTCACCTTTGTGGTGGATGCCCATGCAGCTTATAGAACAGAACTTTTCTATTCTGGGTCACATTTCCAGCAGTTGATGGGAACACAAATACATTTCACCCATATACACCTGCAAATGTGCCTGGATAATACAGAGCATGCGCATATTTAGAAATACCTCTATCTTATCGAGAACATAATAATTGGCTTGATGGCACCCTACCCCACACAATATTACCAGTAAAGTTAGGTCCTCTAAGTAATGACGGTCCTACTTGGCCTCTATTGGCCACTTATACACCACATCCTGCGGTTGCAAATTTAGCAGTAGCTGAGGTTCATCGTTTATATACTGAACAAATAGTGATATATGGACGATTAGTACCATTTGTGATGCAAACATTAAATACAAACCCAGCCGTGCTTCTCCAGCACATCCACATGCAGCAACGTCAGGTATAAATCCTGCGACTGTACATTAGATTATGGGTAAAGTACCCGCTAATCGAGAGGAAACTCCCTTTTGGTTAGCACAAAAGATTAATGCGCCGGTGGCAGTATTTCCCCATACGGGACCTCAGGATAAACATAGAATATTAACATTGTGCTTGCCTTTTGAGATGGACCCTCGAGTAGATAACTGTAATACCTGAGGCACGGTGTTTGCTGCGCTCTATACAACCACACATGGAACACCGACACTTGCCAATTCACCGGAGGTGCTGAAACAAATTCAAGATGAATACAGCGCTGCCCCGGCCCTAGATTTAGGGATGCAATTGATGGGCAATTTTGCCACAGTATCCTCAATCATTTTAAGTAAACTTAAAGGGGAAGCAGTGGCGTTTTCAGTGCACATGCGGCTCCGCGACGTTCCACAACAGGATCAGGAACGAGAGCTGCCTAAGATAATAGCAGAGACCTATTCAAGTATTGGCTGAGATAGTCTAGGGGCACAATTTCAGGGTAAATCAAGTAAAGATTCCCCTAAGCAAGCACCTGAGGGTAATAAGAAACACTAGGATAACAAGCAACACACTCCTAAAAAAGAGAGGGGAGAATCTCCTCGTATGGAGACCCTGCAGAATAGGTAACATAAAAACGCCTGATAGATATCAATATGCTGATACACGCCAATCTCGTTCCTTTCAGGACTCATCGGAAAAACAAAATGAGAGAGGGGGGCGATCAGAGTGAAGGACAGAGTACATAAAACAGACACTGGAATCGCAACACTCTTCGGAGGTTTATGTTAAAAAGGAAGAGAAACCCGCCCAACAGAAACCACAATTCAAAAAGAAAAAACTGGCAGCAGTCATAGTCCGACATGCCACTCAGGAAGAGGGTCCTCTTGAAGAACAAGAATTGGGCTCTAGCACTGCTAGACAGTGCGGCAGAGGTCACAATAGTTTGCTGGAATCTTCTACAGCATCTGGAGGTGAAAGCAACTGATGACTTTATACAAGTAGAGACTGCGGACATACGTGTCTCCACGCCTGATAGGGTGTATAAAGTAACGCTACAGTTAGAAGGAGACATTGAATGCATAATAGACGCAATCTTTTGGGATCGCATAGTAAACATATATGATGCCTTGTTGGCCAAACAAGATTGGCCAACTGAATTGGTCCGTACCTGCCCTGATGGAGAAGAAGTAATTAAGCCTTCCTTCTCGCCCCTTGTTCCAGAAGAACTCGCTGAATCCTATTCCATTGAATGGGCTTTAGCACAAGCACCCGCATTATACAGAAATCACGTGGCATGGGATAAAGAATCCCCCTACCATGTAATTCCAATTAAAAGTGAACCTCAACCACTCCCGCAGTATCCTATAAAACATGAAGCTAAAGCACCAGTGAGAGAAATACTCACGCAATTAGAGTACCAGGGCATAATTGAACCGTGTGTCTCGCCAATGAATAATCCATTATTCCCAGTAGATAAGCCAGACCATTCATATAGAATAGTATTAGACTGCAGACATTTAAACAGTCATAAACGCACTTATGCTATCAAAAATTTCGCATAGCACAGCACTTAGATTCCAGATTATGCTACACGCATAAAACCTTTATATGACTAATACGTCCTGATTTTTCAAGTAAATTCTGGACAATTGAACATAGACGCATTCTTCGAGAGTTGCAAACAGACATGCTTGCGGCACAACACTTACATACGAGGAACAGCAAAACACACTTGGTTATCAGAGTAATAGCTGGGGCCATCAGTTTCACCTATGTGACATTCAATGAAGGTGAAACAGTCCCAATTGCATACAAATCACACCTATATTCAGCGGCAGAACAACGCTTTGCTCCCACTGAAAAAATTCTCACTGCTGTGCGGATGGCTGTCATTAAAGAAAGACCTCTTGCCCAAGGAAAACACATTATTGTCATTTCTCTGATCACAGCCATAGAGGCTGTTACAAAAGCTAGCGTTCCAAACGCAAAAGCATTACATCCTCGTTGGATACAATGGGCTACGTCTCTGACAGCCACTGACGTAGACTACATTTTTGACCCAAAGTTACAAACTCAATCATTTTTACAATACGAAATAGAATACCCAGTTCCAGCTAATACATTGCCTATTGAACAATATCATAAAGTCATGTACACCGATGGCTCAGCACAACCTGCAATTGGAACTAAACACCAATATTCTGCTGCTTGCGCAGTCGTGAGTGGCTACATGGAGGGCAATAAATTCTGTCCTCTACATACCTTTACGCAAACCCTAGGGGATTGCACAGCACAATTGGCAGAACTAAAAGCTCTGCTGATGGCACTGGAACACACAGATCCTGCACAGCTTACGCTGATTGTTTGTGATTCGTATATTGTGTCCAGTCCTTTAATGAATACCTGCATTACTGGCACTAAAATGGGTTCAGAGATTCCAAAGGCAACACCATTAAACACAGACTTCTGTGGGGGAAAGTAGCAGATCTGAAAGAGATGCTACCAAATGTCCACGTTGTACACACACTTGGACACCAGTGCATTGGAATACATTTTGCTGGAAATACATTGGCTGATGAAGCTGCAAAATCAGCAGTGGCAGTAGCTGCAGTGACTCATTTGAGTTCCAAACCAGACGCAGCATTTGGGCAGCCCTGACAGCTACGGCAGATGGTAAGCCCTATCCTAAAGGATTTCCTAATAAATATTCCTACCAAATGGGAGATCGCCTGAACTCTGAAGTTAGAATACCAGGTGTAGGCGTGAAGGACATTCCCAACAAAGACATAAGACCAGGGTTGATTAAAGCAGCGCATGAGGGGTGCATCTGCCCATGCTGGCGTGGTGGCTACAATTTTGATTTTAAAGGCACGTTATTGGTAGCCAGGTCTTTACAAAGAGACCAAGCAGTATGTCCTTTGTTGTGACATCTGTCAACAAATTAAAGTTTCCACTGCAAGCGCACGCCGCAGACACCCCTCTTAATTTCTAACAAACCATTACAAAGTGTGTACTTTGACCACTGTGGTCCTCTGACACCTGATAGTGCATACAAGTATATTCTAGTCGCTGTTGATTCATGCTCCAGATTTTTATGGGTGTGGCACAGCGCTCGGCTGACGCTCGGACTGTTATGAAAGATTTGCGAGTCTTTATCGGTACATATGCAGTTGCGGCTTTCCATTCGGACCAGGGCCCTGCTTTCGCCTCAAGGGCATTCAGGGACGCCATGGCTTTGTTGGGGGTTCAACTCCAGTACTCGTCTCCATTTCATCCTGAGGGAAATAGTGTCGTGGAGCGATTAAACCGTGATTTAAAGCAATCCTTAACAGCCAGAGTCTTAGGTACGGCTCGTAGTTGGCTTAACCACCTATATGGAGTCTAGAGAGCACTAAATAATCTGCCTAGAAGATCCCTGGGGGGTCGTACTTCATATGAGTGCCTGTTTGGAACTCAAATGTATGTTCCGGATCTTGATGGTCCTGGCGTGGAGGCAGCAGAAACACCTTTTGACATAAATGAACGTGTCACTGTCTTACAGGAATTGCAACAGTTCCGTGATGATAATTCTTCCAATAGTGCTGCCTCCACAGGAATCAAGGATGTGCCTGTAACATCTACCGGCTGGATTCCCAAAGTTGCGGATCTTGTACTTGAGAAAGTCGGTGTGAAAAAGGAATTTGGCTCTTCTTATCGAGCACCGGTCCCAGTACTAGGGATACACAGTACCAGACTTGTAATTCTACCACTGTTGGCAGGTGCCAAAAAAATCGTTTTGTCTCCATCGACAATGTCAAACTACACCATGTGGCCAATCCTGCACAGCCGACCAAGAGGAACATCCAGTAGTTCCCGAATCCCTCTCACTACTGGTGAAGAAGTTCCATTACAAGTTGTATATACCAACACCAACACCGAGCTTGAGGAGGGTGGAAGATAATCTTGCATTAGTTCCAAAAACATCAACTAATTTAGAAACATTTGACCAAGTTAACTCAGCTCCAACAGATTCATTAGCCTCTTCGGCAGCTGACTTGTCAAGTACACATGAGCTAAAAAAACTGGCTTAAAGAAACGTATTTTATTTTTCCATGGAACTATCTATGGCTCTCTTTGACTGTCTTAGCCTTTATACTTTGGATTGGTTTTGTCATCACCTTTTTCTTATTAATACATGGTCACTTTCTTCCTGAAAGATCAACAGTTGAACTGGTGGAGGAGGTTTTAAAGCCACATTTTTCATCACATAAAGTCCGAAGAGACTTATCCTTTGTGAACATTTCCGCAGTACCAATTCCTGATGGGATTGTTTGGACAAAGTAATATTTGAGATATATGGTCCCATGGAAGTTATTCAAATACCATATGTGTTCAAATTATCAATGAATGATATAGTAATACCAGGCATTGTTTCTGATGATTGGGATGTGAAAACAGTTGATTCTATGATGACTGAATTGCAATATTATACTGTCTTTGAAAACGAAGATGTTTACCAATATAAAGAAAATTATGGTGATAAGTTTTGCTATAATTATTATGGGCACCATTTCAGACATAGAGCAAGCAGCCCCAGAACTGTTTTTAATTACACACAATGGGATTATTGCCTGACTCCGCCACAGGGGAGTTCCAAAACATATTCTGAAAAGTTTGCATATTTTTCTGGGCACAATGTGAAAAATGCTGAGTCGTATTATTTTAAAGTACCACCTACTAAGGATATACATATACTAATGACCAATATGAAATTTATATATTTGGAATCCTTTGTTTCCCGGTTATCGATAGAAGGCTATCAAAATTGACTGAAAACAATTGATCTGAAAAGTGTTTGGGGAACAAGAAATTGGCAAATTAAGGGAAAGGAAGCCTAGTTTAGAGCAAGCCTTACTCCTGTACAAATTATCTTTTTAAACGAAACAGTACAACAGACAAGTTGTTTAGGCTTATCTAAAATTAGGGAATTAAATATGGCCAGTATACCTGCCCCCGCAAAGTTTTATAAATGGCAAAAATATACAAAAGCAACTGAAAATCAGCTAGATGAATGGGTCCAGAATGGTACATTTAATGCATCACTGACACATCCTGGCGGGTGGTTATTGTGGCCAATAGATACCAATGGGTGTCATCAACATTTTATTAACTCCTCAGGGGGTTTTAGGATGAGTAGGCCAGACCCTCGCTATATATCATCAGAGCATGCGGGTATAATTACAACATATAGTGTGGGAAAATTGTGCCAGCAAAGGCTAAAATCATCCTCACTAGATGCGGTTACAGAACACCTCAGTCTCCTGTCTAACACCACTGATTTACAAGATTTCCTTTTAAGCCCCAGAACACCATGTAGGAAGCGTTTCTTATATGCAGTATATAATGAAATTTGGAAACTTTCAAGATGCTGCTGCCCGGTTAAGGCAAATAGAGCAGGAAAATCTAAAAAAGGCATTAGCTGTTGTGGATAATGAGATAAACACCTAGTCCGACCGGATATATACCATAAATAATATTGTCTCTTCTGCTATAGACATTATACAATCAGATATGTCCTCTTTACACCATGGACAGAGTCAGATCAGGTCCGTTATGCAGTTGGGTTGGACGCTTCAAACATTGAAGGCGGGTCCCGTTCCCTGGCAGCATGTCAGTGCAAGGGAGATATTTTCTTCCTTTTATTTAACGCAACAACAACAACTAATGGCTAAGAAGGAAGTGACTTATTTCATGCTTAACATTGAGAAATTAGAAAAGTTGCTTTTACTGTGGTCGAAATACCATCTGCTGAGTGGTTAATACATCGGGTTATTAATCTGCCTATTTCAACACTTCAATACACCTCCAGCTTAAAACACATTCCGGAAAGCAGATATGAAAAGCTAGGAGATAGTTACATCCATGAGGTGTGGGAGCTTCCCTTCTCGTACAAATATCACAGTGGCATGAAAGAAGTCTTTCTTAGTGGTAGTGAATGCGAGACTTCAGTCAGCCATTCAATGGTTTGTAAACAGCTGTCCTCGCATGGGGCGTGTAATGCTGCTGCTGTGAACTTGGCTTGTTATCTGAAGGGAGTTCCAGTCCCCTTGATTAGACCTACGTTCCAGGTGCTTTCAAACGGTAGCTAAGTCCTCCTCAATAGTGAAGACTGTTGTGGCATGCGGGCTGGAATAGTTTACATTGTTTCGGTCTGTAAGACGTTACATGCTGCGGGAGTGTACTCTTTCCCCCCACTAAAATTAGGGAGGTAGCTGATATTTGGCCTCACATTGCTACTTCAAACGTGAATTTTGACAAGTTAAGCAGATTCGAGGCTTTACTGTTTCAAAAGCATGTGGCCCTTACATCTGTGCGCGAGACCTACTCACTTCAAGTGGCAAGGTCATTGGCAGAAATACAGTCCCTGTTAAATACAAACTTTCCGAGACACTTGGGTGAACTCATGGGACGAATATTCAACGCGTCCAGTACAACTGGAATCGCACATTTTTTCAAAGCTGTTGGTTCTGGTTTCATTCACACCTTCTCCTCCGTATTCGGGTTGATACCTTCAGCTATTCACTCAATTTTCGGTAGTATTTTGGGGGGATTTCCAATAACTTTGGCTTTATTAGCTGGCATCCTGTTGTTGCTGTTGTTTATGCGCAATGGCTGTCCCGCCACAACAAGGAGAAATGACGGCGCTCCCATCAGCGCAGCTATGTTGTGAGCGTATGATGCAGTATTTTGGAGCAACACTCCTGAAGCAATTGGGGTGTGGCTGGTCTTTGTAATTCAGACCAGTTTTGCATTGTGTGCAGCCTGTGTTTCGGTGCTTCTGGTGCTCTTTTGAACATGCACTGGAGATCTGCCTTTCACAGCAGCGCATGCCTGCAGTAGACGCTGATCTGTTGATGTTCTCGCTGAGGGTTCATTACCAGACATGCGCATTGAGGTTGCATTTGCTGCGTGAAGCTGCTTATGAGTTACCCTTCCTGGAGGAAATTGTTGACAACTCATCAATGAGCACACCACGGGATGCTGCCTTGGTTGACACTGTGGCTATGGAACACACTTGCTCCTTGATCCTTCTTGGCGAGGACATTCCGATTTTAACATCAACCGGAGTGGAAGATCTCCTGTTCTCCATGACTGGTACTTAGATTGGAACTTTTTAAAATTGATATGCCCTTCAAATTTGGTTATATGCCACATACTCATGTTTTAAATTGTCACATTGGATGCTTGTGTGTCCCTTTAACTTGTCCAAATTGACTTTGCTTTCATATATATCTTAGGTTGAGCTTTTTAGTAATACATTTTTTAGCTTTGGCTTTGAACCACTTTCAACCGACAAGGGGAGGGTGTTGTGTATCCATTTTAATTATAGCTCCATGCACATTATTTTAACACACTAAGCTGCTGTGCACTTTAACCTAGATATATTTTATTCGGCTTCGCCTTGTTATTTTTGCAATAACCATTTTTACGGTCTTGTTTTATTTTCATCTATCTAACTGTTTTTGCCTAGCCCAGCACTCTGTTCTCAAACAAAGCATTCTTGATCACTCTGTGCTTCATTCAAGGCTACAGTTCAGTACATTGTCGGTGAACGTGGTAGAAGTTTAGTCTCCAACATTCGTAGAAAATACACATCCTTACGTAGGGACATTTTCTCAGAACATCAGCTGTGTTGTTATATAAACACTTCCTTGTCCCTTACACGTTAGAGGGAGATTCCAGCCAGGGAACCACAACTGTATGCTGATTGCTGAATGCTTCACTACAGATGCTAACGCAGACCGCAGGCCTTTGCTCAGGTATGGGGGTTGATGTTTTCTCAGGGGAACCTGAAGGGCATAATTAGAGCTTAACATGCTGTGCTCTATCATAGCCTAGGTAGGAGCTAGTTCCTTGATTATAGTGACAATATGATAGGGTTGTTTTTATGCCTCACTTTTCTCGTCACAATTTTAATACTGTCATGATGTGTCGTCCTGGTTAATGCAGCTCACGCTTTGCTATCTAAGATGCAGTTGTTTTATTAAACTCATTGAAACATATTCTGCCTCTGTTTGTCGTTTTTATATGAGACTGAATTGTAAATGAGAGAACCGGATGCGACCTGAGTGACCATGAATTCCCTGAGAAGCCTACTATGTCATGCGCTCGGCTACCCAATCATCACTATCCTCTGGTAGAGATGAGGCACTGCTAGTTAGCCAGAGCAAAACCCTGATTTAGGGCGACAGGTGTCACCCGCAGTGGGTAACACTCAGTCTCCCACACCGCAGACAATCCTACTGCTCAAAATCCAGTAGTCTCATTAGAATAATGAGAGCGTACGCAACACCATCTTGCGGTACCCAGACTCAACATCCAAGATGTGGCGTTATTTTGCACCGCCCATTTTTGGAACACCCTGATTTCCACAACATCCATGTTGGCAGCTGTGAAAATGAGACAGTCAACCATCAGTGTCATCTTTGTGTGATGCATGTACAAATGATAATCTAACACTCTGCCTCGATTTGCACATGCAATCAGAATCCCAGTCCAGATAATACAATGTCCCTGATGAATGTAATGGCAACGCTGCCTACCCCTCATGTTATTTACACCACAGCAAAGCACAACAATAGTTGGACCAAATAAAGTGATCTGTGCATTGATTTAGTGCAATGTGTCACAATGCAAAGGCAGCAATTACTTCACATGAGCCAGGCCCACTGATCTTTATCATCTGAATCAACTTCACAGCACACAAGACCAGTGACTGGTAGATGTAATTGGAGGGATGGTATGCAGCTGGTAATCATAAGGGGTCAGTGTTGTTTGGGACACATGCATGCTTGAATGAGATGACTGTCATCTACACTGTGACCATCACATCTACCTACATATATGTTGTTCCCCTACCCCTATGCCTCAGGGGTGATGGGCAGGCAATACATCATCACAACTGTCGAGGTCAACCACGAAGGCATGTCCACTTATACATGGATTCAGTGAGTGGAACACATGTGAGGAGGGCTGCACCTAGGAATAAGGTATCTATAGGTCATATTACATACCACATAAGTGTCACCCAAATGGAGTACAACTTATGGGGCTAGATGCTGGGGGACAGTTACCCATACAGTCCTCTGTGTACATTACAATACAGGGATGCAAACATTTGTGTGGAAAACTAATGAATCACTGTGTTGTGAGAATGAGGGTATGACCCAGTGCCAATATACTGACACTGGTGCACTTCCAAGTCACATGTGGGCCTACATGTGGCTACTAATCACCTTGTTCACACGCTGCTGCCTATTGCGCTGCACAAGACTCCCAAGATATGACTCTTAGCTTGTGAATGAGTAACCCTTGCACAGAATACTATGTCACCATTCAGCCTAGTAAGATGTCAGATCATGTGCCAGCTCATCATATCTTGCAATGACTGCAACACACAAGAGTCACTTACACAACAGCAGCAATCCCTCCACAGGACAGACATTATTACACTTACTGGATACGCCTGGGCCCTGAAATCTTGCCACTTCCACGATGTTGTAGGGGGCAGGTCCACCTGCAAGACATGGAAAAGAAATATATGGTCAATGTCAGATCACTGTACATACGTGTGGACAACATATCACAGTGTGTAACATTTTACATGAGTGAGCTGGTGATCCTGCATGAAGACGGTACACCAGACATACCACTGCAAACTCACATTGACACTGACACTCCAGTGAGTGATAGCCACACATCTGCACACATGCACTGGGCCTAACAATCATGTGGTGCTAAACCCTACTACAACCATATGTGGCTAATCCATTTCAGATGGTACTCCATGGCATGATTTGTATTTGGGTGACTTTTTCAATGGCACTTCCCTGGTGCACTGCAATACAAGTGACTCAGGTATTGTGGTTTGTGCATCAAGGCACACTGAGTTACTGTGTGATGGACATGTGGCTCAATTTTCAGTCTGCAATTATCATGTGTTCAGTGGTCCATGACAGATGTGGCACAGTTGTATGCAGGTAACAAATGCCCCATTGGCAGTGTCCCCTAAGCCGGTTATGCCCCCTTTGCCAACATAATGACAGGGATCATGTGTGTGTAATCATGACAATGGAGAGCTAAACATGGATTGCCCACTTTGCTGTCCAGATACAGTGAAATGTAGTACGCTGACAGTGCCTTACCTGATCATCATGGACAGAATGCGTGGGCACAGGTGTTTCCATAGCACCTGAAATGTGTGACTAAGGGCCACATGTACTAAGATCATGTTTTGTGAGTTGCTAATTGCGACACTTAGCAACTCACTATTTGCGAGTAGGATAATCTGATGTACAGCATTGTCAATGACACTGTTTGCACTCCACAAATGGGGTAGCAAATGACCTACCTCCTGATTATTTATGAGGTAGGTCTCATTTTGCAAACCCCTTGGGAATGGCGGCACTCACAGGGATGGTGGCCTGCTGGGCTCAGCAGACCACCATGCCTGTGACTGCTTTAATATAAGCTGTATTTTCTTTTTTGAAATGCAGCTTATTTCATTAAGGGTAAACAGAGAGCATGTAAAAAAAATGTTTCCAACATTTTTTTTTCATTTTTTTTTAAATCAGACAGTGGTCCGTGGGACCACTGCCTGCCCTGTAACAATGTTTTTGCATGCATTCACAAAAGGGAAGGGGTCCCATAGGGACTCCTTCCCTTATCGAATGGGTTAGCACCAGCCTGAAACTGGTGGTAACTGCAATTTTTTGTGATGGCAGTCACAAAACAATCATACATCGGACTGCGACTCGCAAATAGGAAGGGAATGGCCCTTCCTAAATGCCACTAGCAAACCCTGTTTTGTGATTCGGCAATGTGATTGCAGAATGGCAAAATTGGGTATGTGCATTTGAAAAAACATTTTTTCTTGACGCAAATGCACCAATTCAGAAAACTAGGCCATTTGCGACAATAAAAAAAAGCTTTGTACATGTGGCCCTAAGAGATAGTCGTACATGACTCAACAAACCTCAGGCCTGCATTGTTAACATGTATATACATGTGGACTCCATCTCGGTACTGGGACACTAACTCTGTCTTCTGCTTGCATTCAACCTGGCCACAAACATTGCAGGCAGCATGTCAACACATCTGCTTCTGTCACTCAGAAGCATTCTACTGTACACATTTGTCAATGTGATACTCACCAACAGGGCCACAGATTACTACACCCAGGTGGTCCAGCAGATCCTGCTCTCTAGCCACCAGGTCAGCCCAGTGATGCTTTAGCTGGTGCTCATTCCTGCTGGTATGGTACACCCTCTTGAGGTGGTAGAGCACCTTGCCCCACCGCAGCCGCCTTGCCTCTCTGTGGTATCCCTGTATCACCCGCCCACCCATCTCCAGCATCAAGGGTGGGAAGTGGCACACCAGCCACACAAAGCCCCCAAGCTCCTCCTCCCCCATGTGTGTAAGCCTCGCCCTTCCCGATGTGTCCCTGAACAACAAATCCAAACAGTAAATGTAGAAAAAAGGGGAAAGGAAATGAAAATAAAGGAAACTTACAGCCCAAACCTAAGAACCCCAACTAACACAACTAATCTAACCCCAGACAAACACCCAACAGTACAAATACAATATGAAAGGCACTAAACTACACAAAACCACATAAACTGGTACAAGAAACAAACAGATTTCACAAAAGACACAACAAGAGAGACACCACAAGATACAATAAACGCAACTGAGACACCAGCAAGACTGAGACACCGCCACGCAGTCAAGAAATTGCACAGACTGTAAAGTGAAAGTACACCTACTGTATCATGCCTGTAAACAGGATTTCCTATTCCATCACTTCCTGTCCCCTTGCGGCCCGTTTTCCATCATGCGTGTATTTTTTTGACACATACGATGTTTGCATTAATATTTTCAATGCATCACCTACATGTGCGGCAAAATACCACACATTACCTGGATACTTCAATTTCAATGGATATCCGCATGAGTATGGTGCGCAGGTGGAATTCACACTAATGGCCCATGTATGGTTAGTTTGCATCAAAATGTTTGACTATATCTGTGATTGCATGATTTTCTAATATTTAACATTGACGCACCCTGTATCAACATGAAGATAGGATGGTATGGCCTGTAGTGTGTAATATTGTGTTTGTCCACATGTGGTAGAGCATGCAACTTTATGAGTTGGGTGTGAATGATCTGTACCAACGATGTGTGTGTTTCTGAAGAAATGATATGCAATACTTTGGACGTCAAGCAAATGTATGAATGTGTGCCAAATATGTATCTACATCTGATGGCAATAGGGGACATTACATTTCACAGGAGAAACAAAACTCAGGTATCATTGAGGATAGCTGATGAGTGCTATGTAGGATATGTTACCCCTCATACGTCATTAAATGTTGGTTACAACTTCATGGTGAATTGTGTGTGGACTAAGCAAATGTCTGACATGTGTACATGTTTGGTACGTACTGTGTTTGAGACACTGTGCCTTAATTCCACCCATAAAATGTTTGGTACACGTCAGTTTGACTCATTACAATTACCTATGTTACTTGTGTTGCTGTGGTGGACCTGGTGCCCTGGCTGCATGAGCTCACGTATTTTCAGATGTGCATTTCACAACAGTGCCCAGTTCAAGTGTGTGGGTATGTGTACCCTGTGTCAGGATTGGGCTCCATGGTGTCACGGTTTCGGGCTGGTCTAGTCAGGACTCTGTTTGCAGCACCCCTTGAGTTCACAGAGTATCTTGCAAGGAGGTAGTGTACCAAAGCAGAAGAGCAGCTAAAGGCATACAAGGGGAAAGGACAGCTGTGGTAGGGCAGAGCAAACAGGAAAGTGAAGGCAGAGTAACCTTAGTGTGAACAAACATGGAACGGATCAGTAATGGACAAAGACGATGGGGTTATCACTAAGGTTGTACACAGGGTAGGGCTCAGAACTTCCCATAGCAACAGGGAAGGTCAATGCCTCTGTGAAGATTACTCTTACAGATAGTCACCATGCAAGCCCCACAGAAAGGAGGCAGCAGAAGTGATTCTGTCTCGGGACCCTTAGGGAACAAACAAGGATTTTACAAACATACACGAGACTAGCCCTTGTGGGTCCAGCTGGAGACACAGTGGCAATTCCTGGAAAACAGCCATAGCACACTGTCCCTGTTAGGCAATAAAGACTTCATGCAACACTAGACAAAGGATGGGGGCTGGATTTGCCTACGGGAAACCAGGTGCCAACCCAAGTACAAAGGAAAACACTTCTACACAGGTGAGGACTGATAGTACCCTTACAAGACACAATAAACCGAGAGGAAACAGAAACAGAAGGAACAAACTAGGAGGCAAAGCCAGGAACAGGGAACAGGCTCAGGCTGACGCAAAGGCAGGAACAGGACTGGGAAACAGAGACCTAGAACAAGCAGGAACAGGGCTAGGAAACAGAAAGCAGGCTCTGGCTGAAACAAACAGGAACAAGGCTAAGAAACAGGGAGCAGACTCTGACTGGAACAAGCAGGAACAGGGCTAGGAAAACAGAGAGCAGGTTCAGGCTGAATCAGGACTGTAACACAATCCAACAAGGGGTCTGGAACACAAAGGAATCGTACTCCAAGGCATGACAATGAGCTTCAGGGAATGGCAGCTTATAAGCAGTTCCAGGCAGCAGCAAGGCCAGGTCAGAGTCACATGGCTGGGCTGCACATGAGAGGTCACAGGTGTGTGCACCTTCAGTCTCTCACATGTCCTGGAGGAGAAAATCCAGTATAAAGGGACAACCTAACTTTTCCCATAGGAAGCAATGGACAGAAGATTACAGGTCTTATCGGCTACCAGGCAGAGCATTATGGGACCTGAAGTACATGGAAGCTAATGTAGGTCTTCTATAGCATGCCATATGGAAAAGGGAAGCAAACAGGAGTCAGAAAGGGACTCTGGGCGAGTGTTAATGATGATTCCCAGGCTACAGATAGTCTGTTTACAGTACCCCCTAGAGATGGGGGGTGGCAGAGACGTAACACATGGCAGTGGCAGGACTGATTTCCATAGATGGACTACACAGGGCACATGAGCATTGCTTGTCATACCTGGGACACTAATGCTATCCATTTTCACAAATGATGCCTCCTTGTCACACAAGCTCCTTGCAGAGATTGCAAGTGTCACACTTAGTAATGTCAGGGGTCTGCTCAGACATTCCTGTACTTCTTAAATTTCACATCCACTGCCTCATGGGGTGCTTATTTACCTTATGATTGGAGATGTCATAGTTGTGTATCATGTGCTACAGTAGACCATGCTGGCAACGTGGATGTAAGTCATATGTTGTGGTCCATTGATTTTGTCCTTCATATGTGACATTCAAGAGATGATTTTTTTTTTATTTGTGTGTGATGTGTGCTGTACAATCATATGCATCACATGTGATGTTGCATCAGAAGTAGGCATATTGTTCTTTGTAACATGCTTCCTGAGGTAATACTCCTAATTCCTAAGGAACATGGGATGGAGAATGAAGAAACCAGAGTAGGATTATGTGATCAAGTAAGGTGTTTACTTACATATCTTAACAAGGTGTGTAGACTGACTATTAAGTGAAAAAGTTGTGTACAATGTGCTGTCTGCGGTGCATTCCTGCAGCTGTGTTCTGCAGTTACCCCTCATTTTCCCTGCCACCGTCCTCCTCCTCAGGCAGTTCTCGGTCTGGTTCATGTAATGGGATGTTCCTCCTCACACAAATGTTGTGCAGGATAGCACAGGTCAGTATAATTTTACACACAATGTGTGGGGCATACAGGAGGCTACCTCCTGTGATGTCCAGGCACCTGAATCTGGACTTCAGGGTGCCAAAGGTCCTTTCCACAATGGTGCGTGTCCTCAGATGTGCCTCATTATAGGCACGCTCTGCCATTGTGCTTGGTTGGGGAATGGAGTCATGATCCATGGCTGGATGCCGTAAACCTGTTTCGCTGCAAAAGATAATAGGAGTGAGTATTTTGTTAGTGCTTGCAACAGGAATGTCATGTAGCATAGCAGTTGATATCTTGTGTTGTCTGTGACTCGTGTGTTTATGGTATTGTGAGAGATGTTGGGCTTCTGTGAGGTTTTCTCTGCACTGGGTTGTTTGACATGACAACTTGTGCTTGCTCATTGACCTGGGATCTATGATTTATTTTCCAAACTGTTGGTCAGTATGTATGTACCATGCGTTGTGCAGTGCCCAACATGTTTTAGTGTGCATTCACTGGAGGGTGTGGAGGTGTGGTGATTACATGGTTGCACTACATGGCCTGGACATCCCATCTATTTAGATATATATTTCATTGCAGATGAAATGCGACACTGAGGCCCTTTGATTTGGGTAGGTGACAACGCCCAACACATCTCCATAAGTTGTAAGCACTGAACTGTTCAATATTGACAATGCACAATTGTCCCATGTGTGACTTGTTTCTAGGCAAGCCTTTGTTGTTCCCTCTGCCAGCAGCTCATGTGCAACCGTTCACCTATACTACCGAACTTGCTCCAGGGAACCTGGCTAACTTCCTTGTGGAGGTGGATGTATCTGTGCTGGAAGGGCCATCTCCCTGTACATATTCTATTTTGATGGACAATTGGCTCTTTTAGTGTGTGCAGTAGTGTTCAGTTTGCATTAGTGCCACATCAAGATGTGTACATAGCACAGTCCAATTCCTTATTGCAACCTGAAAACGGCACCCCAGGAGTGATGTATGATGTTGGGACTGCCTCAGTATTTCCGTATCACCTACATTTGAGTCAGCATCATCATGCTATGTGTCTCATGGTGTTATACCTTCTGCAACACACATTGCACACCTCTTCCGCGCTGCAGACTGTTTGGGAGGGTGGCAGATTGACTATGTGGTCTAATGTAATTGTAAATGGTTCATCTTCCAAGTTGTACAGTGCAGGTCATGTCATTGTCACTGTGGGCTTTGACATAGGTCCCTTGTTGATATAGAGTGGCAGCTAATGTTTGTGACAGCCGTCATTTGTCCAGAGGTGTGTCTTCCATTGTGTCAGGGTGTACAACATAACTACCAGTGTCACACCTCAGTGTCAACCTGCCCACGTGTCAATGTAGTGGTGTATGTTCTGTGTGTCCTACAGGGTTGTTGTGCTGTGTGTATATTGCTAGGTTTATTGACTTACCAACAAGAAGGCCATTGCCATATTGTCCACCCTGGAAGTGCTGATTTACCCTGTTGTGGCAGAATATGAATGAATCATGGACACTCTCAGGATACTTGGCCAAGATTTTTGTGAACAATCCCTGATGGTCAACTATGGGCTGCATATTGGTAGAATGCATGTGCTTTCTGTTCCTGAATAGGTGCTCTGTTGCTGCAGGTGGGACGATCCGGACATGGGTGTTGTCAATTGCACCAAGTACATGTGGGAAGCCATGGATTTAATAGAAGCCCTGTTTTATCTCCTGCTGCTTCTGCTGAGTGTTGGGGAAGCTGATGTGGCGGGTGTGAGGAGGCATCTGACACCTTGGGCAGGAAGGCTGAGAATAAAGGCTGTGATACCCCAGCGACCAGGGCACCCATTGTCTGGAAGGAGCCACTTGCCAACATATGCAGGACAGTTAGCAGCTTGGTCACCGGTGGTATGTTGTGTGGTGTTTACAGGTTAGCTGTTAGTTGTGGCTCAATATGGCACAGGAGCTGTTGTATGGCTTGCCAGGTGAGTTGATACCTCGGGATGGTGTCCTGTTCCCTGAGGACATGGATGGTTTTCCTGTTTCTGAAAAGTCTCTCCTGCCTTCTGCATTGCCTTTGTGGGCTCGGCGTTGTCTTGCAAGCTGCATCAGTAGCCCTTCCATGTTGCACTGTTGGTCTGTAATATTGCTTGTGAGTGTTTTCCTTAAGTAGTGGTGTGTTTGCCTCTTTTTAACACCTGCCCTGACCCAGGCATTACATTTTGACGCAAATCAGGTTTAGCATCATTTTTCAGGTCCGCCTCCCACCCCTGAGTCATTTTTTCACAAATCTGAGGCTAGTTTCACACACAATCTACATTTAGTACACCACCTACAAACATGTCATTCATGCATGGCTACAATACTCCTTTGGAGTAAATTGACTTACTTAAAACATGCAACTACTCAAATCGCAGATCAACCACTGCCAAAACCACAATGAGCCACAGCAAAGGAAGCAAAAGCTTTTAACTAGAACAAAAAAAGAGAAATAAACTGTTATAATCACAAATGCAAATACTTAACCAGTTGAGAAACACCCTGCCACCAAACATTTAGAAATTTTCCCTGGTGTCTAGTGGTCTCCGGGGACAAATGGGCCTAAGAAAAATATCCCACAACATCCATGTCATCATTGTGGCTTCTACACCCCCCGTGGGCAGATCAGCTTAAAAATAATTAACCGATCTGCCCCGGGGGGGATAAAAAGGGCATAAAACATAATGCTCCCATAGGCAATTACCCTTCCAGCCCTGCACCGGGGGGATTGGGAGGGAGGTCCTCGGGGGAGCGCTAGCGTTTCCCTCGAGGGCCAGGTGCAGGACATAGCAGTTACATCTTGGGCACCCGAGTGGTGCTGCCCAGGATGTAACCGTTACATCTGAGGCACCGGAGGGGTTAAGGGTGGATCACATGAAAGGTTAATGTGCAACATGTCTCTCGAGTAAAAAGGCCCAAAATCCTATTTTCACTGTAGCTTAGCTGGCTAGATGCTGGTGGACCATGTCACTAAGTACACTGAAGCCATACCTTCGAGGATGGTGACTGTGCCTGAGTTTGCCAGGTCCTTGTTTGGTATCTTCACCAGAGTAGGGTTCCCCAAAGAGGTAATCTTACATACGGGGACAAACGTTCTGTCTGTGTACCTAAACACTATGTGGGATGAGTGTGGGGTAACATAGAAAGCCTGTCCACTTTCGGAGCACATCCTGTTTGCTTCACTGCAAATTATCCCACAGTACACCATTTTCAGTAAAATCCAACATGACAAAATGTTTCTGTGCCTGGAGCCATTCCCATCCACTCAAGCACTCCAAACTAGTCTTAAAGCGAGCTCTCTGCTCCACTTAAACAAAAGCCAGAAGACTAAAATTGGTTTTGGCATCAAAATACTACTCTCTTTCAGATTTCTGTTATCACTGGAGTAAATATTAATAAAGATAACAAGTCTCCCCATTTCTCCATTTAAGTTAGTAAAGTTCCAGGACACTCCTAAACTGCCTTGCATGGGTCAAGCTAGGTCATGTGCCCAGCCATCTTGCCAGGCCCAAGCCATAGTCCCTCGTCTGAGAACAGTATTTAATACCACATCCAAGCAGCAGTGCAAGACTGATAGGCCAGCGGTGAATGAGTCAATGCCTATTAGTCTGCAGGTGTTTTAGGCAGGGACAATATAACATTTTAAAAGTTACAAGTTACATTTCATGTATATTTGCAAAGGTCCAACTTCCCCATTGAATTTGATTTTTGCTAAATATTAAAAACGGTGATTGAACAGGCTCTGTATTTATCCCAAACCTAATATGCAGAATGACAATATTAACTGTCATTTAGTTTTTTCTTCATTAAAATAACTACAACCCTACTAGTGAAAATAACCTTTAGGGGCTGTTCAATGTGGGAACAGGCAAACATTGAATTCTTACATGTTCCACTTTTAAATATTTTAAATACCAGGCACCCTCACTTGTAAGGTACAAGGCCTACTTTGAACTTACTTAATATTTAAAAGTAGGGTTTCCCTTCTGTTAAAATATATTTTTTGACAGATCTTCCTGCAGGTTTAAAAGCTGCAAGATTCAGGATACTCATATAGGTCTGAAGCTATTTTTCCCTTGTCAGCCCAGTGAATGGCATGATAGGTGCTGCATTCCACAGTTAACATTTAACTTTGTATGCCATTTGTTTATTTTCTTACATCATATACTGTGGCCCTACTGGAAATGTTAGATCTGTCAAATGGGGACTAGACAATTTTAACATGTTTTAAATGCTTTATTATGTTTCAAAGAGTGCATGCTCTGGGAATTCAACAGCAGTACCCTAGTGGGCAGAGTTAACAAAAATACACAGGAGCATCTGTCCACTTAAACGGAGGTGGCCACGGAAAAAGAGGACTTTCTCACAGTTACAATTTCAAACGGTTCTTACAAGGCACAATACTCACCGTTATGGCTTCCACTGTCTGAACAGGTTGTAGGCTCGGTGAGATGGGGAAGGAAATAATTCACTGTAGTTCTCTAATATGAGCACTTTAGCAATCCACATTCTGCTCCAACATATGGGATATAAGCAAAATATAACTTGCCAACTCCTCCATTTGAATTGTAGCAATAAGCCTCGCTTATAACATTATATAATATGCTTTCTTAGTAGGAATTGTAACATTCCCATAAAACTCAGTCTTTTTTGTTGGGCATGATGGCCCTCCTAATTCACATTTTGACCGTGCATGTTTGATGTCCTGGTGAAGATGCCTTTTAAAAGCTGTTGGATCTGCCTGGCCCTTTCTGCTGATTAACCCCATGTGTTTTCCTTCCTCTGCCTTCCTTTACTGAAGTCTTTTTTTTGTTGGCTTTTAAGGCTGTTTGCACTTTCCCTCGCTAACCAGTGATAAAGTGTTTTTGCTTTCTCTTTTAAATATGGTAAAATGTACCTGCATGTGATTGGTGCATTTAATTAACTTGTATTTCACTTGTATATGGTACTACTTGTGCCCAGAGTCTGTAAGGTAAATGCTACAAGTGATCTGGGGCACTCATTGTGCCACCCACTGATGTAATTATGTAAAACATGTCTCTAGCCTGCCACTGCAGTCTCTAGAGCAGCTTTAAACTGCCACTTCTACCTTGCAAAATAACCTGGTGTTAGATCTAGCAGCCTTGGCATGGTTTCCCTGGTCTTTTTGCATCTGCTTCCTGTATTTTACACTGTGTGGTGGATTTTGATTTTGCTGGTTTTGGTATTTTGGGCACTTTACCACCGCTGATCAGTGATAAAGTGCAAGTGTTCCATGTGTAATTAGAATTGGTTAGCCATGATTGGCATATTTGATTTGCTAGTAAGTCCCTAGTATAGTACACCATGTGTGCCCAGTGCTTGAAATCAAATGCTACTAGTGGGCCTGCAACACTGAATGCGCCACCCACATGAGTAACACTGTAAACACGTCTCAGACCTGCCATTGCAGTGTCTGTGGGTACAGTTTTAAACTGCCATGCCAACCTGGCAAGTGCACCCACTTGCCAGGCCCAAACGTTCCCTTTTAGTACATGTAAGGCATTCCTAAAGTAGGCCCCAGGTAGGAGGGTGTAGTGTATTTAAAAGGTAGGGCATGTACTGGTGTGTTTTACATGTCCTGATAGCGAACTACTGTCCATTTTGGTTTTCACTATTGCAAGGCCTATCTCTCCCATGTGTTAACATGGGGATTGCCTTGAAATATGCCTTAAGCGTCATTTCCCTTTGGAAGCAGACAGAGAAATGGAGTTTAAGAACTCTGAACTCTGAAGGTGGTTTTTAACTTGTGTGTTTGAAAATGCCACTTTTAGAAAGTGGACATTTCTTTGCTTAACCATTCTGTGCCTCTGCCTGGCTGTGAAATACATGGCTGGGCCAGGATGACAGTTGGGCTGGGTGTGAACTCACTCTATACCATTGCACAAAGGGAGCAGAGGTGTTCCCTGCATATCCTGATGGGCCTTCCTCAGCTAGAGTGGTGAGAGGAGCTGACACTTGCACCTTAATAGGGCTGTGCCTGTCCTTACACAATGCAGTCTCCAACCCCCTAGAGCGTGTCTAGGACTAGGGCAGGAAAGGCAGGGTATTGTGCACTACAAAGACTTTACTCTGAACTTTGCCTACTTCAAAGGCAGAAATTAGTATAAGTATTTGAGCTAAAACTCCAGACTTCTAGAACACTTCTGGATCAAGAGGATATTCTTCCAAGAAGAAGAGCTGGAGGGCTATGAGGAGGAGTACTGCCTCTTTGCTATGTGTACTTTGCTGGGTTTGCCTGCAGTTGCTGCTTCTGCTTTGGAGAGGACAAAGATTGGACCTTGCTGTTTATCCTCCTTGTGAAGTGTCCCCAAGGGCTTGGACTGAGCTTGCATCTTGTTAAGAAGTCTTGGGACATCACATTCTTAACCTGCAAACCCCTGGAGTCTTCTGCTGAAGACCCTGCATTGCCAAGAGGTCCCACCTTGGGAGTGAAATCTGGCATAAAACAAGTTCAGACAGACACAGATGGCTCCACAACTGACTCTGTTGCCTGACTCCGTGCCACTGCCTGCACTCAAAGCCATGGTCCCCACTGAAGGCACCTCTGAAGGCGTGTAACATTGTGAGTCCTGAGTGCTGTGCCACCGACGTCCGTGACTCCAGCCTCTGCCACGGCACCTGTTGCCCTGTGGTGTGACCTCGACCCTTAGAAGTCACTGCGTCGCGTCCTGACCCGCTGAACTCATCGACCCGGCCAGATCATAAGGAACCACAGCGTAGCAGTAAGGAACGGATGCATCACCTCCTGCATAGCAGTACGGAACTGATGCCACACTGGCTCCAGCGACACCTCACCTCCCCGAGTCCACACCACATGTTTGACTTGTTTCTAAGGTACTGTACTATGACTGGTGCTGCACTCCCCTGCGAGTGGCATCAGAATGTTAGAAACTACTTTTTCACTACACCATGATAGCACCAGTTGGAACTAATGTATTTATAAAAGCTTTATTGGGATTTAATCTCTTAAAATTGATATCTTTGCTTGTGTATGCTGGAGTTTTGTCTTTTTGGTCTTGTTTTACTTAGAGAAATATTAGCTATTGTTCTAAACTGGTGTGGTGTCCATTTGTAGTGTTATTGTGTGTAGGTACAAATACTTACTGCTTTGCCTTTGACATGAGCCTCACTGCTCGTGCCAAGCTACCAAGGGGGAGACAGGTTGTAGGAGTGTGGCTCCCTTACCCTGACTAGAGTGAGGGTCACAACTTTGACAGGGGGTCAACTAGAGACCCCATTTCTAAAACCAGGCCTAAACTAGTAGTTAAAAGGTAGGACATGTGGGTTTAAGTTTTACATGCCACCTGCAGTGAAAACTCTTAAAGACATTTTTCACTGCTATACGGCTATCTCTCCCATAGACAAACACTGAGTCCTTTTATTACACTTAATACATGCTATCATCAGATTGGGAGCAGAAAAAACAAGCATTTGCAATGCAACGGGTCTTGCATTTGCTCGAGTTAGAGCTATTAGCACTGTAAAGTCTTAACCAGACTTTTCTTGCCACACAAATTGAAAGGAAAAAAACAAACGTGATCGCGCTATGTGAAACTCAGCATGATCGTGCTGCGAGGAAAATAAAAAGATAAAGTAGTCCAGAAACCATGCTGAAAACATGGAGCCTCATATGTTTTCAGTAGATGGCCCGTGCACTCAAGGAGGGCTAAACACCTGAAAAGGCATGGCGTGTGCATGCCTTTCACTAATGAAAATCAAGCGGGTTTTAAGAGGCAAGCCCACAAACCAATGAGAGTGACAGGTGTGACATGGGCGTGGTTAAAAGCCTGCTAACGCGTCCCTTTATGATAATTTATTACACATCAGGACTCGTTTTAGGCCAATGAATCTTTTGACCCAGTTGAGAGACACCTTAGGACGAGATACCTCATCAATATGTCAATCAATCCATCAATAATGTCATCAATATTTATCACGACAATGCATTTAACTTTAGTCAAAGTCATTATTCAATTCAAAACTCTACCATGACCTTGCAGCCATGAATAAGCACACCAGTTTAGTAAACTTTTTGTGAGTTTTATTCCCTATTGTTTACAATTCTAATATCAGCTATATCAATCTCAAAGCCAAGAAACATAATAGCATAGTCACGATATGATAACTTTGGTAAGATTTCATTAAAGTGAGAATCACAAACATTAGAACATAACATGGCGTGAACATAGATCAGGATTAGCAGAGTGTCAATAACGCGTCAGTTCAACAAAGCATAGTCTCAGTCGTTTGTCTATTTGCGTCAGTTTTGGCGAACAACTGTCCTAACCTTTGATTAGCATTCGCATGTTGGGCTTCATGCAAAACAATTTAGAACACTAATTTAGAAAACATCTAACTAAGGTCTCTATCAAAGGTAAGCAGTTGGTACTTAGAAAGGAAAAGCAAACAGACAAATCACAATTGAATTGTCATAATTACCCTCCAAAGTTTGGGTCAGCGCATAGGCTCAGTCTTCGTCTTCAGGACATCAGTCAAATCGCCATCAGTCAGGATTCAGCTCCGGGGCAAAAAGGGCACTTTCCTCATAAGGAGGTAAAGTGTAACATGGACAAATCTAAGGGCGAGGACGGTTTTAAGTAAACCACCAAGTCACCAAACAGAGTGACAGAGTTTCTGGATAAAATCAATAGCATTCCCTAACCCACCTCCAATGACTCCCCGTGACATGGGTTTTTATCCCTTTTCCATTGTACATTCCCCTAAAATTTTATTGGTCACTTGTTATACCCCACTATCTTTAGCCTAACAGAAAATACATTAGGTAATCCAACTCTTTACCCCATATTATTTTACAAGTCTTTGATTGGTCTTCATAATTGACGTCTTCAGAGGTGGCACGTCCAGTATGATTTCATCCTTCTGTAATTCTTTGCACATCTTTTGGTCAGCAGTTCCATTGTCTTCACCAGTTTGAATGACCTTGTACTTTACATTAATCTACACTGTTTCAATTTACTTTTAACATTTATTCTGCAAGCGAGAGAAACTGTGAGAACGGATCTAACATGGTTACATTCGTCTTCTAATTTGAAGAAAAAAAGAACACGCAGGGTCATGTCCCTTTGTGAGTCAGCATACTGAAAAATAGAAAAAATGCATTTAATATGAGAGCCAAGGCAGCTAAGCTTCAGCTCATGCTAACTTAAGGCCTATGAGGATTTCAGTACAGATTCAATAACGCAATCATTAGTATAAACTTATTTAAACATAATATAAACATTTTGGTCATTATTATTAGTCTACGTATACATTGGTGGCCACTCCCCGTGGTCACAATTCAAGTGCACATCTAAGCAAAATTACTATCATTATAGTTTCTATGCATCATTATCACACATTGATTCATGAACATTTCATGTTAATATAGATTATATAAGCTATGATCTCTCAGTCCCTCCTCTGATGACTTTCGTCCTTTCCCTTTGACCTTTCACTTTAATTTTTCACTTTACGCATAATGCGCATTTCAACATCTTATCCCTTGTGTGAACTCTTCCAAATTTCATTAAACATTTTCTCCCTTTCATTTTCCTAATTTTTCTTGTTTCTCTTTGTTCATTTTCTTTTAATTTTATCATTAATTTTGCATGCTCCCTATTATCCTAATAGACAGACCAGAATGATTAATAGACCCCCTAAAATGTTTGCAAGTACCCCATTCCAAATGTTGCTAAACCAGCTCCCTACTCTGGCAATTCCCTTTCCTAATTTCTCCCACACTCCAGGTTCCTTCAAATCCTTCAAATCTGCACTATTTTTAGTTAGGTTAGTAAGCATACCTCTAATCTTTTTACTATTATCTGGTATATATGAGCAACAATGACGCTCGTTGAGCATCTTGCAGACTGTGCCACTTTTTGCTAAAAGAATGTCTAAAGCAAGCCGATTTTGAAGAGTCATAGCTCTTTCCGCAGCAAGTTCAGTATCCATCAGGAGTATAGCCCCTGTAAAATTTGTCAGCATGTTATCCACAATAGTAGACAACTTTTGAATCTTTATGGAGTTTAAGATAACCCCTACTGAAGGAATTATGGCTCCAAATATGTCTCCAACGACAGCAGCGGGTGTCTCTCGTTTTTGTCTAGCATGTTGTAATTCAGACGTTTTAGGTATTTGCTTTAAGTCATCAATCTGGTAAATCTTTGGGAAAACTATCCCCAAATAACATGTCCCATACCACCCCTTAGGGAGACGGTAATAAGCATTAAGTCCGCAGATATAATAGATCCCAGGGATCGCTGGATCCTGTCCATTTAACATGAATGTCCATTTACTCTGAAACAAAAACACATGCCTGCATTCACTCGTTCCCACAAATAAAGTGTCCTGCTCAGATTTTGGCCTGTATATACAAAGCCTTCCTACATGTAATCCATCTATAGCTAGTTTGCCTTGCGTCTTTATTGCAGTGTAAGCATAATAATTTGCATATGTGCGTTTCTCTAACCCTTTTTCTAATCTTTCCTTCAATGCTTTGCGTCCATCATCAGTGTGATCTAGAAAGCTTTTCTCTACAGGTGTCAATAAGCAAGTCAGATTATTGCGGTGTGCAGAAGCTGTCCCAAATGTAAGCGTTGGTTCAAAGAAACCCCTAACTAATTTTATACTATGCTCCTTTGCTAATTTGTTCAAGAACTCAATCACTGGCACAAAAGAAAACACTACATCCAAATTTGAATAAAAATATTGCACATGCTCTTGATTATAGAATCTTGTTAATAGCAAGCTACAACTTATCCCGTAATTCAGAGGAAGACTATGGTAAGTGACCCCCTCTTGCACTGATGAAGGTATCTTGGTACACATATAACAGTTTTTCACATCCATTGTCTCAACATACTCATTAGGCAAGCGATAGAAGACATTAGTGGAAAGTTCCCCTTTTGAGTTAGTTCCCTCATGGAAGCGTCTTGCATCCTGCTCAAACTTTTCCCACTGTGTTAATGTTGTAGTCTCAGGTTTTGAAGCATTGTTAGTCACTTTCTTATCCAACCACGGTATTCCCAAAATCACTCCTACAATTATTACTGCACACACAATACCTAATATAAGACTCAACCAACCACACACCTTACCCTTTTTGTTACTACCTCTATTAAAAGCCATGTCTGTAAAGAATCAGATAGTAGAACAATAATCAACTGAGGACGATATAAAACTCTTTTTTTTTTCTTAATGCAAAAAGTCTCTTTCTCTCTGCGTATATTTACAGCGCTTCACTCACTCCAGGACCCTTTTGTCAAATCAGGTTAGCAGCTTCTCATAATCAGGTTTTCAAAGTCAATTCAGGTTATCAGTGTTGCATCCGGTAATTTATAAGTCTCTTTCTGAAACCTTCCAATTTCAATATTTTAGCTCCAACACAGTCTCTTTCCCTGATTGCTTTCAGGTACCGTAGTACTGGCCTGGTACTTCTCGATCAAAACAGATTGCTAAGAATTCTTGTTGCCATTCAGATGTTGTTGCATATGCCCATTCTGGACCTGCATACCTTCTATTTGCGATTATTTTTCTTTTCAATCGGCGTTCGCCTTGAAATTCTCCTTCACTCAGATCTTCTGTTCTTGTGGTATCGGTTTCCTCTGTTATTGTTTCACCTGGTACGACCTTTTCTCTGGCCAGTTATCTCCCTTATGCGACTTTTTCCTGCTTGTTCTTTCAGGACGCTGAACAGCACCCTCCTCTTGTACTATGATGTTTTCTCTTGATGGACCTACAACTGGCTCAGGGGATGCCGGTGTACTTCGATCTCTTTATATTATTTCCCCTTCTTCTTCTTCTTCTGGATCTGTAACGGGTTCAAGCTCTAACCTGTATCTGTCTGCTTCTGGGAGAACCTCTCCTTGATTTAGTTCTCCTGCTGCCTCTACTGAGATAGGCACACTGTTACCTCTCTCGAACTCGTTTACTGTTTGAGGGACAAGGCTGTTCTCAGTGGGCTCTCCTGCAGTCTCAGTTCTCTCTTGGCTATTTTCAGGCCCTGAGACTTCCCTCTCTGAAACTGTTGAGTCGGAAACTTCAAGTTCCTCGTCAGTTGGACATGTTACCTTCTTTGTGTGAATGGCATGTATCCAGTTTGGAACGCCTGCACATTTCACAGCAGTGGTTGTTGTTAATATTACTTGATATGGCCCCTTCCAGCGCGGCTCCAAACACGATTTTCTCACGTGCTTCTTGACAACCACCCAGTCACCGGCTTGCAGGGTATGACCTGGATCACTGATGGGTGGCAATGTGTTAGCTTCCACCTGGTGAGAAAAAGAGCGAACCACATCAGCCAAACCTTTGCAGTAGTCCAACACCATATCATCCGTGATATTTACAAGAGCATTTGCAGGTACTGCGGGCAGCCTCATAGCTCTACCCATAAGGATCTCACAGGGCTATAGTCCTATCTTCTTATCAGGGATGTTCCTCATCGACATCAGCACTAAGGGCAATGCATCTGGCCATTTCATATTGGTAGCTGCGCACATCTTCGTCATTCTCGATTTTAAGGTACCATTCATTTGTTCTACTAGTCCTGATGCTTCAGGGCGGTAGCTACAATGCAGTTTCTGTTCAATGTCTAATGCAGCACACAAGAGCTTAATCACCTCATTGTCGAAGTGTCTGCCCCTATCTGATTCTATAGAGACCGGAAACCGAACCTGGGTATTAGTTCCCTAAGCAGCAGCTTTGCAACTGTGAGACTGTCATTTCTACGTGTGGTATAAGCTTCAATCCAGTGGCTGAAAACACACACAATCACCAACACGTATTTCAATCCTCCACAAACAGGCATCTCAATGTAATCCATTTGCATCTTGCTAAATGGACAACCAGCTCTCCCTATGTGGCTCAAAGTTACCACAGTCCCTTTTCCGGCATTCATCTGTTGACAGATGATGCACCTGGGACAGGTAACCTCTGCGGCATGTCTGAATTTTGGGTTAAATCAGTCAATCTTGAATGACCTGATCATTGCATCTCTCCCAAGATGTGCCTGTCCATGGTAGAGCCTCGCAAATTGTGATAGAAGACTGTTTGGCAAAACCAGTTTCCCCTCCTCTGAGACCCATAAGTTGTCAGCTCTTTGTACACATTGCATTCTCTGCCAGGAGCGTTTTTCCTCTTTGCTAGCATGACCCTGTAGTGTTTTTTGTTCATCTAGTGTATCAACCACCCTTAATGCAAGGTTCAAACATGTGTCATTTTCGGTTTGCGGTAACAATTCCCACTGATCCTTGAACGATATACAGTTCAATGCGCAAAATCTTGCAACTTTATCTGCATAGACATTTCCCATGGATACAAAGTCTTGCGACTTAACATGAGCATTGCATTTCACCACGGCAATTTCAAGAGGTAACTGAATCGCATGTAACAAATCCTTAATTTGTTCACCATTTTTCACAGGAGAACCAGAAGAGGTCATGAAACCTCTCTGTGACCACAATTGGCCAAAATCATGTACAATTCCAAATCCGTATCTGCTGTCAGTATAGATAGTGACTCTCAGATTTTCAGCTGCGTGGCATGTCTTAGTAAGGGCAATTAATTCTGCCACTTGTGCGGAATACACTCCCTCGAGCCAGGAAGCTTTAATGATACCAGCTATGGTACACACAGCATAACCAGCTCTCAGCAATCCAACTGAGTCTCTCAAACAAGATCCGTCAACAAACATAATGCAGTCATTTTCATTTAACTGCGTATCTTGAATGTCAGGTCGGGGCTTGGTACAGAGTTCTGTTACCTCAAGACAATCATGCTCCACTTCCTCTTCATTATGAATCTCAGTATTCTCAACAGGAAGCAGAGTTGCCGGGTTTAATACAGTACATTGCCTCAGTGAAACATTAGGTGACCCCAATATCATTGTTTCATATCTGGTAAGTCGGGCATTTGTCATGTGCTGAGTTTTGGTTCGAGTCAACAAAATTTCAACTGAATGGGGAACCATTACTGTGAAGGGCAGGCCCATCACTATGCCTTCACACTGCGTGAGGCTTTGACCAACTGCTGCAACTGCTTGCAAACAACCCGGTAAGGCTGCTGCGACGGGGTCCAAGGTAGCTGAAAAATATGCTAGAGGGCGATTTGCACCTCCATGGACCTGTGTTAAGACAGACAAAGAACAAGAATCACGTTCATGACAAAACAGTGGAAAAGGTTTCGTGTAATCAGGCATACCCAAAGCTGGTGCCCTGCATATGCACTCTCTCAATTCCATGAATGACTCAAGCTCTTCTTTTGATAGGGTTGTTGTGTATGGTTCATCCTTAATCTCTTTGCCTGTCAGCTTTATCAATGGTTTTGAGATAATCGAGAAGTTGGGTATCCACTGGCGACAGTAGCCCACCATTCCCAAAAAATCCTGACATCTCTCTTTGTTGTCGGGGGGTTCATTTGCAAAATAGCAGTCACTCTTTCCTTCAATATTCTCCTGGACCCCCTCTCAATCAAATGTCCTAAGTACTTCACTTCTTTCTGGCAGTACTACAGCTTCTTGGGTGACACTTTATGTCCGTTCTTTCCCAAATGATTCAGCAAGGCAAATGTGTCATATTTACAGTCATCTTTTGTCCTGGACGCAATCAGCAAGTCATCAATGTACTGTACTAGAGTCGAATTGAAAGGCAGTACTAGGGATTCTTTTTTCAATATCTGATTGAAAAATGGACGGTGATTCAGAAAAACCTTGAGGAATTCTGCACTAACTGTACACCTTGTCCAGGAATTTGAAACTGAATAAAAACTAGCTGTCCTCATGAAGAGGTATCGAAAAGAAAGCTTGTGACAGGTCTACAACGGTGAACCATTCAGCATCACACGGGACCTGAAACATGATCACTGCTGGGTTTGGCACTATAGGGCAACACTTTACCACAATATTGTTTATTTTTCTCAAGTCCTGCACAATTCGAACCTTCCCACAAGGCTTTTTCAAACCCATTATCGGTGAATTACCTGGGCTGCTCAATACTTCCTTCAAGACTCCCTGTTTCACAAAGTCCGCAATTATTTGTGCCACCTGGATAAGAATATCTTGTGCCATGTGATATTGTGGCACCTGAGGAAACACTGCATTTGGCTTCACTTGAACTTTAACTGGTTCCACTCCTTTTATCAGTCCCACTTCCTTTCCTGTCAAGTCCCACACTTTCTCTGTCACCGTTCCCTGCAACTCGGCTGGTAAGTCAGTCACTGTAAGCATCGGGAATAATGTTATCAAAGGGTAGTCTTCATTTGCGGTTTCTGTCTCTAACTCTGAGAACTGACCATCATCCCCTTCATCATCACTGTTTTTCTGTACCTCAATTCCATCACTGGAACAGGTAATCGAACATTTCATCTTACACAGTAACTCTCTTCCCAGTAGGGATACCGGACTTGAATCACAGACTACAAACTTATGTAGTTCCTGGAAGTTGCCAATCTCAACTTGCACTGGATCTGTAATTGGATTCGTCAAGTACTGGTTAGCTACTCCGACCACTCTTATGGTACGCCCCGAAAGTGGCAATTTCTGAACCTCTGCACTTCTAACTGTAGAGCGTGTAGCTCCGGTATCAACCAGGAATGAGACCTTGTGACCCATTACCTTTCCCTCTACATAGGGTCCCCTCTGATCTACCTCCTGGGACGCTGCAAGCCTGCACTCTTCACTGTCTGAACTGTCATCCGATCATTCCTCATTCATTCCATCTTCACCACGCAATGGGAATTGCTGTACTGTATTATTTTGGCTCATCACCTGACCTGTGACCTGCTGAGGAAGCATCACCTGTTGCTGTCCCATTGGAGACATTGGTAGTTGCATTTGCTGTCTAGGTACCATGGGAACCTGCTGTTGTACTGGCTGCATTTGCGCTGGCTGAACACGCGGCATTTGCATTTGCTGCATGGGCTGTAACCCCTGCATCTGTACCATGTTATTTTGAAAATTCGGGTTTTGATTTCTCAATTTTGGACCTCTCATATTTTGTAATGTACGAACATTAGTGCTTTGTTGAATGACACCATCCTGCACCACATCTGGGCATTCCCGCTTCCAATGCCCCACGCCCCCGCACGCGTGACATGGTGACATCTTTTTCATCCCTTGTGCATCATTTTGAACCACAACAGTATTTAAGTCTGGACCGCGATTCACAAAACCTCGACCTCTTGGTTGTGCCTGAAACACACCATTCCCTTGCGGTTGTTGCTGTATCATCTGCTGAATCCCATTTCCCTGCATTCCTGCCTGTGCAGCCCTTATCTGCATCACCATCACTTTCTCCTTCAACTTTTTCTGCTTCAGCTCAATCTCATCACTACAGTATTTCACATACTGCAACACCTCATCAATCGGCTTCGCTTGGCAACAGATCAAATGATTCTTAATCATCTGGCTAACCTCTGGTCTCAACCCTTCAACAAATCTGAACGCAAGATGGTTCATGTCTTTCGGTTCAATGGTCTCAGTACCACTATAATGTTTGAATGCCTTCAACAACCTCCCATAGTAAGCATGTATTGATTCCTTAACCTCCTGGAGGTCCTGTTGATTTTCTGCCAATCAGTCAGTTTCGGTGACACTTTCTGCTTCAAAAACTCAATCACTTTATGATAGTACTTCATCACCTCCTCAGAGGGTGCTCCGGTCACCTTATCCCTTGCCGGTTCCTGTGTCGGCCAGTCTACTCCTCTCTTGCACTCAAGCCATAAATCGGGCAGAACAATGATCTCAAACAAGGTATTCAGGTCTTCCCAGAGACATTTCGCAAGCTTCACAAACCTATCTGCTTGTTGGTACCACTCGATTAGTTTCTCCCTCAACCTGGGATAATCATTTGTAAAAGATAGGATGTCTCCCCTGGACCACGGTACATGAATTAAAACCCCACCAGCTGTCTCTCTCATTGGTAGTATTTTTACTGATTCCGTATCCGGTGTAGTTTTAGCTTTACTTGATCCTGGGCTGTCACCTTTCTCCTTGTCTCTTTTCTTAGCCCATCTGCCTTCCCACTTTTCTAATGCTCCCCAGATTTGTGCACTTTGTAATATTTCCTTTAAATGTGCTTTCATTCTGGCAGACCTCATGTCCTTTGAGTCAAAGTCTAACCTGTAACTTCTTTTCAAATGTTTAGTATTTTCAATATCAATATTGTATTTGTCTGCTAGATTTGCTAATTTCTGATGTACCTTACCTACTTCTTTAGTAATCTTAGGGCACAGGTATCTCAATTCTGCTTCTGTGTATGACTCTAATCTGTTTACCCCCATTGTTCCGTCCACTAATTCAGCAGCTTCCACGCCCAGTCTCACAAAGTTCAGGTACTTATCTTTCCCCAACCTTTCCGGTTCCACTGCAGTTACTCTAGTCTTTTGCGTAGTAAAGGTCTTCTCTAAACACTTATTCAACTGTTGTACCGTAAAACCTTGTAAGGAAATGTTTCCTGCATGCATCATTGGTGACTGTGAAACATTCGTACTTATTGTTTGTGGGGTTAACACTCCTAGCCCTGCCTGTCTCATTGCTTCCAACGGGGCTTCAACTGGGCTAAGGTCTATCAAAGACCTTGGTTTTTTAACCGCTTATTCTCCTGGGACCATTAACTGAGGGGTTCCTATGGACCCTCCTCTTATTAAATCTTGGGTCATTACTCCCTGATCACATACACCAGGCTTACCTTGTGCATACAATGGCACCGGTAGACCAACAGTAATTGGCAATGATATTGCAGCTGGTGTCTGACCTGGTCCCAAACCTCGTGGAGCAGCAACTCCAAAGGTCTGATTTTCTGAAGCTGGGGCAGGTATTAATGGAGGACCTGCTGCTGGATTATACCCCGGTATCAGTAGTGGCTGCGGCTGGGGCAGCAATTGCGGAGTTGACTCAATCTGCATTAACCTCGATTTTGTATATATCGGGTCTGGCGGCCCTATCAGGTTTGTAGTAGTCTCTAGTACCAGGATGTCTGGGTAGATTCTATGTATCTGCGGTGGAGGTTGCAACTGTATCTGCATGTCTGGCGCAGTGGGTACACTGACACCATTCTGTATCGAACCTGTATCACTAGTCTGTGCTGTATCAGTAACTCCCTTCTCCTGCGTCTGGTTCCCAAGACCTGCACTAGTGCTCGGGACATTGTCGCTTACCGCATAAGGTGGCGGGCGATCATGTAATATCTGATTTAGGAATTCTTAATCGTCTGAATCATCTTCTTCTTCCCAAGATCTCTTAGTTTCTTTAGGCTTACTAGAGTCTTTGTCTGTTTTACAGGTGGCTTTCTTTCCCTGCGTCTCATCTCCCTGTGTAATAGCTGGGAACAATTTGAATCCATCAAATATCCCTCGTCTCCACATTTTGCTCTCATTGTCCCACCTAGCTTCTGCACAAGTCTTTTCTGCCCTTTTTATTCTTCTTTGGAATTTCTCTTGTCTCTGTTTAAGAGTCATTAAATTCCAAATCGCTAAAGCCTCATACTGAGCTGGCCTCGGAGGTGATTTCTGTACACTTAACATCCACCTTAGATTCTCTAGAACGTCCCGTGTTCTGGGAACGCCAAACATCCCTCTTTTTCTGTCAATTTGCGCCACTGTTTCATCCACAAACAAGGCGCGACACCTTTTTCCTCCATGACTATGTAAGCTGGAGTTCCCTCAGGCGGTGTAGGCTTCCCTTCACTCGCCATAATGTATGCGTCTCCTTTCAGAGCACTCTTAAAAGCTTTGACAAAATTCATCTTAATACTAGGACACTCTTCACCCACCTTTCTCAACCTATTGCCTCTCATGGACGGCAGCCAATCCGTGCGCGACCCCTCTCGACAACTGACCTATCTCAGCGCGGCACCACTGACGTCACACTCACACACTGCAGCTGACAAAGTCTTGCGGCTCGTCCACCCCTCACTGGATTCACACCAAACTAATGCAAAATTACTGCGAGCGCCTTTAACAACAACACAAATTTGCCGGTTTACTACAGGAAGGGTACACATTCGCTTCAGAACTTTACAGAGATTTCACTTGAAGCCTCGGCCGCTACTCTCTCCTTCTCAGTTCCCGCACCCGCAAGCAGAATTCAACCTGCAAATCCTACTCTTGACTTGTCAATGGTTTGCTCTAGTGCACTTTAGAACTTGACAAATCTCCATCGAAGGTTTCACTCACACAATTGACTCAAACTCGACTTGTCAACCACGCCCGATTGACCTAATTAAACCGCACAAATTACAACATAAAGCCAAGTGTCTCCTACACTTGTCAATATACTCCGGAGTCCTAGACCATGACGGGTCCGTACATGAACAACCAACCACGTGGATAATTTTGAGCACAAAGCACCACACTCATATGAAGTACGCCAACTTCCCTACTCTCATACTGCGGAGTACGCCCACTCCTACTAAAACAACATTTACCTGGCCTAGATACACACAAACTTCACAAATCACCTGCAAAAATGCATAAGCTGAGCAAGCACAAACCCTACACCATACATGCTATGACGCTAAAAACATTCCCAACTCACTTAGGCAGGCTCTGAGATCCCAGGAAAGTCATGGTGAATTTAGAAACACAAAATACCTCCAATTTGCATTATCTCAGAAAAACAATTTAAACAATGATTCTCCGTCCTAGGGCCCCAAAGGGCCAAACCGTCACTCTGCTACCAGAACTGCTAACGCGTCCCTTTATGATAATTTATTACACATCAGGACTCGTTTTAGGCCAATGAATCTTTTGAACCAGTTGAGAGACACCTTAGGACGAGATAGCTAATCAATATGTCAATCAATACATCAATAATGTCATCAATATTTATCACGACAATGCATTTCACTTTAGTCAAAGTCATTAATCAATTCAAAACTCTACCATGACCTTGCAGCCATGAATAACCACACCAGTTTAGTAGATTTTTTGTGAGTTTTATTCCCTATTGTTTACAATTCTAATATCAGATATGTCAATCTCAAAGCCAAGAAACATAATAGCATAGTCACGATATGGTAACTTTGGTAAGATTTCCTTAAAGCGGGAATCACAAACATCAGAACATAACACAGCGTGAACATAGATCAGGATTAGCAGAGTGTCAATAACGCGTCAGTTCAACAAAGCATAGTCTCAGTCATTTGTCTATTTGCGTCAGTTTTGGTGAACACCTGCCCTAACCTCTGATTAGCATTCCCATGTTGGCCTTCATGCAAAACAATTTAGAACACTAATTTGGAAAACATCTAACTAAGGTCTCTATCAAAGGTAAACAGTTGGTACCTAGAAAGGAAAAGCAAACAGACAAATCACAATTGTATTGTCATAATTACCCTCCAAAGTTTGGGTCAGCGCATAGGCTCAGTCTTCGTCTTCAGGACATCAGTCAAATCGCCATCAGTCAGGATTCAGCTCCAGGGCAAAAAGGGCACTTTCCTCATAAGGAGGTAAAGTGTAACATGGACAAATTTAAGGGCGAGGATGGTTTTAAGTAAACCACCAAGTCACCAAACAGAGTGACAGAGTTTCTGGATAAAATCAATAGCATTCCCTAACCCACATCCAATGACTCCCCGTGCCATGGGTTTTTATCCCTTTTCCATTGTACATTCCCCTAAAATTTTATTGGTCACTTGTTATACCCCACTATCTTTAGCCTATCAGAAAATACATTAGGTAATCCAACTCTTTACCCCATATTATTTTACAAGTCTTTGATTGGTCTTCATAATTGACGTCTTCAGAGGTGGCACGTCCAGTATGATTTCATCCTTCTGTAATTCTTTGCACATCTTTTGGTCAGCAGTTCCATTGTGTTTACCAGTTTGAATGACCTTGTACATTACATTAATCTACACTGTTTCAATTTACTTTTAACATTTATTCTGCAAGCGAAAGAAACTGTGAGAACGGATCTAACATGGTTACATTCGTCTTCTAATTTGAAGAAAAAAGAACACGCAGGGTCATGTCCCTTTGTGAGTCAGCATACTGAAAAATAGAAAAAATGCATTTAATATGAGAGCCAAGGCAGCTAAACTTCAGCTCATGCTAACTTAAGGCCTATGAGGATTTCAGTAAGGATTCAATAACACAATCATTAGTATAAACTTATTTAAACATAATATAAACATTTTGGTCATTATTATTAGTCTACGTATATATTGGGGGCCACTCCCCATGGTCACAATTCAAGTGCACATCTAAGCAAAATTACTATCATTATAGTTTGTATGCAGCATTATCACACATTGATTCATGAACATTTCATGTTAATATAGATTATATAAGCTACGCTCTCTCAAGCCCAAAGAGAGATTACAACACGGACAGAGTGCTTGTGCGCTCGACCCTAAAAGCTCTGCTTATGCTCAAATTAATTGTAATTTAAAATCCTCATTGATAATAAAGTTGCAATTTAAGTTACAATTTTGAAAATGCACCTTTAGGAAGTTGGCATTTTTCTTCCTCATACCAGCTGTGCCCTTCTGCCAGTTCCTGGCTTAGATGACTGTGAATGGCTCTGCTGTTGTGGGTTGTGTATTGTTTCCAGACAGTGAGATAAATGAATCCTAGCTGATGGGGAAAAGGGTTCTCCTGTTTGAATGGCTGGCAGGGATTTGTGGCCAGACCTGGCATTTTAGGCTGGATTGTTCTCATTAGAGCAGATTCAAGACTGATTTGCATGTGGATAGGTCCAGAATGATGTTGCCTGGTGTGCAAAATAACAATGGACTGGGATGTGGCCAGAGTAATTACCAGTGCCTGAGATTAATTCAAAAATTCCATCCTTCACTTTGTATACTTCAGTGTGTCACCCTAAGTGGGACAGGCTTGCCCTGATGTGGGTCCCTGTACACACTCACTGATGATCCCTAACTAGGGCAAAATAATTCATAGGTTGCTTGTGTTCTGGTTCTGGGAGGACCAGGTCTGGCAGTTCAGCTGGACTGTTCCCATTGGAGCAGGGTCAAGGCTAACTTGAATGTGGCTGAGTCCAAAATGAGGTGGTATGGTGTGCAAAATAACAGTTGTCTGGGATGTAGCTCCTAGTAATTACCAGTGACTGAGATTAATACAAACATCACTTTTTGCTTCACTTACTTTAGCAACTTTTTTTGTCTACCCAAACCAACAGTTTCTTTCAGCCAGTGTCCTTGTCTTTCAGACAGTGTCCTGAATCACATGACTGTGAATGGCTCTACTGTTGTGAGTGGTGCATTCCTTCCAAAATGTGAGACAAAAGATTCCTAGGTGAGAGGGGTTAGGGTCCTCCCATCAGGGTGGCTTGGGAGGAGCTGTTCCCTGCCCTAACAGTGCACAACAAAGGAAACTGACAGCAGTCCTACCCTTGCCTTTGTTCCCTAGACAGTTTGAAGCCAAACCCAGAAGAAGGAGAATACCTGACAAGAGCCAGTTTTAGGGTAAGCCAGGGAATTCCCCACACAAAAGTCTGGTGCCCAGTATAAAAGTAGGACCTACAGAACCTCTCATCAGGTAACTCCTGGACCTGTGGAAGACTCCGAAGAAGTACTGCCCACTGTCTGAGGAGGAGGGACTGCTCTGCTGACTGCAGAAAGAAGTTTGGACCTGTTTGCCTTGAACTCAGGCTCTCCAGAGTTCACTGAAATCGTGTGTGAGCTACAGGGACACAACAAGCTTCCAGATGCCTCCCTGCATCTGCCCAGCTGACCAGTATCAACTAGACCTGCCTGGAACTATCTGAGCCCTGCTGCTGGCCTCTGCTGGATTGAGTCCTGATCCCCGGTGCTCCCCAGGTTCTGAACCCTTGGCTGGCGTAAGGGTGAACTCCTCCATAAGAAAAAGTGAAAATCCTGAAGTTTCAACTTCTCATAGCCAAGAAGTGACCTCTTTGTGCCGTTCCAGCAGGACCTGCTCTTCATGGCTAGAGTGACTGTCCATGACAACCTTCAGAATGAGACCAGAACTTGCACAGACAGTCACCACCTGTTCAGTGACGAATGTGAAGTCCCAGAAATGAAAGGCTCTCAGTGCTACATCAACAACTGTCTGTGATGCTTGACCTGCTACTTGCACAGATGGCCTGCACATTGCGGCTCCCCCAAATGCCACCCTTTGGCCTTCATTACAACCCTGGTGGTCGGTGATGAAGCGGCAGTAATACCGCCAACAGGCCGGCAGTAACAAAAATGGAATTATGACCACTGCAGAAACCGCTCCGACAGACAGCCACTTTAACACACCGACCGCCACAGCGGTATCAACAAGCACCATGGCGGTAACCACCAACAGCCAGGCGGAAGACAATGTACCTCCCACACTATTACGACAGGCCTATCCGCCACCTTTTCTGGGGCAGTACCAACGACATCAAAAGCACAAAGGAAACAGAACACAGAAGTCAAAGGGCTCACCTCTGGAGACTCAGGGAACAAGAGTTGCACATATTTCCCATGCTCGTCTACCTTTTCCTGCATTATGAGCAGCAACACCGGTGAAGACGACCACGGTGAGTACTGCCACCTAGCACTCAAGGGAGGGGGAAGAAAAAAGAGAGTGACACACACACACGCAACACCCCCACCCCCAACACCATACACACAGTCAAATGCACTAACATTACATATCCACCCCGTACTCTTCAGGAATAATGCAAGGACAAAATGATTGGAAGAAAGTGAGTGTAATACGATAAAATAACATGAATTAGGGCATCAAAATACAAACATATATACATATTTACAAATGGATGGACCCTACCCAGTCCTCAACGTCCGTGGGCTACAGGGCCACATCACGTAGGCCAAGGCCCCACCTCACTCCTGCAACAACACGGAGAGAACACTGTAGGGGCATCAGTTCGAAAATACACAGGCACCTCAAGGGATCAGGGAATGGGGGAGGACCTCAGCCGGAAGATGGTACAACACCCCTGGTCCTGGAGGGGGCTACATGTCCTGTGCGATGTCCTGGTGAGTGCAAGGCCACAGTCTCTCAAGTGGGTGGTTTTCCCACTGCTTGGTCCTGGGGAGTGCAAGACCACAGTCTCTCTAGTGGATGGCTTCTCCACTGGTTCTTGAGGGGGACTTGTGCCCAGTGTGCTTCATTCTGGGAAGGATGGGGTGAGTGGATGGCTTCTTCCACTGGTACTGGAGGGGGCAGTGTGCCCAGTGTGCTTCATCCTGGAAAGAAGGGGGTGAGTGGATGGCTTCTTCCACTGGTTCTAGAGGGGGCCTTGTGCCCAGTGTGCTTCATCCTGGAAGGATGGGCTGAGTGGATGGATTCTTCCACTGGTTCTGGAGGGGGTATTGTGCCCTGTGATGCGGATCTTGGGGAGTGCAAGGTCAGAGTCTCTCACCTGGGTGTCACACCCACAGATTTGCAGGGGCCAGGACGGACAACAGCCCATGGAGGCAGGGCTACACACAGTCTGCCGGAGGTGACGGCTGCTCAGTGGTGGCAGTGGCGGTGCTGGCAGTGGTGGGGGGAGGCTCCAGCCCATTCCCTGCAGCCTCGGACGGCTGCCCACTGGGGCTGCTGTTGCTGCTGGCAGTGGTGCTGTTGGCAGTGGTGGTGGTGGTGCTGGTGACAGTGCTAGCAGTGGTGAGGAGAGGCACCAGCCCATCCCCTGCAGCTTTGGACGGCTGCCTACTGGGGCTGCTGCTACTGGCACTGGTGGCGGTGCTGGCAGTGGTGAGGGGAGGCTCCAGCTCATCACCTGCAGCCTCCGATGGCTGCCCACTGGGGCTGCTGCTGCTGGCAGTGGTGCTGGTGGTGGGGCTGGTGGCAGTACTGGTGGCAGTGCTGGCAGTGGTGGGAGGCTCCAGCCTTTCCCCTGCAGCCTCAGATGGCTGAACGACAATGGTTAGTGGTAGGGGCTCCGAATGAGTCCCAGCACCAGGCCCCTTGCCCTTCCTGTCAGCAGCCGGGGATTGCCCCTTGCCATTCCCTCCTGCAGCTGGTGGTGCCTGGTGCCCGGGATCCTCTCCAACCTGCAGTAGCTGTCGACACTACTGTGGCCGTGGACTGGGTGGCTGAGGTGCTCGCCTGGGTTCTGACCACCCTGGCCTGATGAGAAGGACGGGGGGAGTGGTAGGGAAGAGGTCAACGGTGGTGAGGAAAAGCTTCTTAGGGACATTGGGGTGGGAAGAGAGTGAAGGTTTGGGAGTGGAGAAAGAGGAAGTGGTTGTACGAGGTGTCTGTCTGCTGTGTTTGGGTGCAGGTGCATGGGCTGGATGCTGTTGTGAGGTGGATGGCTGCTGGGTGTCTGAATGCTTGCATTTGTGTACTTTGGAAGAAGGGGGAACAGACACTGGGAGAGGACACAAGGGACATGTGCATGGATGTGGGGGTGGTGACTGCCAGTGAGGGGCATGAGGGTGATGATGTTGGGAGTTGATGAGGATGTAGTGCATGCAGGTGTGAGTGTAGACGCTACTGGGAGGGAGGTGGACAACGAGGAGAAGGGGGACACTGTGGAGACAGTGGATGTTGGTATGTCTGCATCTGGATGGTGATTGTGTGAGTGCTTGTGGGATGATGTGTAGTGCTTGTGTTTGCCTGAACCACTCCTGTGTGTTGTCCTGGGTGCACGCTGGTCTGCCCGTTTTGTGAGCATACTTCAATATTGCTCGTCGCCTCCAACATGACTGAGATTCCCTATTTTAAAATTGATTGATTTCATTCATTTTCCAAGAAGAATATCATTCTGAGAGTTAAATTAGAATAATATTGGACTAAAAATTTACCTAAAATTTAAGCAATACATCTGGTAAGTTTATTAGAAGTTCCTCAAAGCTTCATAAATCATCCACAGTACCAGCCAATCTGAAAGCATCAATACAATTATTATGAACATCTTTACCTGTGTGGTTTATTCCATACTACAGTGGGACTGATATACTTACTGTGTGAACTGCAGTCTTAGAACACAACAAGCGTAATGCAGCTAGGAAGGCACTCTTGAAATTTATCTTCTTTTTTTACCTTTGCTTTTCTCATTTTTGGAGAAAAAAGAAGGAGCAACACTGCTCCATGATGAGATGTGTTGTCTGCAGCTCCTGGACTAACCCTGACGATTTAGAAAAGAAGAATAGTATAAGCGTTAGGTAGTGCAATGTCTTAAAACCAGGCGCACGGGTCTGCTCCGAACCATCAAACCTGGTCATGATATGTCTGCTGATGTTTTTGCCGGTTCAGTGATGAAGAACACATTTTCTTGCTACGTCTGGGCAATGTTTTAGTCCTAAGCAGAGCAAAGCAAACAATCTTTAAGACAGAGCAGGTCTTCGACCAGTTTACAGGCACAGCAAGAAAGTGTTCACCTGTGTTCAGGCCACAGCAGCAGAAAGTGTGTGGCTGTGGCGGTGAGCAACATCTTTAAACGCATTTCAACCCAGGTGGGCAGCACTTATAGTGAGAGTACTAGTAGTTGTAGATTTCGAGCCGATAACACATAAATCAATTTTAAGATATATACAGTGTAGCTATAGATCACATATTCTATATATATATGGTTTCTCCAATAATACTTCCATTATGTCTATTTTGACTAGCCATCTTGCAAAAGCATACTAAGCGACACAGGCCTTGCTTTTGTTGATGCTTACATTTTTCCAATCATCAATTGAAGATGCTTTTTATATGTGTATCAAGCTGATAATATATACATTGAAACAAAGGAAATCTTGGAAGTAAAGTGCCACTTTTGCAGATGTGGAACGAGACACAAAAACATGCTGTGGTTCTCATTTGCTGTTTCTTAATCAGAACAGAAGAATAGAAAATGAATTGCAGCATATACACTGAATTGTTGGCAACGTCACTTAAGCTAATATATAGTCAAGAGCAAAAAGTCTAAATCTGGACTTTAGATAAATCAGTTTGGCAATGTGTGGTTCTACCCAATCCAATCAAAACTAATCTGATTTAACACCGTAGACATTCTGCATAGTTTCAATCAGTTTGCTGGGGCAAGAGCACAATGCAATTGTTGGTACCAAATCTTCTCCCACCGTGCTCAGTATGATCCACAACTTTAACAAAAAATCATAGTGTTCCTTAAAATGTGAAAAGATAATGGCTCTCCAATACCCTCTCAAGTGAGGTATCTGAGCACACTTCACTGCATATCAGTGACAAATGGTAAAGTGTTTGCCATCTTGCTGATGTGTAGTAGAGGACCATATCTCTGCATGTAACTACAGTAATGAAAGCATTCCTGAAGTGGTAGGCTCAGCCTTTTTTTCACCTACCGCTTTTGACTTTAATGCGCCATCTGCTAGTCTGAAACCACTGTGATCACAATGTCGTAACAGTGCACACGTCCCTTTATTTACATGAGTATTATCAGTCATTGAAAAGGGATTCTGGGGTTCAGCCAGATGTCTATGGGCAACAAACTGGAAGTACAATTATGAAGAAAGGGGCAACCCAATAATCCTCCAGGAGCCTGCCACCCATTATTAAAGGGGGGTGGGGGACCCAAAGTGTCTTGGCATTTTGTGTTTCCTTCAGGTGAACCACCTGACTCTGTTATGCATGATGAAGGGGGGTATGTTGCCTCTAGGTAGTCCACATGTATACACAGTCCTGCAAGAATACCGGTTTTATAGACTTCAAATGTAAAACTGAACTTATGAAAGTGATGGTAGGAAGATGAAAACAATCTACATTTAAATCAACTTTACGTTGCCATAAATGCGGGTGCTTCTATGGGGTACTGATGTAAAGCCCAGAGATTTATAGAGCTACTAAGAGGCAGATATTTGACTCTGCCAACACTCAAGGGTAGAATCCAAAAAGCCCCACTCTGGGATGGCAGCAACACATGGCTTTATCTGCCAAGTACCTATTTCCTCTTGGTGCTCTACTGACATGTCTAGTAGTAATTTAAACATTTTGCTGCTAGGCAAGAGTAACATGATTTTACTTAAAGAAACTCTAAAGCATTTCTCTCTAACTTTAAAATCACAGGGCATGCTCAGCATCTCAAATTTGACCACATTAAATCACTAATATCTTTGAGTAAGGACGATAATTGTTTTTAGGGGCCCAATATGATACCATGCATGAGAACTCAGTGTCGGATGGAAGCTAGTTTTTTAGATGCCACTGACATCCTTATCCAGGGAAGACAGACATGGATATTAGACCCCTAGAAATATCAATTTGCTTACATAAATGTCTGACACAATCATTCAGCAGGCCCCCTTCAAAATCTTTTAATGTTTTGCAAATTGGAGAAACTTTTACCAGATAGGTGCGGTACCCAAAACTTGTCGTACCTTTTTATGTGGGGCGAGGGTAAAAATATGACACACAAATGATAAAAGAGCATGGGCGCCAACAATAAAGATGACGTATGGAAGTTAATGTTTGATTGATGGACAGTAGCACCAGAGGACGATGCACACATTGAAATGGGAAGAGACACCCTTGGTCAAATAACACAGAATAACGTTTAAAGGGTTTCTGCCCTTTCCACACCCTCAGTTTAATCACTAGCGTTCATAATGCAAAATAGTGAGGCTTTTTTTGCATTCCTAAGAGGCAGTGCTAAGGGCTAAAGCCAGTGAGATTGCATTGCAGGTGGATGAATACTGCTGGAATGTAGAACATCTCCTCCACCTTACCGACATCTCAAAATAGTGTGCGTGGACACAGTACACGTTGTGAGTAAACTGGTGTCACAAATGTCAGGCGGTCTTGGTGCTTCGAGCCTCCATCTATGAAACCAACAACTCACCTTTAAAAATGCTCAAGGCTTGGTGATAGTTTTGTTTGCAGCAATTAGAAAGCTTAGTTGAAACCTGTTTGTCACCTCGTAGAAGCAACTAATATTTTTATAAAACAGCAGTTACCAGTATAGCTTTTATGTGGCTAATTATCCTTAACTTAAGAGTAAGAGTGGCGCCTAGCAACCTATCTGGAAAGTCTATGGAGAGTGGAGGCGGGGTTGCTATCAAGATCTTGAAGCTAACCAGCTGGTCACCTGCTGTAGGTGGGGCTATTGCAGAACAGTAGGAAGTAAACAATGCAAATAAGGCTGTTAGCTGGCCACTTCTTCCTGTTGTTAAATTAATTATTGATTTGTTTGGTCTCATTAATTTACAAATAATACATACAATTATTTAACACTTTGGAAAGAGGTGCATCCTAACCCCATACTGGTCTTGTCACGATTCACCCTGGGCTTACCGTCGATACTTGAGAGGGATGGTGAGCGGCCCCGGTTCCTGCAAGTCCTGCTCTGACCGAGGTAGGGGCGACCCCTTCGGTAGCCACGGTGCTGTTGACAATAGTAAGCCACCACAGTCCGTGCCCTCCAGAAGGAGTCCCAGAGGAAAAACCCCAAAGGGGAAAAAACCTCCAACAAGAACTCCCTGAAACAGAAGGAGGACACAAGGATTAGAACTCAGGATTCTGGAAATCTGGAAGACGAAGACCAGCCGGAGCGGCACCACCACAGCTGAAGTGTTGCAACGCAATGAGAAGAAGAAATGCTTCCCCTTATATGCCCCTAGACAGGAAGTGATAAACAGGAAGAAGTAACACCGCCATCTTGGCTTTGGAAGGAGCTATAGCTAGAGATAGAAAATATACACTTGTGCAAAAGGAACAGATGCATGCAGGGAAGAAGGGAAGTGCACGGCATGCTGAGAAGGAGAAAGCATGCCTAAAAACCATGCATGAGGAAGAGGAAGGCCCTGAAGGCGTGTGGCAGGTAAGTAATGCTAGGGGGAAGGCCCAGACACCCCACAACCATGTCCGCGTCGCGCGCCGTGCGCGGCGAGAACCGTAAGCCAATTCTGTGCCTATGACCTCGCCGCGCCCTCACAACAGCGCGCGGCCGGAGAAAAGGGTCGCTGCGGGCGCCGGGACCTTTGACACGGGCCGCGGCTTCCCCCGCGGGCCGGCCGGGAGACGCCGCGGCTTCCCCTGCGGTTCGGCCGGGAGGAGCCGCAGCGGCCCGCGGTGCAACAGGTCTTTGCTGTGAGTGCAGGTGGAGGGAGCCCAAAGAATACAAGATGGCCCATCCCATCACAACTAGAAAAAAGTGAAAAGGTTGAAGTAGGAGCAGTTCTAGGATTTTTGGGGCCCCTGGCATAAAGGAAATGGGTAAGGCCCCTCTAATTTCCGTACAACATGACACATTCATGGGTGTTTGCATGTCAATAGATAACGCTCCTCCAAAAGCTGCTTCGGGCGCAGACATCTCCTGTGATGCAGCCCCTCCCTCTCAGCCACTTACAAACACTTCCTTAACATGGCTGAAGGTGTGAGACTTGTTTACAGGCTGCGGGGGAGGGTGGGGTGGTTAAAACTACTGGGGCAGTAAACTGAGTGACAATGGGCATGCAGCAGGACAGGAGGCCTGATTGCAGGTAAAATATGTAGAATGTGTCTCCTTGTAATTGGGTGCATAGGAGGGGGGCCCCCATCCCCTCGGCCTTGCCTCGCTACACCATAACAGCAAAGCCCACAAAAGAGGGGCCCTCTCCCAATTGCAACGAGATACCTTGCTTAGAATCAGATGAGCAAGGGCACCAGAGGTTTGGTGTGCTGTGGCATTGCTATGGCCTTCTAGTGCAAGTCCCTATGTTACTGGACTGAGTGTGAGGCCCTAGGAAGCTGTCCACACTGCCCATGCCTAGCGTGAGCCCTGGGTTTTGTCACCAAGAAAAAAGACCCAGAGCTTTTAATGGCACGGCCAGTCTGGGAACGCAGAGCAGCCATGGCAACCTTGTCAGACCATCCAAGGTGTGCGGGGTAGTTGGAGGGGTCAGAGGCTGGGTTGCAAGGGTGAATAACGTCTGCTTTTGTTACTGGGGGGCCAATATTGCAGCAACACTGCAAAACAGGCCCCCTGTAACAAAACTGGCCCCCACTCTTCCAAAATTGGCCCCAACCTTCCAGCCTCCCATGGAAACGCCCAATGCCCGTTTGAGCCAGTCCTGCCCTGTTTAGGGGAAAACAAGGCAGACCATAAAGAAAGCCAGGTTTTGCAATTTCAGGCAAAGCCAAACCCCCACCCTGCAAAGAAATTCACAGTGAATGAGCTAACTGATACAGTTACCATAATAGGTGGGTAAATAAAATATGCATCTACTCATCTAACACATTTTATGGCTAGATGTGTCAATAGACAGAAAATTCACACAATCTATTCAGCTTTTGCAATTTTTTGTCTCATTTAGACTTGGGGGTGGCAATACCTAGAATAAATACATTACAGTAAGAGCTAACTCTACCAATCTTTTTTAGTATCATATTTATGTGCTTCAGCTTCAGTTGCGACTTCTTTAAAGTAAGCAAGAATTCTTTACTGCCTCTTTCGTTTTCACTTTCTGCTTTTACTTCCTCATGTAAAACGCAAACTATATAAAGGTTTTCAGCATGAGCAAAATAGTTGACAAACCATCTAATGAAAGTATTTCAATGTTCCGCAAAGCCTTTCATGAACAGGAAGGGAGGTCCGTTACAAAATATACACAGAAATAAGACCGAGTAAAAAGATACGACCAGTTTACATTTTAGAGGAATTACAGACTTCTTGTTGCAGGGGCTAAACCGTGTTCACTGCAATGTATGCTTTCTTGTTTTCATTTCTCCCAGACAAGCTCACCCTGTAAGAGGCAATTCCCCATGAATAGTCCCAAGAATGACATCAGCTTCCGGGGACATGAATAAGTATCCATGGTGACGGAGAATATGCTTCAGGATACAAACCGGTTGTACCATGCTTGATATATAGTCAGCAAAGAAAGCAGCAGCCCCCCTACAGTAAACACTGCGGTAACACCCAACCAAAAGGCAGTGAACACTGCATGCGTGTCCCACTGTGTTCTCCTTGAGAATCAAAACCCCGGCAGTCACACTATGGTCTTGGCAGATTGATGTCCGTGTTTATGTTTGTTTCTAGGAACCTGTGATTGGACCCACATCTCTGGCATGCACGTCCCATTTCTTGCCAAAATGCTAAAAGGGACATTTTAGAAATCACGTTATATTTGTTTTTCTTCAAGAAGGCTGGTGTGCATGGAAGCCAGTGTAAAAAATAGTTTAAATTTTTTGTCATTCATTATATTACAACTAACCCAATTTTTTAGCTTGCAAACCTGTGTCGTCCATTATCTCAAGACGTCTTTTTAAATTGAAAACAAGCCTCTTTGTATTATAGTGGGAGCTGAGGAATTTGTAATAGAAGTAACTGCCTAGGCAAATGACGCTCTTGTCACGTTGCAGTGTGGTACATTAAGTAGCGTTGCTTTTAGTACATTGCAGCAACTAAAAGTTGATGTTCTATCATCGCATGTCAGCACGCTGTTTTCCTTCACAGACCTGTTAAAAATTGAGTTAATTACACTGTCCATTTTTAAGATGTAGATTAACTTGTTATCTTTTTACAAGCTTTACATATGTTGACTAGGATAGAAAATGACAACTGTGTGACTGTAAACGAGAAAAGTTGCATAAAGATTTTGAGCATAATTCATTTATGTAGTTGCTATCAGTTATTGATGACTGTTTTTTTCTCCCTTAAAGTAGAGTTGGGGGAAGACAGGCTAAATTGAGTGGTCTGCACCCCTCCCTTACGTAATGAGTGGTGAACTTCCTAGTGTGTTAAGTAAATAGTCAAAGGCACTGGCCGTAGCACTCTATGGCCCAGATTTACAAAATCGTCACGGAACACAGCACAGCAGCCGGAAATGCTGCGCTGGACTGCGCTGCATGACAGGGAGGGAGAAGGAGTGCCCCATATCTACAGAGATATGGCTCTCTCCTCCCCTCTCCCTACTGCCAGTGCATATTGTAGCTGCTGTGCGCTACACCCCCCCTTTGCACCATAGTGCAAGGGTATGTGTGAGTCTGGCACAGGTTTTGTACTGGAAAGGTACCCTTCCACTACAAAATACTATGCTTAGACTTAGTTTAAAACTTTTCCTATTTTGTATGTGTGCTGCAAGGTGCACCATGCATGCAAAGTCGGAAAAGAAAGGAGAAATAACATGCCCCCTTTCAAATGGTGTTAAGTTTTGGAACAAAACCCTGTCTATTATTAGTATCTAAAGTTTTATCTCAAAGGGCATGGGTAGTTGCATCAGAATGTACTTGTACCATCCCATGCAATCCCCCCATAGCGCTTGCATTACTTTTAGGGTACTTTCCAGCGCAAAACAAGTTTTGCACTGGAAAGTAAATTAGGAAAAAAAGTCAGTCAGTCAAATAAGCTTTATTTGGCACAAATTATGTGAACGATAAAAGCAGCAAGTTACTATAGTAAAATATGATTGAAACATATACCTCACAAAATCAAACTTCGCACAGTGCCAAAACAGTTAAAAAGACTTACAATAAATAGAAGAAAATACACTAAAATGCAAACATCATAAATAACTCCTTTTAAAATCTGGCAATTATTCCTACAATTAAAATGTGGTACTTCTAGCGCTGAATGGATAAAAACCATGAAATTACTACAGGCACGAACAGCATGGGATAAATTATATTGCATAGACCCTTTATAGGAACTTGGATTCCCTCAATCATCTAATAGAGCTCTGATGTGGATTACTCTGGAGAGAAACAGGGCAAGTCTATACCATAGTGTTGCATCCCCTAGGTCATAAAAAAATTAAAACCCTCGTGATGATAGATCATTCTTTCTGATAAGAAAAGGCATTTAGGATACATTTCCTGGGAATCCAGTAAAATTTACTAAAAAGCGCTTATCACTGTGCATTTTTGACTGATTGTACCCCATCTATCATTGAAAAGCAGTCAGGTAATGAAAAGTAAGGAGATGAAAACCTGTTAAATGGTACCTATGTTGCACATTATTGGTTATCATAAGGTACAATTTACATCCAGACTGGTCCGTCCATGCTGAGCACCTCCCCACTGTTACCTTGGGGAAGACTTCTTTTTCCCTCTTCACCTGGGAGGCCCCCAACACATGATCTCTAATCTCTTTTTTGGAGTAACTGAAAATATTCCCTGGGCAAGACCATAAATCTCTTTCTGACTGGCCTAAACCCAATAGGACCTGCTTTAAATTTTCTAGCCACAAAATACTGTTCATCATATCTAGGCCCATACAATCCTTGATGATTAACTTAGTGAGAAGAGGAATCACCATCATCTACAGGGACACCATCCACTGCACAACATCCCCTGATGACACAACACCGGTGATGGAATACCTCAACTTCCAACTCCACACAGACAGAAAAAGCACCATCACAGGCACCCTTGCCTACAGAACACCAGGATCATGCCCCAGCTTCTGCAAGGCCATCCAGGAACTCATCGCTCTGCAATCAATCGACTCAGACACTCAATATTCCCAGGGGTCCTCAACTTCCACCTCAATTGACCCTTGCGGTGCCAACTCCACTGGCCTCCTGGAAAGCTTGAGCAACATTGACCTCAACCAGCTCGCCACCAACCCTACCCACATGGAGGACACTCAATCCCATTTTCACCTCCATCAACAGAGCCAGGTACATCCACACCATACTACTCACTTGGTCCAACCACCACAGCGTACACTTCACCATCTCTGGACCCACATACCACAACACCGTGCCCCCCAGATCCACACAAAGAAAACGGAAAAAGGTATAAGAAGACCAGTTAAACAAAACTCTCCACTTCCACCTCCCAGACTCCACACAAAACCATGAACAAATAGCAAAGGGCTTCTCCCAGTGGACCACAGAATGTGCCAACCCCATCGCCCCCACCAAGACATCCAAGGTCAAAGAACAAAGCAAAAGAGCAAGCTGGCTCACAGAGGAATTGCAGTCCTCCAAATGCAACTGCCCAAAACTTTAAAAGAAGGGACGCATCAGCTAAAAAAACACAAAAACTGCATTGCCTTCAAGCCCACCCTTAACCAGTACCACCACCTTCTAAAAGAGACCAAAAAGAACACTCTAGCAGACCACAGCAAAATCTCTTTGCCATTGTGAAGGAGTTCACCAATCCCACAGCCACCGAGAGCGACATCACTCCCTCCCAGGAACAGTGCGACAACCTAACAGACTTCTTCCATGAAAAGATCTCAGCTGTCTATGAAAACTTTGAATGCCAACCATCCGCTACAGACCGCACCAACCAGATCACATGCAGAAACATGAACCCCAAACACCTTCACACCCACTGGGAACTCTTCACCACCAACACACTATCTCCATCATGAACTCTGCACACTCGGGAGCACCCATGGACCTTTGTCCCCACCACGTCTTCAACCTCGGAAGCAAGACAATTGGGTACAAGCTCAGGAAGGTCCTTAATACCTCCATCACCCGAGCCTCATTCCCAGAGGTTTGGAAATACACTGAAGTGAGGCCCCTCCTGAAAAAAAAACATTCTCAGACCCAGCTGGATTGAAGAACTACTAGCCCATCTCTCTGCTCAGCAAAAGACCTCAAGAAAGTAATCAATCAGCAACTCACCCACCACCTAGAAGACCACAACCTCCTGGACCCCTCACAATTTGGATTTTGAGCTAACCACTACTCCAAGACAGTCCTGATTGCAGCCATAGATGACATCGGAGCCCACCTGGACCATGGGGATGCAACAGCCCTCATCCTCCTAGACCTCTCTTCTGCATTTGACACCATCTCCCACCAAACCCTGATAAACAGATTCCACCACATCTGGATTCAAGGAAACACACTCAATTGGATCACCTCGTACCTCACCAGCAGAACCCAAAGGCTAATTCTCCTACTGTTCACCTCAGAGCCCAAGAATATCATCTGTGGAGTCCCCCAAGGGTCATCCCTCAGTCTGACCCTCTTCAACACCTAGATGACTCCCCTGGCCATCACCGTCAGATCACAAGGACTCAACATCAGCTCCTACGCTGACACACAGTTCACCCTCTCACTCCCCCACCACAAAATCTAACTTCCACAGATGCATGATGAATGCAGTGGACTGGATGAAGGACAACTGTCTTAAACTCTGAATAAACAGAAGTCCTCATCTTTGGGAACAACACCTCATAATGGACTGACACATGGTGGCCCGCAAAGTTCGTCCCCCAACAGACCACAACCGCAACCTCACATCATGCTGCATAGAAAACTATCCATGAAGAAACAAGTTGATGCAGTCTCATCGGCCTGCTTCCACACCCTTTGCATGCAAAATCTTTAGGTGGCTCCCAGCAGACACCAGAAGGACCCTCATGAAGGCCCTCATCACCAGCAGACTGTACTACAGAAACACTCTCTATGTAGGAATCACAGCACGCCTTCTGAAGGGACTCCAGACAATACAGAACTGAGTAGATAGACTCATACTCGACCTCCACAGAAGGACCCACATCACACCCCATCTCAAAAACTACACTGGCTTCTAGTTCAGAAGAGATGCCATTTCAAGATGCTACCCACACCTACATGGCTCTCACAACAAAGGACCAATATACATCAACAAAAGCATGACCTTCCACCAACCGATCAGACACCTCTGGTCAGCTTCCCACTCCCTTGCAGGTACCCCAAAGATCCGATAAGCCAACAGTGGAGGATGCTCCTTCTTGCACCTAGCAGCCAAGGCTTGGAACACCCTCCCCCTACACCTCAGAAATGCACCATCACTCCAAATGAGAAGAGAACCAAAGACCTGGATGTTTGACTGATCATTCCTGCACGTAGTAGCATTTAACTCCAGTGCCTCGAGACCCTCACCGGTGATTTGCTGTGCTCTATAAAAGTTTGATTGATTAAGTAAACAAAGGTTTCCTCTTTGGACCAAATTGATTGCCATAATAATAAAAGTTTAATTTCAAGGGTGTCCGATAAGAAGTTAACACCCATTTCCAACGAACAATGGATCCTGAAGTAGAATGTTGTACAGAGAATAGTCACCATAGAAAGATATTTTCTATAATTTGAAAGTCACACTTATCCCCGTAAGCCCAGATTCCTGCACCATACACTGCTGTTGAAATTGTTTTGCAGTAAAAGAGTTAACATCTCTAGGATAGGTTTGTTGCCTAGATTAGAGGCAAACCTCATTAAGTCTACATTATTCCTAATCATATTTGAGCTCTCTCTATGGTTCTTCCAATCCAGTTTAGATGAGAACTGGATCTCCAAGTAACTGAAGGTGTTAGTATTTTGTAACTTCCTCCTATTTATTAAAAAAGGTATGTGGTTTCCCTCCTCTGTGCCTACAACACATTGTGTAAGTTAATTTTCATATTCCTTTCTCCCATAACATTTGTAAAAGTATCTATTAAAAGCTGTAGACTTCTTGGGGTGCGTGCTAAGATAGTTGAATCGTTGGCATACAGGAGTATTTGGATCTGCCTCCTCCCTATCCTAGGTGTATTTGCGCCCACCACCTGAAGCGTTTCTTCCACCTCATTAATATACAAGGAGAAGAGGAAGGGCCCCAGTACACACACCCTGTTGAACTCCTCTCCTTATGTAAAATGATTCCATCAGTTTGCCCTGTGTAACGTAACTGACTTTGGCCTTTACATCTTTGTACAGGTGGGTTAACAATTAAATAATTGCTTTGCGGACCCCATGTTTGTCTAACATGCCCAAAGCCTCCTGTGATCAACTAAATTGAAAGCACTGCTCAGATCGATAAAACAGATTAAAATGGACCCCTCAGTGGCTTGAGTGTACTTCCTCATCAGTACAGTAGGTACAAGTTGAGTGATTGCTTGACTGTCCTCAGACCTTTTCTGAAACCATACTTGGTGCTAGAGAATTTCGTTCTCTTCTGCCCAAAGTTCCAATCCCTCTAAGAGGACACTCCCCAGGAATTTAGCAGAAAACTCAAGTATAGAGATAGGCCAGTAGCATTTTGGATTGTTCCTAGAACCTTCTTGAAGATGGGAATGATGAGGGAAGTTGACCAGGTAGTAGTGCAACCAGTCCTGACACATTAATAACCTTGGTTAAGAAAATAACCCATAAATTAGGTTCGGATCTATACACATTCATAGGTACCCAATCTGGTCCCATCGGGCTATTATTACTGGCCCTCACCACCTCATCTAAGGTAAATGTAATACAAATAGGCTGTTCCGCTGACCAATATCCAAGACCTCGCTCATCTGAGTTGGGCTGGGAGAACTTTGAGCCAAAATGTTCCACCCATTGGGCAGAAGTGATGACAGAATCCAAGTCGTGGGTCTATTCCCTTTGTGGTCAGAGGGACATTTACAGTTTTCCAAAATAGACCACTGTCTTCAGTTTCAGCAGCCTGTATCAGGTTACCCAGGCCAACTCCTGAAAGATTTTCTTCATTGTTTTATGGCTTTTGTTAGAAATGGGGTCTTAGGTTGGCAGTCAGGTAAGCCCCTGTCCAAGCAAGGACCCTCACTCTAGTCAGGGTAAAGGAGAACCACACTCAGTTAACCCCCGCTCACCCCCTGATAGCTTGGCATCACCAGGTAGGCTTAAATTCAGAGACCAGGTGTAAAGTATTTTACCAACACACACAGTAATATAGTAAAAGCACCACAAAATGACTCAACACAGGTTTAGAAAAATAGCCAATATTTATCTAAACAAAACAAGACCAAAATGACAAAAATACGACATACAAGTCGTTATGAATTTTTAAAGATTAAACTAAAAAATAACGCTTAAAAACATAAAATGCTTTAATGAAGTGATAACACAGCATCATGATGAAGTCATTCCCAACAATCTGACGCCAGTGGCGCCGGGTACGAAGTCACGTAAATCCCCAGGTACAATACTTTAGTAAACTGTGAGAACAAGTCGGTGCACAAAGTCGGGGATCACGGCGTCACTGGATCCGAGATGGCTTTGGTTCTGGTGCTGCGGGGTGAAGGAGCGGAGGCGTCATGAAGAGGCGTCGGGTCGTTGCTGCGGAGCGGTGGAGGTGAGGCGACATCGGTGTGAAGTGTTGAATCGGCACACTTCAAGCAGAGTCGGTCACGGCATGGTGCGTTGACTTCCACGAAGTCACGGACATCAGGGGGACCGCAGCAGAGTCAGGCCCGCGAGGGTCGTCGCACTCCAGGGAGGTCCACGGAGTCGGTTGCAGGTGGCTTCACAGAATTCGGCAGCGGCTTCGGTCCAGAGTCGCCAGAAGTCGGTTTTCTTGGATTTTCACCAGCTTCTCCTTTCAAGGGCCCAGGGACTGGATAGGGTACCACTTGTCAGGGCAGGAGTCTCAGCAGAGAGTCCAGGTGATTGTAGGGGAAGTCTTTGATGGCCTTAAGGCTTCAGAACAGGGGGCAAGCTCAGTCCAAGCCCTTGGAGATTCTTCTCAAGCAGGAATATACCACAAAGGCCAGTCTTTGTCCCCTTTCACAGGCAGAAGCAGCAACTGTAGGATAGCCCAATAAGCACAGTCACAGGCAGGGCAGCACTGCTCCTCAGCTCTTCAGCTCTTCTGCCTGGAAGAGGTTCCTCTTGATTTCAGAAGTGATCTGATTTTCAAGGGTTGGGGGCTCTTCTGATACCCCTTTCTGCCTTTGAAGAAGGCCTACTTAAAAGGAAAGTCTCTCCTGTTTGTAAAATCCTGCCTTGCCTAGGCCAGGGCCCAGATAGACACCAGGGTGTTGGAGACTGCATTGTGTGAGTACAGGCACAGCCCTTTCAGGTGTAAGTGACCACTCCTCCCCTCCCCTCCCCTCAGCCCAGATGGCCCATCAGGACATGCAGGCTACACACCAGCTCCCTTTGTGTCACTTTCTAGAGGAGATGTGCAAACAGCCCAACTGTCAAACTGACCCAGACAGGGAATCCACAAACAAGCAGAGTCATAGAATATTTCAAGCAAGAAAAGGCCTACTTTCTAAAAGTGGCATTTTCAAGCACACAATCTGAAAACAAACCTCACTAAAAGATGTATTTTTAAATTGTGGGTTCAGAGACTCCAAACTCCACATGTCTATATGCTCCCATAGGGAATGTGTGCTTTAAGAATATTCAAATGCATCCCCCATGTTAACCAATGAGAGAGATAGGCCTTGCAACAGTGAAAACTGAATTTGGCAGTATATCACTGTCAGGACATGTAAAACACATAAGTACATGTTCCACCTTTAACATACACTGCACCCTGCCCATGGGGCTATCTAGGGCCTACCTTAGGGATGCCTTACATGTATAAAAAGGAAAGGTTTAGGCCTGGCAAGTAGGTACACTTGCCAAGTCAAATTGGCAGTTTAAAACTGCACACACAGACACTGTGGTGGCAGGTCAGAGCCATGTTTACAGGGCTACTAATGTCGGCGGTACAACCAGTGCTGCAGACTCACTAGTAGCATTTGATTTACTGGCTCTGGGCACCTCTAGTGCACTGTACTAGGGACTTACTAGTAAATCAAATATGCCAAGCATGGAAAGTCAATTACACATATATTTTTCATAGGAGCACTTGCACTTTAGCACTGGATAGCAGTGGTAAAGTGCACAGAGTAACAAAAAAGCAAAAACAGAGTTCAGCACATATCAACATCATGGGAAATAAAGGCAAAACGTTAAGGGAGACCACGCCAATGATGCCAAGTCTAACAGCGTTCTTGCATTTTGCTCTGGCTGCCTGATCTGCCTTAGTGTCTCTAGGTTGTTGATTTAAATTTTTTATCATGTTTTAGATGGCCTTAGTGCATTCACCATCGAACTTGCCCACTCTCTTTTTCCCACAAAATGTACACCTCCACGTCAGCAGTTGATCAATAGAGTTACATATTGCATTATGGGTATCCCGTGCCTCCCAGTGCTTAGATTCTGATGAGAACCCTATTAGAATTTGGTCCAGGTTCTTTGCTACCAGGTTCTTTAAGAAGTTAGCTGGGTTAACGCTTCTCCATTTAATTTGAACACCATTCCATTCTATGGGGGCAATATTAACAATTTTCCCTGTATCCAGCTTCCTTGGGAAATTAAATTTAGGATCACTGGGTTATGATCACTAATAAAATTGGGCCCCACCCATAAGGCTAGGGTGATTCCCCGACCAGTGTTTGCAATAAGAATACGATCAAAGTGACTTCTGTTACCTTTCCCTGTAAAAGTAGTAAGAGGGAAACATCACTGGTTTCACAATGTTTCCCTAATCTCAGGCTCCATTTTAACATCCAGTTTTTGTGGGCTAAACTAATTAGGCTATGTAGAAAATGTGCTAAGCTATTCCCCCCAAAGTCAACATACTCACATATTTGTTTGGATGTGGTAGGACATTCTGAAGTATTAAAATCCCCTGCACAGATTATGAAACAATTCTGTTCAATGAAGAGCTCTAAATCTTTCTCAAGTAAACTGACGACCTCCACCTTGAAGGAATCAAAAATATTGTTATAGAAGTTTACAACCGTAATAGCCGTGTTAGTACCCAATGTAAAGGTGACAAATTGATAACAGGAAGACTTTAAAAACTCTTCTCTTTCTATATTCGTGGAGCTAAGCTAATTGAGACAAGAGTCAACAAGGCCCCCCTTTGGGCCTACCGATTTTCGAGGCAAGGGGGAGGCAGGAATGTTAAATGCTACAAAGCTATCCTGTTGTATAACGTTTAGTGACCATGTTTCTAGTAAGTACACAATGTGTGCAGATTCCACATAGGTTACCCAGTCCTCTGAAAAAAAACATTTTGTGCTAGTTTGGGTCACAATTGTGGTACTAATCCAGTGCAAATTGTTTGTAAATCTAGCCCCATGATACAAACCATGGCTGACTGCTGGGTGACACATTTGAGGTACAATTAGGTAGTGTTCATTCCACGAACTGTGGAGAGATGCCAGAAAGACTTTCCATAACACAGGTCTCGCCTAGCACACTCTTTTTGGGTCAGCAGCTTCCTCTGGAGTTTTTCTTGCTGGGAAAACATGTGCCACAAATCAATTACAGTTTCTCCTCCTGTAGGACCAGGCACCCTCCTTTTCTTTCTCAGCAAACAGTCAGGCTTTTAAACATTTTAAGCATACCCTCAGCTCCTCCACCAGAAAGTGTTGACTTCAGGTAATGTCCCCTTGCCTCTGGGGTAATGTTCCCACACCTCAAGGAGACTGGCTGTCATGCAGACACCAGCCATGATTACACAGTAGTTTTTTAAGTACTCTGCAGAACAGACCTTTCCATGGTTAAGATCAACTTGAGACAACAACAATGTGAAAAATGTTTGAGCACAGTTTTATATACATTTTGCAGACAGTTGATGTAGATTCACTGTCTCAGACTTCAGAACAAATTTGGGGTGGTTCTCATGCTACCCTCCAGACAAAGGGGGTCATTCTGACCTCGGCGGAAAAATGCCCTTACCGCCGGTCATAAGACCGCCATAACACCGCCGCGGCCGCGGTCAACCGCCACGGTCATTCTGACCCACAACGGCCAAACCTCCAAAAATCCGTCCTCCACTGCAGCCCACCACATCTGCGGGCAGCGATAAACTGGAGATGACCAAACCTCCACCGTCACGCCAACAGAAATACGCCCATGCCATTACCACCCACGAATCCATACGGCGGTCATTCAAACGCGGTATTCCATTGGCGCTACACACCGCCGCAGTCAGAATACACACACATCACCAAAACACAGCCACATTGGACAATTTGAAATACACACACCTGATACACATACACACACCACTCCCACACAATCAACCAACTATAAAACACACACCCACATCACCCACAAACCCCTGCGACCATAATTACTGAGAGAAGGAGAGAGAGACACAGCAGACAATCCATAGCAAGACACACTGAGGCACACTACACCATCACACACACCACATAGTAGCACAAAGCAGCACTCACCAACATACTCCTCATCACATACACCACCCCACACCTCACCCACACCACCCCATGGCACCCCAAAGGCACCCACGCTTTTCGGACCAAGAACTCCGGGTCATGGTGGAGGAAATCCTAAGAGTGGAACCCCAGCTCTTCGGCTCGCAGTGCAGCACACCAGTATAGCCAGGAAGGCGGAGCTATGGCAGCGGATCGTGGACAGGGTCAACGCGGTGGGACAGCATCCCAGGAATAGGGAGGACATCCGCAAAAGATGGAACGACCTACGGGGGAAGGTCCGATCGATGGTCTCCAGGCACAACATCGCGGTCCAGAAGACTGGCGGCGGACCCCCACCCACCCCTCCCGAATTTACATCGTGGGAGCAAGAGGTCTTGACCATCCTGCATCCTCAGGGCCTCGCTGGAGTAGCCGGAGGAATGGACTCTGGTAAGTCCCATCTCAACTACTATATCCCCCCCACCCCACCAGCATGCCAACCCACACCCCCACCCTCACCCCCAACCCCCCAGCACACATCCTCCCTGACAATGTCTCATCAGCACAACCCACCCATCCCAACACCAACTCCTGCATGCCAACACAAATCATGGGCACCCATCACCTAAGCATGACCACTGCACTAACCCCCCCCCCCACTAACTACCCTCACAACACCTCCCTCAAGGGAATGCCTGCACTGGGGGACAAGGGCACCCATAACACGCACGCTATTGCACACACAGAAACAATAACCAAACTCTCTTACCCCATGCAGGACCCGAACGACAACACACCAGCCAGGAGGGTCCAGAAGTGTCCATCCCACCACCGGAACAGGCCCACACTGAGGATAGCAGCTCTGTCGACAGTGAACCTGATGACCAGCCCGGACCATCGGGGACCTCTGGGCAGTCGGTTCCCCTCAGGCAGCCACAGGCCACACCAGACCCGACCCCCTCTGCCAACACCAGCACAGCTCCCACCCAGCGGGCCCATGCCTCTGTCTCTAGGACAGCTCAATCAGCGGTGTGTCTGCCACTACAGGGCACCCAGGCTAACCCAACACCCCAACAACAACAGGGACCTGGGGGCAGTGGGAGCGGGCACACCGTCCAGGGGACAGAGGCTGGGGGATACCGGGCAGCTCGGAGGGCTGCTGTGCGACAGGGGGGGGAGGAGAGGCCCAGGGAACCCACTCTCCAAGAGGCCCTCACCACCATCATGGGGGCCTACCACCACTCCCAAGAGACGATGGCGACGGTATTGGCCAGGTTCACGGAGATCCAGGCACAGCAGGAGGAACGCTACATGGGGTTCAGGGAGGAGCTGAGAATCATCGGGACCGCAATGGGGACCATCGTCCTGGCCCTCAACAGGATAGAAGACGCGTTGCAGGACCATGTGGCACCACACAGGGCCCCTGTCACTAGCCCGGACCAGGAACAGCCTACCACCTCCGCCGGCGCTAGTGGACAGGAGGCCCCAACACCACGGCAGGCCACCAGAACCCCACCTCCTGCTGAAGAACAACCACCCCGTAAGAGGAGCCTGAGATCCAAAAAAAAGACAGAGTAGGATGTCAAGACCCCCGCCAGCAGGACATACCCCCTGAACTCTTCCCACTGTCCCACATTGCCACCCTGTCCAACCATGAACTGCCTCTGCTCCATCCTTCCACAGGCAAAAGGACAATGCACCTGTGAGACTGAGAACTGGACTCTGCCATGGACATTACTCCACCCCCACCCATCACCCTTATAATCACATGTACCAATATCTAGCCCTGTAAATAAATCACATATTGCACACAAATCAGTTTGGAGTCATGCTGTATTATTAGCAAATGTATTACATATTACTGTTCAATATCTGTTCTGTCAATTAGTGATGACAACATACCAATGTCAATACGCTGTAGTTCATGGGCAAACCAAGCAGAAGTCAGGCACTGCGTCATACAGCACTGAGAAGGGAAGGGAAAATCAAAAATTACCCAAAAAAATCTGGTGGGAACTACAGAAAGTACAGATGCAGGAGGCTAGAAGCAATTGGGAAATGGCGTGGGTGATTCTTACCTGGGTGTTACTGGAAATACTGTTGTATCACTCTGTCCTTATTGTCTGTGTCGTCCTCTGAGTCTTCCTCCTCTTCACTCTCCACAGGCTCCACGGCTTCTACAACACCACCATCTGGACCATCCGCCTGCAGGAAAGGCACCTGGCGTCGCAAAGGCAGGTTGTGAAGCATACAGCACGCCACGATGATATGGCACACCTTCTTTGGTGAGTACATTAGGGATCCACCTGTCATATGCAGGCACCTAAACCTGGCCTTCAGGAGGCCAAAGGTTCGCTCAATCACCCTCCTAGTACGCCCATGGGCCTCATTGTAGCGTTCCTCTGCCCTTGTCCGGGGATTCCTCACTGGGGTCAGTAGCCACGGCACGTTGGGGTAACCAGAGTCACCTATTAGCCACACACGTTGTCTCTGTAGCTGCTCCATCACATAGGGGATGCTGCTATTTCGCATCACATACGCGTCATGCACTGACCCTGGGAACTTGGCATTTACATGGGAGATGTACTGGTCAGCCAAACAGACCACCTGGACATTCATCGAATGATCATTTTTTCTGTTTCGGTACACCTGCTCATCGTCTTTTGGGGGTACCAAAGCCACATGGGTCCCATCAATGGCACCAATGATGTTGGGGATATGTCCAAGGGCATAGAAATCACCCTTCACTGTAGGCAAGTCACCCTCCTCGGGGAAAATGATGTAGCTCCGCATGAGTTTCATCAGGGCAGACAACACTCTGCTCAAAATCTTAGAAAACATAGGCTGAGACATTCCAGATGACATGGCCACTGTGGTCTGGAATGACCCACTGGCCAAAAAATGGAGGACTGACAAAACCTGCACCAGAGGGGGAATCCCTGTGGGTTGGCGGATGGGGGACATCAGGGCTGGCTCCAGCTGGGCACACAGTTCATGGATAGTGGCACGGTCAAGTCTGTATCGAAGTATTATATGGCGTTCTTCCATTGTCGACAGGTCCACCAGCGGTCGGTACACGCGAGGATTCCTCCTTCTCATCGCAAGTCCCAGCGGACGGTGCCTAGGAAGGACAACATGGAGCACAGAGTCAGCCAAACCACAGGTACGTACAGACAGCTTGCACAGTTAAAGAATGGCAATGGGTTGAAAGGCGTGTATGTGTGGCAATGCAAGGCCTAGGCCTGTGTGTCGCAGTCAAAATTAAGCCATGTAGGCCCTTGAAATGGCGGCTGCCTGACCTGTGAAGTGGGACAATGGGATGTGAGGTCAATGCGCTGGCGGGGCACACCGTGGCGGTAGGCGGTCGAAGACCGCGGCGCAAAGCCGCATTGGTTAACATTGAAGCCTATGGGTTTCAGGAGCCAATTACAAAGTGCGCCGGCGGTCGCGGTACGCACCGCCGCGGTACGCACCGCCGCGGGCGTGACCGCCATTTTCTATCTGCTTAATCACTCGAGACCTGATCATCCACAGGAGAGGACCTATACTGCAAGTGCTGCTGTGACCTCGATCTGGAAGATACAATGGCTGCTGCGACTGGGGAAAGGGCCCCTGCCTTCACGTCTGAAGAGTTGGAGAAGCTCGTGGATGGGGTCCTCCCCCAGTATGCGCTACTCTACGGTCCTCCAGACCAACAAGTGAGTACACCGGGTGCACATGGGATGGGCTATGCCTGTGTGGATTGGGGTGGATGTAAGTTTGTGGGGTGGGGGGAGAATGAGGAGTGCAACGCCCGACAGATGAGAGCATGTGCCATATGGCAAAGTGGGTGGGGGGGGCCAATTACATCTAACATGCAGGTCATTGATGATTTCCTCCTTTCCACCCTGTACATGTCAAATAGGTCAGCGCCCATCAGAAGATCGAGATTTGGCGTGCCATCGCCAAGGAAGTCCGGAACTTGGGGGTCCACAACAGACGGGGCACCCACTGCCGCAAGAGTTGGGAGGACATCCGCCGCGGAACAAGGAAGACCGCAGAAACACTGCTGGGGATGGCCTCCCAACCTAGGAGGGGTGCCAGTCGCACCATGACCCCCCTGATGTCCCGGATCCTGGCGGTGGCCTACCCTGAATTGGATGGGCGCTTTAAGACATCACAGCAGACACAAGGGGGTGAGTATCAGCACATTCTCCTATCTTTCTGCGCAGTGGAGGCGTCTGGGTGGGGGAGGAGGGCTGTGGGTGACATTAGGCCAGGGCGCTTTCTGTAGTGTAGTCCTCTCCCTTAGGCATGGCCCTGTGCCCCCGGCCCCCACCTCGGTAGGGTGACAAGTACAGCCATTGAAGGTCCAGCATCTCCCATGTGCGCGTTTGACGTCTCTTGGCCTGTTGTCTTAGTCAGTAGTACTGAGTAGTGTACCCCGAATGCGCGGCTTAGTGCATTAGGCACCTGTGTCTGTCCTCTCCGCCAACGGTGTTGACATTGCATGCACTCAACCTGGTCTTCTTTTTTCTCCCCCCACCCTTTCTCTTCATCTTCTTGTGCATGTGTGCATTAGCATCATCAGGCGGAGGAGATTTGGCATCGGAGCACGAGGGAGCTGCAGGACACAAGGCCCCGGTGGGCCCAGGAACAGACACCGAGGGCACCAGTGATCCGGAGGGCGAGGGGAGCACCACGACGGGGACCGATGGTGGGAGCAGCGAAAGCGACACGTCCTCGGATGGGAGTTCCCTAGGGGTGGCGGTAACATCCGTGCCCCCCGCCTCTACAGGTACAGCCGCCACCCAGCGCACCAGCCCCGCCCTCCCAGCAGCCCCTCAGTCTTCGCTCCGTGCCGGTTCACCCAGGAAGGCGCGCGTCTCCTTCGCCCCAGGCACCTCAGCCCCTGCCCCTGTTGCCCCTGCTGCCCTCAGTGCGACCTGGTAAGGACGCTCATTGTTGGGCAGACGACCCTTTTGAATGCCATCCAGGGTGTGCAAAGGGAGGTGCAACAGAGCAATGCGTACCTGGAGGGCATTCATTCGGGTCAGGCTGCCCATCAACGAGCGTTCACTGCTCTGGCCTCAGCACTGACGGCAGCCATTGTCCCTGTTTCCAGCCTCCCTCTTCTTACTGCCTCCAGCCTTTCTCTGTCTCCTGTTCCTCAGCCTATCCCATCCACACCATCAGACCAGCCTGCACACACCTCAACACCCAAGAGCAGCTCATCCAAACACAAGCACCACAGATCCCACAAACACTCACCCAAGCAACACCCAGATGCAGACATGCCAACAGCCACTGCCACCCCTGTGTCCCCCTCCTCCTCGTCTCCCTCCTCCCTCCCTGTGACGTCTACACTCACACCTGCATGCACCCCAACATCAGCCAGTGCTTCCATCACCACCTCACCCTCCAGGACAGTCCACACTCGTGCAGTCACCACCCCCACTGCCATTTACACGTCCCCTGTGTCCTCTCCCACTGTGTCTGTCACCCCCTCTTCCAAGACACACAAACGCAGGCAGACACCCACCCAACAGCCATCCACCTCACGACAGCCTACAGCACCAGCACCTTCACCCAATGACAGCACACCTGACTCTCCTACAACCACCTCCTCTACCTCCACTTCCATCTCCACTTCTCCTACCCTTTACCTTGGCCCTAAAAAACTTTTCCTGGCTAACCTTAACCTCTTTCCCCCCGATGAGCTCCCCCATCCATCTTCAAAGAGTCCCAAGAGCACCGCAGCCACCACCAGCCCAGCTTCGGGTGTCACTGTTGTGCCTGGGTTCTGGAGCCCACCCTTTGCCAGCAGTGACACATCGATCAGCAGCAAGGACACGTCCAGCCCCCCCCCCCCCCCCGGCAAGAGGACCCGCAAAAACAAGGGCCGCCGTGCGAGGACCGACAGGGCTGCCCCCAAGGAGCAATGTGCGGCCACTTCACCACCCACACCATCTAGGGGAGGCAAGGGCCCGAGAGCCCCATCAAAGGAGCGGAAGGGCAGCAGGAGCGCGGAGAAGGTGGACCCGCAGAAGAGCACCGCTGAACAGGGCCCGCGGTGCAGAAGAGCACCGCTGAACAGGGCCCGCCGTGGAGATAGGCACCGCTGAACAGGGCCCCGCCGCGGAAAAGAGCACCGCTGAACAGGGCCCGCGGTGCAGAAGTGCACCGCTGAACAGGGCCCCGCCGTCTCAAGCACCGCTCCGCTGGGCACCGCCGTCTCAAGCACCGCTCCGCTGGGCCCTTCCTCTCAAGCACTGCTCCGCTGGGCCCTTCCTCTCAAGCACCGCTCCGCTGGGCCCTTCCTCTCAAGCACCGCTCCGCTGGGCCCTTCCTCTCAAGCACCGCTCTGCTGGGCCCTTCCTCTCAAGCACCGCTCCGCTGGGCCCTTCCTCTCAAGCACCGCTCCGCTGGGCACCACCGTCTCAAGCACCGCTCCGCTGGGCACCGCCGTCTCAAGCACCGCTCCGCTGGGCACCGCCGTCTCAAGCACCGCTCCGCTGGGCACCGCCGTCTCAAGCACCGTTTATGGTTCACTGTGCCCACCATGCCTCCTCCTTGACCAGTGGAGACTGTCATCCACCTGATGGACTGTGGCTTTGCACTCCCCAGGATGGTCCAGTGGGCAGCCCACCCACTGTAGAGACATTGAGAGACTGTGGCTTTGCACTCCCCAGGATGGTCCAGTGGGCAGCCCACCCACTGTAGAGACATTGAGAGACTGTGGCTTTGCACTCCCCAGGATGGTCCAGTGGGCATGGTGGCTCCTCGTGGATCTGGCGTTGTGGACTCATGTGGCTGTGGTGCCCCCCCTTCCCTTCCACCTGAGGTGCCTGTAGTTTTTACATCTGATGCCCCTGCAGTGTTCTCTCCAAAGGACTCAGGTCTCCTGTGTGGGCTTTGCCCTTATTTCTCAAGACTTTGGCCCATGGACATGCTGAATTCGTAGGATGTGCAGGACTTGGTACTTCAGTTATACACTGATGTGTATGTCATTAGTTTTGTTGTGAATATCTTTCATGGTTGTACGATAATTTTCTGGAGCTTTTTGGTACATAAATATTTATTCCAAATATGATTATGTCCTAGCATTTTTCAGGGGTGTTTGGGTGGTGTCACTGTGACTTGGTGCTCTGCATTGGTGAGTACATAGTTGGGGGGGGGGGTCGCATATGTGTGTGCCCGTAACCTTTCGTCCTCCCCCTCCCGTGTTTCGTAGGTGCAGTACTCACCGTTGTCGTCTGCGCCGGACTTCGTACTCGTGGTAGATGAGAAGGTAGACGAGAGCAGGTAGGATGTTTAATTCGGGTTCCATGCTGTCCTCCTTCCTCCTGGAGTGCGTAGTGGTGAGCGTTTTCCCGTCCGTAGTCTGTTTCCGCCGTGTTTTTATCGGCGGTGCTCCCGCCCCGGAAAAGGTGGCGTATTGGTGAGTTGTAATAGTGTGGGCGGTACATTGTCTGCCGCCTGTCTGTTGGCGTTGACCGCCGCGCTGTTTGTTTGTACCGCCGTGGCGGTCGGAGTGTTAAGGTGGCTGTCTGTGTTGGCAGTTCCCGCCAGGCTCAGAATCCCATTTTTTTTACCGCCAGCCTGTTGGCGGGTTGGCCACCGCTTTAACACCGACCGCCAGGGTTAGAATCACCCCCAAAGCTTTTTTGTAAAGTGATGTTTCTTACAGAAGGTACAACTGGGTCTGCCTTCAAGCAGGAGCAGCCACAACATGAGAACACGAGTCCTAATAAAAAAAACATTGCACTTATAGACTACGTGCGTGCATGCATTCTATACATGCACACACATTCGATGTACACATTTGATGTCAGTGTAAGGTTCTGGAAGTCACATAGTAGCTGTACTTTACACAACAGGGTTGTATAAAAAAATGGAACACTTCCTCTACTCCTTTTTATGCTGCAGCCAGGATAAGAAGAAGGCTATACCGCCTTTGAAATGGGACCACCAGGATAAAAAGGGTGGTCCACTGTCAACTATGATGGCTCACTTGATGCACCTCTACAGGTCACAGGACAATCCTGAACCTTTCAGTGTCAAGGACAGGCTTGGGGCACTGAGCACACTCTAGATGAACATGTTGCCAGGGCAAAAATAAAAGCCAATATACCAATTTCACATGCAGTCAGGCACTCAGGGCAGGGATACCTGCCACTTCATCATGCAGGGGACATTCCTGTCTTAACAGAGACCCAGCATATTGGCTTGATTGCAAGACCATTTCTGATTAATCCCATGGTAGCTAGACGTAGTGGCTGAAGTTCATAGATGTTTCAAAGAATTGATTGGCTGCTCTGTTAAAAATGAGTTTGGATCACAAATCTGATTGGCCATGAATCTAATAACCAGACTGCCTTAAACAACTTACCATCTTCCTGAACTCATTCCCAGTCTCCATGACTATCTCCCCAGTCCAGGATAGCAGCATATTATCCTGCCTTGGCCAGAAGACATACAGTGCAAATTTTCCAGTGCTAAGGGTCAGTCACAAAGGGAGGTCAGCTGAAGAACTGTTCCCCAGTGCTTGTGAGAAAGTGCCTCTTTTGAAATGGTTATTCCCCCACTTTGTAAGTGCTCTAGGCCCCTACTAAACAGGTTCCCAGAGCCAGATCTCTTCCCCCAAATCTGTACTGTGATTGGCAACTTCAGCCACCCTTGTAAGTCCCTAGCAAACATGACCCCTGGTGTAGGAAGTTGGCTCTGTATGTGCTATTTCAAAGTAAGGAATAGCATGCACAGAGTCCAAGGGTTCCCCTTAGAGGTAAGATAGTGGCAAAAAGAGATAATACTAATGCTCTATTTTGTGGTAGTGTGGTCGAGCAGTAGGCTTATCAAAGGAGTAGTGTTAAGCATTTGTTGTACATACACACAGGCAATAAATGAGGAACACACACTCAGAGACAAATCCAGCCAATAGGTTTTGTTATAGAAAAATATATTTTCTTAGTTTATTTTAAGAACCACAGGTTCATATTCTACATGTAATATCTCATTTGAAAGGTATTGCAGGTAAGTACTTTAGGAACTTTGAATAATTACAGTAGCATATATACTTTTCACATAAAACACAAATAGCTGTTCTAAAAGTGGACACAGTGCAATTTTCACAGTTCCTGGGGGAGGTAAAGTATTGTTAGTTTTTGCAGGTAAGTAACCCACCTACAGGGTTCAGTTTTGGGTCCCCAAAGAGCAACCCCAAAGATACCACACCAGCAGCTCAGGGCCGGTCAGGTGCAGAGGTCAAAGAGGTGCCCAAAACACATTGGCTTCAAGGGAGAGAAGGTAAGTACCCGCATCTTCGGAGGGCAGACCAGAGGGGGTTGTGTAGGGCACCGGGGGGGACACAAGTCAGCACAAAAAGTACACCCTCAGCAGCGCGGGGGCGGCCGGGTGCGGTGTGCAAACACGCGTCGGGTTTTCAATGGTTTTCAATGAGAGACCAAGGGGTCTCTTCAGCGGTGCAGGCAGGCAAGGGGGGGCTCCTCGGGGTAGCCACCACCTGGGCAAGGGAGAGGGCCTCCTGGGGGTCACTCCTGCACTGGAGTTCCGATCCTTCAGGTGCTGGGGGCTGCGGGTGCAGGGTCTTTTCCAGCCGTCGGGATTTTAGAGTCAGGCAGTCGCGGTCAGGGGGAGCCTCGGGATTCCCTCTGCAGGCGTCGCTGTGGGGGTTCAGGGGGGACAACTTTGGTTACTCACAGTCTCGGAGTCGCCGGTGGGTCCTCCCTGAGGTGTTGGTTCTCCACCAGTCGAGTCGGGGTCGCCGGGTGCAGTGTTGCAAGTCTCACGCTTCTTGCGGGGATTTGCAGGGGTCTTTAAATCTGCTCCTCTGTAACAAAGTTGCAGTCTTTTTTGGAGCAGGGCCGCTGTCCTCGGGAGTTTCTTGTCTTTCTTGAAGCAGGGCAGTCCTCTGAGGATTCAGAGGTCGCTGGTCCTGGGGAAAGCGTCGCTGGAGCAGGTTTCTTTAGAAGGCAGGAGACAGGCCGGTAGGTCTGGGGCCAAAGCAGTTGGTGTCTTCTTTTCTTCTTCTGCAGGGGTCTTTCAGCTCAGCAGTCCTCTTCTTCTTGTAGTTTCAGGAATCTAAATTCTTAGGTTCAGGGGGGCCCTTAAATACTAAATTGAAGGGCGTGTTTAGGTCTGGGGGGTTAGTAGCCAATGGCTACTAGCCCTGAGGGTGGGTACACCCTCTTTGTGCCTCCTCCCAAGGGGAGGGGGTCACAATCCTATCCCTATTGGGGGAATCCTCCATCTGCAAGATGGAGGATTTCTAAAAGTTAGAGTCACTTCAGCTCAGGACACCTTAGGGGCTGTCCTGACTGGCCAGTGACTCCTCCTTGTTATTCTCATTATTTCCTCCGGCCTTGCCGCCAAAAGTGGGTCCGTGGCCGGAGGGGGCGGGCAACTCCACTAGCTGGAGTGCCCTGCAGTGCTGGGACAAAGGGGGTGAGCCTTTGAGGCTCACCGCCAGGTGTTACAGCTCCTGCCTGGGGGAGGTGTTAGCATCTCCACCCAGTGCAGGCTTTGTTACTGGCCTCAGAGTGACAAAGGCACTCTCCCCATGGGGCCAGCAACATGTCTCGAGTGTGGCAGGCTGCTAGAACCAGTCAGCCTACACAGGTAGTTGGTTAAGGTTTCAGGGGGCACCTCTAAGGTTCCCTCTGGGGTGTAGTTTACAATAAAATGTACACTGGCATCAGTGTGCATTTATTGTGCTGAGAAGTTTGATACCAAACTTCCCAGTTTTCAGTGTAGCCATTATGGTGCTGTGGAGTTTGTGTTTGACAGACTCCCAGACCATATACTCTTATGGCTACCCTGCACTTACAATGTCTAAGGTTTTGCTTTAGACACTGTAGGGGCACAGTGCTCATGCACTGGTTCCCTCACCTATGGTACAGTGCACCCTGCCTTAGGGCTGTAAGGCCTGCTAGAGGGGTGACTTATCTATACTGCATAGGCAGCGTGAGGTTGGCATGGCACCCTGAGGGGAGTGCCATGTCGACTTACTCATTTTGTTCTCACCAGCACACACAAGCTGGCAAGCAGTGTGTCTGTGCTGAGTGAGGGGTCTCCAGGGTGGCATAAGATATGCTGCAGCCCTTAGAGACCTTCCCTGGCATCAGGGCCCTTGGTACCAGAGGTACCAGTTACAAGGGACTTACCTGGATGCCAGGGTGTGCCAATTGTGTAAAACAAAAGTACAGGTTAGGGAAAGAACACTGGTGCTGGGGCCTGGTTAGCAGGCCTCAGCACACTTTCAATTCAAAACATAGCATCAGCAAAGGCAAAAAGTCAGGGGGTAACCATGCCAAGGAGGCATTTCCTTACACCTGGTACCTAGGGCATGAGTACTGGAGAGGGCCCGCCAGAGTTGCAGCATCAATTGTGTCACTCTGAGAGGCTCCACACCAGCCTTATGCTGACTGCATAAGAAGGTGTCCCCAAAATTGCAAACACAACATGGCACTCAACCTTGGTGCAATGTCCGATAACACTACAAGCAATATAGATAAGTCACCCCTCTAGCACCCCTCTGGCATTACATCCCTAAGGCAGGGTGCAATATATATTATATATATTACATGTGAGGGCGTATGTGCATGAGCAAATATGCCCCTACTGTGTCTTTGTCAATTCTTAGACATACTAAATGAACAGGGAAGCCATAATAAGTGCAAGTGCTGGACACTGGTCACTACCAGTTCCCAAGCTACATGATGGCCTCTCTGAACCCTGGGTTGTTTGGAATAAAGCAGCACAGCCCAACAAATCCTCAATGGAGCAAGTGTTGGATTTATTATAAAATGTACCCAGAGGGCACCTTAGAGGTGCCCCCTGCAAACCTAACAGCACTGGCATGATTGCTGAGTGGTCGGAGCCATTATGCCACCACCAGACAGGATTCTGGACTCCTGAGGTAAGAGCCTATGCTCTCTGGGGCCAGAAGACAATGCCTTTCCTTGGAAGAGGTGGCACACCTCCTCCCCAGGCAGGGACTCTGCTCAGGGGGGAAGCTTATATACCACCTTTGAAATGTGACCCCAGGCTCTGCTGTTATCAGCAGACAGCCACCTCTTGGTTCAGCCCCCACTGTAGACAAAAAAACTGTCAGAAAAATTACAAAGAATAGAAGGAGTGGCCACCCTCAGCTAGCACCACTCCTCAGGTGTGGCAGCCAAGGTGACCCCTCCATTTCATTTTCCTCCATCTTCGATGGCCAATTTAGGTCCGGTTAGTCCCCCCCTCCTAAACGAGGTGGTCACATAGTGGGTGTAGTCACCCTAAGATAGGTAGCCCATTGGCTACTACCAGACAAACCCCTAACACCACATAGAAACAGTATTTAGGTGGCATCCTCTGACCAGAACTTTACATCCTTAACAACCTAAGAAGAAGGAGACACCACAGAAGCCACACTGGTATGGAAGACTGAAGACACCAACCAACTTAGCCCCAGCCATAACGGCCTGTCTACAGCCCTCGAAGAACCTGCATCAAAAGATGACTTGTCCTGCAGCCCAGTGACCTCCAAAGCCTTGGGATGGCTGACTACCTTCAATAAAGACCAAGATTTCCCCTGGACAGCGGACCTGTTCAAAAGAAACCAACCTTAAAGAAAATGAAGCTGTGTTGGCACTCTGCACCCGGTCACCCCTGTGCCACTGAGGGTGTAAATTTGGTGCTGCCTTGTGGCACCCACGGTACTTACCTAAAGCCCCGGAGACCAATCTCTGTTGGCGCTTGTACTCACCTGTGAGCAGTGCATCTTTACGCACCTCAAGTCTTCTCTGGTTAACATTGGGCACCTGACTCTGAATTCCACCTCTGCACACAGCCACCCCTGTGCTGCTGTGGGTGCACTCTTTGTGCTGATTTGAACCTTGCCTAGTGTTGACCTCAAAACCCGAAGACTGGATTTGTAAGTTGTTTACTTACCTGCAAAAAATGCATTCTTGTTTTTGTGTCAATTTTTTAACCCGAAATATATTTTTAATTGAAAAACTGCTTACCTTGTATCGAAGTTCTTGGTCTTAAAAATGATATCAAGATCCATGTTATTTTTGTAAATTGGACTCAAGTTATTCTTTTGAGTGTGTCTTCATTTATTAATACTGTGAGTACAGTAAAAGCTTAGCAGCACTCCTAAATAAGCCTAACTGCTTGCCCACATTACCACAAAAATAGAGCATTGGGTTGTCTATTTTTGCCTCTGGATACCAAGGTGGGGTTGCCTGGACTATCTGCACAGTATGGGTTGTCTATTTATGTCTCTGGATACCAAGGTGGGGTTGCCTGGACTATCTGCACAGTGTATGTCTTTTTTATTCACTAAATAGAGAGCCAGCCTCCTACAGTGCTGTAAGAGTCATTTGTTAAAAAATACCTGCTAGTGGCAGTCACAGCAAAAAATGGTACTAACATCGGAAAAATGAAGTCTCAGCAAAAATGATAAACGCAAATGATAAAAGCAAAACTGTATTTTCCGTTGCATTCAAGGTTAGTAATAATAATTGAGTTAGTATGTCTTGAAATGCATTTATTTACTTCAACAAAATGGAGTTACTCTCTGGCAGACTCTCCTAATAAATAAGGACAATGGTCGTGCTATGTCTATCTGTTAAAGAAGCCTAGCTTCAAAGAGAAAGGTGTTAGAGTTGGCAGGGGTGCCGGGTTCTTAGGGCAGAGCATTCATAAACATATTTTCACTGGCCTGCTATGGTATCCATGATGCTTCTACAATGCCTTCCTCAAAGACAGTATCTCAATGTGCGAAATGGACCTGGGAGGCTGAATTACTGCCCGATTTGAGGCTCCCTTTTGCGAAGCAGAAGCGACAGTTTTGTCCGTCCTAACAAGGATGGTGTAAAGTGAGCATGAGTATGATTCTTTTCAGGTGAATACATCATGGTGTTGAATGGTAGTTTCGTTCTTATTCAAATAAATGTTCCATCACATGATTTTTTTTAGATGATTAAATCATGATTTTACCACATTTAGCATATTGACTATTCTTCCAAACATTGTATTGTCGATTGCGTTAGTTCTGGTTCGTGTAAGATCGATTTCACTGGACTTTGGTTTGACACGTCTACTATCTCGACAAGAAAGTGCTATTTTTTTGTTAGGACATTTTAGTTAGCCTAGTGTCCTCACAAAAATCTTAGTACAGATCTGCCACCTAGTGGATATAATATTCGTTATTGTTTGTAGAACAATTATTTTCGGAGAGGTTTAAAAAGTAATGTGATAATAATATACAGCTCTCAAAAAAGCTAATATACAAGCAGATGTCTCACTTTGAGCAGTAGAAACAGGATCTGAGCAGCGCGCAGGTTGATGCGGTTTTATCAAACCATACTAATGGTTTGCGCTTTAGCAATCTTTCTTTGTGCGTTGCCCCTAAGATGAAGTTTAAGCGTCTGGGAGGTCGTTTCTTTTCATTTGTAGGCCCTAAGCGCTGCAATTTTCTGCCAAAACAGCTGAGAGCTTGCACATCCTTGCCAGCTTTTCTTAGAAAATTAAAGACATGGTTGTTTTAAAACTTTCAAGCCAGGTACTCTTACCTGTTCTTATACTATGAGCTCCCGGAAACCCCGAGTGGGTTGCTGTCTGGCGCTCTACAAGCCTTCATAATAATAAGTGTTGGACTTTATTCCTTACGCAGGGTCATCCCCAGTCTTTTTGCCTCCTTCCTCCTGGTTTTTCTGACCTCTCGCTGTTGGCTCTAGGACTCTGAGCACTTTATCACTGCTGACCAGTGCTAAAGTGCAGGTGCTCTCCCATGTAAAGTTGGAATGATTGGCCTATACCTAATTGGCATATTTAATTTACCTATCAGTCCCTTGTACAGTGGTATCTCTATATCCATGGCCTGTAAACTAAATACTACTAGTGGGCCTGCAGCACTGCTTGCGCCACCCACTGAAGTAGACTTTCAAACCTGCCTCAGGCCTGCTAGCGCAGGGCCTGTGTGCACAGTTTTCTGCCACAGGGACCTGGAATCTAAATTTACTTACCAGGCCCAGAACTCCCCTTTTACTACATGTAAGTCACCCCTAAGGTACGCCGTAGCTAGCCCTATGGGCAGGGTGCCATGTATGTAGAAGGCAGGACATGTGCCAGGTTGCGTGGCCTGTCCTGGTGGTGACAAACAGCCTAACTTGGTGTCTCACTGCTGTGAGTGCTGCCTTCTCATAGGATTACATTAGAAATGCCCTGCCTTATGTGTAAGGGGTTTTGTCTGATTTATGAGGGGTAACGTAGGCGTGTTGGGTATGGTTGTGATGGTGAAAATAAATGATGCTTGCTGGTGTAGGTGTATTTTTTATTACTTTTACAGAAATGCCACTTCTAGAAAGTGCACATTTATCTGTGCTTATGATTCTGGTGCTTTGCAGCTTGAATCCAATCCACGTCTGGGCAGAGTGACAGTTGGGGCTTCATGCATACTTTTCAGACAGCCTGTACACAGGGAGGGTGGAGGTGTCACAGAGGTGCATCTGCATACTGAATAGTATTCCTGGGATGAGAGAAGGGAGAGGCGGGGCACACCTACATTTGTAAAGGCTGTGCCCTGGCCTCACACAATAGGGTCGTTAACCCCTCACTGATGTTTGGAGCCTGTGCTGAAGGAGAGAGGGGGCACTCCCAGAACCAGTTGTAACTGGCTGGAACCTCCTCTTCCTACCATTGCAAAACATTGTAAGGACTGAGTATAAGTACAAGGGAATTTCACCCACATTTTGAAGACTCTTAATCATCTTTGAACTGGACACAGACTGCTGAAAGAACTCACCAGGAACCGTCATGGACGACTGCTGCTGTGCTGACCTGTGACCTGCTTGGTCACTAAAAGAGGACTTGCCACTTGCTACATACTCCTTGTGCTGGCCTGTTGTTCGGCCCGCCACCTGTGGGCGTTTTCCTGGAACTCTGCTCCCCAGGGGCAGGGTGCTGTGGCCCCTGACCCCTGCATCCATCTTTAGCACAAAGAGTGCTTCAAGATCTTTTTAAGACTAAGCGCTTTGGAAAACGCTTTATATCTTGGAGGCCTAGCGCTTGAGGTAGAAAAGTGCTGCCTCTGTTGGTGCCCCAGCGCTTCAAACGTGCTTTTTGCTGTGGCAAAGAATCACTGCAGCGACCCAGGCCATCTTGGAGAAAGTGCAGGAGTCGTGCTTTGGTCTGTGCCCCCAAGGCACGAAGAACATTGCCAGACTAAAAGATTGGAGCAAGCGTGCTTCTATCGTGCCCCTGGTGAAGCGCGCTTCGTGGAGTGTCCACGGGGCACAAGCAGACACCTGCTTTGTTGCCTGCTGCTTACTTGGCCTGAGTAGGCCACGACGCGTGTCCTCAGCTGGACAGGGGAAAGGAGGCCTCCTCAGAGGCTTCCCCGCCCCACCGAGCCCTTCTTCTCCCTCATCCACACCTCGCCAAAGAGATACCGACGGAGGACAGGAGGATCTCTCTGCTGGAGCCCTCCGCCCCAAGTTCGGGTGGAGCCTTGAGCAAGGTGGCTCCCCTGGCTTGCTGAGACCCAGGACGTGCGGTCTCCAACCCACAGAGCGAGGCGGGGCTCGCTGGAGCCGCCCAGCTTGCCCAACATTACACTCCCCTGCCGGAGTGCTTAATCAGCAACCCTAGGTGAGAGTCGCTACTGCACCAGGGGGCCCCGGTTGACACTGGGCCCCCCCTTTTTTTGGATTTATGAGCTCGTAGTGGTGCCCCCCTGTGTGGAAGGGCCGGTGTAGTCCAGGGGGTGGCCCCAGTGATCGCAGGCCCCAGGAGGGGCCCGGTATCGGAGTCAGAGAGGGTGCATGTTGCCTCTCTCCCCCTACAGCACCGCAAGGCTCCCGTTTTGCGCAGAGAAGCACCGGGGCCCCAGTTGTTATCTTCTAGGCACTGGAGGTTCCTCCATCTTACAGGTACTTACTAAGGACCAATATGTAGAACATAAGTTCTTGCTAGAGACTTTTCTGATTTATATATTGCCTACCTTGATGGTGTTTCTTTATATATGTGTGCAAATGTTCCTTTTATGGGCAGAACATGCTAATATATTTCTATGACTTGCCATACGTTTTCTAATGTTCCTACTATGGGCATTTATGATATTCTTATGACAAGTGTTTTGGTGTAATGATGTGTTTCCTGACCACTGCTTATGTTGCAGAATACTGAGTAACCTATTTGTTATATGTGCCTACTGCTAGTTTGCAGAGTAACTAATGTGTAATGTTCTGACAACTGCTAAGGTGGCAGGATAGTACTAATATGTGATGTTTGGTTTAATAGTGTTGTGTACAATACAGTGTATTTTCTTATAATCTGGTGCTGTGTTTCCTTTGTGGTGGGGATATTGCATCATGTGGGTTGTGTGTGTTGTGCAAATGCTTTACACATTGCCTCTGGGATATGCCTGACTGCTTGTGCCAAGCTACCAAGGGGGTTAGCAGGGGTTATCTTGGACGTGTAACTCCCTTGCCCTGACTAGAGTGGGTAGGTTCTGCCTGGCTGAGGTGCATACCCTAGCCAACCAGAAACCCAATTTCTAACAATAACAATCTGCATGTGTTTTAAACTTGGACAAATGTAAATATCAAGATGACAAGAGTACTCAAAATACAGCTAGTACTTTGTTGCTTTGAAATCTATTGAAAGGTTGAGCTTCCGAAATGTAAGATAGTTGTCTCGGCAGGAGTAAACACGTGAGGGATTGCACGAGTGACTGACAGATTGTGCGTATTTTGCTACTGCTAGCACAGGTGTTTTAATAAAAATTATTAATGAGTGTTTATGTATTCTGAATAATAAGTTTATGTAGAAAATGTATTAACATAGAAAAATAATGCACTCATTTGAAATGTGATTACGAAGAATGACCATCAATGTTAACGAAATGTACTAATCAATCATTAAGTATCATGAAATGTTGAATATATGTTAGACTAATGCAGTAATATGTCATAATGAGGGTTATGAAATAAGCTTTAGCTTTATTAATTGTAGGCCTTAACTTTTCATTAGTTCGCTCATTCTGAGAAAAGACAGTCATTCTGCCCATATTTTCATGACCGAAAGGTTATTACTTTCTTATTCGTCTTTACTAGAGACATGCTCAACTTTAATGCTTAAAGACTTTGCCCTTTTTAATTTCTGATGCTGAAGCCTGATGCTTTGCTGATCGACTGATGTCCTGAGGCGAAGATTGATTCTGCTTTGCTGATCCACTCTGAGGATAGGTATATTCCAAATTGTGATTACCATGCATATTTGCTTTCCTTTCTAGGTACCAACTGTGATATTTTGATAGAACCATAGTTAGATGTTTTTCCAAATTTGAGTGAGTAAATTAGTTTTGCATGAATCCCAACATGCTGATGCTAATTTGATGTTAGTTAAGGATTCTCACTAATGACTTAGGATAACAGGGACTAATGCTTGACGAATTTCTCTGCTGAATTCCATGTATGTTATAACGTTGACACAGTTGACTCTGTTACTGATTTGCACCATAACCTTAGAATGAGTTGTAGTTCAAACTTTGATTATATCACATTTCTTCTGCCGATTTGGACAACCAGTATTGTTCCTGTATGTTTCATTTGATTTTGAGATTTATCTACATGACCTTAGCATTGTTAATATAGGGAAATAAACATTCTAAACTTTTACTAAAGGTGTGGGTATTCATGACTTGAAAGGTCATGGTGTGTGATAATTACTGACTCTATTGATTATTGATTTATTGATTACTAATAATTATTGTTTATTGTGTATTGATTATTGGTTATGTACAGGATCTATGGTGAGAACATTTTAATTGTGAGTCCAAAGGTTTATAAATCTATTAGCGTCCCCTTGTAAGTTTACTTATTAATGTCAGACGCGCTAACAGAGATGGTAGTAGACTGATGGTTTGTCTCCATAGGAGCTCACCATAGACGTCCAGTATAGAATAATAGACGAACAGACAAGGTAAAAGACTGATGGTTTGCCTCCTTGAGAGCTTGCCATATATGTCCGGTACAGAGTGACAAGTGTTAACAGAGATAGTAGTAGAATTGAAGGTCCCAGAGGTGGTAGCAGAGTTCATTATTATTAAGATTTGGATTTTGTTTTTCAGTGATGATAATTGGAGAGAAATTGATGTTCCCTTAAATCCAGAAATAACTTTCCCAGATCCTCGATCCTGCTAATGGTTGTTGAGGATGTTCCCGGCATTCTAGGGATAGTGTGAGTGAAATAGGTTGCGCTTGCTCCGCTTATGCAAATCACAGGTGAATTGTGAGGTTTGTGAGGATTTTAGGGAGTTTGCATGCTCCAAATGAAGTTGTAGAAGGAGTGTGCATACCCCGCAGTGTGAGATTAGGGAAGTTGTCAAACTTCACATGAGTGTGGCGCTTTGTACTCAAAAATTGTCCATGTGGTTGTTGATGTACGGACCCTGCGTAGTCTAAGACTCCTGAGTATATTGAAAAGTGTATGAGACACTTGGTTTATGTTGTAATTTGTCTGGTTTAGTAGGTTGAACAGGCGTGGTCGACAAGTCAGTGTGTGAGTTAAAGTGAGTGAAATAAAATTTCGACTGATATTTTGCATTAGTTTGGTGTGAATTGGAGTGAAGGAGGACAAGCTGCAAGACTTTGTCAGCTGCAGTATGTGTGAATGTGACATAATTGGAGCCACGCTGGGATAGTTGGTTAGTGAGTAGGGTCGAGCACGGATTGGCAGCTGTCCGTGAGAGGCAATTGGTTGAGAATGTAGGTGAAAGGAATCTTGGGATTAAAAGTCTCTTCCTAATTTGATTTTGAAGAAACAAGAAGTAGAAAAGATGAAGTTTTTCAAAGCCTTAAAAATTGCCCTAAGGGGAGATACGTATATTACAGCGAGTGTAGGCGAGTGTACACCGCCAGAAAATACACCAGTTTACATTGTAATGGAAGAGAAGGGTGTTGCGCCATGTCTGTGGCTAAAGCGATAATGCAAATTGACAGAGAAAGATGGGAACTTAGGGGCATATTTATACTCTGTTTGTGCCGGATTTGCGTAGTTTTTTTTTACGCAAATCCGACGCAAAACTAACTCCATATTTATACTTTGGCGTTAGACCCGTCTAGCGCCAAAGATCTTGGAGTTTGTGTCATTTTTTAGCGTGGACACCTTCCTTGCGTTAATGATATGCAAGGTAGGCGTTCCCTTCTAAAAAATGACTCCGAGGCATGTGCGCCGTATTTATACTCCCGGGCAAAAATGACGCCCGGGAGTGGGCGGGTCAAAAAAAATGACGTTCAGCCGCTTTTGCGTCATTTCTTAACGCCTGGTCAGGGCAGGCGTTAAGGGACCTGTGGGCTCGGAAGGAGCCCAGAGGTGCCCTCCCATGCCCCCAGGGACACCCCCTGCCACCCTTACCCACCCCAGGAGGACGCCCAAGGATGGAGGGACCCATCCCAGGGAACATAAGGTAAGTAATTTTTAAAAAAAAAAATTGTGGCATAGGGGGGCCTGATTTGTGCCCCCCTACATGCCACTATGCCCAATGACCATGCCCAGGGGACAGAAGTCCCCTGGGCATGGCCATTGGGCAAGGGGGCATGACTCCTGTCTTTGCTAAGACAGGAGTCATGTCAATGGAGGGTGGGAGTAAAAAAAAATGGCGCTAATCGGGTTGAGGCAGATTTTTTGCCTCAGACCGACTTGCCCCATTCTTTGACGCCCAAGCTCCATTTTCCCCTACGCCAGCGCTGCCTGGTGTGGGTCATTTTTTATGATGCACACCAGTCAGCTCCGCCGGCTAACGTCATTCCATAAATAAGGCGCCCGCATGGCGCTTTTGAATGGCGTTAGCCGGCGTTAAATGTTTTGATGCACAACTGCGTTGGCGCAGTTGTGCGCCAAAAAGTATAAATATGGGCCTTAGTATTTCCTACAAATGGGACATTCAATTTGAGAGTTATGGAGTATTTACCGATGGTGCTATATGAATCAAAGCCCCTTCCAATACCAGCACAGTTTGTGGCATTAGCGAATTGGGAACTAGTAGCTAGACAGCAGCAGCAATTGAAATTCGAGAGGAGGATGAGAAAAGCAGAAAAAAATTCTAGTGGAGGCTAGATGGGATTGCATTCAAAAAGCATGAGGAATAGAGACTTTGCAAGAAATCAAGTTGTTTCCGGCAATAACGCAAGGGAATGAGAAGGAAGGAAGAAAGCTACTAGGAAAACTAGTAAAAGTCCGTCCGATGGTAAGGAGGCTAGAAAGTCTTCAAGAGTAGGAGAGGACTTGGACGATGATGTGTTTATTACAGTTATTGAGAGATCGACCACCACCATATACAGTACATGAGAATGGTCCAAGTACCAGTGTTGATCCGACAGCTCCGACACAGGTTAATGGGACAGCGAGTGAGTGCAGGTTAATGCTAACCTGACACAGAATGCGGTGCAAAGTGGTCTTAATGTGCCTGCTACTCTTGTAGTGCAGACCCAGATGCAACCATCGCAGATGCAGAGAATTTATCCTGATGAGCCTATCATGAAAACAACTTCAAATTTAGTGCTGCTCACGGAGCAAGTCTTCCCAAGACCAATACTTATTCAAACTGAGCCAACTCTGCTTTTGCTGCCCCAAGTACAGCCACAGGTAATGCCAAGATTTACTCCAGTGACAGGGACACAGTCAGACATGACTCCGATGATGAATCAGAATGTGGGAGTTACTCTCCCACAGAGTGTAGGTGCCAGAACAGCCCCAGGTGCTATATCACTACCTATTACTGTTGGTCCAGCTGTACCATTATTTGCACAGAAGGAACCGACTGTAGGTGAACATGGAGCAATGTCCCAGAACTTGATGAGGGGAGGACATAATGAACATGGTCAGGTAGTCTCTCCTGTGGGACAGACTTTTGATGGATCAAGATCATTGTTAGACCTTAGTCCATTTGTAGCACTTCCAGATACTCTGGCAGGGCCAAACGTTAGTCAGAGTTTGAAATTATTGACACCGCAGATTCCGAATGCAGTTGCACAGCAAGCGCCACCGGTCCAAGCACGTAAAATTTTGTTACAAGGACTGACATCTCAGCAATTAACTGAATGGTTAGATAAACTGAATACCCCACAGAGTGCCCCTAAAGGAGAGGAGCATTTGAATTGCACTAGGCTAAGCATGGAAGCGGGTGAACTCATTGAGGGAACTATGGGGGTGAATAGGTTGGAATCCTGCACAGAGGCAGAGTTAAGATATCTGTGCCCAAAGATTACGAGAGAAGTGAGCAAGGTGCATCAGAGATTAGCAGACTTGACAGAGAAGTACAGCATAGAAATAGATAAAATGAAGCATTTGAAAAGAAGATACAGCTTAGATTTTGAGGCGAAAGATTTTGAACACATGAGATCTGCTGAAATGAAGGCACACCTTAAGGAATTGCTTCGAAGTGCTCAGACCTGGGGAGCAATAGACAAATGGGAAGGCAGATGGGTAAAGAAAAGAGACAAGAGCAAAAGGGATTCTTTGGAGCTGACTGAAAATGTGCAGCAGGATTTAGATCCAGTAAAGATTTTAACAATGAGAGAGATTCCAGGGGGAAATTTTGTTCATGTCCCTAGGAGCAGAAGTGTCATTCTGTCATTTACAAATCGTTTCCTAAAGTAGAGAAAAGCTAGTAGAGTGGTATCAGCAGACAGACAGGTTTGTGAAACGTGTGAAGTGTTTGTGAGAAGACTTGACCACTTTACTAGACATAGGCCCTCATTCTGACCCTGGCGGTCTTTGACCGCCAGGGCGGAGGACCGCGGGAGCACCGCCGACAAGCCGGCGATGCTTCAATGGGGATTCCGACCGCGGCGGTAAAGCCGCGGTCGGACCGGCACCACTGGCGGGGTCCCGCCAGTGTACCGCGGCCCCATTGAATCCTCCGCGGCGGCGCAGCTTGCTGCACCGCCGCGGGGATTCTGACCCCCCCTACCGCCATCCAGATCCCGGCGGTCGGACCGCCGAGATCCGGATGGCGGTAGGGGGGGTCGCGGGGCCCCTGGGGGCCCCTGCAGTGCCCATGCCACTGGCATGGGCATTGCAGGGGCCCCCGTAAGAGGGCCCCTAAATGTATTTCACTGTCTGCTGCGCAGACAGTGAAATACGCGACGGGTGCAACTGCACCCGTCGCACAGCTTCCACTCCGCCGGCTCGATTCCGAGCCGGCTTCATCGTGGAAGCCTCTTTCCCGCTGGGCTGGCTGGCGGTCTGAAGGAGACCGCCCGCCAGCCCAGCGGGAAAGTCAGAATTACCGCCGCAGTCTTTCGACCGCGGAACGGTAACCTGACGGCGGGACTTTGGCGGGCGGCCTCCGCCGCCCGCCAAGGTCAGAATGAGGGCCATAGTGATTCCAGCTGATCTGTGGATCGAGTATAAGAGAAGTGTAGATTGGCCAACAAGTGATCCATTTGGTTTACTGGCAAGCAAAGCCGATTGATGAGGTGTTGCAGTATGGGTAATATTGTAGTGATGAGATTGAGTTGAAGCAGAAAAAGTTGAAAGAAAAGGCGATGGTGATGCAGATTAAAGCAGCTCAAACAGGAGTGCAAGGGAAATTTTCACAGCAATTACCACAGCAGCAGCAGGGAAATATGATGTTTCAGCCTCAGATAAGAGGTAGAGGTCGTGGAGGCAATACGCATCATGGTCCAGATATGAATACTGTAGTGGTTCAGAATGATGTGCAGGGGATGAAGAAGCTATTGCCATGTCACATTTGCGGAGCCGTGAGACATTGGAAACGGGAGTGTCCAATGATGGTGCAGGACGATGTTGTTCAGCAGAGTAATGACATCAATTCATCCCAGAATGTGAGAGGACCAAGAGTGAGAGGTCCTAATCCGAATTTTCAGAATAATGTGAATCAAAATCAGAATTTTCAGCTCATGCAGCAGGTGCAAATACCCCCTGCCCAAGTGTCACATTTGCAGCCAATGCAACAGCAGGTTCCCATGGTACCTAGACAGCAAATTCAAATACCTCAAGCCCCGATGGAGCAGCAACAGATGATTCTTTCTCAACAGGTCACAGGTCAGAGGCAAAATAAAAATAGTAACGCAGTGCACCACTTCCTGTTACACAGTGAGAATGGAATAAATGAGGAATGGACGAGTGACAGTTCAGATGAGGAACCATGTGTGCCAGCGACTTCCTTAGAAGTAGATCAAAGAGGATCTTATGTGAAGGGAAAGGTTATGGGTCACATGTTTTTGTTTTTTGTTGACACAGGAGCTTCATGCTCTACAGTGAGAAGTGCAGAAGTTCCAAATGTTCCCTTTCAGGTAGAACAGTTAAGGTTGTGGGAGTAGCAAACCAGTATTTGACAAACCCAATTTCAAATCCAGTTCAAGTTGAGATTGGTAATTTCCAGGGATTGCGTCAATTTGTAGTCTGCAATTCCATTCCGGTATCCCTACTGGGAAGAGACTTGTTGTGTAAAGCAAGGTGTTTCATTACTTGCTCAAATGATGGGATTGAGATTCAGATGAATAGTGATGATGAAGAAGACAAAGCCCCAGAGATAGAGTGTGAAATTACAAATGAGGAGTACCCCTTGATTTAATTTTTCCTAATGTTGTAAGTGGAAGAGCTCCATCCTGATTTGCAGGAAACAGTAAAAGAGAAGGTGTGGGATTTGACAGGGAAAAACGTAGGTTTGATAAAGGGAGTTGAGCCAGTCAAAGTTACTGTGAAGCAGAATGCAGTTTTTCCTCAACGTCCGCTGTACCATATGCCACAAGATGTCCTTACGAAAGTGGCTCAAATAATTGCAAATTCAGTAAAGCAAGGAGTTCTGAAAGAAGTGTTGAGCAGTCCATGTAACTCTCCAATAATGGGTTTGAAGAAGCCCTGTGGGAAGGTTCGGATTGTTCAGGATTTAAAAGAAATATATGAGATTGTGTTCACATGTTGTCCCGTGGTGACAAATCCAGCTATGATAATATTCCAAATTCCATGTGATGCCGAGTGGTTCACTGTCATTGATTTGTCACAAGCATCTTCATGAGGATAGTCAATTTCTCTTTTGATTAAAATTCCTGGATTGAGTTTATTGCTGGTGCAGAATATCTCAAGGGTATTCAGAGTCACCTTCCATATTCAATCAGATACTGAAAAAGAACTTGGAGTGATTGGAAATACCTTTCCAGTCGGCCTTCATGCAGTATATTGATGACTTACTGATTGCGTCCAAGACAAGGGACAAAGGGACAATGTTCAACCATTTGGGAAAGAATGGTCACAAAGTGTCACAGCTGAAATTGCAGTACTGTCAGAAGGTAGTGAAATATTTGGGTCACCAGATTGATAAAGGTTCAAGAAAGATATCCAGAGAAAGGATTATAACCATATTGCAGATAAATCCCCTGACTACACAGAGAGATGTCAGGATGTTTTTGGGAATGGTAGCCTATTGTCGCCAATGGATTCCTAATTTTTCAGTCATTTTCAGACCATTGCAGAAGCTGACTCATAAGGAAGTCACTGATCCCATAGTGTTAGACCAGAATGAAACGAAAGCATTCACTGAATTGAGAGAGAGTTTGTGCAGGGCTCCAGCGTTGGGTATTCCTGATTACACAAAACCTTTCACATTATTTTGTCATAAGCGTGATCCATGTTCTTTGTCTGTTTTGACACAGGTCCACGGAGGCGTAAATCACCCAGTAGCATATTTTTCAGCTACCTTGGACCCGGTCATAGCAGCCTTACCGGGTTGTATGCGTGCAGTTGCCGCAGTTGGTCAGAGCCTTACACAGTGTGAGGGCATTGTGATGGGAGATCCCCTCACTGTAATGGTCCCTCACTCTATTGGGATTCTACTTACAAGTACAAAAACACAATATTTGACTGGGGCGAGGTTGACTAGATATGAAACGAGTATTCTAGGGTCACTAAATGTATCATTAAAAAGATGTACAGTGCCGAACCCGGCAACCTTACTTCCGAGTGAAAATGCTGAAAATGAAAAAGAGGTAGATGCTGAGCATGATTGTCTTGAAGTAACTGACTTGTGCACAAAACCAAGACCTGACATTAGAGATACCCAATTGGAAGAAAATGACCAAATTATCTTTGTTGATGGTACATGTCTGAGAGACAATACAGGGACACTTAGATCAGAATATGCTGTGTGCACAATTACAAGAAGCGTCTTGGCTTTGAGGAGTATATTCTACCCAAGTAGTGGAACTGGTAGCCCTTACCAGAGCGTGCCAAGTTTCTGCTCAGTTAAAAGTTACAATCTATACGGATAGCCATTATGGATTTGGAATAGTCCATGATTTTGGTCAGTTGTGGTCACAGAGAGGTTTCCTGACCTCTTCTGGTTCACCAGTGAGAAATGGTGAGAGAATTTAACCTCTTGGGTGCCTTGGACGAGATGATCTCGTCCAAGGCTACAGTTCCCCTGTGCCTTGGACGAGATCATCTCGTCCATGGCACAGGGGAACTTGGGGGCGCGCTAGCGCGCCCCCCGTGCACCCCCCCTCCCCCCCCAAGGCGGGGATGGAAGGGGAAGACCTTCCCCTTCCACCCCGCCCCCCCCCCTGTGACGTCAGCGCGCGCGCTGATGTGTCACAGGGGCCTCCCGCGATTGAAAAAGAAATGCAAAAGCATTTCTCTTTCAATCACCGGGGAGGCCCGGAGGGGCTTCAAAGGGAAGGAAAAGTATTTCCTTCCCTTTGAAGTCTCTCCGGGGGTTTCAAAAGCCGGATTGCTTGCAATCCGGCTTTTGAAACCCCACTAGACACCAGGGATTTTTTTTTTGTTTATGATATTGACAAAAGGGAGCGACCTCTTGGGCAAGGGTCGCTCCCATGGGGGGCATTTTTTCTGGAAGGCCTTTTCTGCCCCCCCTGGGGGCAGATCGGACTACTATTAGGCCGATCTGCCCCCAGGGGGGGCAGAAACCTCTAGGGCACCAGGGACCATTTTTTTTTTTTTTTTTTTTATGTGTTATTTTATTTTTTTGGGTGGGGAGCGACCCCTTAGGCAAGGGTCGCTCCCCTTGGGGTAAAATTATATTTTGGCCATTTCTGCCCCCCTTGGGGGCAGATTGGCCTATTTTAATGAGGCCAATCTGCCCCCAAGGGGGGTAGAAACCACTAGACACCAGGGAGTTTTTTCTTTGCGTGAATTTCACGCAAAGGGAGCGACCCCTTAGGCAAGGGTCGCTCCCTGGGGGGGAGGGCAATTTATTTTAGGCCATTTCTGCCCCCCCTGGGGGCAGATCGGCCTATTATTAGGCCGATCTGCCCCCAGGGGGGGCAGAAACCTATAGGCGCCAGGGCAAGTTTTTTTTTTGTGTTTTTTTTTTTTTGTTTGTTTTTTTAGAGATGGGGAGCGACCCATCAGGCAAGGGTCGCTCCCCTGGGGGGGGGCAAATTGTATTTACACCATTTCTGCCCCCCTGGGGGCAGATTGGCCGATTTTAGGTCAATCTGCCCCCAAGGGGGCAGAAACCACTAGGCACCGGGGATTTGTTTTTTGGCGCCAATGTCACGCAGGGGGAGCGACCCCGTAGGCAAGGGTCGCTCCCGGGGGGGGGGTGGGGGTTGGGGGGGTCAAATTTATTTTAGGCCATTTCTGCCCCCCCTAGGGGCAGATCGGCCTATTATCAGGCCGAACTGCCCCCAGAGGGCGGCAGAACCCTCAGGGCACCAGGGCAATTTTTTTTTTTTGTGTTTTTTTTTGTGTTTTTTTTTTTTTTTGGAGATGGGGAGCGACCCATCAGGCAAGGGTCGCTCCCCTGGGGGGCAACTTGTATTTAGGCCATTTCTGCCCCCCTTGGGGGCAGATTGGCCGATTTTAGGTCAATCTGCCCCCAAGGGGGCAGAAACCACTAGGCACCTGGGATTTGTTTTTTGTCGCCAATGTCACGCAGGGGGAGCGACCCCGTAGGCAAGGGTTGCTCCCGGGGGGGGTGGGGGTTGGGGGTTCAAATTTATTTTAGGCCATTTCTGCCCCCCCTGGGGGCAGATCGGCCTATTATTAGGCCAAACTGCCCCCAGGGGGGGGGCGAACCCTCTAGGCACCAGGGCACATTTTTTTTGTGTTTTTTTTTTTGTTGGTTTGTTTTTTACGAGATGGGGAGCGACCCATCAGGAAAGGGTCGCTCCCCTGGGGGGCAAATTGTATTTAGGCCATTTCTGCCCCCCTTGGGGGCAGATTGGCCGATTTTAGGTCAATCTGCCCCCAAGGGGGTAGAAACCACTAGGCACCTGGAATTTGTTTTTTGGCGCCAATGTCACGCAGGGGGAGCGACCCCGTAGGCAAGGGTCGCTCCCGGGGGGGGGGTGGGGGTTGGGGGGTCAAATTTATTTTAGGCCATTTCTGCCCTCCCTAGGGGCAGATCGGCCTATTATCAGGCCGAACTGCCCCCCGAGGGGGGCAGAACCCTCAGGGCACCAGGGCAATTTTTTTTTTTGTGTTTTTTTTTTGTTTGTTTGTTTTTTTCGAGATGGGGAGCGACCCATCAGGCAAGGGTCGCTCCCCTGGGGGGCAACTTGTATTTAGGCCATTTCTGCCCCCCTTGGGGGCAGATTGGCCGATTTTAGGTCAATCTGCCCCCAAGGGGGCAGAAACCACTAGGCACCTGGGATTTGTTTTTTGTCGCCAATGTCACGCAGGGGGAGCGACCCCGTAGGCAAGGGTCGCTCCCGGGGGGGGGGTGGGGGTTGGGGGTTCAAATTTATTTTAGGCCATTTCTGCCCCCCCTGGGGGCAGATCGGCCTATTATTAGGCCAAACTGCCCCCAGGGGGGGGCAGAACCCTCTAGGCACCAGGGCACATTTTTTTTGTGTGTTTTTTTTTTGTTTGTTTGTTTTTTTTCGAGATGGGGAGCGACCCATCAGGAAAGGGTCGCTCCCCTGGGGGGCAAATTGTATTTAGGCCATTTCTGCCCCCCTTGGGGGCAGATTGGCCGATTTTAGGTCAATCTGCCCCCAAGGGGGTAGAAACCACTAGGCACCTGGGATTTGTTTTTTGGCGCCAATGTCACGCAGGGGGAGCGACCCCGTAGGCAAGGGTCGCTCCCGGGGGGGGGGTGGGGGTTGGGGGGTCAAATTTATTTTAGGCCATTTCTGCCCTCCCTAGGGGCAGATCGGCCTATTATCAGGCCGAACTGCCCCCAGAGGGGGGCAGAACCCTCAGGGCACCAGGGCAAATTTTTTTGTTGTGTTTTTTTTTTTTTGTTTGTTTTTTTCGAGATGGGGAGCGACCCATCAGGCAAGGGTCGCTCCCCTGGGGGGCAAATTGTATTTAGGCCATTTCTGCCCCCCTTGGGGGAAGATTGGCCGATTTTAGGTCAATCTGCCCCCAAGGGGGCAGAAACCACTAGGCACCTGGGATTTGTTTTTTGGCGCCAATGTCACGCAGGGGGAGCGACCCCGTAGGCAAGGGTCGCTCCGGGGGGGGTGGGGGTTGGGGGGAAGAAATTTATTTTAGGCCATTTCTGCCCCCCCCCTGGGGCCGGCTGAGCTACAGGCCAAACTCCACAGGTAGGCACCTTGCAAAAAACACCTCTGTTTTCTGTGAAAAAATATGTTGTGTCCATGTTGTGTTTTGGGCCATTTCCTTTCGTGGGCGCTAGGCCTACCCACAGAAGTGAGGCACCATTTTTATCGAGAGACTTAGGGGAAAGCTGGGTGGAGGGAAATTTGTGGCTCCTCTCAGATTCCAGAATTTTCTGTCACCGAAATGAGAGGAAAAAGTGTTTTTTGGGCCACATTTTGATGTTTGCAAAGGATTCTGGGTAACATAACCTGGTCAGAGCCCCGCAAGTCAACCCATCTTGGATTCCCCTGGGTTTCTAGTTTTCAAAAATGCGCTGGTTTGCTAGGTTTCCCCAGGTGCGGGCTGAGCTACAGGCCAAAATCCACAGGAAGGCACTGCTTTTTATCAAAAAATGTGATGTGTCCACGTTGTGTTTTGGGCCCTTTCCTTTCGTGGGCGCTAGTCCTACCCACGCAAGTGAGGTATCATTTTTATCGGGAGACTTGGGGGAACGCTGGGTGGAAGGAAATTTGTGGCTCCTCTCAGATTCCAGAACTTTCTGCCACAGAAATGTGAGGAACATGTGTTTTTTTAGCCACATTTTGAGGTTTGCAAAGGATTCTGGGTAACAGAACCTGGTCCGAGCCCGCAAGTCACCCCTCCTTGGATTCCCCTAGGTCTCTAGTTTTCAGAAATGTACAGGTTTGGTAGGTTTCCCTGGGTGGCGGCTGAGCTAGAGGCCAAAATCTACAGGTAGTCACTTTGCTAAAAACAGCTCTGTTTTCTGTGATATGTCCACGTTGTGTTTTGGGGCATATCCTGTCGCGGGCGCTAGGCCTACCCACACAAGTGAGGTATCATTTTTATCGGGAGACGTGGGGGAACGCTGGGTGGAAGGAAATTTGTGGCTGCTCTCAGATTCCAGAACTTTCTGCCACAGAAATGTGAGGAACATGTGTTTTTTTAGCCAAATTTTGAGGTTTGCAAAGGATTCTGGGTAACAGAACCTGGTCCGAGCCACACAAGTCACCCCTCCTTGGATTCCCCTAGGTCTCTAGTTTTCAGAAATGCACAGGTTTGGTAGGTTTCCCTAGGTGCCGGCTGAGCTAGAGGCCAAAATCTACAGGTAGTCACTTTGCTAAAAACAGCTCTGTTTTCTGTGATATGTCCACGTTGTGTTTTGGGGCATATCCTGTCGCGGGCGCTAGGCCTACCCACACAAGTGAGGTATCATTTTTATCGGGAGACGTGGGGGAACGCTGGGTGGAAGGAAATTTGTGGCTCCTCTCAGATTCCAGAACTTTCTGCCACAGAAATGTGAGGAACATGTGTTTTTTTAGCCAAATTTTGAGGTTTGCAAAGGATTCTGGGTAACAGAACCTGGTCCGAGCCACACAAGTCACCCCTCCTTGGATTCCCCTAGGTCTCTAGTTTTCAGAAATGCACAGGTTTGGTAGGTTTCTCTAGGTGCCGGCTGAGCTAGAGGCCAAAATCTACAGGTAGTCACTTTGCTAAAAACAGCTCTGTTTTCTGTGATATGTCCACGTTGTGTTTTGGGGCATATCCTGTCACGGGCGCTAGGCCTACCCACACAAGTGAGGTATCATTTTTATCGGGAGACGTGGGGAAACGCTGGGTGGAAGGAAATTTGTGGCTCCTCTCAGATTCCAGAACTTTCTGCCACAGAAATGTGAGGAACATGTGTTTTTTTAGCCAAATTTTGAGGTTTGCAAAGGATTCTGGGTAACAGAACCTGGTCCGAGCCACACAAGTCACCCCTCCTTGGATTCCCCTAGGTCTCTAGTTTTCAGAAATGCACAGGTTTGGTCGGTTTCCCTAGGTGCCGGCTGAGCTAGAGGCCAAAATCTACAGGTAGTCACTTTGCTAAAAACAGCTCTGTTTTCTGTGATATGTCCACGTTGTGTTTTGGGGCATATCCTGTCGCGGGCGCTAGGCCTACCCACACAAGTGAGGTATCATTTTTATCGGGAGACTTGGGGGAACGCTGGGTGGAAGGAAATTTGTGGCTCCTCTCAGATTCCAGAACTTTCTGCCACAGAAATGTGAGGAACATGTGTTTTTTTAGCCAAATTTTGAGGTTTGCAAAGGATTCTGGGTAACAGAACCTGGTCCGAGCCACACAAGTCACCCCTCCTTGGATTCCCCTAGGTCTCTAGTTTTCAGAAATGCACAGGTTTGGTAGGTTTCCCTAGGTGGCGGCTGAGCTAGAGGCCAAAATCTACAGGTAGTCACTTTGCTAAAAACAGCTCTGTTTTCTGTGATATGTCCACGTTGTGTTTTGGGGCATATCCTGTCGCGGGCGCTAGGCCTACCCACACAAGTGAGGTATCATTTTTATCGGGAGACATGGGGAAACGCTGGGTGGAAGGAAATTTGTGGCTCCTCTCAGATTCCAGAACTTTCTGCCACAGAAATGTGAGGAACATGTGTTTTTTTAGACAAATTTTGAGGTTTGCAAAGGATTCTGGGTAACAGAACCTGGTCCGAGCCCCGCAAGTCACCCCTCCGTGGATTTCCCTAGGTCTCTAGTTTTCAGAAATGCACAGGTTTGGTAGGTTTCCCTAGGTGGCGGCTGAGCTAGAGGCCAAAATCTACAGGTAGTCACTTTGCTAAAAACAGCTCTGTTTTCTGTGATATGTCCACGTTGTGTTTTGGGGCATATCCTGTCGCGGACGCTAGGCCTACCCACACAAGTGAGGTATCATTTTTATCGGGAGACGTGGGGGAATGCTGGGTGGAAGGAAATTTGTGGCTCCTCTCAGATTCCAGAACTTTCTGCCACAGAAATGTGAGGAACATGTGTTTTTTTAGCAAAATTTTTAGGTTTGCAAAGGATTCTGGGTAACAGAACCTGGTCCGAGCCACACAAGTCACCCCTCCTTGGATTCCCCTAGGTCTCTAGTTTTCAGAAATGCACAGGTTTGGTCGGTTTCCCTAGGTGCCGGCTGAGCTAGAGGCCAAAATCTACAGGTAGTCACTTTGCTAAAAACAGCTCTGTTTTCTGTGATATGTCCACGTTGTGTTTTGGGGCATATCCTGTCGCGGGCGCTAGGCCTACCCACACAAGTGAGGTATCATTTTTATCGGGAGACTTGGGGGAACGCTGGGTGGAAGGAAATTTGTGGCTCCTCTCAGATTCCAGAACTTTCTGCCACAGAAATGTGAGGAACATGTGTTTTTTTAGCCAAATTTTGAGGTTTGCAAAGGATTCTGGGTAACAGAACCTGGTCCGAGCCACACAAGTCACCCCTCCTTGGATTCCCCTAGGTCTCTAGTTTTCAGAAATGCACAGGTTTGGTAGGTTTCCCTAGGTGGCGGCTGAGCTAGAGGCCAAAATCTACAGGTAGTCACTTTGCTAAAAACAGCTCTGTTTTCTGTGATATGTCCACGTTGTGTTTTGGGGCATATCCTGTCGCGGGCGCTAGGCCTACCCACACAAGTGAGGTATCATTTTTATCGGGAGACATGGGGAAACGCTGGGTGGAAGGAAATTTGTGGCTCCTCTCAGATTCCAGAACTTTCTGCCACAGAAATGTGAGGAACATGTGTTTTTTTAGCCAAATTTTGAGGTTTGCAAAGGATTCTGGGTAACAGAACCTGGTCCGAGCCCCGCAAGTCACCCCTCCGTGGATTTCCCTAGGTCTCTAGTTTTCAGAAATGCACAGGTTTGGTAGGTTTCCCTAGGTGGCGGCTGAGCTAGAGGCCAAAATCTACAGGTAGTCACTTTGCTAAAAACAGCTCTGTTTTCTGTGATATGTCCACGTTGTGTTTTGGGGCATATCCTGTCGCGGACGCTAGGCCTACCCACACAAGTGAGGTATCATTTTTATCGGGAGACGTGGGGGAATGCTGGGTGGAAGGAAATTTGTGGCTCCTCTCAGATTCCAGAACTTTCTGCCACAGAAATGTGAGGAACATGTGTTTTTTTAGCAAAATTTTGAGGTTTGCAAAGGATTCTGGGTAACAGAACCTGGTCCGAGCCACACAAGTCACCCCTTCTTGGATTCCCCTAGGTCTCTAGTTTTCAGAAATGCACAGGTTTGGTAGGTTTCCCTAGGTGGCGGCTGAGCTAGAGGCCAAAATCTACAGGTAGTCACTTTGCTAAAAACAGCTCTGTTTTCTGTGATGTGTCCACGTTGTGTTTTGGGGCATATCCTGTCGCGGGTGCTAGGCCTACCCACACAAGTGAGGTATCATTTTTATCGGGAGACGTGGGGGAACGCTGGGTGGAAGGAAATTTGTGGCTCCTCTCAGATTCCAGAACTTTCTGCCACAGAAATGTGAGGAACATGTGTTTTTTTAGCCAAATTTTGAGGTTTGCAAAGGATTCTGGGTAACAGAACCTGGTCCGAGCCACACAAGTCACCCCTCCTTGGATTCCCCTAGGTCTCTAGTTTTCAGAAATGCACAGGTTTGGTAGGTTTCTCTAGGTGCCGGCTGAGCTAGAGGCCAAAATCTACAGGTAGTCACTTTGCTAAAAACAGCTCTGTTTTCTGTGATATGTCCACGTTGTGTTTTGGGGCATATCCTGTCACGGGCGCTAGGCCTACCCACACAAGTGAGGTATCATTTTTATCGGGAGACGTGGGGAAACGCTGGGTGGAAGGAAATTTGTGGCTCCTCTCAGATTCCAGAACTTTCTGCCACAGAAATGTGAGGAACATGTGTTTTTTTAGCCAAATTTTGAGGTTTGCAAAGGATTCTGGGTAACAGAACCTGGTCCGAGCCACACAAGTCACCCCTCCTTGGATTCCCCTAGGTCTCTAGTTTTCAGAAATGCACAGGTTTGGTCGGTTTCCCTAGGTGCCGGCTGAGCTAGAGGCCAAAATCTACAGGTAGTCACTTTGCTAAAAACAGCTCTGTTTTCTGTGATATGTCCACGTTGTGTTTTGGGGCATATCCTGTCGCGGGCGCTAGGCCTACCCACACAAGTGAGGTATCATTTTTATCGGGAGACTTGGGGGAACGCTGGGTGGAAGGAAATTTGTGGCTCCTCTCAGATTCCAGAACTTTCTGCCACAGAAATGTGAGGAACATGTGTTTTTTTAGCCAAATTTTGAGGTTTGCAAAGGATTCTGGGTAACAGAACCTGGTCCGAGCCACACAAGTCACCCCTCCTTGGATTCCCCTAGGTCTCTAGTTTTCAGAAATGCACAGGTTTGGTAGGTTTCCCTAGGTGGCGGCTGAGCTAGAGGCCAAAATCTACAGGTAGTCACTTTGCTAAAAACAGCTCTGTTTTCTGTGATATGTCCACGTTGTGTTTTGGGGCATATCCTGTCGCGGGCGCTAGGCCTACCCACACAAGTGAGGTATCATTTTTATCGGGAGACATGGGGAAACGCTGGGTGGAAGGAAATTTGTGGCTCCTCTCAGATTCCAGAACTTTCTGCCACAGAAATGTGAGGAACATGTGTTTTTTTAGACAAATTTTGAGGTTTGCAAAGGATTCTGGGTAACAGAACCTGGTCCGAGCCCCGCAAGTCACCCCTCCGTGGATTTCCCTAGGTCTCTAGTTTTCAGAAATGCACAGGTTTGGTAGGTTTCCCTAGGTGGCGGCTGAGCTAGAGGCCAAAATCTACAGGTAGTCACTTTGCTAAAAACAGCTCTGTTTTCTGTGATATGTCCACGTTGTGTTTTGGGGCATATCCTGTCGCGGACGCTAGGCCTACCCACACAAGTGAGGTATCATTTTTATCGGGAGACGTGGGGGAATGCTGGGTGGAAGGAAATTTGTGGCTCCTCTCAGATTCCAGAACTTTCTGCCACAGAAATGTGAGGAACATGTGTTTTTTTAGCAAAATTTTGAGGTTTGCAAAGGATTCTGGGTAACAGAACCTGGTCCGAGCCACACAAGTCACCCCTCCTTGGATTCCCCTAGGTCTCTAGTTTTCAGAAATGCACAGGTTTGGTCGGTTTCCCTAGGTGCCGGCTGAGCTAGAGGCCAAAATCTACAGGTAGTCACTTTGCTAAAAACAGCTCTGTTTTCTGTGATATGTCCACGTTGTGTTTTGGGGCATATCCTGTCGCGGGCGCTAGGCCTACCCACACAAGTGAGGTATCATTTTTATCGGGAGACTTGGGGGAACGCTGGGTGGAAGGAAATTTGTGGCTCCTCTCAGATTCCAGAACTTTCTGCCACAGAAATGTGAGGAACATGTGCTTTTTTAGCCAAATTTTGAGGTTTGCAAAGGATTCTGGGTAACAGAACCTGGTCCGAGCCACACAAGTCAACCCTCCTTGGATTCCCCTAGGTCTCTAGTTTTCAGAAATGCACAGGTTTGGTAGGTTTCCCTAGGTGGCGGCTGAGCTAGAGGCCAAAATCTACAGGTAGTCACTTTGCTAAAAACAGCTCTGTTTTCTGTGATATGTCCACGTTGTGTTTTGGGGCATATCCTGTCGCGGGCGCTAGGCCTACCCACACAAGTGAGGTATCATTTTTATCGGGAGACATGGGGAAACGCTGGGTGGAAGGAAATTTGTGGCTCCTCTCAGATTCCAGAACTTTCTGCCACAGAAATGTGAGGAACATGTGTTTTTTTAGCCAAATTTTGAGGTTTGCAAAGGATTCTGGGTAACAGAACCTGGTCCGAGCCCCGCAAGTCACCCCTCCGTGGATTTCCCTAGGTCTCTAGTTTTCAGAAATGCACAGGTTTGGTAGGTTTCCCTAGGTGGCGGCTGAGCTAGAGGCCAAAATCTACAGGTAGTCACTTTGCTAAAAACAGCTCTGTTTTCTGTGATATGTCCACGTTGTGTTTTGGGGCATATCCTGTCGCGGACGCTAGGCCTACCCACACAAGTGAGGTATCATTTTTATCGGGAGACGTGGGGGAATGCTGGGTGGAAGGAAATTTGTGGCTCCTCTCAGATTCCAGAACTTTCTGCCACAGAAATGTGAGGAACATGTGTTTTTTTAGCAAAATTTTGAGGTTTGCAAAGGATTCTGGGTAACAGAACCTGGTCCGAGCCACACAAGTCACCCCTTCTTGGATTCCCCTAGGTCTCTAGTTTTCAGAAATGCACAGGTTTGGTAGGTTTCCCTAGGTGGCGGCTGAGCTAGAGGCCAAAATCTACAGGTAGTCACTTTGCTAAAAACAGCTCTGTTTTCTGTGATGTGTCCACGTTGTGTTTTGGGGCATATCCTGTCGCGGGTGCTAGGCCTACCCACACAAGTGAGGTATCATTTTTATCGGGAGACGTGGGGGAACGCTGGGTTGAAGGAAATTTGTGGCTCCTCTCAGATTCCAGAACTTTCTGCCACAGAAATGTGAGGAACATGTGTTTTTTTAGCCAAATTTTGAGGTTTGCAAAGGATTCTGGGTAACAGAACCTGGTCCGAGCCACACAAGTCACCCCTCCTTGGATTCCCCTAGGTCTCTAGTTTTCAGAAATGCACAGGTTTGGTAGGTTTCCCTAGGTGGCGGCTGAGCTAGAGGCCAAAATCTACAGGTAGTCACTTTGCTAAAAACAGCTCTGTTTTCTGTGATGTGTCCACGTTGTGTTTTGGGGCATATCCTGTCGCGGGCGCTAGGCCTACCCACACAAGTGAGGTACCATTTTTATCGGGAGACTTGGGGGAACATAGATTAGCAAAACAAGTACCTTGTCTTTCTCTACATTTTTTCCTTCCAAATATAGGAGTGTGTGTAAAAAAGACATCTATTTGAGAAATTCCCTGTAATTCACGTGCTACTATGGTCACCCCGGAATTCAGAGATGTGCAAATAACCACTGCTCCTCAACACCTTATCTTGTGCCCTTTTTGGAAATGCAAAGGTTTTCTTGATAGCAATTTTTTACTCCTTATATTTCAGCAAATGAATTGCTGTATACCCGGTATAGAATGAAAACACACTGCAGGGTGCAGCTCATTTATTGGCTCTGGGTTCCTCGGGTTCTTGATGAACCTACAAACCCTATATATCCCCGCAACCAGAGGAGTCCAGCAGACGTAACGGTATATTGCTTTCGATAATCTGACATTGCAGGGAAAAGTTACAGAGTAAAACGTAGAGAAAAATTGATGGTTTTTTCACCTCAATTTCAATATTTTTCTTTTTCAGCTGTTATTTTCTGTAGGAAACCCTTGTAGGATCTACACAAATGACCCCTTGCTGAATTCAGAATTTTGTCTACTTTTCAGAAATGTTTAGGTTTCTGGGATCCAGCATTGGTTTCATGACCATTCCTGTCACTGACTGGAAGGAGGCTGAAAGCACAAAAAATTGCACAAATGGGGTATGCCCCAGTAAAATGCCAAAATTGTGTTGAAAAATTGGGTTTTCTGATTCAAATCTGCCTGTTCCTGAAAGCTGGGAAGCTGCTGAGTTTAGCACCGCAAACCCTTTGTTGATGCCATTTTCAGGGGAAAAACCACAAGCCTTCTTCTGCAGCCACTTTTTCCAAATTTTTTGAAAAAAACGAAATTTTCACTGTATTTTGGCCAATTTCTTGGCCTCCTTCAGGGGAACCCACAAAGTCTGGGTACCTCTAGAATCCCTAGGATGTTGGAAAAAAAGGACGCAAATTTGGCTTGGTTAGCTTATGTGGACAAAAAGTTATGAGGGCCTAAGCGCGAACTGCCCCAAATAGGCAAAAAAAGGCCTGGCACAGGAGGGGGAAAAGGCCTGGCAGCGAAGGGGTTAAGAACTGTTACATGCTATTCAAATGCCTGAAAATATTGCTGTGGTAAAATGCAGTGCACAACTGAAGTTGCAGGACTATGTATCATTGGGAAATGGATATGCAGATCAAGTCGCAAGATTTTGTGCATTGAACTGTATATCGTTCAAAGACAAATGGGAACTGTTACCTGAAGAAGATGAAACTCGTACAAGCTATGCATTGGAATTAATTGATACTATGGAAGAATTGAAAACATTGTAGAATAATGTTGATAGGGAGAAGTAGCGATCATGGAGCAAAATAAAATGCGTACAACGATAGGATGAATTGTGGGTTTCTGAGGAGGGTCAATTGGTTTTGCCAAATAGCCTGTTATCTCAAATGGCGAGGTACTATCACTGTCAAGCACATATTGAAAGGGATGTCATGGTTCGCTTATACAAACATGATTGGTTCAACCCACAGTTTAGACAAGTTGCTAAAGCAGTTTGCCATTGATGTGTCATTTGCCAACAATTAAACGCAGGGAAAGGGACAGTGGTTAATCGGAGCCACATTGGAAGAGTGGGAGGTCCATTCAGCAGAATGCAAATGGATTTTAATGAGATGTCAGTGTGTGGAGGTTTGAGATATGTGTTGGTGATTGTTTGCATCTTTGGTCACTGGATTGCAGCATACCCTACACAAAGAAATGGCAGTCTCACAGTAGCGAAATTACTGCTTAGGGAACTGATACCTTGTTTCAGGTTTCCGATCTCTTTAAAATCAGATAGGGGAATTCACTTCAACAATGAAGTAATTAAATTACTGTGTGCAGCATTGAATATTGAGCAGAAGTTGCATTGTAATTACTGCCCTGAAGTATCAGGACTAGTGGAACAGATGAATGGTAGATTGAAGTCAAGAGTTGCAAAGATATGTGCAGCTACGAATTTGAAATGGCCTGACACATTGCCTTCAGTGCTGATGTCAATGAGAAACACATTTGACAGGAAGATAGTATTGTGGCCACATGAGATGTTCATGGGCAGAGAAATGAGGTTACCAGCGGTGCCAGCAAATGCACTTGTCAACATTACAGATGATATAGTGTTGGATTACTGCAATGATCTGGGTGATATGGTCCGCTCTTTTACCCAGCAGGTGAAGGCCACCACACTGCCACCGATCCATGACCCAAGGCACAACCTGCAAGTCATACGAAGAAAGTGGCATGTCCACTGGATCATGAAGAAGCATTTTTGAGAGTACCAAGAACAGTGAGACAAGTCTCAGGGCCGGAAGGAGAACAAAGGGGAAGTGAAACCGGATCTCAGCTCATTGAAGATGGTTCAGTCACTCCTGTGAGAGACGAATGAGAAAACCTCCAGGTGGGTGATGGAGAGCCTATCTCAGTTAAAGCAGCAGGAGAGCCTAGTCAGAGGAGGGCTTTCCCAGACGCAGACGACCTTGAGAGACAAGCAGAGCAATTGCCATACCCAGAAGGGGAAGGATTTGAGGTGGATCAAAGTCAAAGCGATCTGACTCCTCCTGAACCGGTTGCAGGTCCGCCAAGAGAAAACACCACAAAATAAGGAGAAGGTTCAAGTTTGGTTCTGAAGAGAATACTGACAATGAGTCCACTGAAAGGAGATAAATGGCCAGAGTCACAAGTGGAGAAAAGGATTGAGGAGGAAGTAGATATAAGAAGAGAAGATCTAAGTGAAGAGGTGAATGGTGATTGAAAATTGAAAAGAAAGAGAATAGCAAGTCGAAGATATGCAGGTCCTGAATGGGCGTATGCAACTACGAATGAATGGCAGCAAGAGTTTACGTCTTTTTGTTTTGATAGAGAAGTTCCCGGTCAGTATTTTGGCTCATGAAAGAAGCAAATGAACTGAACTGTTGAAACAATCTGAGAGAAATTTTTGAGAAAAGAAACTGTTGAAGTAACCGGAAGAGACATTGATAACCTGATTTGACTTCTGAAACCTGATTTTGACATAGCTGCTAACCGATTTTGACAAGGGATCTTGAAAGTGAAACTGAACTGCTAAAAGAAGAGTTGTCAATTTTTGATTTTTGATGCAAGTTTTTTCTAAATTCCTTCTGCTTTCTGGTTCTTTACAGATCATGAGTAACATTAGTCAACAAGCTAGAGACGCTAGGCACTATAAATATATGATCATTGGTTTGGAGATTATGTGTGGCATATTGTTTATGGTGTTGATTGTGGGTATGTCTCGTCCTGAAAAGGGAGGAGCCAACCATACTTCTGCTTTTGAGACATCTACTACACTAGCGGCATAAGAGAAGTTTAGGATATCTGAGAAATATTTGCATGAGGATACTAATGCGCAGGGAGAACTTTCTTCTAATGTTTTCCATCGCTTATTGAGTGAGTATGTTGAGACCATGGATGTAAAGAATTGCTTTGTGTGTACGCAGATTCCTTCATCAGTCGAGGAAGGAGTCACCTATCATAGTCTGCCTTTAACCTACGGGATAGGTTGTAGTCTGTTCCTAACAAGAATGATTATGCTTACAGTGCAATTAAAACGCGAGGGAAATTAGCTTTAGATGCACAGCACGTAGGGAAACTTTGTGTATATATAGGCCTAAATTGCACACTGACACTTTCTTTGTGGAAACAAGTGAATGTAGATATGTGTTTTTGTTTTCAGAGTAAATGGATGTTTATGTTGAATGGACAGGACCCTGCTATTCCAGGGATTTACTACATCTGTGGACCTACTGCTTATTACCGTCATCCAAGAGGATGGTATGGGACATGTTATTTAGGGATAGTTTTCCTAAAGATTTATCAAATGGAGGACTTGAAAAAGTTTCCAAAAGTCACTGAATTACATCATTAGAGACAGAGAACGGAGTCCTCTTCTGCTATAGTGGGAGATATATTTGGAGCAGTGATTCCTTCAGTGTGAGTCATTCTGAATTTGATAAAGAATAAAAAGTTGTCTACTATTGCGGATAACATGCTGACAAATTTTTCAGGAGCCATACTCCTGATGGATGCAGAATTAGCTGCTGATACAGCTATGACTCTTCAAAATCGTCTTGCTTTAGACATTCTTTTAGCAAAGGATGGTGGAGTCTGTAGAATGATTAATTCTAGGCATTGTTGTTCGTATATACCTGATAATAGTAAAGAGATAAGAGACTTAGGGCCAGATGTATCAAGCTCCCGGTTTGCATTTCTCAAATAGTGAATTTTAAGAAATCGCTATTTTAGGAATGCAAAATGCATGTATCAAAATTGCGAGTCAGTAATAGTGATTTCTTAAAATTCGCAAACGCAATTTGCAAGTTGCAAATACCGAATCACAAAAAAAAAAGTGAATCAGTATTTGAAAATCGCAAATTGAGAAAACGTCAAACCAGAACAGGCTCATGACATCACAACCAGGAAATGTGTCAGCTCATGCTGTTTCCAAGAGCCACACCCACAGGAGCAAGCAGAGAGACACGGCCCAGCACCAGGGAGGTAGTTGTGTCAGCCAGCCAGGACCAAACAGCTACATGACCACTGATGAGAATGAGAAGGAGAAAGGAGACAGGAAGCACAAGCTCAAATTCAGTGAGCAGGAATTGGAGGTGCTCACTGAGGAGGTGGACAGGAACCAAACTTTTTGGGAAGAACTCACTCCAGATACCTGAAAGTGAGAAGAGGAAACTTTGGTCAGAAATCCCGACAAAAATATGCACAGTGGGTGTTGTGCAAAGCTCTGTTGAGGAGATATGCAAGTGATGGAATGACTTGCGTTCCCATGCCAAAGAGACGGTGGCCAGCAGGCTAAAGAAGGCAAGGAGCACTGGTGGAGGACCACCCACCCAGACACCGTCTACACCAATGGAAGACATGGTGGAGTCCACCCTGCTTCCTGAGGCTGTCAGTGGTGTCACTGGCATTGACACCTCAGGGACACCCAGCACCAGCAACGGTAAGTGCAGTAATGATGTGTATCCCCATATGTGCATGGACAAATGCCCCTTAGAAATGAGCTATTAGCACAATGCATTGTGATAAGTAGCCCATGCCACATCTTACATACAACACAACAATGCCATAGGGGAGTGGTAGTCCATACCCCTCAGGTGCTAATCTCACATATATAGGAAGTTAGTGTACAGCCTCACAGAAGAACAACACAAACAGCTCACAGTTAGTGTACAGTCATTACTATTGTGCAACATTTTGTGAAATATTCATAAATGACATGCTGCACACTGTCGTTGTAGATGTCCCGGGCCCTGACGCAGCAGAAGGTGGAAATGTGGGGGATGGCGAAACAGCCACAGTCTTACTCAAACACCAGTGAGTCCTTCAGTATTGCACCAACTAGACGGAGGGCAAGGGTGTTACCTCTCCCATAGTATAATCTGGACTCAGATTAAATGCAGGAGGAAGTACCCATACCACCCCTAGAGATTAGATCCACAGGAAGACAGCAGTCCCTGCCCCAGCATCAGTTAACTCCCCTCAGGAGGCTTCACAATGCAGGCAGACAATGCACTGATGAAGGAGAGGGCCCATCAATCTTTAGCGGCCTTGAAGCTTCCATGCTGAAAGTGCAGCGTCTGCAATGCAAACACATGAGGTCAATGCACAGGCAGTTGGTGTTTCACAATGACAATATTGTCACAGGCAGTTGGATACACTCAATGAAAACATGGGATCCATTCACAAGCAGTTGGAGTCACTGAATGAGGGACAGCAAAGAGCAGCAGAAAACACAAAGGAGTTGACGAACACAATTAGGGAACTCTGCACTCAGATTTAGTAGGATTGTGTCATTCACCGTAGGCATCATCACCAATTTATGGGAAGGTTTGATGGGTTCTGCAGATCAGTCAATCGGCTCACTAGCTCATCTGCCTAAGCCTGCTATCTGTAAGGAGAAGGATCGGTGTGATAGGATATCTTGATTTTGTTCTCCCACTGTGGCTTAAAGGTTCAATAAGAAATAACTTTTGTGCAACCTAAATTACATTTAATTCAAGCCTACTCAGTGGTTTATTTCCCCTTTACATAAAAGTCAATAAGACTCTGTTTCCACTGTATAAAAAGTTTTGTTGTATTCTATTAATCTTTCATAAATAGTATTCAAAAACGATCTCATACACCGCCAAGTACAACCTTTAAATATCCTCTTAGTTTGCAAAAAGAGGTCTTTTTAGGTTGCTGTTGGAAAGTGGATTATTGGTAAGGACAGGTAAGTACCTACACTTAGGAAGAGGCCATTAAACCCCACTAGATCCAGTCAGGTCTCAATACATGTATCCCCGCTCAACCCTTAGTAGCTTGGCAATGTGTAAAGCACACCCCTCTCCTGCCCTCTCCTAATCTAATCAAGAGGGCACCTGGTTGTCTGGGGTTGCAGGAAATGGAGGAGGTCCTGAGCTGCTCCAAATGCACTTCCCTCCTTTTAATCCTGGTTTGGCTGCTCCCCCATCCTGTTCCATCATCTGCTGAGGCAGATCCCCTCCCACAGGCACTTCCTTTCTGTTCAGCCCAGGCCACTTCACACCTCATCAAGGCAGGCTGGCCGGACTACTAGGTCTGGCTAATCAAAGACGGGCACTACAGAGCTGAAACTGGTAGCCTTTAGGAAGATTTCTAAAACTCTTTGCCTGAACTAGTTATATTCAGCAATGGCAAATTATGCATTTATTATAACAATCAGTTTGATACCAAACTTGAAATATCTGGCTCCTATTGGGTCTCTTTTAAATAAAATAAAGTCTCCCATTTTAGTCTATGGAGCCCTTTCAAGTCAGTCTGGGAAATCTAATTTGGCTATTTCACCTCAACAAGGTTTATAAAACAATTGTATAAGGTCTGCTTATATTTACATAGCACCCAGCTCTATGGGTACTTAGGGCACATCTTACGGGTGACTGATATGTAAAAATAAGGTAGTTAAAGACTTTGAAAGTACTTTTAATTCCAAAGTCAAATTCACATACAACTTTAGTTTAAGAGCAGCCAGCAAGGCAGGCCTGCCTTTAAAATGACCCTTGGCACCTCAGTAGTGCACCTCCCTAATCTGGGGTCCCTAAACCTACATGCCCTACCATATACTAGGGACTTATAGGTAGGTTGACATAGTCAATTATAATTGGCCTAATTTACATACACATTTTACACAGAGTACAGGCCCTGGGACTGGTTATCAGTACCCAGGGCACCATCAGATTCAGGAAAGCAAAAAGCAAAAAGTTAAAAATGGGAGCAAAATGTTAGGGGGCTTCTGCAATCATCCCAGTATTCTTATACAAGCCTTCCAGCACACACGCCCAGGAGATTCAGTCAAACCCTGGAAAAGTCTTCCTGGCTTGTCAGGTGAGGAAGACAGTGAGGAAAACTGTCTGTCCCTTTTCAGGGCCTACTCTGCCTTATATCCTCCTGTTATGGTTACTCCCTCTGGGTAGTGAACCCATCCCTACAGTAAAAGGCCCCATTTTAAACTGTAACTTCCCTCCGGGAGGGGGGTTTCTTCCTCTCTCTACCAACTTGGGTAGTGAGGTGTCCATCTCCCTTATCCTTAACTTTGCTAGGGCAATATCTAGCTTACCGAAAGAGGTCATCCAACACTTGAGCAACCCAACCATGACCAACAGGGTCAGGGGCCCTACCTTGCTTTTGGCCCTGGGGTCTGCCTCCCAGGCCAAGTGCAGGACTGCCATGAAGGCCAGCTCCCAGCAGAGGCTTCTGACAGCTGACAGAACTCAGAGTCACAACCTAAGCTCTCTACTGACAGGTGGACGAGCTGTGTTAGGGGCAACTGTTGTTTAGAGGGGGGGCTACCACATCCTGTGTCAGACACCCTCATTCCACTCTCCCTTTAGTCAGCGCAGTGTCTGCCTGACTACACAAGGCCTCCTTGGGGTCAGGTGAGGCCTCACCAGTGCCAATTCTGGGCTCTCCCCTACTGGGGTAGAATGCCTTGGGCTCACTGTAACTCTCTTTAAGAGTGGCCTACCCTTCATTTTTGTATTCCCTTTCTTGGGCACACCTGTCCCCTAACTGTAAGGACTGGCTCCCCAGGACTTTGGGTTGGGGGGTGCCCTGGACGACCACCCCCACTGGGACCAGACCCACCGTTGGGAGGTCATTGCCCAGGATACAATTTAGGGGGAGATCAGCACTGACCCCCACCCTAAACCAGTCAAGGATACCCTCCCTATCTAGGGGTACTATGGCTACAGGTTTGGTGGTGACCTAACTTGTGAATATCCTGACTTTCCTGGTCTCCCCTAGAACATATGTCTGGGGTCACCAACCGGTCACTCACTGTAGAGTGACTGGCACAGGTGTCTCTCAGGCCAGTGGTAGGGATCCCATTCACCTGAATGGGGTGAAAGTGCCTACTCCCACCCTCAGGGATCACTAGCTTACCATCTGGTCCTGTCTCCCGGCCGAAGGCTATGAGGACCTCATTATCTGAGTAGTCTTTCTCTATGGCTACACTGGACAGCCCAGTGTTAACCACCTTCTTATTGTCCAAGAACTTCTTTACCCTGGGTCTCCCCGCCTCTGCTTGTCAGAGTGAGATTGGGATTTACTTCCCTTCTTCTTAGGGTTCTAGGCTACAGAGGGAGTGGTGGGCTTTCCACTTTCCTCTTCAGGTTTTTGGAGACCCGACCCCCCTTTCTTGGAATCTCCCCCCTGGGACTTGACAACCACCCGGGTTCATAAGTATTCGCTTTGTTGCTATGTATCCAGCCCTCTAGTGTAGTGCCTTAAGTGAGGTGTCTACAAAGTCAACCTAAGACTGGGAATTGACCTTCTGGGTGTCCCTGAACTTCATTCTTTACTGCGCTGGGGTCAGACCAAATTGTTTGGTTAAACACCTCTTCATACTAGGATATGAATCTGCTTCCTTCCCCCTTAGGGTCATGAGCCTATCCCTCCCAGATATTGGGACCAACTCCCATATGAGTTAACCCCAATATTGGGGCTCATCCCTTCTAATTTGGGGAGCCCTTTCAAAGACCTCCAACCATTTGTCCATGTCATCCTCCTCCACATAAGCAGGAACAACAGACTTGGGTAACCTGGGGCAGAACCCACCACGCATGGAAACATCAGCTTCTCTGTCACTGCTACCATTTCTCTGTTTAATGTTTGCCCACTTCTTCTCTAAGGCCAACGTCTCTGCCTCCAAAGCTATGAAGGCTGCCTGGGCCTCAAGTTCCCTTTCCCTGAGGTCCATGTCTGCTTTTTCTTGGGCTAATGCCAAAGACCCTCCCCTCCCACTAGCACTACCTCTGGATGGGGCCCGAACTATTGATGTCACTGACAGGTGATCATCCTCCACCTTCTGAAGGTTGGAGAGGACATCTCCCCTCTTTCTCCCTACCTCTGAAGCTTTCTCTGACTCCCTTTGCACTACCTATATTTCAAGGGACTTGATTATCACAGCCTTCCTAAGGTTGTTAGCAGCAGGTAATCCCTTCATTCCGCACAACACCCTAAGCTCAGCTGCAATGAGTGTGGATAGGCTAGCCAGACCAAGCTCCATGGTCTCCCTTACTTTTTGTGTCACTTAAAAAAAGTTTGACACCAATTGATCAGAACGATTTAGAAAAATCAAAAATGAATAAATCAAAAAATGTTGCTCTAGGTCAATTTGGAGGATTTTAAAACTTGCTTCACATAAAACTGTATTGTGATATTAAACACAAGTACTGGATCCCACCCCTACACACCAAAAATGTTGGAAAGTGGATTAATGGTAAGGGCAGGTAAGTACCTGCACCTAGCAATAGGCCACTAACCCCCACTAGGTCCAGCCAGGTCTCAATAAATTAATCCCTGCCCAACCCTTGGTAGCTTGGCAATGAGCGATGAGGCTTAACTTAAGAGAGAGGTTTGTAAAGCATTTAAAAATCACAAAACAGTAAATAAGTAAAACACAAAACACAATAAAAATCTAACACCAATTTATACAAATAGATTATATTTTCTATATCTAAAATGACACTAAAATGACAAAAATCCAATGAGAGGAACCGGAGATATGATTTTTTAAAGTTTAAAAGTAATTCTAGCGATTAGAAGCAAATAGCGCTCAAAGGGTTAAAAATGGTCACCCTCAACAGGGATAAAGTCCAGAGGTCAAGCCACCCATGATGTAACACTGTTCCACTTACATTCAGAATTGTTTCTTGATACAGGAAAGTGATTCACAGCATCAGCCAAGGGTTCAGAGGCTCTAATTTGCCTCTTGGGCTCTGGGACTATAATTCCCAAAATATACCTCTTCAATTTGTGGAGCTGTTTACACCAGACAGTTGCTCCAAATGCCTCAAAACATCTGGATCTTCTTCCTAGGTCCTTTCTGGGTCCTTGAAGTGTCCACAACTTGATTCAAGGCTCCAGAAGCTCTGACTTGCTGCTTTGGATTTGGGACTACAAATCCCAGAATGCACCTGGTCAGAATCCTCAAGTGGCCACTGGACACTGATCAGCTGGGCTCTTCTTACAGATCTTGATGCAATGGACTCTGGGCATCTCCTTTGTACCTGTAGCTTACAGGGAGTCCACTCCTGAATTTGCAAAAGTAAGGCAAAGTCCTTTTCTTGTTGAAGCCCAAAGTGTGCAGCTGGTGCAGGCTTTGTGAGTGCAGTGTCCAGGTGCAGGCCAGGGGTCCAGCAGGGCAGTCCTTCTTCTCCAGTATCATCTTCCAGTAGGGATCTGAGGTGTGGGTGCAGCTTTGCCAAATGTATCCTTGCTTCTGGGGTGACAAGCGGGGGGCTGTCAAATCACAGACAGGCCACTGCCCTCTTGGATGACCACTTCCTGGGAAGTGTGACAAAAATCAATCCCAGAGAGCAACATTCCTTAAATATTCAAAATGACAGAAACTGAATTTTGGAGGTTAGGTCTGGCTGAGCCCACCTACTGGTGTGGCTAAAAATCCTTAACACACTTCTCTCCTGCCCTCCTAATCTAATGAAGAGGGCATCTGGTTATCTCGGTTTTCAGGAAATGGGGTGGTCCTGAACTGCTCCAAATGTCCTTCCCCCCTTTGAAGACCAGTTTTACTGGTCTCAACCATTCTGTTTCACCATCTGCTGAAGCCGATCTCCTCCCCCAGGCACATCCTTTGTTTTCAGCCCAGGCCACTTCATACCTCATGAAGGCAGCCTGGTAAGGCTGCGAGGGGCTGGCCAATCAGAGAAGGGTGCTACAGAGCTGAAACTGGTAACTTTTAGGAAGAGTTCTAAAACTCTTTCCCTAAACTAGTTATATTAAATCCGACAAATGGCACATTGTTGCATTTCTTATAACAATCAGTTTGATACCAAACTTGAAATATCTGACTCGTATTGGGACTCTATTAATTAAAATAAAGTCTCCCCATTTTAGCCGATGGAGCCCATTCACTTCAGTGAGTGAGAGCTCATTTGGCTATTTAACCTCACCAGGTGTTATAAAACAATTTTTATAAGGTCCTTCTGCAATCAGCCCAGTTTTTTTACAGTTGCACAAGAGGGAAATTTTATATTGAAGATTTCAATTCACCTCTTCCCTTTTGGCACATCTGGGTGACTCTCTTTTTTTAGAAATCATCTGTGGCTTAAAACATACCCACAATTGTAGGTTGGACCAAGTAACAATGCAAAGTTGAAACAACCAAGGTTGTGCCGGTTTTGGGTAGGCTTACTAAGTTGTTCCAGCTCTCTAGGAGAGAAGTGTGGCTCAATGGTTAGAGCGGCAGACGCTGAAGCAGAGATCTGGCTCAAGACCAGGGTTCAAGTCCTGCTTCGGCAGGTCTTGGGCTCAATACCCCTTGACCAGATAATTCTCGCCTTGGTGCCTAATCTAATTCATGGGTCCAACTCTGGGCAATAGCTTGCTTAATCTCCACAACGGCCCCAACAGCACTTGGATGCCTGGCTTCACCCTGGGGGTGCTCAGGAGTGGGCGCCTCACAGGGAAAAGCCAGGAGGGGTTCCATAGCGGTATGAGTACAGCGCCTTGAGACCCTAACGGGTGAGTAGTGCGCTATACAAGTGCTAATTTACATTTTTTTTTACATTTAGGAGGAAAATTTTATCTAAGTTTATAACTTTTATACACATTCTGGTACACCTGTTACCTTGAAGAAAGGCCCTCCATTTTTCAGCACTGGCTCCTCCTCAGACTCCAAACTACAGTCTCCATTTGTAGGAGGCTTTCCACAACTCTACTTTTGAGTTCACAGGAGAATGTTCAGCTGCAGCTGGTTTACTAGAACTCTCCCAGGCAGGCAACTTCTGCTTCAAATTAATTTATTCTCAGGACCTTCTACACTTCCAGCCTCAGGAGGAAGTTTCCACAAGAGTAAGGAGAAGAAAGATTCATTTTTATACAATTTGGTGCACTCTTCCAGGTAGACAAAAGCTTCCTCTACCCAGGATGTTTTGCACCCTTCAGCTACAGGAGTAAAATTTCACAAGGACTACCAGTATTCACCCTGACCTCCTACAGCCCCATGTATTAACAGGAGGCAGGTGCAACCTGGAGCAAAATGTTGGCACAGACATTCATGCTAGTACAAAGACAGTTCTCTCTGCTACTTAGACATGTGGGTAGGAAGTTTCCTAAGCAACAGCATATACGAGAGTTGAGAATCCACAGCACAGCAGAGAAGTTTCAAATGTGGACCATGGACATGTTCTTTCACATGGTCTGGGATGAAGTAAAAGGGTGGCAGAGTCAGGGCGAGTTGTAACCGAAGAGGATGGAGCCAAGGCATAGTGACAGATGGGGCATGCTCAAGGGGGATGTAGACATGGGGGATAAATAACCTGAGACTTGATGTGAGACGCATTTGTGCGTAAATTGCAGCATCTTGGAATGTGAAGTCAATCGGGGAGTGGAAAACATAAGGACCAAAGTCTGAAGGGTACATAGATTCTTTTATTTCTTATCCGTATAGGAATTGGTATAGGAAAACACTTGAAATTAATTGTCATTTCTACTTTTAAAAAATATATACACATTTAATCTAATCCCCAAAATGTATATATAAATGAAAAATAACAATTATTTAATTTTATAGGTGACTTTATTTTCTTAATGCATTCATTTAAATTAATTCTATATGTAACTATTTGTAATGTTTAACACAAAGGGCCTGATTCGCAAAGGTAAACGTTTTAGTAATCTACACTTTTGAATACGTTTATTACTTTTTTGTCATTCATAAAATCAGACTGTAAATTTACTCCAAAAGTATAACTTACTTGTCTCCACCAAATTAAAGAGCCTGGGGGCTAGCCACAATCTGCCGGGGCTAGTCACAATGGGTATTTTACATTTTTAAGTATTTTACACCTGTTATGTTACTCTCACACTTTTGAGTAAATTTGCGCTTTGATTTTGTGAATAGACAAAAGAAGTAAAGCAATCTAAAAATATAAATTACTCAAAAGTGTAAGCTACCTTTACGAATCAGAGTCATAGCAAATAAATGTAAACATTTTGCTTCAGGTTGCTATTTTTAAATAAATCTTTAAAATATTATTTAAATTTATTTTAATGTATTTAAAATAATTAAATATGTATTTTAATGTTAAGTTGATAGTGATTTGGAATGCTTTTATTTTGTTTTACATTTAAAATAAATAAATAAAATTAATTATAATTATACATGTGATATAAACATAAATAAATTGAATTAATTAACATTATATTTGTAACATACACATTGTTTATCAATTTTTTGACTAGAACAAACTTTGTATGATTTTCCTACACATTACCATAGGCAGTTCTCTGCCCTGACTGTGAAGCTCTCTGCCTTCACACCAAAATATAATAAAGTTTTTCTCTACCCTGGTAAATTAGAATCCAGGCCCTGAATTCAGGAGATGGAGTCAAAGGTGTCTACACTTTGTAGTAAATTTAGAGTTGATCGCCAAAAGTAGTAAACTTACTATGAACTGTAGGAGTAAATTTACACATGTAAATGTACTCATGTTTAAATGTACCCTTGAGCATAACCCCTTAATTACTCAAGTTTTATTAGATTCAACAAGGAAAGGGTTTGTAAATCCTTACATTGTACAGCTTTTTGGGTGTGCACAAAATGTTTGTATTGCTGGCTCATCTAACCTAGTACCTCACTTTTCTTTCTCTTTTACCATAACAACTGAAATAAAAAGTCTACCTTCTATGGATAATTTTCCACCTGAGAACGTAAAATTTCACTCTGCAATCATGACTCCTGAAATCAGGATTTGCACTGTAGAAGCAAAAATGCCAATTTTCATGCACTGGGGTGAAACCTTCTAGTGTAAAGACTTTTGTGAATAAGGATCATCATTATTGCTCTAGAACATTTGAACAGTCTGGTATTATTAGAAGTACCTTAGACCACGCAACCTACCTATTTTACATTTTGAGCAATAAGAATCAGCTCCAGCTTGAGCTTCCACCACCAGTGCATCACCTACAGGGCTGTAACATCTAAATAGAGCCCATGGGAACCCACCAGCCTGATGGTCAGGAAGAGCACATCATCATGGCAGTCAGTGGTTCAGCAGCAAATACACCTAAATATGGCAGCCAGAATACTGTCAACTTGATGGTGTTTCTGGGCGCACCGCCACAGCAGATTGACGGCAATACCACCAAAATCAAAATCAAGCCCCTAGTATCTGGACTACCACAGTGTGGTCAGACAGATATGACAGAGTACAATTTATCTTCCCCACTAATGACCACCAGAACAAACTTCCCAACATTATGACCAATGTAGCCAGCTCGATGACATGAAAGTGCCTTAAAGTGAACTCCGAAAAAACAGAAGTACTGATCTTCAGGAGAAACACATCCACGTGAGACCACAGCTGGAGGCCAGTTGATTGTGAGCCCACTCCCTCAACAGATCATGTATGCAACCTCAGGATCATCCTCAACAGTGAACAGACCATGAAGCAACAAATCAATTGAGTCACTTTCTTGCCCTTCCACATTCTCTACATGCTCTGCAGAATCTTTGGAAGGATCCCCGTAAACATTAGGAAAACGGTTACTCAGCCTCTCGTCATCAGACGCCTAGACTACAGCAACACGCTCTATGCTGGCATCTCCACCCAACTCCTGAAAGGACTCCAGACCATACAGAACCTGGCTGTCAGACTCGTACTGGGCCTTCCAAAATAGGCCTACATCACCTCTCACCTCTGGAGCCTCCACTGGCTCCCCATCCAGAGGAGATGCCGGTTCAAACTCCTCACACACACCTGCATGGCCTAACACAATCAAGGTCTGGCCTACATCAACCACCCTCGGAGCTTCCACCAACCCACCAGACATCTGATCTGCTTCACAATAGCCTTCATATACACACCCCAAATCCATTGCAGCCGTCTTGGAGGCTGCTCCTTCTCGTACATCACCCCCGAGGTTTGGAACAAACTGCCCCTCCACCTCCAAATAGCACCCTCCCATGTGGTTTTCAGAAACAAACTCAAGACCTGGCCCTTCAACAGAGACCTTGCATGCCAGTGCCCAGATACCCCAGGGGTGACATGTTTGTGTTCTACAAATATTGATCGATTGATTGCTTGATCTATAATCCTTCAATCCACAAACCAGTGGTCAAACCCATGGCTGTACTTTATACTATAAAATGAAAACATCTTTTGACTTCCTTTCTTTACTCTCCAAATATCATGTAAGCCTAGATACTCTAAAATGTTCTTTAAAAACATTGCCACTGTAGGTGAGATAAAATGCACTCTTACCTTGAACTGACACTCTTGAAGTTTAATAAGGTGTGAAAATCCCCCACCTCATAATACTGGGGCATCATAGCCCAAACGTATGAGAAAAAGCTGTTTTAAAGTGGACAGGTCATCTAAGTTGACCCCACAGTAGCATAATTATATTGAGATTGGTGAATGTTATGCATTGCAGTAACGCACCTACCACTAGTATCTTCTTCAGAACTAAGTATATGGATAGTCAAGCTCCCTCTAATTAACAAAGCTACCCAATTGTTACACCCAACATGATCAGCAGGTATCATCTCCACCACTGACTCCTTAAAATACTTTTCAGCTCATTTGCATAAGGTTATTTCTTGTAAACGTATTATTTGGCCACCATTTGATTAAAAAAATTATTTGCCTTCACATAGTTCTAAGGCCATTGACATTTTAGGGTGCCAGAACCACAATTTTAGGCTTAGTTTGTTACAAATCCCCACTTAAGAAAAGGCCTGTCATCACTCTCTCAATCAAAAAGTCATGAGGACAAAATATTTTTGATTTCTATGGTAACTTGCTCCTTACTCGGTAAACATCCCGTCGCTCCCCTCTCCAAAATCCTACCCAAGGGAACCCTCCATAATTTAACAGGCAGCTCTCCAGCCTTTTGAGGGTGCCGCTCTGTGCTTATACCCTAATGCATTTATTTGTGGTGATGAGATGGGTGCCTTGAAGTTTACTCTGATCAAGCCCTAGGGCCTAAATCCACACTAGCTAAGCAATGCTTGGAGCTAAAGTCAAAAGATAAAACGTAAAACTACTTACCAGCCTTTATATTTTGAATTATTTCTTCCACTTCGGATCTCAACACATTAATTTTATTATTCCACACTGCTGTCACAAATTCTGGGAATTTTAATTGTACTTTAGCCCCCAGGTTTTGAAGTTCATTAATTTCCTGCCCATTAGTCACTGCCTCTCTTCTGTGGCACGTCACAGGTAAGATCTAATTGCACATCTGGAATCTGGGATGTTTTCTGTTTGGATTTAACCTACAGGGATCTCTATGGAATCTATGCTCAGGTCACAGTTAATCTCTGAAGTATCCTCCTTGTAGAGACTGTCCTGTATTAAGCTGATTATAAACATTTATATGTCCGAGCCTTTTGCATCCTCCAGCACATTCTGGCCCGTATTTATACTTCGTTTGCGCCGAATTTGCGTCGTTTTTTTCGACGCAAATTCGGCGCAAAACCAACGCCATATTTATACTTTGGCGTTAGACGCGTCTAGCGCCAAAGTATGGGCAAATAGCGTCATTTTTTGGCGTGAACGCCTTCCTTGCGTTAATGAGATGCAAGGAAGGCGTTCCCGTCTAAAAACAGACGCACATAGCGGTGCGTGGTATTTATGCTCCAGGGCAAAAATCACTCCTGCGCGGCAGGCGGCGCAAAAAAATGGCGCAAAGCATGAATAGCGTGAAATTTTGACGCCTGGGTCAGGGCAGGCGTTAAAATGGGGCAAACACACCTGTACTTAATCAGAACACACAGATCAAACAACAGAGCAGCAGAGCAGCAACAGGGAGACATGGAGGTGCTTTTTCTTCAACGTGCACGTAGACGCAGAGCCCTGCAGCAACAACAGCAGCCACAACAACAACAGCAGGGACCCCAAAGACAGCGCAGAAGGCAGGAGAGGATATTCCGCCCAAGAACAACCCTGCATGGCCTCAGGGAACGAGATATCATCCAGAGGTACCGGTTGAACTGGCAGGCCATTCAGCAGCTGCTGACAAATATTGAACAGCAATTGGCCCCCACTTTCGTGACTCCACGCACTATCCCAACAGAAACAAAGCTGCTTGCCGTACTTCACCTGCTGGCAAGTGGCTCCTTTCAGACAACTGGTGCCCTGGTTGGTGGAATCTCACAACCATCTTTCTCCGCATTCCTGCCTAAAGTACTGGATGCCATCATTGGACTGACACCCCGCCACATCTGCTTCCCTAACACACTGCAGAAGCAGCAGGAAACAAAACAGGGGTTCTACGCCATCAGTGGCTTTCCGCACGTCCTTGGTGCAATCGACTGCACACACGTACGCCTTGTGCCACCTGCTGCGAGTGAACACCTCTACCGCAACAGGAAGCACACACATTCCATCAACGTGCAGGCCATAGTCGATCACCAAGGACTGATCAGCAACATCGTGGCTAAATATCCTGGGAGTGTACATGATGCATTCATCTTCCGTCACTGCACCATCAACCAACACTTCCAGGATGGACGGTATGGCAATGGACTACTTGTTGGTAAGGACAAAAATCTACTTATATACTCACTGCACAGAAACCCTCTAGGATAAACAACACATACACCACAATAGCAACACCTAGACAGGAACACACTGAGGTACTCACATCACTAGCCATGTGTCACAAGTCACCATTGAACCTCTCACACATTTGAATTTACTCCACAGCTTAGTGTGAAGACATTCATGACTGTGGTTGCCTAAATGTCACCTTGCAAATTGGAAGTCTCACAATAACCTGTACACTAATACAATGCATAACTTTTAAGGGATGGGATGGCCTGGCTATGTTCATATGGACGTTTCTAATACCCTTTCATGTTTCAACTCTGCATGGAACTATCATCACACCCCCAGTGAGGACACACGGACACCTGTGTCACAAGTCACAATGCAAGGGAGGGCACACTGTACTTGAGAAACCAATACATCCTGCTGACAAACAGTTAGACAACAAACACTTGCTCAGCCAAGGAAAAAAAACAATGCCAAAGTTTCCACCAACAACCATAGGTTGTCACATTAGTACACAAAATAGTCACAGACAACACAACACAACTACTGCCATCAAAGATACGTACAACAGTGCCTCCTACATCTAATTGATACCATTCTGTGTTTCTCTTTCAGCTGATCAGGGGTATGGCATCCAGCCTTGGATAATGACACCATATGGGAACCCAAATACTGCTGCTGAGCGGGCATACAATGACGCCCACAAGAGGACATGCAGCATTGTGGAGAGGACCTTTGGGATCCTAAAGTCAAGGTTCCGCTGCCTTGACATCACTGGCGGAAGCCTACTATACTCCCCAGAGATGGTATGCAAAATTATACTCACTTGTGCCATATTACACAATATTTGTGTACAAAGGAACATTCCCCTCCTTGAACCGGACCCAGACATGCCTGAGGATGATGATGAGGAGGATGCTGGCCTGCAACAGGAGGGGGAACAACCTAACACCACAGCAGGAGTGCGTAGGCGCCAACAGCTTGTGAACAATTTTTTTACTTAAGTCATTATAATCACTTGTATTCCACACTTGTAAATAAACACAGATCACAAACACCACATCATGCTTTGGCCTATTCATTTCTGACCACCTTTAGTTTGAAATAGCTGAAGATGAATGTCGTCTCATTGATCAAGAATGCCATTAAAAATCATCACACCAAAAATAAACATCACAACTGTATGCACAGAGGGTAGGATGTGACATGTTACATTACCATACACAGAGCCCAACAAGAGTACAAATGTGACAATTAGACATGCCGGATCCAAACAACTGAAACAGGCTCTCATCCAGCCCAAAATTGGAGATCATTTGAAAGTCACATCACACGGGTTCAGAGACAGGGTGGGACCATCCATGTGTACGTGAACATGTCATCAATGGCTTCTCTCAAGTGTATGATGTGAGCAATACACAATTGCAACAACATCAGCTGCCACTAACTCAGGAGGAGACCTTGAAGTTACAGTGACAACATACACACAGACAGGTCATACTGGATCCACATTCCCACACACATGTACACATATGTCATACAACCAACCTAATATTTGAAAGTAGACCATCACAGTTGTGTCCCAGTTTGAACCTAGCAGGAAGATTGTAACATGACACTAAACCAGTTTATGCAGAAAGGGACACAGACAAGCAAAACAATCTTCGCATTATCACATCGTGAACGCTGAGAGTCTTGCAAACTTAGGGGGTCATTCTGACCCTGGCGGTAATTACCGCCCTGGCGGAGGTCGGCGGTAGCACCGCCAACAGGCTGGCGGTGCACCGATGGGCATTCTGTCCGCGGCGATTCAGCCGCGGCCAGAAACGGACTTCCCGCTGCCCTTGAGAATCCGCCATGGCGGCGGAGCACGCTCCGCCGCCATGGGGATTCTGACACCCCCTACCGCCATCCTGTTCCTGGCGGGTCTTCCGCCAGGAACAGGATGGCGGTAGGGGGTACCGCGGGGCCCCTGGGGGCCCCTGCAGTGCCCATGCCAATGGCATGGGCACTGCAGGGGCCCCCGTAAGAGGGACCCACAAAGAATTTCAGTGTCTGCTTTGCAGACACAGAAATTTGCGACGGGTGCAACTGCACCCGTCGCACCTTCCCACTCCGCCGGCTCCATTCTGAGCCGGCGTCCTCGTGGGAAGGGTGTTTCCCGCTGGGCTGGCGGACGGACTTTTGGCGGTTGCCCGCCGCGTCAGAATGACCCCCTTAGTCATATGAAAATGGTATGCAACTTAGCTCCAAATCATCAATACTGCAAACGTCAAATGGGCTAATGAGATGAATGAATGGTCAACAGTCATTCATACCATATGGCCTTACATTCGCCCGCTGCTGCAGGTTTGCCAGGATATGATAAAAATACTCCATGGATACAGTAGCTATTCTGGATGGTCAAATCCTAGGGTGCTGGGGGACTAACTCCACCTCTACCACCCCCAAAACATACAGGAATCATGTACTTGTGAACTAAACACATGCATAAGGCACATATGTGGCCTCCATGTCACAAGTCCTACACAAATATGAAACACAAAATCATAATGGGACATGGTCAGCCCCCTAAAAACTGAAAGTGACTCTCCCACTCCCTGTTAGGACTACAGATAAAAGCATCCCCATCATAAAGGTGGGGACATTTTGGAGACGGAATACATAATGGTATCAAAAACCTCATTTCAAAATAGCCATCAGCAATTACACCAAATATGTTGTCAAATATGGTCAATACATTAGTTAACGTATCCCAAACATCACAGTGTGAAGGCCGTCTATACATAAAAGTACGGACATTTGTCAGATACAAACACAAATGTGTCTCACATCGCACCGTTTTACCATGACAAATCACCTTTCCAAAGCTAAACACATGAAGACATTTGGATCAATTTGCTCCATATTCTACGCATACAGCATGGCGGTCATAATTTGTTCATGTACATGAGTGCACACAATGCAGAGTCAGATACAAATGTATCCAAAAGTGTCTTGATATTTCACCTTCAAATTATTATTTACATCCACAATATTTTTGACTCTGCATCATGTGCACTACTGTACGTGTAATAAAAACCACGCACATGATGTATGCGTGGTCAAAATGACGCTATATGCACAATATATTGCTCATTTTATGTACAGTATTAATTATTAATATTCATACCATTTTTTTTTACTCCGCATCATGTGCACCACTGTACGTGTAATAAAAACCACGCACATGATGTATGCGTGGTCAAAATGACGCTATATGCACAATATATTGCTCATTTCATGTACAGTATTAATTATTAATATTCATAGCATTTTTTTTGACTCCGCATCATGTGCACCACTGTACGTGTAATAAAAACCACGCACATGATGTATGCGTGGTCAAAATGACGCTATATGCACAATATATTGCTCATTTCATGTACAGTATTAATTATTAATATTCATACCATTTTTTTTGACTCCGCATCATGTGCACCACTGTACGTGTAATAAAAACCACGCACATGATGTATGCGTGGTCAAAACGACGCTATATGCACAATATATTGCTCATTTCATGTACAGTAATAATTATTAATATTCATAGCATTTTTTTTGACTCCGCATCATGTGCACCACTGTACGTGTAATAAAAACCACGCACATGATGTATGCGTGGTCAAAATGACGCTATATGCACAATATATTGCTCATTTCATGTACAGTATTAATTATTAATATTCATATCATATTTTTTGACTCCGCATCATGTGCACCACTGTACGTGTAAAAAAAACGACGCCCATGATGTATGCGTGGTGAAATTGACGCTACATGCACAATATGTTGGTCATCTCATGTACAATTTGAAAGATTAATATTCATAGCATATTTTTACACTCCGCATCATGTGCACTGTAATGCGTCCAAAAAATATGACGCACATCTGTGTATGCGTGAAAATATGACGCATTACGCGAAAATAAAAACGGCGGCCATTTTATGCAGGAAGTGATGTAATAGGATATCCTGTTTACCAAATCTGTACTGGGAGTTGACTTTCACTTTCACTTTGCAGTCTCAGAGTTATCTAGACTGTGTGGTTGTGTGAAAGGTGTTGTCCTGTGTTTTACTGCTTTAGTGTCCTGTGTGCCTTGTATTTTGTCTTTGTGTCAATCTTTTATTGTTGTCAAACCTTGTCTCAGTCTGTTTAGTGTTGTTTTGTCTATACCTGTGATAGTTTGTATTGTCTGTGGGAGTCTGTTGTGGGGAGCATAGTTTGGGGTGTTAGTTGGGCTATTTTTCTCCTTCTTCTTTTTCTTTCACACCTCTACCTTTCCCCATTTCCCACTTTTTCTTTCATTTTTCTTTGGTACTTTTTTACACCTCGCATCATGTCAGGTAGGCCTCGCCTGTCCAGGATGGGTGAGGACGAATTGGGGGGCTTCATATGGCTCGTAAGCCATTTCCTCCCACTGATGCTGGAGGCTGGGGGCCGTGTGATACAAGGGTATCACACGGAGGCGAGGAAAATCCGTTGGGAGAAGGTGCGCCATCACCTGGTCCGGGTCTACGGGAGTCTGAGGAATGTCCATCAACTCAAGCACCGCTGGGCAGATCTGATCAGCAGGGAACAGGACCTGCTGGACCACCTGGGACTCCGGATTGGTGGCTATGTTGGTGAGTAATAATCAATTACATGGGAATAATAGGAATGTGTGCGTGAACATGTGATGATTGGTAGCCAATCTGCAAAATAAGTAGCTGACTGCGTGTTATACTAGGGAAACCTAGGCCCATGGGCATACACATAAATCCCCATTTTTGCTACACATGTACACCCAATAACAGCAGTAAAATGCAACATCTATTTGTATTTTGCTAAGTAGCCCCCTCTCTGCGTCACAAAATGATGCAAATGCTGCGCTACAAAGGTATACATATGTGTCCAAATGTGTATTTGTTGCCGGGTGTGTATGAAGACCTATGCTACCAGGCCGATGCCTTATCTTTGCAACACATACCAGATGGCTGTAGCTGCATGGAATGTAGTGTTGCATTTGTGTCTGAAAAGCAACACGTGAACTGCTCTATTTGTACTCTACTGGTCATAAAGGCCAGTGAGTACGTCATGTAGAAACAACATACCTACATATGTAGACGCCATAGCTAGACCGAAAATTGCAAACACATGATGATGCAACACCTGTGTGTTGCCTTCACGTCACATGAAGTTAGTCATGTTGTTCACACATATGTCACATGTGTGTCTGGTTGCTGTGTGTTGAACCTGTCCACATAGCCTGTTTGATTGTGAGTGGTCATGCAGTCCTCATGGAACCAGTTGTGAAATGTTTCTCTCTGGGATTCACATGCTGAGATGTATGGATCACATGATTGTTCGGGCCTACTAATGGAGGAGTAACTTGGACGACACATGACTGTCCTGGCCACTGCATGAGTGTAGTAGGGTGTGTCACTGGAGCAGGAGACTCATCCAATGATAATCTAGAATACAAAGTCAGCCAGGCAGGATGAGCATGTGTGAAAGTGTATCATTACCATGTAATATTCACACACTGTCATTGTAACAGAAATTATTTGTCTGTTCACCCAGTCTGAGTATAATCTTCCTTTCATGCTTTACAGGTGGACCAGCCCCGTACACCGTTGGTGAGGTAGCCCATTTTGACGACCCCGATACCTACAGTGAGTGTTGCCTAAGTGCTATTTACATTGTTTGGAAATGAAGCATGATGGATTACTGTGTGTTCAGGACAATTCATGATATGATGTGCTGGCCGTTCATTGGCTTTGTTGTTTTGGTGTGATATCAAATTGGAATAATGTTTCGGTAAAGCAATCCCTAGTCATCTCTCAGATTGAGGGGCAGTAGGTCATTCAATTAGTGCGACTATTGGGAATAGCATGACTCATTTTGAACACACTGGTCAATGTTAGACTTGGTCAGGAACTTGCCATTAACTGAGTCAGCATATCAGACTGACAGTCTCCCACATAGCTTAGGCACATGGCTTCGATGACAAGTGCTTCTTCCTAGTTGAGGATGGACTGTGTACACTGTAGGTCGGATCTTCCGGGGGCATGTACTTCCACAAGGTGACCTCGAAGTGTGTGTGACTTGAGTGCAATGGCCTAGGTGTTCGGTTGAATCATGTGAATGGGTGTTCTACCTCCTCTGTGTGTGTTGTAAAACATGCCTCACTAATAGTATGTTATGTTTGGCTAAGTCATATCATTTTGACATGTGTGGACCTGGGATGTGACAAGGTTGGGCTGACTCCAACGTGTTGCTAGCCCTTCATAGGTGTTGTGTGTGAAGGCACATGCTTGTTGAACTTTCTGTACACTCCTGGTTGTGCATTGATCATGGGATTGTTGTTTGTTCTTCCCACACCACCCACAAAGACTGGGATGTTACTGTGAAACAGGGTACCTAGGACTGTAGCAAACAGTATGTTACACGTACTTAACACCTTTTGTGACTTGAGTTTGTACCTAGGTCCAGATGTAGCAAAATGTCTCCACATTGCAAATAGCATAATTTGATGTTAGTGAGTTGCAAACGTCTGTTTCCTAATCCGAAATGTTTTTGGTGGTCATGTACATATTCGCAAAATGCTTTTCTAAAGTAAAAAAATAAAGGAGTTTACCAGCCCTACTTGCAAATCACAGTGTTAGGCAATCCCATTTGCTAACGAGTACGTGGTTGCAAAGTGAGTAGCTGTTATCATCCACTTGAAGTGGCTGCTAACCAACTTGCTGACTGGAAGGGGTCCGCATTGTGAACCTTCACCTTTGTGAGTGGACCAAAATACTCCTGCACAAAACAGCCAGTGGTCTAGGGGAGCAATAATTATTGTGTAAATTACGAACAATCAATTGTTGTGAATTTAAACAAATCGCAGCTCATTTTCCTTTCAGATAAAGGGCCTACACTTGGTGAAAAATAACTTGCTTCATTTAAAAGCAGTCACGTCTATGGAGTTCTGCTGTTCCCAGCAGGCCTCCATCCCCGTGAGTGCCCATAGTTGCTAAGGTGGTGCAAGTTGGAACCCACATCATTGATGTTCATGAGGTGGGATTTAGGGACCCCATAGTGACTCGCAGACGGTGTCAGAGATACCGTTCAGCTTTGCAATTTGCTAGTTGATTTCCCATCAATTCCTACATCTGGCCCATAGTGTCGACATATGATTCATGGCCAGGGGTTCAATCTTAGCACACAACTATTTCGAAATGCCATTGAGTGAGGAGTGTGATTCTTATCTCATAGAATGACATATGTAGTGAAGTCAGTATGCGGACGAGCTGGTGCCATAATGTATAATGGCTTAGGTATGAATTGTAGGAGTAGTTTAGGGTGATGTCATCCATCATGTAGAGACATGGATATGCTATATGTGATATGCCCTTCAGTATGCATGATTCACATGTACTTCCTCTGAGCCTTCCCGTGAAATATGTTGTAACAATTGCTGCAACCAATACATTGCTAGTAATGGACAAATTACCCATTGTGGTATTCAACCCACTGAAAATTCTATGCTCAATATTTGCCTTTTCCCTTCACAGCTGCAAACCTGAGTGCCGCAGCTCGCAACCAGTTTGAGCGCCGTGCAATGAGGTACAGGCACATCCTGCAGGTGCAGTGTGGGTATCGGAGGATGGCCCGCAGATACAATTCGGAACGGGCCTCCGGGGCGTGGTATGCCACACCACAGGCTCCACCAACGGTGCCACCTACAACCACCAGGTCTGCCCAAGGGGACCCAGCGATGGACCAGCCATCTTCCTCAAGACCTGGACCCAGCCGTGTGTTGGGAGCAGGGCTGTCCCGTGGCCACTCCACTCCAGCGACAATCTCCACCTCCACCGGCACGCAGACCAGCAGTGACCCTCCAATTGACCCTGCAGCCTTCCAGGCATTGTCTAGGAAACTGGACAGGTTAATTCAAAAGGTTGACAACCTGACGGAGGACATGGCGGAGGTTAAAAAGAAGGTGCGCTCCATCCGGCGCACACTTCAGAGGGCAAATCTTTAGTTATTTTGCCCTCCTGAACTTTTACCCCTCCCCTCTCCCCTCTTTCCTCTTTTCATACTGTTAGTTGGGTTTGGGGGGTTAGTTGTAGGATAAGTATAGGTAATTAGCCTAGTTAGTGTTAGGTAAGAGGGTGGGGGGTCCTTATACTTTCTATCTAATATTTTTGTGTATTGGCAATGTTGGGATTCCTGTTTGATAAAAAAAAATAAAAAAAAAATAAAAAAAATTAAAAAAAAAAAATACAAAAAAATATATGTTTGTTTAGGATAGTATAGTATGTGTGTAGGTTAGTAAGTGTTGTCCTGCATGTGTCTTGTCTCATAATGGTGGGTGGGGGGTTGATGTTTAGATCGTTTCGTTACATGTGTAGAGTAAGTTTAGCTTAGGTTAGTTAGGGACAGTTGTGGGTTAGTAGTAGTCAGGTTAGATTAGTGTAGGTTTATCTTTCCCTTAGTTGCCTCTTTTCTTACTTATTGGAAATAAAAAAATTGTTAACCCTTTACCAGATGCGTTAGGTGCTACCTTTTCATGGCCTTGACATCAGTGTAGCAGAAAGTTTTAGTATGACATTTGTGTCCTATGCTCGCTATCCCCAGGCTATTGAGGTTTAACATGCCAGCTACCCGTGTGCTAACTTGGTAAGTATCCACCGTGTGGGAGAGCCACCATTGGTAGTGTGCATAGATCATCAAGATTTGGGGTTGGTATGTATCCTACTTCACAAAGAGTGCTTCCAGAGTTGATTTTGTAGGTAAATAGATAGGTCGGACAGCATTGTGAAGTTCAGGGAGAGCTTTGTAGATGAGTATTTGTTCACACTCTTGTCTTGTTGCTGTCATTGCTGATCTACATCATGTGTGTACTGCTTGAGCATGACTTTCCTTCATGGTAGTATACGCTGTAAGGGTGATTGATGCAGTGTAATTTGGTTTTCATTCCTTTCATTTTACAGCATAATGTATTGTGTTAGTATCGCAAGGTGCCTACATTTCTCATCCACCATTAGTTGTCTAGAATAGCTATGGATGGGGCCTCATTCTGTCCAACACAGCATGATTGTGTGTGCTTAGTCCCTACATCAGTAATTTTCCTCAGTCTAGTAAAGCTATGATGCAATCCTGGCCACTGCACAGATGTTTCAGTATACATGAAATCAGGACAGTAGTCTAGAGAATCAACATGGTTGCCACACAGCCACTTTGGAGTTATGTACTGCACAGTTGAAGTGTGAAATGACACAGAGACACAATAGGTGTGCAAGTGATATTTATTTTTAGGTGGAGTAGTGCAAAAAGTCCATTGACAATGTTAGGTGAGTCCGTTCTGGTGCATTCTTAAATGGTGATCCTATTTACAGGGTGTGGATGATGCTCCTGACATGCTGGGGTGATGTCACAGACGGTGCAGAGGAACAGGAATTGCCAAATGGTAGGAGAGAAACATTTACAGCCAATGTGGACAAGTTAAACAGTAGATTGCCGAACAGTCATTGAGGGTAGTTGGAGTGAGGCTGGCATGTGTCAAAACGTAGGACCTTGGTCAGAGTGGGGCATGGTGCAGGGACTAGGGCTTCCGGGTACTCTTGCGTGTGAATGTTATCTGTTCCATGTCTTCTTCTTCTGATGTGTGTGTTGTCTGGTGTGTCCTTGTTGTTGTTGGTTTTGAAGGGGCAACACACACCTCAGTGTCAGAAGACATGGAGGCAGACATCCCGGGGGCTGATCCCTGTCCAGTTATGAAGGGCAGTACTGCAGCAAGGAGAGCGTGCTGGTTTTTCAGAATGGCAGCCACATCCCGATGGTAGGCAGCCAGGTCTGCCCTGAGGGGTTCGATGTTGCATTCGTGCACACGCTGACTGGCTTGCTGTTGGAGTTGTTTGGTCAACTGGATGACAGCTGTGCAGATTGCCTTCTGTGTTACTAAAAGTTCCTCCAACAGCGATGTTCTGGCTTGCATTGCAGCTGCCTGATCAGCAGTTGACAGCATGCACGAACGCACCCCCTCAAGGCTGGCTGCCATAGTTTGCATCCCCACCCGCACCTCCTTGGCCAGCTCCCGCTGGACCCCAACGACTGTTCTTTCGAAGCTGGTGCCAGTGTCGTCAGAGTCCTCAGCTGTGTTGGAGCTGGCAGGTCTTACAATTGGGGTGGCGGGTGGTTCTACTGTGGTGGCTGCTTCATCTTGGCTCCTCCTTGTTACTGAAGGGGGGGTTTGGAGGCTTTCGAGGACCATGTCAATGGTCTCTTGTGAGAGGTTGATGTTCTCGTCATCCATGTCATCAGGGAACTCATGGACAGGCATATCGGCAGGAGATCCGTGTTCCTCTGCAAAGAAACAGGGTACAATTAGTGTGTCTGTGTTGAGATCATTTAGCACTAAGATACAAGCCTTTGGATGCCTTTACTTTGTACTCTGATTTTGTCTTGGTATCTGCTGTCTGTCATAGGGCATTGTTGTAGGCCTATGGCCCACCTGTGTGTCACATATATGATATGGAGCTATCAGACATGCCTGCCAGGTCATCTCTAGGTGTTGATTTGTAATTATTTTGGAATATGCATTTTTTTGTCCTACTCCTCCCTCGGTGTTTCACTATTGTTATGGAGGGACATTTGTTTGGGTGGGCTCTCATTATCCTACATGTGATTCTTGGCTTTCTAGGCAGCAGGATAGCTAATGGTGTGGGGGACTAAGTTTGACCCACTTGTAAATAACTCTGTCACCCAGATATTGTATTTAGCTCAGACAGACTAGCAGTGCCTCTGGTCTCCCACAACAGAGGAATGTTTAGAAGTCCAAGCCCATGACATCTTTGGGACTTCTCAGGGAAGTGGTGGTCACTCAGGTCCTACACATTTCTATCTTTTCCGGTATGTTCCCATACACAAATGACACAGACAGTATTTGTTTGATATGAAGTTTCATTGTACAACTGACTTGTAGGAATTTAGGTGTGAGCCCCAATAACCAAAACAATACACACAGTTAGAACTGAAATAGTCCGCAGGAGAGTAATACATTGGTACACAGCTATCATGGTGCCTAACAGTTTCTACTCTCCCTCTGCTTGTTCTATATATAGCACTGCATGTTAAGTTTGGAGCTTGGCTGTCTGAATCACAGGGGAGACATCATCCCTCATATCAGAGGAATGGGCTGGGATCTGGTTGTGCATCAGCAGCAAGGCAGGCAGCATCTAGATGTGATTTTCTGTTTGTAAACTCCCCCATGCGTGTCTTGGGACGAGGAAGTGAATTTAAAAGACATATGTCATTGTGATGACAAAGTTTCCCTACGCAGGAATGGCAAACCTTAACCCCTACCACATCTATCATCAACGAACCAGACGGTATCCTTGACTGGGCCACAGAGTGAATATGTTCTGGCAAACTCCGGTGCAGAAGTAGGCAAAACAGGGTGATTTGACTAATTGCCAACACCTTAGGACTGACTATTTGCTACATTAACTGATAGGAAGGGCAATGAGATTCATTTAGTGCAAAGTGCTCTGAGGCACTTAGATGTGAGCAAATGAATATAAGTACATTCAGGGTAAGATGCACAAAGGCCTTCAGCCTGAGGCTATTGCGCAAAGTATACGTTTCACTTGCCACGCTACACTTTGACTGACTGTGGGTGTTGTGACTGCCCTGCCAGCACACTTGCCTCACAGGCCCTGCACCATACACTTTTTATTCACATTGCATGATCTGTACATGTTAGGTGGCATGACCTATGTATGTCAATGTTAGGATGTGGTATGGATGTAAACATTGTTGATGTTTGTATCTGATGGGGTCTCATGTGTGTCTTACTGGATTGGCCTGTTTATCGTATGAATGTCCTATTTTTTGGTTAGACTGTGCAGATGTGTTTCATTGACCAGTTGCCTGTGTCCCCTCGTCAATGTTGTTGTCTGAGCAGTATGACATTTGTGATGTAGCATTGTTAGGCAGGCACGTGAGGGACCCTGACGTATGCAGCATGTGTGTGTTGTTAGTGCTGTGTGGCTCCTATTGCTGTTTACTTAGGCTTATGTATTTGTCAGTTATGGACATTCGGCATTTAAGTGTACTGGTAGCTTTGTCTTATTTCTAGGAGTAGTTGCAGATGTCATCCTCACCCCCTAATTTAGGAATGTATGTTCGAGGGTGGGGTTCCTGCCATTTGGTACTATAGCTGCCCAGAGATGAGAGGTGTTATTGTCAACTGTGGTGGCAGTTAAGTTGCAGTTGTTGTATTTGCTACTGCATTACAGGTAGGGACCTAGTTGATGGGGAATAGTTTGTGCAAAACAAGTGCCTGGATGTGGATTCAGGGTAGTGTCCTTCCCACCTGTCACTGGTTTCCCTTGGCTCTCTTGTTGTAATTACAGGATGTCCCCATGGGACTGTAGTGGTGGCAGTATTTTGTCGTGCCCCGGCTATGGTCAGTACTGGGCATTCCCCCCTGCCGTGCCCCTTTCCCCATGCCACTTCATATATGTGCTAAGTTACATGCATTGTGTAGTAGGTATCCCCCCCCCTGCTTACAGTCCCCATTATTGCATTGTAATTCCCCATGCGACTTACCCTGCATGTGCATAGTGTCGTGGTAGTCTGTGCTGTCCAGTCCTTGTATCCCTGTGACGATCTCCTCTGGGATGACGGCTGCGACCATCTCCTCCATGTGGTCCAGAGCCTCCTGTTGTGCTGGACTCCCCCCTCCAGTCTGCATTGCTGCCTTCCTGTTCCTGGCCATTTTCTCTTTGGTCCTACGTTTACAGTCATGCCAGCGTTTCTTACACTCGGTGACTGTCCGGCGTTCTTCAGCCACACTGTTTATCTTGTCCACAATTTCTTTCCAGATGGCCTCTCTCCTACTGAGTGGCAATTTTGAGGATATGAAAAGTTGGTGCTGGTGTTCCGTCACCTCTTTCACCAGGATTTCCTGCTCCTCTGCACTGAAGCGACACTTTCTTTTTTTCTTTAACATGTCCTGGTTCCTGTGTGCTTCCTCCTGGCTGGGTCCTGGTCTGCTCTCATCCTCCTGGGGTCTGTTGGGGCATCTGGGATCCATTTTGGGTCTCCTCTCCTGTAAGTGCAGTTTTCGCGCAAAAATGTCACGCAATAGCGTGAAAAAAAACGGCGTTTTCACGATTGCGCTGTCGTAAATCGACCCACAGTGATTTGCGTCACTTTTACGTGGGTTTGCCTTACGACAGACCGACGCTGTTTGCGTCACGAAATAATGACTCCCACCTGTTGGTTGCGCCGCCGTACGTCAAAGTATAAATTTGACACCCGAATGGCGCATCCAAATGGCGTTAGACGGCGCTAAATTTTTTGACGCTAAACTGCGTTAGTGCAGTTTAGCGTCAAAAAGTATAAATATGGGCCTCTATATCATAACATTATTTTTCCTGCCTTGATTTTCAAGTCTTTCTAGTGTCTCTTGAGTAGGTTCATCATGTGCCTTTAAGGGTTCTAGGCCAATAGAATTATTTTCCATCACTTGTGAGGCTTTTTCCACAGCAGCTTGTAGGGAAGACATTTAACCAGTCACATCAGATAGTTTATTTTTAATTGCCTAACACTTAACAGATAGCCTTCTGATTCCTTTTAGATTTTGAGAACCGTATTCTTAACTTTCCTGCTATCCTTTTCAATTTTTGTTTCCAGCCCTTCACTGCTTTCCCTTTTAATTGGTCCTCCCAAAATTAAGGTCTCTGTTTCAGCGCCAAAACTTAAACTTGTGTTTTCTGGGTTTTTCAGGGGCTTATGTTGTGAGCTGATACTAACGTTACCTGTGCACATTAACTGTTTCTTTTACTAGTAAGTTTTAGATCATATCACTTTCAGAGGGACCTGCAGGAATCACTGGAGCCTCAAATATATTGTGCAGTGCTACACACAGGTGGATAACATTAAAATATCAAAGGCTGAAGTGGCCATTGGGGAGGATTGCTATTCTTTCACAATACTACTCTTTTCTGGTGTAATGAGGTCCTCCAGTGTGGCAGGCAGTGTCTAACGATGAGACAGAAATATCTTTGTCATCCCTGGCTCCCCAGGCAGACTGAGACAGTGGAAATACAGTAAGGGGGCTGGAGAAGTGGTGGTAGACCTGACAGTCTTAGGGTAGTCTTTCCCCAACTTTCTGCCTGCCTCCCTACATTTTTCTGACCTCATTTTTACTGGTCTTAGGACTACTAGTGGGACTGTAGCACTGAATGTGCCACCCACATAAGTAGCCCATTAGCCATGTCTCAGGCCAGCCATTGCAAGCCCTGTGTGTGCAGTTTTACTCCCATTTTGACTTGGCATTTAAAACTAAGTGCAAAGCCTTTAACTCCCCTTTTATTACATATAAGTCACCCTTAAGGTAGACCCTAGGTAGCACACAGGGCAGGGTGCTTTGTAAGTAAAAAGCAGGACATGTGCTTGTACGTTTTACATGTCCTGATAATGGAAAACTCCCTACGTTGTTTGTCACTACTGTGAAGCCTGCTCCTCTCATAAGCCAGCATTTTAAATTGTCTTATATACTTTTAAGTGGTAATTTCTAAATCTGAAAGGAGTGGCATTGTCATGTTTGGTATGGTTGGAATGGTAGTGAGAAATCCTACTCACCAGTGAAGTTGGATTTAACATTACTATTTTGGAAATAATACTTTTAGAAAGTAGGCATTTTTCTGTACTTAGTGTTCTCTGTGCTTTGTAGCCTGTCTCCAATACACATCTGATCTGTGCTGGTTGATAGCTCCCCTTGTGCATTCCACCCAGACAGCCACAAACACAGGACACTCAGCTGTATCTGCATTAATCTGCACACTAATGGGTCTCCCTGGGCAGGAAGGTTGGAGGGGTTCTCCATTACACTTCAAAGGATAGTGGCCTGACCTTACACAGAGGACTGATAACCCCCACAGATCTTTTTCAAAGGCACATTTGGGTATATCTACAGGTTCTGTAACCCCCTCAAATCAGACACATCTGGACCTGCAACTGGCCTCTGTCAGAGGTACTGGCTTGTTGCCCAAAGGACTAATCCGGACTGCTTTTCTGGAAGGACTAATTTAAAGCTTGTTGCCCAGCTGCCTGCTGGTCCCTGACTCCACTGGAAGGACTCTGCCTTCCCCCACAAGTGCTTTCTGAAGTCTCAGGGCCATCAAAGACTTCTTCAGTAGGAGAAAATCTACAGCCCCCGAAAAACAGATGCAAAGCCTGCAAAATTCAATGCAATGCCTGCAGAATCGATGCAGCACCTGTTTTGCAGCTTGAAAATTGTTCCATCACCTGCTGGATCGATGTATCATCTGTTGCCTGGTCACAATGTGTTTTGGTTTTCCACGCTTCATTCCTGGACACAAAAGTATCCACCCATTGCAGTGACTAAACAAGGCTTCGCTCCCAAAAATTGAAAGATCACATTGGCGTGTGGGAAGAAAGCAATGCATTGCTTTACTTTCTGATGCACCTCCTCCTCTGCAGTCCTCTGCATGGATATTTGTGACGCATCTCAGGTACTTTGTGTTAAAAGAATACATCCACTGATTCTTAAGGATTGAGACTCATCTAAACATTTAAAAAGTGATATCTTGGCTTGTGCATATTGGATCTTTGTCGTCATTGTCTTATTTTATTCAGATAAATATTATCTATTTTTCTAAACTGATGTGGAGTATGTTATGTGGTGTTTTCAGTGTGTTGCTGTATGAGGTATTGCAGAAATACTTTACACATTGCCTTCTATGGTAAGCTTGCCTACTCTGTGCCAAGCTACCCAATGGTAAGCACAGGATAATTTAGGTTGTGTTGTGACTTACCCTGACTAGAATTGTGGTCCTTATTGGACAGGGTACATATCTTTGCCAACTAGAGACCCAATTTCTAACATCTCCACATACAATCATTCAATGTACCTTCAAGAATGTCAAACTCTGCCTGTACAAAGAGCCCCACGAATCTACGTGCTTAGTAGTCACAACTCCAACTGCGGTCTTCTGTCTTCTTCCATCTTCTTCATCCTAGCCTCACTGGTGTATCTAGCTCTTGGTTTGATGTATGGAATTAGGATGTGACTGTGCTTGTCAGGCTAGGCTGCGTCGTTAATGGTGGCCTTTTCTCTATTGGGAACTAGCCACTTCCATGGCATGAAGAGCAATATCCCAGCCTGTGGCATAAGCACAAGTTGGTATATTGTGCCGACACCCACCCTGCTCACCCGTGCAGTACAAGTAAGTTGTTAGTGGCTGCAGGACGAGAGGCAAACCTGGATTAAGTGAGAGTGGACTGGAGCATTGTTTATGCCACCCACTGTTCCAGGCATGAGCTGTTTCAGAGACGGGGACAACCGTAGGTGACAGTTTCTCTGTAGGGGATAGGTATCCGGGGCTTATAGAGCAGAAATGGTAAAGGCTTTGCTCAGCATTCCTGAATCAGGTTGCTATCATGCTTTACTGAACTTCCTTGCTTGCTCCATCATTTTGCAGAATGTAAACAAATGAATAAGAGTGGCCGCTTGAGTGAACCTAAGTCAGCATCTGGGTAGGTGAGCAAAGCTAGAGACTGTAAATAATCTGCGTAGTGACTTTCTCTGGGTAAGAAGGGTGCACACCTAGGGGTCTCGTAAAGATCAGCTTTATAAATATGGTCAGCTGAATCGTGTCTCTTAACATATAATAAAAAAACTTAAATTTAAGAAGTTGAAATCTGAAAAATGTGTTGTTTACCTGTTTGAGCGAAGTGGAAAAAATCTCTTTTGAGTAAGTGCACTGTGAGAAAACAGGGCTGATTGCAGATGCCCCCTAACTTTTTGCCCCCCATTATTCACTTTTTGCTAGTGTTTTCCTGACTCTGATGGTGCCCTGGGTACTGCTAACCAGTCCCAGGGCCTGGGCTCAGTGTAAACTGAGTATGCAAATTAGGCTAATTATAATTGGCTACGTACACCTACTTATACCTTCCTAGTATATGGTAGGGTGTGTAGGTTGAGGGACACCAGCATAGGTAGTGCAGGTGCCCAGAGTCACTTTAAAGGCAGGCCAGCCTTGCTGGCTGTGTTTAAACTAAGGTTATATGCAAATTCGACTTTGGAATTAAAAGTACTTCTAAAGTCTTAAACTACCTTATTTTTACATTTCAGTCACCCTAAAGTGTGTCCTATGTGCCCCTAGGGTTGGGTGCAATGTACCTACAAGCAGGGACCTTATAAAACTGTTTTATGGGCCCTGGTTAGGTAAAATAGCCAAATTAGCAACATTTGTTTTTCCCTCACTGTAGTGAATGGCCTCCATAGGCCAAAATGGAGAGACTTTATTTTAATTAACAAAGTCCGCTAAGTGTCAGGTATCTTGAGTTTGATATCAAATTGATTGTTATAATAAATCCCACAATTTACAATTGTTGGATTTAATATAACTAGTTCAGGTACAGAGTTTCAAAACTCTACCTGAAAGCTGCCAACTTCAGCTCTGTAGTGCCCTACTCCGATTAGCCAGCCTCTGGCATTCTGGCCGGGTGCCTTGATGAGGTGTGAAGTGGCCTGGGCTGAACACAAAGGATGTGCCTGAGGGAGGAGATCTGCCTAGCAGATGGGGAAGCATGAAAGGGGGAGGGTGGCCAAACTGGTCCTCAAAGGCAGGGAAGGACATTTGGAGCAGTCCAGCACCTCACTCACATCCTGCAACTCCAGACAATTAGGTGTCCTCTTGATTAGATTAGGAGAGAGGTGTGCTTAGAATTTTAGCCACACCAGTGGGTAGGCTCAGCCAGTATGGAGAGTTCCTCCAAAAATCACTTTCAGCCATGTTGGATTTTTGAGAAATGTTGCTTCCTGCAATTGATTTTTGCCACACTTCCCAAGAAGTGGTCATCAAAGGGGGAAGGAGCCTGCCTGGGATTGGAAACTCAGGACCCCACCTGGTCTCCACCCAGGAGCAAGGATACATATGGCAGAGATGCACCCACACCTCAGGTCCCTACAAGGAACAAGATAAAGAAGAATAAGGACTGCCCTGCTGGACCCCTGACCTGTACCTGGACATTGCACTCTGAAGGACTGCACCAGCTGCACACTTGGGCTTCACCACTAAAAGGTCCTTGCCTGTCTTCTACTGCTTCAAGAAGGGACTCCCTGTTTGCTACCAGTACAAAGGAGCTGCCCAGAGTCCCCTGCATCAAGTCCTGCAAGCAGATCCCAGCTGACCAGTGTCCCGTGGCCATTTGAGGATTCTGACCGGGTGCTTTCTGGGAATTGTAGTCCCAACTCCCAAGGAGCAACTCTGAGCTTAGATGTAAGAAGCACCACACAGTGACAACATAACTGCAATCAGAACATCAGAAGGCTTTTTGTTGATTGTCGGTCTTCTTATTACAGACTCACTCTAAAGACTGCAATAAGTGTCTATTTACAAAACATTGGGACATGGGTGCAAATAATTGGCAGCGGCGCACCTGCGTCAGTTCTAAAACACAGGGATGTGTCATATTTTCTAAAATATGACACATCTTTGTGTTTCCCACTGCACCAGCGCTAAATTAGCTGCCTAGTGCCAACGCAGTCCCCCTTGCGCCATGGTGCAAGGATGGCAGCATTGCAGGGGAGATTGTTTTTGTGCAGGAAGGGACAGGTTCCTGTAGAAAAAAGCAGCACACATGGAAAGAGCAAAACAATAATTTCTCCTTGTTGCACCATGCTAATGGCACCCCTGAGGTGGCATTAGTTTTTGACGCTGCCACAGATTTACGAATTCTTGCAAATCTGGGGCATCATCAAAATGCAATGGGTGTTGCTGTGGAACACACACAGCAACAGCCATTGCAAACCCCTTCCATGCAAAGCGCTGCATGTGAAGGGGCCGTATTTACCAGGTGGCAGTAAGACACGAAAAGTGGCTTAAGGCCTTGGCCTTCTAAATACGGACACAGTGCACAACATCACCAGAGCATCACAAAAAATGATGCTCCGGGGGTGCTAGGGGCTTGCAAATATGCCTCATTGTTCCTATAGTTTTATATGGCAGCTGAACTCTTCTCCTAGAATCAAAAGACCTACATTTCTCCAACTTCTGGTTGAATTCCTCCATGCTACCCCTGCAACCCTCTGGTTCTGAGTGCAAGCTTCTAGACACCACATCTCTCTCCCGCTCTCTCTCTCCAGCTGTCATGGCTTTTGTCCATTAGGCTGTTGTTCTGGCTTCGGAAGTTTCTCAAATCCACTTCATATTTGCTGATGTAATGGACATTTTGCTCTTTGTCCTCTAGGCCCCATTGTTTCTTAAGAGAAAACATGTTGTTGTCTTATAGGAAGAATCAAAATACAGCCTGATGAGCCAAGATGCAAGCGGGGAGGGCAAGATTGTTACAGCCAACTACAAGGCTACATTTCTCTTGAGTAAATGTGGTTGATGAGTTGAACACCTGCGAGAGATAACAGTTTTAGGTTCCTGCATGAACATAATTTCTTGGTGGTCCTCTGGAAAGCTGAATAAAAAATCCACATGAGCTTTATTCATCTTGCTAGGCTTTTCAGGTTATACGTACAGCCCTCATCTGAATGATACTGCAAATACTTACTGTATGTACTTAGGTTATTATTTGAGAAGGGTGTAAGCTTCACTCAAGTGATAAACATAATCCTTCTCAGGGTGAAAGATAGAAGTCACTAAATAAACCTGTGCTTATCCCTCTGATAGCTTGGCACAAAGCAGTCACACTTTACTTAGAGGCACTGTGTAAAGTGTTTATGTAGCAGTCCAACAGTAATGTAGTGAAGGCACAACAGAGGAAAAATCCCAAATGATGCTAGAAAAATAGAGTACAATTTAATAAATAAAATAACACCAATGTGACAGACATCCAATCAATAGAACTGGAGTTATGAATTTTAAACTTTAAGCTGAAAATAGTACCAAAAAGCGCAAACCCTCACCAGCGGGTATCTGGTAGCGGTAGAAAGGATCAAAGTCACAAGTAGGAAATCACTTTTGCGAGTTTGAGAAGTCTTTCCAATGTGAAAAGAAAAACTTAAAAAAAAACAATTTTCTTATTGGAACTTTAAATGGCATGCGTCAGAGTTTTGAAACCAAAATTGCAATCACAAACTATTGCAGATACTCATCCATCAATGCATACCTTCAATGCCCCACCACAGAAAGAGTTCCTCAATATTATCATTTCAGCCAAACCATCAGGAGCACCTTCAGACCCAGCACTGCCAAAAATCTTTAAATATATCTTTTACTCAGCCTGTAGGGGAGAGGTAGGTTGATGCCTACTTAACAAGTCCCTGGAACTAGGTTCATTTCCAACTGAACTCAAACCTCCTCCTCAAAAAGAAAAACCTACACCTGCCTGCCCATACACTTTTCGAGTTAGTGTGGGAACTTGGTAGAGGACTTTTTAACAAAGGTCACCATTTACACGTAGATAACTTCTACACTGGTGTACAATTCTTCAAGGAATTGTTCAAAGTGGGCACTGTTGCTTATGGCACAATTCACTCTAACCGTAAAGGTTACCCAAAGTGCTTGTTTGTAAAAAAACTTGAGGGGACAGTGTAGTGCCTTGCTTTGTGATGCACTTCTAGCTGTGAAAATTTACAGACAGGAGAGATGTCTACATGCTGACTAACATCCATGATGAAAGTACTTAATCTGTGACTCTTTCGGGTCAGGTTGCTGAAATGTGGAAAACGGTGTGCATTTTAGACTACAATAAGCACATGGTTGGTGGAGTTAGAGTAGATCAGAGGTTGGAACCCTACACTGCTGTTCGTAAGTCTTACGTGTGGTATAAAAAGTTGGCTATTCATTTATTTAATCTAGCAAATGTTAATGCTTTTAGTGTGTTTAAGTATTGGTCCCCTGAGTCAAGGATGAAATTTGTTAAATTTCAGCAGTCTGTGATAGGCAGCCTTGTTGTAGTGGAACAGGGAAGTATTCCTGGAGTTGGAGTGTTGGAGGATGTGGCTGGATTGAAAGATCGCCACTTTCCTGATCACATTCTTCCGAAGTCAAAAATACACTTTCCCAGTAGGAGATATAGAGTATGTATGCGAAAAGGTACATGGAAGGAGAGTCATATGTGCTGCCCTGACTGCCCTCTAAACCTTGGCTATGTGTGCCCACATGTTTTAAATTGTACCACACTCAACTGAGTTTCTGGAAGCACCCATGAGCCTAAAAGTAAAATGACTGGTATGTATTATTTTATATTTTCTTTTTAGATTTCACAGTTGACATTAGTGTGATGTATTTAGTTAGAACTGGTGTGTTTGTAGTTGTAGTTCTACTTCTCTATTTACTTCCAATTGGTTTGTGTTTTCTTTTTTGTTAAAAAAAATGTGATAGCGATGTGCGTGGACTAGAGCTCGGCTGGCAGTGTGCATGGTCTGGTGCTTGGCTGGCGGTGTGCATTGACTGGTGCTTGACTGGCAGTGTACATTGACTGGTGCTTGGCTGGTGATGTGTATGGACTGGAGATTGGCTGGTGGTGTGCATGGAATGGGGTGGTCATTCTGACTTTGGAGCCGTGCAAGCGCCAGTGATGGCTGTCTGAAGACTGACGTATTACGAGTCACCAACACAACACTGCCCAAAAATTATCCAAAAAATGACACCATCAGCCAAAATGACGGCGTGAAGGAAGCAGCTGCACCACCAGCACCGCCACACCGAGAACATCATGCCTGCCAAATTATGAATCACAAATCAGCACCGGGGTTGTAGCACTGCACCATTCCATTGGGGGTCCGAACCACTGCGGGAAAAAAGAACCTCCAAAAGAACACTGCACCACATTGGACAATACCAATACCCCACACCTGATACACATACACACACCTGACCACAGCACTACAAAACATCCCCCACACATACCGAGAACCTATGCATCCAGAAACTTTGACAGAGCGAGATAAGAGCACACTGAAAGAAGGCACTGCACCTAGATATCAAAGGCACCATCACACTGAACACGCCTCACACAACACACAAAATCAAGAATAACACAACACGCACATCACCACTGCACACAAACACCACAAATCACACGGACATCCTATCACCCAAACTCATATCAACAAACAGCACACCCAGCATCCCTACACAACACAACCACCATGGCGCCACAAAAAACCCCACGATTCACAGATGAGGGGCTGAGGGTCATGGTCGACAAAATCATCAGAGTGGAGCCGCAACTGTTTGGAACACAGGTCCAGCAGACATCCATTGCCTGGAAAAATGACTTATGGCAGAGGATCATTCTCAGGGTGAACGCTGTGGGAAACCATCCACGCACAAGGGAGGACATTAGGAACAGGTGGAATGACCTATGGGGGAAGGTACAGGCCATGGCTTCCAGGCACCAAATCACTGTCATAAGGACTGGTGGTGGGCCCCCACCACCTCCCCCAGAATTATCATCATGGGAGGCGAAGGTATTGGCCATCCTACACCCAGAGGGGCTGACGGGAATACCTAGTGGACTGGACTCTGGTAAGTTAACTACACTCCCCAGCCAACATGTCTCCATGCACGGCATGTACCCCCACAAACCACCCTAACATGCACAAACCCACCATGGACCAATAACCACCCTTGCATGCCACAGCTCCCTACTGACACCATTCCCTCATAGGCCCACCTAGTGCATGGATGCCACACAGTGCAGCAAGTACAACTATATAACTACCATAATGCAACACTCCCTACCCTTGCATGACTGCTACACCTACTTCACATCTCTTCACTTGCACATTGAACCATGTCACTCCCCTTCACCAAAACGTATTTTGAATGCACATCAGTACATGGCAATGACAGTAGCAAGACAAATCCAAACCATTCCCTAAAATAGGGCCATTGCAACATTCCACTGATGGAAACACAAGCAGTAGTCTAGTAACTGTCAATGCCATGACTGCCCTGCAAATCCAGTCAATGATGGCATACAACCAAGTGTATCACTTGTACAATACCATCATGTGACACAATTCTTCTCATAACACTGGTCTCCAAAGTACTGCCTCACAACACAGGAGGCCTGTGACAGAAAGTCCAGGACTGGAAGCAGGTCCAACTGTGGAGGAATCCCCTGGATGTCTGGGTATGGATGACAAACCTGGCCCATCAAGCATGAGTGGCCAGTAAACCACCACCAGCCTCACCCTGCCCACAATTGAGACCACCACCCCTGTGGCATCTATTGCACAGAAGAGCCCACCTTCACAGACCTGTGTTCCAAGGTCACATCGAACATCAGTTTGCCCCACAGGACAGGGGCATGAGTCAATGGTGAAAACCCAAGACAATGATGTTCTTGGTGTCATTGCGAGGGGGAACACTGCACCAGGGGCACAGGCACAGTGGGCAAGGGCCAGTGGGAGGGCAATCCTGGGCCAAGGGACGAGGCAGCTACAGGACACGACTGGCCAGGAGGCTGTCTCCAGAGTCCTGGGAGCCTACCAGCAATCCCAAGACAAGATGGGCCAGATACTGACCACCTTGCAGGAGACCCAAAGGCTGCAGGGGGAATACCACCAGGAGGTCATGCAGCAGTGGCAGATACTCAATGCCACTATGGTCTCCATGTTCGGGGAGTTCAAGGAACTGAACTTCATCCTGTGGACATCCTCCACCCAACAGCAGGACCCATCCAGTAGTCAGACAAAACCACTGCCCTCTACATCAGCACCTCTACTGGCAGGAGGACCCACAATCCAGCAGCATCCCTACCCCTGCAGCTGAGGGACCCCCCACATAAAAGAGGTCAGCCATCCAGACATCTTGCAGGACCTGAGACAAAGACCAATCCTCCCACCAGGAAGTGATCCCTCTCCTGAACTGTTACCCTTGTGTCACTGTTACACCCTGTTGGCTTTCCAATGTCAAGTTTGAATCATCCCAAGGCTAATGGATACAGGAGCTTTGAAACAAAAACTGTACCACCCACTCTGATATTCACCTAGACCATGTCCCCACTCCTCCGGACTTTAATACACTAAATAAACATAAAGTTTCACAAGTTATGGTACGTGTGTCTTCATTGTTTGTAGTGCCAATTCTGTTTACAAGAGACAATCATATACACATGTCAGCACCACAATAATGTCAAAGTGACCGATGTAGTATGATACTCCAGCAGGTGTTTAAGTACATCCATATTGTAGTAACATCCAGTGTCAACAATGCCAATAGGCAAATCATTAAGCAGCTTGCAAACAGGCATGTGACCTGAAGAGGGAAAATTACATGGAATTAGGCACAATGTTGTAAGGCATGTACTCCATAGTCATACACAATAGCAGTTGAACACAAACACAGGATGACTGCCCCAGCAGCTATGATATCGCATATGTAAGGGCCTGTGTTGTCACTCACACACATGTGTAGGAAAGTAGATATCACATAGGTAACATCCTCTACTGTTCACCTCCCTGAGTAGTCGGGAAGAGGTAGTTGCCACACAGCAGCTGACAATGCAGTATGATATGCCTACACAGCAGGACAAGACTGATAAGTCCCCCTTACATTTACCAAAACAGGCAGACTGAGGATTCAAAGCCTTTGGTACAACCATAAGGATGTTCCGTAATGGCACCAGCATTTCACACGTCTTTAGCTGCAATGCATTTCCACTGCCCCTGATGGTAAGTCAGCTACCTTTCAGGGTCAGAAACCAATATGGAAGGCAGTAGTCCCAACACACACCTTGATGCATGCAAAATCTGGGCACAGGCTGGCTCTACCAATATTTAGTCCAAGTGCAGATGACATGCAAATCACACATACCTGTTCATCATTGAAAGTACGGACAAATCAGGTCAGTCCTATTGTCATGTGCCTCATCCTCGCCTGTCTCCTTCTCAGCATCAAAGTCATCGGCCCCAAACCCTGCTCCAGCATCAATGTCTCCCTCCTCAAACAGTGGGATGTGCCTTCTGAGGGCCAGATTATGGCGCATGCAGCATGCAACATGCAACAAAGATCTTGCAGACTTTCCCTGGGCGGTATTGTAGGGCACCACTAGGCACATGGAGGCAACTAAATCTACCTTTCAATAGGCCGAAAGGCTTCTCAATCACTTGCCTCTTCCGGCCATGTGCCTCATTATACCTGTTCTTCCCTCCTGTAGTTGGATGTCTAACAAGTGTCAGGAGCAGGGCAGGTTGACGTATCCGAAGTCAGCTATGTGGAAAAGGAGATATGACGAAAGGTAACAATGCTAGGGAGAGTGCAGACTGTGTAGGGAGGGTTGTAAATGTCTGACATGGAGCGCTGTACACATACCTATTAGCCAGGCCCTTTCTCCATGTAGTTGTAACATCAATACAGGGACACTGCTGTTCCTCAGAACATAGGAATCATGTACCGATCCAGAGAGTTTTATGTTTACATGTGTCATGTACTCGTCTGCAAGACATACCACTTGTACATTGAGCTAATATGCACTCTTCCGGTTTCTGTAAACCTGTTCATTGGCCCTCTGAGGTACCAAGGCAATGTGAGTTCCATCATTTGCCCCTATTACATGTCGGACATGTGCTATATTGTAGAAGTCTGCTTTAACCGTGGGCAATTCTGCACATTGTAGGAACCTAATGTACCTGTTCAAATGCTTGAGTAGGGCATCCAGCACATCCTGCAACACTTTACTGAACTTGGGCTGTGATATCCCTGCAGCCAGTCCCACAGTCATCTGAAAAGAGCCACTCACCAGAAAATGCAGGACTGACAACACCTGGAATGTTGGAGGGATGGCATGGGGATTTCTCAAAGCCGGCAGGAGGTCTGGCTCCAAATGGGCGACCAGTTCCCTGATGCACACACAGTTCAGTCGATAGGTCAGGATGATGCAGCGCTCTTCCATGGTTTCAAGATCTACTAGTGGCCGGGAAACTGGTGCATTCCTCATCACTGCATTTTGACGGTATCTAGGCAGGGAGAGAAACAATGATCTGGGCACTTCTCACAATGTTGTGCACAAAATATGACATATGACAATCATGAAGTACTTGTCATGTAAGTTTGCTGTCATGTTGTGGAAAGACACATTACTCCACACTCCATTCGTGGCCAGACAATGCCACATAATCACTGTGACAAGGGACATGTACAGGACATGTAAACATACACCTTCCATGTGTTCCACCATACAGATTGTCAACACAGACATATGCATTGACAAGTGTGGTGATGTCTCCTGACACTCACTACATATCTGATTATCCACAAAAGGTAACCTAAATGAATCAATATGTGACGATAGGCAGGTAATGACTCAGTGTGAACCCAGGACAGTCATGTAAGATACTAAAATGGCATCTGCCTGTCCTGCGTGCATTGGACAGATGAAAATGACCTCATTCCACCGGCGGCACTCGTCATGGCGAAAGGCGGTTGGAACTGCCATGCAACTCCTCATTGAATAACATTGAATAACATTGACATATATGGGAAACTGGGACCATTAACGATCATCACCAAAGCTGACAGTCATGACCACTGCGGTAATGACCGCCATTTTGTATGGGAAAGCTCACATGATTCCTGCCAAGGAAGACATCTACTTCATGTGCTGTGGTGTCCTTAATCTTTAAGCAATGATGGCACGCACTGTAGGGGTTAGAGCCTTCACAGCTGAGGAGCTGGAAAAACTGGTGGAAGGGGTCCTATCCCTGTATGGGTGGTTGATTGGTGCTCCAGGGCAACAGGTCAGTACAACATCCTTTGACCACATTTCGGGTGGTGTTTGACGATGAATGTGTGTCCACATTGACATGTCATGACTGATTTGGGGTTTTGCAGGCACATGATATGTGTGGTATATTGGCAGTGTGCATGGTCCATGTATGTTGTGTGTCGCCAAAGGTTGCAGCTGTATTGGTATCATTTACATCATGTCCCCCATTTTCGGAATGTTTCCCATACAGGTCAGCACCCACCACAAAAAAGGGTTGTGGAGAGCCAATGCCAAGGAAGTACGTACCCTGGGGGTCCATAGCTGACAGAGCACCCACTGCAGGAAATGATGGGTGGACCTGAGACGCTGGGCCCGGATGACCACAGAGGCCCAGCTGGGGATGGCCTCCTAACGTGGAAGGGGTGCCTGTCATACCCTGACCCCACTAATGGTCTGCATACTGTTGGTGGCCTATCCAGAGTTGGATGGGCGCTTGAGGGCAGCACAGCAGCCACATGGGGATAATTGTAGACTGTTAGGTGACTTCTCCATTGTTGTGTACTGGGACCCTCACTGGATTCATGGTTGTCATACCAATCATGTTCGAGTGTGATACGTTGTTAGAAATGGGGTCTTTGGTTGGCAGGCAGGTTACCCCCTGTCCAAGCAAGGATCCTAACTCTAGTCAGGGTAAAGGAGAATCACACTCAGTTAACCCCCACTCACCCTGCTGGTAACTTGGCACGAGCAGGTAGGCTTAACTTCAAAGACAAGGTATAAAGTATTTATACCAACACACACAGTCATACAGTAAAAACAACACAAAATGACGCAACACAGGTTTAGGAAAATAGTCAATATTTATCTAAATAAAACAAGACCACAATGACAAAAATCTGACATATACAAGTCAAGTTATGAATTTTTAAAGTTTAAACTTAAAAATAGCACTTAGAAACACAAAATGCTTTGATGAGGTGTTAACAAGGCATCGTGACGGAGTCATTCCACCAATCCGACACCAATGGCACCGGGCTCGGAGTCACGCAGACCACCAGGTACAGTACCTTAGTAAAGTGTAAAAATAACCCAGTGCACGAAGTAAGGGATTGTTGCGTCGCCGAATCTGAGGTGGTTTTGGTTCAGGTGCTGTGGCGCGAAGGAGCTGCGACTTCACGAAGAGGCGTCGGGTCCTTGCTGTGGAGTGGGGGCGGCATCGGTGCGAATCGTTGAATCTGCGCACTTTGGGAGGAGTCGATACCCAGCAGTCACGACGAAGTGCGGCAACTTCCACGGAGTTGCGGACTTCGGCGGGGCTGCAGTGTGACCAGCTTGCGAGGGTCGTCGCACTCCAGCGAGGACCACAGAGTTGGGTGCAGGTGGCATCACAGGATTCGGGAGCAGCATTGGTCCGGAGTCGTACAAAGTCAGTTTTTTGGGATTTTCATGAGCTTCTTCTTTCAAGGGCCCAGAGACTGGATAGGGCACCACTTTCAGGGCAGGAGTCTCAGCAGAGTGTCCAGGTGCTGGTGGGGGAAGTCCTTTATGTCCCTGAGACTTCAGAACAGGGGGAAAGCTCAGTCCAAGCCCTTGGAGATTCTTCTCAAGCAGGAATATACCACAAAGTCCAGTCTTTGTCCCCTTTCACAGGCAGAAGCAGCAACTGCAGGATAGCTCCACAAAGCACAGTCACAGGCAGGGCAGCACTTCTCCTCAGCTGTTTAGCTCTTCTCCCTCGCAGAGGTTCCTCTTGATTCCAGAAGTGATCTCATTTTCAGGGGTTTTGGGGGCTCTTCTTCTACCCCTTTCTGCCTTTGAAGTAGGCCTATTTCAAAGGAAAGTCTCTCTTGTTTGTAAAATCCAGCCTTGCACAGGCCAGGCCCCTGACACACCAGGGGGTCGGAGACTGCATTGTGTGAGGACAGGCACAGCCCTTTCAGGTGTAAGTGACCACTCCTCCCCTCCCTCCTAGCACAGATGGCTCATCAGGATATGCAGGCTACACCCCAGCTCCCTTTGTGTCACTGTCCAGAAAGAAGTGCAAACAGCCCAACTGTCAAAATGACCCAGACAGGGAATCCACAAACAGGCAGAGTCACAGAATGCTTTAAGCAAGTAAATGCCTACTTTCTAAAAGTGGCATTTTCAAACACACAATCTAAAAACCAACTTCACAAAAAGATGTATTTTTCAATTGTGAGTTCAGAGACCCCAAACTCCAAATGTCGATCTGCTCCTAAAGGGAATCTACGCATTAATAATTTTTAAAGGTAGCCCCCATGTTAACCTATGAGAGAGATAGGCCTTGCAACAGTAAAAAACAAATTTGGCAGTATTTCACTGTCAGGACATGTAAAACACATAAGTACATGTCCCACCTTTAACATACACTGCACCCTGCCCATGGGGCTACCTAGGGCATACCTTAGGGATGCCTTACATGTATAAAAAGGCAATGTTTAGGCCTGGCAAGTGGGTACACTTGCCAAGTAGAATTGGCAGTTTAAAACTGCACTCACAGACACTGCAGTGGCAAGTCTGAGCCATGTTTACAGGTATACTAATGTGAGTGGCACAACCAGTACTGCAGGCCCACCAGTAACATTTGATTTGCAGGCCCTGGGCACCTCTAGTGCACTGTACTAGGGACTTACTAGTAAATCAAATATAAAAATTGCCCAGAGTGACAAAAACAGCATACATCAACAACCTGGGAAACAGAGGCAAAAAGTTAGGTGAGACCACGCCAAGGATGCCAAGTCTAACACACTTTAGCTATGTAGAGCCATGAAGGAACAGGAGTGGTGGTACTGTAACACACATTCTACTGTACAAATGGTTTGCTCAAATGTTCAAACATTTCAGTGGCTGCCTACGCCATCTCTTCGTATACTGTAGTAGTACAGGGTAATCTTATTGGCACTGTATTTGGGTAATAACAGGTATATTTTGTTAACATTGCAATTGCTACAATTGCAACATCAATGGACCTCTGTACCAAATGTACTCCACACATAGCTGTCATTTACGTTGTATGCACAGTTTCTCTGAGGTCAGATTTGTTTCATCCTGTCATGATTGACATATGGTTGGGTATGTTAATGTGTTGATTTTTTGGATATGTCATTTAGTCAGTTGACAGGCATGTACGATTTTTCAATCAGGTGTCTAGGCTGCAGGAATGAGGTGATTGGTGATAAGTTTGGGTATAGCTTGCAGGACTCTATTGTTCATGACTGCAAAATGGTCTCTTGTTTTCCTGACAGGTTCAAATGTATGTAATGTGTGTATGTGAAGGGGATGTGTGGGTTATTACCATTGCCTCCCTTTCTGTTTCTCCCACCCTTCTTCTCTCTCCACCTCTGTCTATGAGTCCATTAGCGTCATCTGGGGAAGGAGGAAGGGTACTGGCAAGTGGGGATGCAGTAGCCCATGGGACCCAGGAGCCTGGTACTGTCATGTAGGCTCTCGTTATCCTAATGAGACTACTGGATTTGGGTGACAGAATCACTTGCACTGTGGGAGACTGAGTCTGAACCCACTACAGGTGACACCTGCCGGCCTAATCTGGGTTTTGCTCCGGCTAACTAGCAGTGCCTCATCTCCACCCAAGAGCATGGATGATTGGGCAGCCTAGCGCATAACACAATTGATTCCTCAGGGAAATCGTGGTCACTCAGATCTCATTTGTTTTCTCTGTTACATTAGTCTCATATATACAAGGACAATCAGAGGCAGAATAGAATTCAATATGGTGTTATTGAAGCAACTGCACCTTAGATAATTAAGCATGTACTGCAATAACTAGGATGATAAAGCATGACAGGATTAAAATTGTGACAAGGAGAGTAAAGCATAAAAATAACACTACCATATTGTCACTAGAGTCATTGAAATAATTACTACCTAGGCTATGTTAGAGCACAGCAAGTTAAGCTCTAATTCTGCCCTTCAGGTTCCCCTGGGAAGACATCATCCCTCATTACTGAGCAAGAGGCCTGTAGTCTACATAAGCAGCTGTAGTGAAGCATTCAGCAGTCAGCATACAGTCATGGTCATCTGGCTGGAATCTATCTCTAACGTACATGGGTGGTCAAATTAATGTTTTTATAATAAAACAGCTGATGTTCCAAGAAAGGATCCCTACATAAGAGTGTATATGTTTCTATGAACACTACAGACAAAGCATTACCATGTTTCCCGGCAACCTATCTTACTGCAGCCTTGAGAAAAGCACAGAGTGAAAGAAATGTCTTGTTTAAGAAAACAGTGCTGGCCTAGGCAAAGAACAGCTAGATAGAGAAAATAAAACAAGACCACAAATGTGGCTATTGTTCAAATAATAAACAAAGCTGCTATTTCTAGGTTAAAGTACACAGCGGCAGGCATAGTTCACTAAAATACAGTGTATGAAGCTATAACTAAAATGGCTACACAACACCCTCCCCTTGCCGGTTCAAAGGTGGTTCAAAGCCTAATTATGTATAAAAGCTACTAAAACTCAACCTAAGATATATATATATATATATATATATATATATATATATATATGTATGTATGTATCAAACCAAAACCCTTTCAGGGATAGAGCGACGCATAAATTATGCAAAAAACAAAGGAGAACTCTGGGAAGTTCCCAATTTTAGGTGGAGAGCTGCTCTAGTAAGGAGCACCCTGCAACACCAGCGACACTCTAGATTTGCTCACCTCAAATGTCTGCTTATCTAGCACAGTGCTATCCTCGCCGAGCTAGATAGTGACAAAGGCCCTCATTCTGACCCTGGCGGTCTTTGACCGCCAGGGCGGAGGACCGCGGGAGCACCGCCGACAAGCCGGCGGTGCTTCAATGGGGATTCCGACCGCGGCGGTAAAGCCGCGGTCGGACCGGCACCACTGGCGGGGTCCCGCCAGTGTACCGCGGCCCCATTGAATCCTCCGCGGCGGCGCAGCTTGCTGCACCGCCGCGGGGATTCTGACCCCCCCTACCGCCATCCAGATCCCGGCGGTCGGACCGCCGAGATCCGGATGGCGGTAGGGGGGGTCGCGGGGCCCCTGGGGGCCCCTGCAGTGCCCATGCCACTGGCATGGGCATTGCAGGGGCCCCCGTAAGAGGGCCCCTACATGTATTTCACTGTCTGCTGCGCAGACAGTGAAATACGCGACGGGTGCAACTGCACCCGTCGCACAGCTTCCACTCCGCCGGCTCGATTCCGAGCCGGCTTCATCGTGGAAGCGTCTTTCCCGCTGGGCTGGCTGGCGGTCTGAACGAGACCGCCCGCCAGCCCAGCGGGAAAGTCAGAATTACCGCCGCGGTCTTTCGACCGCGGAACGGTAACCTGACGGCGGGACTTTGGCGGGCGGCCTCCGCCGCCCGCCAAGGTCAGAATGAGGGCCAAAGTCTTTTGCCATTTGTACAGCAAAATCTTTAAGCATAGGACTGAAATAGTGTTATCCTTGCCGAGCTGTAAAATGACAAAAGCCATTTACCACTCCAGGCACAGTATTACAGCTTTGGACTGGTCAAATACCGTCCAAGCCAACCTGGAATGAGTAAAGCAACCCCTGACACGTGTTTCGCTCTCATTAGAGCTCTTCAGAGGGGTATAGCTTTGTCCAGACACAAGGGAGCACCCAGTATAAGTCAAACCAAAACCCTTTCAGGGATAGAGCGACGCATAAATTATGCAAAAAACAAAGGAGAACTCTGGGAAGTTCCCAATTTTAGGTGGAGAGCTGCTCTAGTAAGGAGCACCCTGCAACACCAGCGACACTCTAGATTTGCTCACCTCAAATGTCTGCTTATCTAGCAAAGTCTTTAAGCATAGGATTAGCACAGTGCTATCCTCGCCGAGCTAGATAGTGACAAAGTCTTTTGCCATTTGTACAGCAAAATCTTTAAGCATAGGACTGACATAGTGTTATCCTTGCCGAGCTGTAAAATGACAAAAGCCATTTACCACTCCAGGCACAGTATTACAGCTTTGGACTGGTCAAATACCGTCCAAGCCAACCTGGAATGAGTAAAGCAACCCCTGACACGTGTTATGCTCTCATTAGAGCTCTTCAGAGGGGTATAGCTTTGTCCAGACACAAGGGAGCACCCAGTATAAGTCAAACCAAAACCCTTTCAGGGATAGAGCGACGCATAAATTATGCAAAAAACAAAGGAGAACTCTGGGAAGTTCCCAATTTTAGGTGGAGAGCTGCTCTAGTAAGGAGCACCCTGCAACACCAGCGACACTCTAGATTTGCTCACCTCAAATGTCTGCTTATCTAGCAAAGTCTTTAAGCATAGGATTAGCACAGTGCTATCCTCGCCGAGCTAGATAGTGACAAAGTCTTTTGCCATTTGTACAGCAAAATCTTTAAGCATAGGACTGACATAGTGTTATCCTTGCCGAGCTGTAAAATGACAAAAGCTATTTACCACTCCAGGCACAGTATTACAGCTTTGGACTGGTCAAAAACCGTCCAAGCCAACCTGGAATGAGTAAAGCAACCCCTGACACGTGTTTCGCTCTCATTAGAGCTCTTCAGAGGAGTATAGCTTTGTCCAGACACAAGGGAGCACCCAGTATAAGTCAAACCAAAACCCTTTCAGGGATAGAGCGACGCATAAATTATGCAAAAAACAAAGGAGAACTCTGGGAAGTTCCCAATTTTAGGTGGAGAGCTGCTCTAGTAAGGAGCACCCTGCAACACCAGCGACACTCTAGATTTGCTCACCTCAAATGTCTGCTTATCTAGCAAAGTCTTTAAGCATAGGATTAGCACAGTGCTATCCTCGCCGAGCTAGATAGTGACAAAGTCTTTTGCCATTTGTACAGCAAAATCTTTAAGCATAGGACTGACATAGTGTTATCCTTGCCGAGCTGTAAAATGACAAAAGCCATTTACCACTCCAGGCACAGTATTACAGCTTTGGACTGGTCAAATACTGTCCAAGCCAACCTGGAATGAGTAAAGCAACCCCTGACACGTGTTTCGCTCTCATTAGAGCTCTTCAGAGGGGTATAGCTTTGTCCAGACACAAGGGAGCACCCAGTATAAGTCAAACCAAAACCCTTTCAGGGATAGAGCGACGCATAAATTATGCAAAAAACAAAGGAGAACTCTGGGAAGTTCCCAATTTTAGGTGGAGAGCTGCTCTAGTAAGGAGCACCCTGCAACACCAGCGACACTCTAGATTTGCTCACCTCAAATGTCTGCTTATCTAGCAAAGTCTTTAAGCATAGGATTAGCACAGTGCTATCCTCGCCGAGCTAGATAGTGACAAAGTCTTTTGCCATTTGTACAGCAAAATCTTTAAGCATAGGACTGACATAGTGTTATCCTTGCCGAGCTGTAAAATGACAAAAGCCATTTACCACTCCAGGCACAGTATTACAGCTTTGGACTGGTCAAATACCGTCCAAGCCAACCTGGAATGAGTAAAGCAACCCCTGACATGTGTTTCGCTCTCATTAGAGCTCTTCAGAGGAGTATAGCTTTGTCCAGACACAAGGGAGCACCCAGTATAAGTCAAACCAAAACCCTTTCAGGGATAGAGCGACGCATAAATTATGCAAAAAACAAAGGAGAACTCTGGGAAGTTCCCAATTTTAGGTGGAGATATGTATATAAAAGAATGTCAATAATGACAAGTTAAAAAGACACTTGAGCATATGTCAAAGGGGCAATTGAAGATGTTAACTGTGGTGTTACAAAGGGCAGAATTTCAAGAGTCAGAGTCATTTTAGAAGTTGCCAATCGAATCTGGGATAATTGAAGACAGGAAATCTTCCACTTCGGCAGGTGGTAAATTAGGAAATTCATCGCCAAGGAAAGCTAAGGAGCATTCGTGTTCCAAAGCCTGAGCTCCAGCCAAGTCAGCAGCATTCCGTGGTGTTCCCAACAATGAGTTTAGAGCTGAATCCTCCATGAAGGGCAACTCACAAGCAGCTTCCCATAACAAACATACCCTCCATGTGCATCTCTGGTAATGAGCCCTCAGAGAGAACATCAACAGATCAGCTTCCTAGGAAAGCAAGGGCTGCGTAGAAAGACAAACTTTCAGTGCATGTTCGAACGAGCACAAAAGGCACCGAAACACGGGCTGCACACAATGCAAAACCAGTCTGAATGACAGAGACCAGTCATACTCCAATTGCTCCAGGAGTGTTGCTCCAAAGTACTGCATCATGAGTTCACGACACAGCTGCGCTGGTGAGTACGCTTTCAGTCCTCCTTGTTGCAGTGGGACAGCCATTGTGCAGAAAAAGTAGCAATAGCAAGATGCTATCTATTATAGCCAAAGTTATCGGAAAGCCCCCAAAAATACTGGAGAACATTGAGTGGATGACAGATGGTATTAAGCCGAATATAGAGTAGAAGGTGTGAATGAAACCAGAACCAACAGCCTTAAAGAAATGTGCAATTCCAGTAGTACTGGACGCATCAAACATTCATCCCACAAGCTCACCAAATGTCTCGAAAAGTTAGTCCTTAAAAGGGACTGTATCTCTGAGGATGAGCTTGCCACCTGAAGCGCATAGGTCTTGTGTGCAGATGTAAGCAGCACATGTTTTTGAAACAATAAAGCCTTGAGTCTCCTCAACTTGTCAAAATTCACATTTGAAGTAGCGATGTGGGGCCAAATCTCAGCTACTTCCCTCTGTCGTGTAAGAGGAAAAAGTACATTCCCACAGCATGTAACAATCTTAGAGACCAAAACGACATAAATTATTTTAGCTCGCATCCAACAACAGTTTTCAGTATTGAGGAGGACATGGCTGCCATTTGAGAGCACCTGGAATGCAGGTCTAATCAAGGGGACTGAAACTCCCTTCCGATAACAAGCCAAGTTTGCTGCTGAAATGTTACACGCCCCATGCAAGGACAGCTGTTTACAAACCATTGAATGGCTGACAAGAAGTCTCATATTCACTACCACTAAGAAAGACCTCTTTTATGCCACTGAGACATTTTTATGAGAAGGGCAGCCCCCTCATGGATGTAACTAACTCCTAGCCTTTCATATCTGCCTATTGGAATGTGTTTTAAGCAGGACGTGAATTTAAGTGTTGAAACAGGCAGATTAATGACCCCGTATATTAACCACTCAGCAGATGACAGCTACAGTAAAAGGCAACTTTTCTAACTTTTCAATATTTAACATGACGTATGTTGCTTCTTTCTTAGCCATTAGTTATTGTTGTCACGTTAAATTAAATGTGGAAACTATGTCCCTTATGCTAACGTGTTGCCAGGGAATGCGACCTGCCTTCAGTGTTTGTAATGTCCAACCCAACTGCACAATGGACCTTAGTTGACTCTGTCCATGGTGTAAAGAAGACATGTCACTTTATATTATGTCTTTTGCAGAAGAAACAATGTTGTTTAAGGTGTATATCCGGTCGGACAGGGTATTAATCCCATTATCTACAACAGCTAATGCCTTCTGTAAATTTTTCTGATATATTTGCTTTAACCAGGCTGCAGCTTCTTGTTGAGAAAGCTTCAAAATGTCATTATAAACTGCATATAAGAAGCGATTTCTGTGTTGTTTTTTAGGGCCTAACAGGAAATCCTGTAAGTCAGTGTTATTAGGCAGGAGACTGAGGTGTTCTCTAATAGCACAGCTCTTCAACCATTGCTGGCATAGTTTCCCTACACTGTATGTTGTTACTATACCCGCATGTTTGGATGACACATAGTGAGGGTCTGTCCTACTTGTTCTAAAACCCCAGTGGAGTTTATAAAACGTCTATAACACACATTGGTATCTATTGGCCACAGTACCCACCCGCCAGGACGTGGCAGTGAAGCATTAAATGTGCCATTCTGGACCCATTCATCGAACTGATCTTCAGTTTCATTTACATACTTTTGCTATTTATAAAATTTAGCAGGGGCAAGAATACTGGGCGCATTCAATTCCTTAATCTTTGCTAAGCCTAAACAACTTGTCTGTTGCACAGTTTCATTTAAAAATATCATTTGAACAGGTATGAGGCATGCTCTAAATAAAGCTTCCTCCCCCCTTATTTGCCAATTTTTTGTTCCCCACACACTTTTTAAGTCAATCAACTTCAACCAATATTCATAACCTTCTATAGCCAACGGGGAAACAAAGGAATCCAAATAAATGAATTTTATATCTATTGATAATATATGTACATTTTCCATCAATGGCAATTTGAAATAATATGACTCAGCATTTTTAACAGTGTGCCCAAAAAAAATTCACATTTTTCATAATATGTTTTAGAACTCCCTTGTGGTGGAATTGGACAATGTTCCCATTGGGTGTAATTAAAAATAGTTTTGGGGGTACTTGCTCTGTGAATGAAATGGTGTCCATAATAATTATAGCAATACATATCACCATAATTCTCTTTAGACTGATAAACATCCTCACTTTCAAATACAGTAAAATACTGTAATTGAGTCATCATAGAATCAACTGTTTTCACACCCCAGTCATCAGAAACAACTCCGGGTACTATTACATCGTTCATAGAAAGTTTAAACACATATGGTATTTGAATTACCTCCGTGGGGCCGTATGAATCAAATTGACATTATCCCAAACATTCCCAACTTGAATTGGTACAGCAGAAATGTTCACGAAAGACAAGTCTCTACAGACTTTGTGGGAAGAATAATGGGGTTTTAGGACCTCATCCACCAGTTCAACTGTTGATCTTTCAGGAAGGTAATGACCATTAATAGAAAGAATGTTATGACAAAGCCAATCCAATGGAGGAAAGCTGACACAGTCAAGGAAAGCCACAGATAGTTCCATGGGAAAATAAAGTAATTTGCTTTAAGCCAGTTTATCAGCTTACGTGTTTTTGGCAGTCCAGATGTAGAGGAGGCAAATGAGTCAGAGAAAGTGTCGTTGATGTCGGCAAAGTATCCAGAAGCAGTTTGTGCAAAAGCTGGAGCCGTATTGTGTTGGAGGAGAACTGGTGGTTCACAGTAAATTACGTCATCTGTCTGTATTGAAGTTGTGTGAAATCGATCAGTAATTTCTATATTGTTTGTTGTAACAGATGTTAGTGAAACTCATGAAAGATCATTTTCCACCCTCCCCAAGCTCGGAGAGGTGTCAGCGTTGCTGCTCAAAAATTTGTAGAGGGAAGTCTTGACCAGTAGTGAGAGGGATTTGGGAACTAATGGCTGCTCCTCTTGGTCTGCTGTACAAGATCGGCCACATGGTGTACCTTGACATTGTCAATAGATACAAAGCGGTTTCCTTTAGTGCCAAGCAATGGTGGTAGAATGACAGTTCTGGTACCGTGTATTCCCAGGACAGGGACTGGTCATGATAAGATCGACCAAACTCCTTTTTCACAGCAACCTTTTCACACACTAGATCCCCAATCTTTGGAATCCAGCTGGTAGGTGTTATTGGTACATCCCTAATTCCTGCACTGGCAGAAGCGTTGTCATCATGGAACTATTGTAATTCCTGCAAGACAGTGACACGTTCATTTAGGTCAAAAGGTGTTTCTGCCACCTCCACACCAGCTCCATCAAGATCTGGAACATACATTTGAGTTCCAAAAAGGCACTCATATGAAGTACAACCCCCAAGGGACCTTCTAGGCAGATTGTTATGTGCTCTCTGGACTCTACACAGGAGGTTAAGCCAACTACGACCCGCACCTAATACTCTGGCTGTTAAGGACTGCTTTAAATCATGGTTTTGTCGCTCTACAACACTATTTCCCTCAGAATGAAATGGAGACAAGTGATGGAGTTGGACCCCTAACGAAGCCATGGCATCCCTGAAGGCCCTTGAGGCAAAAGCAGGGCCCTGGTTCAAGTGGAAAGCCGCAACTGCATATGTGCCGATAAAGACTTGCAAATCTTTAATAACAGTCTGAGCGCCAGCCGAGCGTTGTGGCCACACTCATAGAAATCTGGAGAAAGAGTCGACAGCAACTAAGATGTACTTGTATGCACTGTCCAGTGTTACAGGACCACAATGGTCTGAGTACACACATTGTAAACGTTTGCTAGAAATTAGGAGGGGTGTCTGCGATGGGTGTTTGATGGTGGAGCCCTTAATTTGTTGGCAGATGTCACAATAAAGTACATTCTGCTTGGTCTCTTTGTATTGACCTGGCAACCAATAACTTGCTTGCAATAATGATATTGTAGCTGCCACACCATCATGGGCATAAGCAACCCCCCTCATGCGCTGCTTTAATCAACTCTTATATCTTTATTGGGAATTACTCGAACTCCAACGCCTGGTATCTTTACTTGTGCATCAAGGAAGCCTCCCATTCAGTAGGAATATTTAGCGGGAAAAGCTTTTGGATAGGGCGTGCCTTCAGTCGTGGCTTTCACGGCAGACCATATGTTATCGTCCGGTTTAGCTCCAGAATGAGTTACTGCAGCAACAGAAGCCATAGCTACTGCTGATTTGGTTGCTTCATCAGCCAGTGTATTTCCAGCCAACGCGCTGGTGTCCAACTGTATGTACAAGATGGATGTTTTGTAGTGTTTCCTTCAGATCTGCTGCTTTCCCCCACAGAAGTCTGTATTTAATGGTGTTGCCTTTAGAATCTCTGAACCCATTCTGGCGCCAGTAATGCAGGTATTTATTGAAAGACTGGACACAGTAATATGAATCACAGACAATCAGTGTTAGCTGTGCAGGATTTCGAATCTCTGTGTGATCCAAGTGCCATCACCTAGCTCTGCTAATTGTGCTGTGCAATCCCCTAGGGTTTGCGTTTATGTATGTTGGGGACAAAATGTATTATCCTCCATATGGCCACTTACGACTGCACAAGCAGCGGTGTTCATGACTCTTTGATATTGATCAAGAGGCAATGTATTTGCCAGAACTGGGGATTCTAGTTCATATTGCAAAAATTCTTGAGTTTGTAATTTTTGGGTCACAACTATGGTCAACATCAGTGGATGTCAAAGACGGTGCCCATGGAATCCAACATGCATGTAATGCTTTAGCGTTTGGAATACTGACTTTGATAATAGCCTCAAGGTTGGAATTGGAGATACAAAAATAATGTGTTTTGCCTGGGCTAGTGGTGTTTCTTTAATGACAGCCATCTGAGCAGCTGTGAGAAATTTGTCAGCGGGAGCAAAGCATTGTTCTGCTGCTGAATACAAATGTGATTTGTATACTATCAGGATTGTCTCACCCTCATTGAAAGTTACATAGGTGAAACCAATGGCACAGTGATTACTCTGATGACCAGATGTTTTTTTGTTGTCCTTTGTGAATAGGGGTTGTGCTGCAAGCATGTCTGCTTGCAAAGCTCTGAGAATGCGTGTGTGTGTTCGACTGTCCAAACTTTACTGGAAAAATCAGGACGTATTAAGTTATATAAAGGTTTTATGCATGATGCATATTCTAGAATGTAAGTTCTTCCAAAATTTAGGAATCTCAATATGGATTGTAGTTTTTTAATTGTATTTGGAGGTTGTAACTGCACACATTTTTCTAAGAATTGTGGCACTTGGCTCTTTCCTTCACTTGATAGCTCAAAACCCCAAAACAGGACGCTAAGAAAGGCTATTTTTGTTTTTTAAAGTTGAATTTATATCTGAATTTGGCAAACCCCACAATAATACAGGGCTACCTGTCTTAAATGTTGCAGTAATTCATCATCTGTGAGATAGATATCATCTATATAGGACAATGCTTCATGGTTAACATTGTGCAATATTGAAGTCACACGAGCCGCGAACAGTCCTGGACTTTTCTTGTACCCCTGGGATAAACAACAGATCCTAGTGTGCTGAAACTTATTAAATCTCTACTCTCAGGTGCTATATTTTGACAGGACAAACCATTGGATATATCCAGCGTTGTTTTGTATTTCTTGTGCACTATGTTGTTCATGAATGCTGCGCTATGTGAGTTTTGTATAGCGTATGTGCGTGTATGACTGTTTAAATGCCTGTAGCCCTCTTCTTGAGTGGCATGACGAACTGGAACTACTGCCACTTTTTTCTTTTTAAATTGGGGTTTTTGTTGGGGAAGTTTCTCTTCTTTTTTAACAGAAACTTCTATAGAGCCTTGTGTCTCCAGTCTCAGTTTCAGGTATTCAGGGCTTCGCCCTGACCGCCCACCTCTCTCACTGTGTTTTTCCGGTGAGTCCTGAAAGGAACGAGATTGGCATGTATCAGTATATTGATATCTGTCAGGTGTTTTTATATTATCTCAATTTCTGAGATTATATCTATTCTATGGGGTCTCCATATGCAGAGATTCTCCACTTTCTTTTTTTAGGTGTTTTTTTTTTTCATCCCACCATTTTTTAGAACCCTCAGGAGCTTTCTTGGTAGAATCTTTATTAGATTTAACCTGAAATTGTGGCTTTGTAGGTCTGGCCCCCAGACTATCTCAACCAATACTAGAGTAGGTCTCCACGATAATCTTTCGTAGCTCACTTTCTTGGTCCTGTCGAGGAATGTCCCAGAGCAGCATGTGCACCGCTAGTGCAACAGCTTCCCCCTTGAGGTTACTTAATATAATTGACAATACTGTGGCAAAAATGTCCATTAGTTGCATCCCCAAGTCCGGGGTCCAGGCACCCCCGTATTCAATGTGAATTTGTTTAAATTCTTCCAGTAAATTGTCAAGTGTTGGTGTACCATGTGCAATAGTATAGAGTGTGGCAAATACCGTGCCCCAAGTATTGCAGTTGTCTATTGTGGGAAACATCCCAAATAGCAAACACATAGTTAATATTCTATGTTTACCCCGAGGTCCCGTAAGGGGCAATACTGCTTCCAGTGTTTTTATTTTTTGAGCTAACCAGAACGGAATCTCTTTTCGTTTGGCGGGTATTTTAGCCATGATTGAATGTGCAGTCGTGAGATTAATGCTTGGCATTACTGCATGTGGTTGCGTCAGAGCAGCACATGCTGGGTTTGTGTTTAATGTTGCATTAGAAACTGTACTAATCATCTGAATATTGCCGTAAGCTCAGCATATAAGCGACGGACTTCAGCTACCATTAGGTTCGCGGCAGCAGGGTGAGGTGTATATATTTAGTCAGTGAAGGCCAGGTAGGACCATCATTACTTAGAGGACCTAACCTAACATGTAGAATTGTATGGGACAGAGCACCATCAAACCAATTATTATGTTTTTGATAAGATAGAGGTATTTCTAGATATGCACATTCTCTGTATTGTGCAGGTGCGTTTGCAGGGTATAGTGATGAAATGTATTTGTGTTCCCATCAGCTGCTGGAAATGTGACCCAAGAATAAAAGATTTCTGTTCTATAGTTTGGGGAGAAAAATCCTCAATACCGTGGATGTCTCTGTATATAGTGCTGAGGTGTCTTTGTTTGTAGTGAGAAAGAGATACTCAGGAGGAGCCGAAAATTTGAGCCTGACCGGATTTTGGCAGCGCCATGCCGTGTAGGCTCTCTTTATCCTAATGAGACTACTGGATTTGGGCGACAGAATCACTTGCACTGCGGGGGACTGAGTCTGAATCTACTACAGGTGACACCTGTTGGCCTAATCCAGGTTTTGCTCCGGCTAACTAGCAGTGCCTCAACTCCACCCAAGAGCAGGGATTAGAGCGCATGACACTACTGATTCCTCAGGGAAATCAAGGTCACTCAGATCTCATCCGTTTCTCTCATTTACATTAGTCTCACATTAACAAGGACAATCAGAGGCAGAATAGAATTCAATAAGGTGTTATTGAAGCAACTGCATCTTAGATAAAAAAGCATGTACTGCAATAACTAGGACGATAAAGCATGATAGGATTCAAATTGTGACAAGGAGAGTAAAGCATAAAATTGACACTACCATATTGTCACTAGAGTCATTAAAATAGCTCCTACCTAGGCTATGTTAGAGTACAGCATGTTTAGCTCTAATTCTGCCCTTCAGGTTCCACTGGGAAGACATCATCCCTCATACCTGAGCAAGAGGCCTGTAGTCTATATAAGCAGCTGTAGTGAAGCATTCAGTAGTCAGCATACAGTTGTGGTCGTCTGTCATTAATCTCCCTCTAATGTAGATGGGTCAAAGTAGTGTTTTTATAAGAGAACAGCTGATGTTCCAAGAAAGAATCCCTATGTAAGAGTGTGTATGTTTCTATGAACACTAGAGACAAAGAGTTACCACGTTTGCCGGCAACCTATCTTACTGCAGCCTTGAGATAAGCACAGAATGAAAGAAATGTCTTGTTTAAGAACGCAGTGCTGGCCTACGCAAAGCACAGCTAGATAGAGAAAATAAAACAAGACTGCAAATGTGGCTATTGTTGAAATAATAAATGAAGCTGAATAAAATATATCTGGGTTAAAGTGCACAGTGGCAGGCCTAGTTTGCTAAAATAATGTGTATGAAGCTATAACTAAAATGGCTACACAACGCCACAAGTGAAGCCGAGGGGACCAGTGGGACGAAGGGCGAGGAGAACATCACTAGGAGACTGGAGCTACCACCACATCTGATTCAGATTCCTTCTCTGACGGCAGCTCCCTGGCAGTGGTGGATCCATCTAGGACCACCCCAGCACCATCTTTGCCCACCATCCCCCTTACCAGCACCACCCTCCCTGTAGCTCCCCACCCAGTTGCCTGTGCCCGCGCACCCAGGAGGTTAGGCATCTCCTTCGTCACAGGCACCTCTGCTCCTGCCCCAGTCAGCCCGGCTTCCCTCAATGAGGAGGCTATTGACCTCCTGAGATCCATTTCTGTGGGGCAGACAACCATTGTGAATGACATCCAGGGACTGGCATCCCAGATTCAGCAGTCCAATGCCTACCTGGAAGGCATTCATGGTGACTTGTCTGGCCTATAGGGATTGTTTCAGGCTCTGGCCTTCTGGTTGACGGCACCCAGTGTCCCTTCTTCTTCCATTCCCCCTACATCTACCTGTTCCCAATCCACAACCCCTCTCCCTATACTCATCCAGGGCACAACAACACACCAGCAAACATCAACTATAACAGACAAGGTGTGCAAAGACAAACATAAGCACTACAAATTAACCCACAGGCACACACACACAACACACATGTGCATATACAACAATAGACACTTCCCACACTGTCTCCCTTACAGTCACAACACCACTTACACCTGCCAGCACTGCATCATCACACACTGGTCCTGCTAGCATTACTGTCATACTTTCAATCACCACAACAGCAGACTCACAGACACCCACCCGACACACCACATCCGCACTCACCACAACCACCTTCTCTGCCACCTGCAGCACATCCACCTCACTTGCACACACCCCAACATTCACTCATATATCTTACCATTCCCTCTCCCTGCATCTCTACCCCCTCCTCCCAAGATATGCACACGTACCCACTCACCCACCCAACACATACCCACCACAGATATGAACACTTTGCACACACCAGCCTCCACGTATAGCACACCAACACATCACACAAGCACTTCCACTTCCATCCCTCATTCATGTGACTGCCCCAGGGTACCTAAAAAGGTCTTCCTTGCCATCCTTGATCTCTTCCCTACTCCTCACCCACCCCGTTGCCCTAAACATTGTATCCCCCTGCCCCTCCCAGGCTCTTCCACCTCCCATTCCTCTGGTTCTCCCTCCGGTGTTCCCCCTGCTCCTCTACCCAGCAAAAAGTACATCCTCCCAGAGCCAAAGTCCCCCCCAAGCCCAAACAGAGACTTCCACCTTCCACATCCAAGCCACCCCCACCACCCCCAAGCCCCCAAACCCCTGAGGTACCTGCATGTTCAATGTATTCCCCAATGACGAAGAGGCCTATTTGCTGTCAGGAGTCAAGTTGGGGCCATGATATATGGACTTTATGCATTTATGCAAATTTGACTTGCCATTTGGCACATTTTGTATATTTTCAATTGTTTTTCATGGTTCCAATTACATCTGCCCACATTAGTGTGGTTGGCAAGGTGAGATGCTTGTCCTGGTTTCCTTCTACTTGATGGTGTGACATCTGTGTGCAACGGGGTGTGAGGTCTGAGTATAGGTTGTGTCTGTGTTGTTGCATGCGCTGGGTGGATGGGTTGTGCCATGTGTATGTTGTTATGTCTCACTGCTTGCTTGTGGGATTGTATGGGGTGTTGTGTGCATCCGTGTATATGTGCTGCATCTGTGGATTTCCTTGTAGGTTGGCTATATGTGATGTGTCACCTGTGTCATTGTTTGGATGTGTGTTCACTGCTATTGATTGTGTCATTGCTACATACGGTTTATGGTGTGTGTGTGGATGTGTGGTGTTTCACAGTGTGCCTGTCTAAGACTGCGCTGAGGTGTTTGTGGTCTAGTTGTCGTGTGATTAGGGGAATTTGAGAATTGATGCGTATGCCTGTGTTGGTAGTGTTTATGTGCGTTGTGCTGTGTGTTTGGTACATATCTTCTTGGCTTTGTGTGTGTATTGGGTACTTGGTTTTTATGTATTTTGTGTGTGCGTGTGTTGTGTCTGTGTGTGTGCTGTTACGGTGTGTTTGTGGCCTTCGCTGTCAGTGCTGGGAATGTGTGTATCACTGCCATTTCCTCCACTCTGTGCTAGGCGTACTTACGGTTGTCAACTTCGGCGTTGCCGCTGTATCTGAAGGTGTGTGACGAGATACAACGCTCGGAAGACTAGCAGTTCATTCGCCATGGAGGATGCATCTGTGTACCTGAAGGTGTGTGTCTCCTTTTGTACTTTCTGTTTCCCCCAGGATTTCCATTGTGGCCTGCCCGCCCCAGATATCCTGGCTGTCTGGTGACTCGGAATATAGTGAGCAGGACATTAGTTCTTGCCAGCCTGAAGTTAGCTACCACCGCAAGATGCTGCTCGTAGGTGGAGGCGGTAGTATCGGTGAGTCGTCTGTGTTGCGTTGGGTTCACTGCCTTACTCATTATTTCGCGGTCTGCACTGCCACCCCGGCATCGGTCACAACACTGCTACCCGTGTGGTGGTCTGGTTACCACCAAACTCTTAATGACCACCTGGGTCTTGGCTGGTGGTGTGCATGGACTGGTGCTAGGCTGGCAGTGTGTGAGCTGGCATTTGGCTGGTGGTGTGAGTAGTGGCTTGGTGCTGGTCACTACACACTCTGCTAGCCAAATGCCAGTCCACACAGTCCCTCAGCCGCCATATGATTGCAGTGTCAGGCATATGGGCGTTTCAAAGTGATAGGCCCTTGAACGGCACTATTTATTGATGTGAGTGTTGTAATGTGCTGGGCCTGTGGCTGGAGTTGTGAATGGTCTTTGCCATGTATGCAAGTGTGAATGGACTGTAAAGCTGTTGGTGCCTTGTTGCGGCTTAACAGCTCAAAAGCTGTCAGTCATTGGTTCCGTTTTTTTACTTTCAGTTATTAACAGTGCATTTCATTTTTGTGAAATCGCTAGTTAATAAAATATTCTGAACGTTCACTCACCCTCGTGCCACATCCAACCCTGATGTGTGTGTACCAATAAAGAGTGAGAAGAGAGAGCATGTTTACCTTCCCAAATTACTATCAACAGCCACAAGAAGCAACCAAGCTACCTAGTCTCTTACTTCTGTGATGCCACAAACACTGAAATTATGAAAATCACAGTTTTTAACCTTTGTCAAAGCTTACCACAATTACAAACATGCCATCTGAGGGTGAGGTGGAAGCCAGGAGTGCTGCTGATCAGCTTTGGAGTGACCACATAGATTTTGACCTGTGACAGAATGGGTAAAACAGATGGCAAGCAGTTCAAACTCTCATTCAAACATCGCAGACAGACGAGGGTAGTGACACAACCTCCTGGTGGCCTGCAGGTGAGTCAGCGTGATGGTGAGAGTTTACTTCAAGAGCCAGACATTTGCACTATGTTTATGACATCTTCATAGCAATCACTAACAAAATTGACCTGCTGAATGATAGGTTTGATCATCTGAAAGACAAGGTTGATAAGCATGTTGAATGACTTAATCACCTTAAGCAATGCACCTCGGAGTTCATAGATGAACACCTTTCAGCCTGAGAGAAATTGTGCCAGATAGAAAAAGTACTGGAGGTTATCCGGAGCAAGAACAAAGATCTGAAGGTGCACTTGAGGAGAAATAATCTGTGCATTATTGACGTACCGGAATCAATGGAAATGGGCACCCTGGAGGACTATGTAGAAATTATTCTCTGCATGTTGTTTGGAGATGCACTCTCTGCCATGTTGATTATCGAGTAAGCACACACATCGCTTGGACAGAGATACACTGGCATGCCAGCCCAACTTCCAATAATTACTAGATTGCTAAACTACAGAGATCGGGACACATTTTGCGTTTAGAAAGGGATCAGAAGATCCTCCACTATCAAGGCAACAAAATATCCATCTTCCAAGATTTCACTGTCGAGGTACTGGCTGCCAGGAGGAACTTTTAGCTGGTTAAAACCCAAGCCAAATACTCTCTCATTTACCACGTAAAGTTCCAGATTCAATATCAGGGAAAGACTCATTATTTTACAGATGCAAAGGCTACAAGCAAAATTGTGAAACATATACCCAGAGCAGCGCCACATTCACCAACTGAGACCCAAGACACAGAAATGGGGAATCTCAGTGAAAATGACTAAGGGCCAGATGCAGGAAACACTTTGCAACTCGCAAACGGCAAAATTTGCCGTTTGCGACTCGCAAATGCGTGTTTCCCATGCAGAAATGCATTTTGCGAATCGGGACCGACTCGCAAAATGAATTTCAGAATCGCAAATAGGAAGGGGTGTTCCCTTCCTATTTGCGAATCGCAGTGGAATGCAAATGGAGTCGCATTTACCATCCACTTGAAGTGGATGGTAACCCACTCGCAAACGGGAAGGGGTCCCCATGGGACCCCTTCCCCTTTGTGAATGGACCCAAACTATTTTTTCAGGGCAGGTAGTGGTCCAAGGGACCACTACCTGCCCTGAAAAAATACCGAAACTAAAGGTTTTTTTTTTTTTTTTTAAGTGCAGCTCGTTTTCCTTTAAGGAAAACGGGCTACACTTAAAAAAAAAAAAAACAGCTTTATTTAAAAGCAGTCACGAACATGGAGGTCTGCTGACTACAGCAGGCCTCCATGTTTGCGAGTGCCTATAGTCGCTATGGGGCCGCAATTTGCGACCCACCTCATTAATATTAATGAGGTGGGTCTTTGCGACCCCATAGCGACTCGCAGACGGTGTCTGAGACACCGTTCTGCATTGCAAATTGCGACTTGCAATTTGCGAGTCTCTCCGACTCGCAAATTGCAAGTCGCAATTTGCAATAATGCTACATCTGGCCCTAAGGGTCCACACAATCTTTGACTGACCAATCTGGGAACACTGTTAGATGCTAGAATATTAGAAACAACCGTACCCCTAGTGGTCATGCTGGGGGCCACCCGGGTGGGCATGGACACTCGCCTGCTGTGTCTCTGGCCACCCAGCTGTTCCCTGGCTGGGATTGCTTTGGACCTCTGGTTCAACCCTGCTAGATGATTCCCTGGTTGTTTGCCTATTTGATGTTTACCTTTGGGTTGTCCAATGGGTGGGACAGTACTATTTGACCTGACTGGGCGGTCAAAGTGGATGGATGGAGAAATGTTGGGGCTTTGGATAAGTTTGTAGTGCTTTGGCTCCTTAAAGTTAGACTGCACTTATCTTCCCTAACCATTCAGTGATATGTGATAGGCTTTTCTTGCAGATGTCCCATATGAGCGTAGCAGGCAACCATTCATCCACCCTTTGTTCGCAATGCAGCAGATTAAATGCATGATCTGGAATATACACTGCCTCAATGAAAGGTGCAAGGTGCAACATGTGCTAGCTTATCTGCAATGACATCAGAATGATATTTTCATGCTGCAGGAGCTGAACCTCATTGAGGGCACTGGGAAGTGCGTGCGCACTGGCTCTGTCGGAGAATGCCACATTACCTATCACTCCAACTGTGGAGTAGATATCCTAATTTGTAAAGGCTTAACATGGTGCACGCGCAGTGGCATCTATGACAAGCAGGGTAAGTATGTGTTATTCTCTGGAACACTGCTGGGACACCCTCTTAGACTAATATTGGTGGATGGCCCAAATGTGGACGACCCTTGGTTCGTTACAGAGGTATTGAGACTTGCGGGCATGATGGGGGGCAATTATATGGGGAGGGGACTTGAATGTGGTCCTGCATCCCAGGCCTGACTGCTCCAGTGTGTCAAGGCACTTATTAAAGATAGACAACCACCTTACTGGCCTGTAGAGATCACTGCATACTGATAGTGCAGAAGGTACATGTATGTCTGCTTCCCACACCACATGGTTGCACATAGATTACTGGCTGGCAATGCAAGCTCTAGATCTATGGACTGCAAAAGTCAAGCACCTTCCACAGACACTGTCCACTCCTGCTTCGGTGCTATGAGAGATGCAAATTGTGCAACCCATGCTTGTGCATGGCATCTTCCATCTAGCACCTTACGGGATCAGGTATTCTAGAATGTGAGAAATTGGGTTGTTGGTTGACTGGGGTGTGAGCCCTGGTCAAGCAACAGCCACAATCCCCTACAGGGTGAACCACAAAAAGTCACTAATTTCATGCGTGTAAACCCTGGGTAGTTTGGCACAAAAAGCAATTAGGCTAAACTTGGAGGCAATGTGTTAAGTACTTATGCAGCACACAAACAGGAATAAAATGAAAACAACACAATAAAAATCAAAAACCAATTTATAAAGCTACAGAAAAGTTTAATAAAGTATCTGACACTGAAACTTCTTAAAAGTTTAAGGTTCAATATAGCAAGTCCTCAGGTTTGGAAAATGACCACCTGGTGAACTTTAGCACCACAACCAGGGGTCCAGGAGTGGATGGAGACCTCTTGGGGGTTCAAGTCTCTCTCAGGCTTGGCCAGGTGCAGTTTCAAGATGGTAGGAGCCTGTTCTGTATTTGTAGCTTTAAACAGGAGGTCAGCTAAACTAGCCATTGGAGTCATGTCTAACTTTCTGGGTGCAGGTGGAGGCTCCACAGCAGGTCTAGCCTCTGAGGGTTCAAGGCGGGCTTAAGGTAGGAAAGCAGTCCTTTCAGGTACAGCACTAGTCTGGTGGAGTGTACTGCAGGTCACAGCAGCAGACTGTCCTCTGAGAGTCCTTTCGAAGTTCTAGTAGTGAAGTGAAGAGTGGGTCTGAGAGCCCCATTTTTATACCCTGGTGTCCTGCTCCTAGAAGTTGGGACACCTATCCAGAAGGGTTCTTTGAAGTTCCAGGAGTTTCCTTCCTCCCCTGCCCAGGCACCTAGCTGGCTGCACTGACAATACAGGCTTGTTAAACCTGTTGTGTGGGGGCAGAGCCCAGCCGATTCAGGTGCAAGTGGGGCTGTGCTTAGCTCTGTCCTCTCCATCAAGTCAGTGAATGGCCCATTTAGGATCTGCTAATCCCACTATTGTGTGATTATCTGGGGTGAATTCACAATGTCTCAACTGCCAGTTACACCCATTCATGTTACCTCAGATAGGCTGCAGGCACAGAAGGTCAAGGGCAGGAAAATGCCAACTTTCTGAAAGTGGCATTTTCAAACTTGTAATGATAAATGTGACTTCACCATTGAAGAGGGTTTATCATTACAAGTTCATAGATACCAAACATGACATTTCTATCACCTCTAGTTTATGTATTACAGTTTATTATTAAATATGTTAAGGAATCTGGAATGTTCCAATGTTATCCTATGGGAGGGGTAGGCATCACAGTAGTAAAAATAATTTGGGAGTTTTTAACAAACTAGGACATACACAACTAAAAAGTACATGTCCCAACTTTTATTACACAGCACCATGTACATTGGGCTACTTAGGGACTGCTTTAGTGGTGACTTATATGTAATAAAAGGGGAGTTTAAGGCTTAGGAAGGGGTTTTCAATGCCAAGTCGACAAGGCAGTGGGACACGGCCTTCAAGCTGCAATGGCAGGCCTGGGACATGTTTCAAGGTGCTGCTTAAGTGGGTGGCACAATGAGTGCTGCTAGCCCACTGTTAGCATTTAATTTACAGGTTCTGTCACGACTTACGCGCTGCTTTAACCTGGAGTCCGCTGAACGAGTGGTGAGGTTCTTGTTCCTGAATGTTCGGCCTTGGCTCAGGTAGGGGCGACTCTTTCTGGTAGCCACGGTGCTGCAGGCGATAGGAACGCCAAGGGCAGGCTGTGTCCTCCAGAATTAGTGCCAGATGGAAAAAACCCTAATAAGGGGAAAAAACATCCAAAAAGGACATTTCCTGGAACAGGAGCAAAAGTCAAAAAGTAAATTCAAGATCAAAAAGAACAGGAAAACACTGGAACTGACATGAATCAGTATCTGACACAAGGAAGAAGGAGCGAAGACACCATCCAACCAGAAAGTGTTGCAGCGCAAGGAGGGAAATAATCACAGCCCTTCAATACCCAAAAACAGGAAGCGACCAACAGGAAGTGCAAGGACACCATATTAGATAGGGAAAAACACATAGAAAGTAATGGACAAGGAGGAATAGAAAGTAGGGAACCAAAGCATGCTGGGAAGAGAAGGGAATAATGGGAAAGAAGGAAAAAACATAAAGGGAGGCACAAATGAGGGCAACAGAAAGAAATGGACAACAATAGCAGGTGAGAGGGGGAGGGTTAAACGTGCCCGAATGTCTGCCGCGCTATGAAGAAACGAGGCCCCATGCCCAATTTGGGGCCTCGTATGCTGCACGATAGACTGGGGGCGTGGTGTGTCTCGGTGCCGCGCGCCGCGCCCCGAGCCGAATATTCGGCTGGCGATGCGCGCCACAACAGGTTCTGGGTGTATGGTATACCACTGTACAAGGGACCTCATGTAAACTAAATATGCCAATCAGGTATATGCCAATCAAACCATGTTTTAAGGAGAGAGCTAAAGCATTTTAGAACTGGTTAGCAGTGGTAAAGTGCACAGAATCCTTAAGCCAACAAGCAAAAATCCAGCAAAAAGTAGGAAGAGGAGAAGAGAGGGCAATTCCCAACATGGGAGAATATAAGATTCACCATAGTAGATTATTTTAAGCATATTGAAGGGTCAGTCTCATAACATTCCACACTATGGGAGGCCTTCAAGGTTGTTATACAGGGTCTTCATTGCGAACCTGGTGGAGGTGTTGTGAGCACTGCATGATGAGCTGTAGTGAGATTCATGCTCTACAGCTTTAATACTTTGAGAATACTACTTCACCTCTACAGGAGGATATTAAAGGGAAGCTGGGGGAATATGAAGAGGAGGCCAAGAGGGAGACCCACTACTTAGGCAGGGAGGCATCAGTGCCTTACTTTGATGCAGTGCAGTTGTTGTAGCTCAATGAGGGCCACCAGCGGTTATTGGGGACGCCATTTACTTAGGAGGAGCTTGTTCAGGTAATCAACTAACTGCCAGGTGACAAGGCCCATGGGCTGGACAGCCTCACTGCTGCCTTTTAAAAGGAATATGCAGGAATCCTTGCTCTGTATCTCTTCGCTCTATATGAGGAGTTCCCTGCTGCAGGTGCTCTACCCCCCATTCAACAAAGCGCTAATAACAACAATACACAAACATGACAAGAACACCCGCCAGTGTAAGTTGTACCATCCTCTATCTGTGATTAACAAGTATAATAAAATCTTTGCAAAACTGATTGCCTTGTGACTGATTCCGCCCCTGCCAATTATCATACACCTGGACCAGTTGGGCTTTGTGCTCATAAGGTTGACAGCCCATCATTTGCATACGTTTTTCGCTCTTGTACATACCACTGATACTGTCCTCTGTGCAGCTGTGGTGTTTTTGGACACCACTAAGGCATTTGATTCACTAGAGTGACCTTATCTGTTTGCGTTGCTCTCACTCCTTGGCATGAGCCCCACGTTTATCAGACTCTTTGGCCTCCTGTATGCCCAATCTGGTGCCCACTTATGAACCAACGGGCACAATTACTCCTACTTTCCTGGTGTCGAGAGGCACCTACCAGGGATGCCCACTCTCCTCTATATTGTTCTCAATTACTATGGAAATCCTCACCATGTGGCTCTGACAGCATCATTCAAACCGGTGCTTGGCGTTCACACCTCGCCGAATTTTGGTGTCCAAGTTTTCTGATGACGTCACCATGTATGTGAATAACCCACAGGTTAACTAGGGCCCATTAATACGAGAATTTACCAGATTCAGGGGCGTAACAGACATCACTATTAACTGGGCCAAGTTGATTGTGTTCTCTCTGACAGATGTAACTGAGGAGTTTGTCTTGGAGTTTTTGCTTTGCTGGGTGAGGGAACTGGTACGATATTTGGGTATTTGGATAAGCAGAAACCTAGATGACTGTGAACTGACAACTATGGGTGCTTAATTACATCGCTGGATGAGGCTTCTGTTGACTGGGAGGCTGAGCATTGCTAAAATGGTGATCCTCCATTTCAGTTCATGCATTATTGGCTAATCCTTAAGCAGTTCATGGCGTATCCGGTGCCAGAGTATGATCAAATTGCACTGTGCCCCCTGCAGATGACACTGTGTCTGACCATTAGATGACCGAGGGTGTAAATAGACACTGTTGCTTGCATTATATGGGCGTGGAATTCATTTAGGTGGCACGCTCGGGTAGACCCTCTTTTCGCTCCCTCTGTGCCACTTATCACCCATCCTTCAAATAACGCATGATGCCGGCACCTATACTCAACTGCACTCCTTAAAGCTGAAGTCTATGGGAGCAATTTACCTGGAAGGTTCTTTTTTGAGACCACAGCAAACTCTGCAGGGCACTGATGTGACCTTATTAGACACGTTCATGCTTCGGGCGCTGCACACCTCTTTCCCTGTGGCCCCTCCTATGTTGTCTGTGCTCAAACTGTTCCTCACAGGGCCTTCCCCACACAAGCTAGTAGCGAGACTCTGTGCCAGGATACAGAAGACTGCACTGGTTTGTGTCCCAGGAGCTCAACGTACTTGCACTTGAAATAACCATGAAGATGATACAGTACTCATAGTACTCATTAGTCCCAGGTTGGCATGCCATCAAATTTAACAAATTGTACTCAAGCTTCTCAATATGGGTAACAGCATATGACCGTCCAGACAAATCACTTTCAAATAATAGATGGAATACGTATGGGATCCTTTGTCCAAATCAAGGGTCCTCTGAATATAATCTTATTGATCTATACTCAGCTGCAGGTATTTACACAAGGGTCATCATGCCATCTGCCTACTCCAGTTGGAAGTAAGTGTGGGTGTATAGGTGGCTGGATAGGTGTATGAGTGGGTGTGTAACTGGGTGTATGGGTATGTAGGGGTGTGTGAGTGGGTTTGTTAATGTTTTTGTGAGTCTGTGAAAAGGTGTGCGAGTGGTTATCTGGGTCTGTAGGTGGGTGTATGAGTGGCTGTAGGGTGTGTGAATTGGGTGTTTCTTGGTGTCTTAATGAATGTGTGACTGGTTGTATGGATGTGTGCATAACTGTGTAAGTGGGTGTGTGAGTATGTGGGTGAGTGTGTGAATGCATGTGTGGGTCTATGAGTGGGTTTGTGATTGGTCCTCAGGGTCTCTGAGTGGATCTAACAGTGATTGTATGAGTGTGTGAGTGGGTGTGGGTCTGTGAGTAGTTGTGTGAGTGGTTTTCCAGATCTATGCATCAGAGACTGTATGGGTGTGTAAGTGATTGAGTGGGTGTCTGAATGGGTGTGGAAGTGGCTATTTGGGTCTCTGAGTATTGAGTCAGTGGCTGTATGGGTGTATGACTGGTTGTTCAGTAGTTGTGTTGTATGGGTGTGTGAGTGTGTGTGTAAGTGGCTGTGTGGCCCTGTAAGTCGTTGTGTAAGTATCTGTATGGGTGTTTACATGGCTGTGTGAGTCAGTGAGCGGGTGTGTAAGTGGTTCTCTGGGTCTCTGAGAGGATGTATCAGTGCCTGTATAGGTTTGTGAGTGGGTGAGTGTGTGGCTGTATGGATGTATGACTGGGTGTGTGACTGGCTGTATAGGTGTATGAGTGGTTTCTTGGTCTCTGGGTCAGTGTGTGAGTGGTTGTGTGGGTGTGTAAGTGGATGTGTGAGTGTGTGGTGAATGTATAAAGGCATGCTATCAAATTTAACAAATTGTACTCAAGCTTCTCAATATGGGTAACAGCATATGACCGTCCAGACAAATCACTTTCAAATAATAGATGGAATACGTATGGGATCCTTTGTCCAAATCAAGGGTCCTCTGAATATAATCTTATTGATCTATACTCAGCTGCAGGTATTTACACAAGGGTCATCATGCCATCTGCCTACTCCAGTTGGAAGTAAGTGTGGGTGTATAGGTGGCTGGATAGGTGTATGAGTGGGTGTGTAACTGGGTGTATGGGTATGTAGGGGTGTGTGAGTGGGTTTGTTAATGTTTTTGTGAGTCTGTGAAAAGGTGTGCGAGTGGTTATCTGGGTCTGTAGGTGGGTGTATGAGTGGCTGTAGGGTGTGTGAATTGGGTGTTTCTTGGTGTCTTAATGAATGTGTGACTGGTTGTATGGATGTGTGCATAACTGTGTAAGTGGGTGTGTGAGTATGTGGGTGAGTGTGTGAATGCATGTGTGGGTCTATGAGTGGGTTTGTGATTGGTCCTCAGGGTCTCTGAGTGGATCTAACAGTGAGTGTGTGAGTGGGTGTGGGTCTGTGAGTAGTTGTGTGAGTGGTTTTCCAGATCTATGCATCAGAGACTGTATGGGTGTGTAAGTGATTGAGTGGGTGTCTGAATGGGTGTGGAAGTGGCTATTTGGGTCTCTGAGTATTGAGTCAGTGGCTGTATGGGTGTATGATTGGTTGTTCAGTAGTTGTGTTGTATGGGTGTGTGAGTGTGTGTGTAAGTGGCTGTGTGGCCCTGTAAGTCGTTGTGTAAGTAGCAGTATGGGTGTTTACATGGCTGTGTGAGTCAGTGAGCGGGTGTGTAAGTGGTTGTCTGGGTCTCTGAGAGGATGTATCAGTGCCTGTATAGGTTTGTGAGTGGGTGAGTGTGTGGCTGTATGGATGTATGACTGGGTGTGTGACTGGCTGTATAGGTGTATGAGTGGTTTCTTGGTCTCTGGGTCAGTGTGTGAGTGGTTGTGTAGGTGTGTAAGAGGATGTGTGAGTGTGTGGTGGATGTATAAAGGGATGTGTAAGTGGCTCTGTGAGTCTCTCATTGGTGTGTCAGTGGCTGTATGGGTATGTGAGTGGATGTGTCAGTAATTTTGCTGTATGAGTGGGTGTGTAAGTGGCTGTGTGTGTCTGTGAGTGGATGTGTAAGTGGTTGTATAGGTGAGTACATGGCTCTGTGAGAGTGGGAGTAATTGTGTGGGTGTGTGAGTAGGTGTTCGAGTCCTGTGTGGGTCTGTGAAGGGGTGTTTTCTCTGGGTCTCTGAGTGGATGTATCAGTTACTGTATGAGTGTGTGAGTGGGAGCATGATTGTGTGCATGGGTGTGTGAGTGCCTCAGTGGGTTTGTGAGTGGGTGTGTGAGCTTTTTCCTGGGTCTCTGAGTGGATGCATCAGGGACTGTATGGTTGTGTTTGTGAGTGGACAATTTTCTTATCAATAACTTTATTGCAAATGTTGCTGTGATCATGTCAAAGATGCCATACAAGGTCACATTCATTCACTCATGCATTCCCTCAGAGACTCATGCACCCCCTCCCACCCACTCAGACTCACACACCCACTTTCAAACCCCTTAAACACTCACACACCCACTCACAGATCCACTGACAGGGACAGGCCCTGTGGCCAACCTGGCCTGCACACAGCCAAAGGACGTGGGTGGCGAGGGTTTGGGTTGTTATAAGGGCTTTGCCGCAAGCCGGGTTGCAATAAAATATAAGCTCTCATTATGAGTCTCGCAGTCTTGAGACCGCCAGACTCACGGTGGCAGTCGGACTGCCACGGTCGTGGCCGTCCGACCGGCACATTACGACTGTGGCGGAGCCGCCATGGTATGACTGCCAACACCATCCGGTTGCTGCCAGCTGGCAGCCTGGCAGTCCCAGTGGTTGTAATCCTCCAGGGCAGCACTGCAAGCAGCACTGCCTTCCGGATTACGGGGCCCCATATTGCCAGCCTTTTCATGGCAGTTCCACCACCATGGAAAGGCTGGCGGAATGGAGGGGTCGGAGCCCCCTGGGGGCCCCTGCCTTCCCCATGCACTTGGCATGGGCAGGGCAGGGGCCCCCATGCATAGCCCAGTCGCTCATTCCACTGCCTGAATTACATGAAGTGGAATGCACGATGGGTACTGCTGCACCCATTGCACCGCCACATTGCCGCCAGCTCAATTATGAGCTGGCTGCAATGTTAAGGCCCTGTTAGCAGCAAGTAAACTCAAAATAGGGCTGGCAGTGTTTGGACCACACAGGGAGTCTCTCGGCAGTTTGAGTTTGGTGGGCAGCCTCCACCACCCGCCAAACTCATAATGAGGGCCATAGTTATTAAAATCGCTTTACGTTAAAAAAACACTTTGCAGTTAAGTTCTGAATTTTGAATCATACAAAACCATAGAAATTCAGCAGTTATAGTTAGAGTTCCTTTAAGTAACTGTAACTCGGCACCATAAGATAACTATAACTCGTGCCTTCACCATGCAAAGCTAATTACTCCACATATTATATCATTGATGAGATCTTGTATGGCATCTTTGATATTATCACTGCAACATTTCCCATAAAAATTTGATGAGATAACAATGCAAATTATAGTTACCTTAGGGTGCGAGTCATAGTTACCCAAAAGAACTCTGACTATAACTGCTGAATTTCTATGGTTTTGTACGAGTAAATTCAGAACCTAACTATAACGTCCCTGTAACCCATTTTTTTCAGTGAATATATATAGTGATAGTTAGGACCGTTTCCATAGAAAAAGTGTTTTTTGACTTGCCTATGTCTTTGGCACGTTTGCCAAATCTTCACAACATTTATTTTTTGAAAGTGTGCCGTGATTCTTGTTGCTTATTTGAAGTTTCATGTTGATCTGTCAAGCGGGAGCTGAGAAAAAGGGGGGGGGGGTCAAAAGCATGTGCCTCCCATGTTAATTCCCATAGAAGTTTTGAAAAGGACTACAGCCCGAACCGCTGGATGGAATTACACCAAATTTGGCAAAAAGATTGGTGTGCAGATTAAGCTTTTGGATATTTGATGTAAATCCTTTCAGTAGTTTTTAAGATATTAAAGGGAAAATACATTTGTATATCTAGGGCTTCGGATCTTGGCAACCTTTTTGCGGCGATTGCGGCATATTTGTGAATGCGTGCATCAACAGCAAATCTGTGATTGGCTGGGTACAACCTGACCAGAAAGTTGTGGTGATTATTTTAGCAAAAAATGCAAACAAAACTTCACAGACTCATTCATACACTAATTCATTAACTCATTGTAGCACTCACACATTCATGCAGCTACTGACAGAGCCACTCAGACACTCACATACATGCTAACAAACCCACACACTCACTCACCCACTTACACACCCACTCAGACCCTTATGCACCCACTCACAGACCCACTCGAGCACTGACGCACCCAATCACAGACCCACTCAGACACAGACACACCCACTCACAGACCCACTTAGACCATCACAGATTCACTCAAAGACCCACTCAGGCCCTCACCCACCCACTCAGAGACCCACTCAGACCCTCTGGCACCCATAAACAGAACCACTCAGATACTCATGCACCTACTCACAGACCCAATCAAACACTCATGCACCCACTCACAGACTCACTCAGACCCTCATGTACCCAATCACAGCCCCACTCAGACCCTCATGCACCCACTTACAGACCCACTCAGACACTGACACACCCACTCACAGACCCACTCAGACATCACACATCCACTCACAGAACCACTGAGACCCTCATGCACCCACTCTCACACCCAGACGGACACTCTCACACTCAGAGGCACCCTCTCACACCTATTCTTACACCCAGAGAGACAGAACCTTTGGACATGCATGGCAGGGTTTGGGTAGTTATAGGGAGTAGGTTGCAGGGCATGGCCTCAGGCCAGGTCTTGTGGCCAACCTCTGCCATGCACAGCCAAAGGACAGAAGTGGTGCAGGGTTGGGTGGTTATAGGGGGGTGGCTGCAGAGCCTGACTGCAGGAGGGGCCAGCAGCCAACCCTTCCATGCAGGGCCAAAGGCAGTGTGTGGCAGTGGTTGTATTAACATATAGTAATTAAAACTACTTTACGTTAAAAAAAACATAGAAATTCACTGAACAAACCAAGGCTTACAGGGACGTTATAGTTAGGAAATAAAATGAAAAAAACATAGAAATTCAATTAAAAAACCAAAGGTTACAGGGACATTATAATTCGGTGCTGAATTTTCTCACACATAAGCATAGAAATTCAGCAGTTATAGTTAGAGTTATTTCAAGTAACTATATCTCCCACTTGCTGGGAGCAGGATTTATGTTTGCCTATACTTAGCGGGAGTTGTCACCTCCCACCAAGCAGAAGTAATCAGCTACCTTCTGAGGGTGGGTACCTCAGGAGGTAGCAGGAGCTGGCCCTGGTGGGGGTGGTGGTCCCCCTGACATAAAAGGCTCCAGAATGGGGGCTGTGCACCCCCTCCTTCTTTGAGCATAGGGTGGGCCCTGGAGATGGGGTGGTCTCCACGGCTGTATAAAGCCCAGGGTGCTTGCACCCCCTCCTCTTTTAAATAATAATTGGCTCTGGGGAGGTGGTGGCCCCTAGTGCCCCGGGGGGGGTCTTGCAGCCCTGCATCTTTATTTAAGTCTATCTTGGGCAGGTGGTGATCGCCAGAGCCTGGGCGGGGTCCTTGCAGCCCCAAACTTTATTTTCATATTGTAGTCCCAGGGAAGTGGTGGTCCCTGATGCCCGGGGGAGATTTAAAGGGATTCTGCGGGGACCCCTGGACCAAGACTAGGGGCTCAGGGCACTCCTACCCTGGCCCTTTTCTTTTTTGTATGTCACAAAATGTCTTCAAACACATCTAGTTTGAAGTTTTGGCAGTCAATCATCTCTCAGGAGGAGATCTCCCTGTATCCGCTGTCCTGGATATACAAATATTTTCTCCCTTTAGTATCTCGAAAACTACTGAATGGATAATCACCAAATAAAAAAAAATCATCTACGGAACTAAAGCTACAATTTTTGTCAAATTTTATGTAATTCTGTGCAGCAGTTCAGACCGCAGGCGTGTTACATATTGCCTTCTATTTGCAGACCACCAGTCCTGACATAATTACGATGAGCCAAATGGCCATACATAATGGAGTGCTATTTATATTTTTATTTACGAACTATACAATGATTCTTAGAGAATTTAATTTGTGAAGTAATTACAAAATATGCATTAATGCATAAGTATCTTTGCTGTCATTAGTTGCACCGGATGTCTGTCTTCAGTAGTTGTTAATTGTGACATAGTTAGACGCTTTATTTGTACAACAGTAACGAAGGGCCAATTGATTGTGGTGAACAAAACTTTGTTGTTGAAACATGTTTTGTGTTTTTCCTTTGTTTTTTCCTGTGCCAGAATAAAGCAAATTGAATTCAAAACACCTGAACCGGGGTGGCTTTTTTTTTCTACCAGAATTGGTGCAGGTTTTAGCAGGAATATACAAGCTGTGGCATCCCCTAACGAAGCCCCGGTCTGCTTGGCTGGGCATTTACCTCTCCACCTTTTCACTGATGGTTGCCAGTAGGCAGTTAAAGTTAGAACATAGTTTCCATAGAAAAAGTATTTTTTTGACTTGTGTATATCTTTGGTACCGTTTGACGAATCTTCACAAAATGTTCCAAAAGCAGTGCTCTGGTGATTCTTGTTGCTCATGGAAAGTGTTGGGTGGTGATCCATCAAGCTGGGTTTGAGAAATAAAGGGGGGGTCAAAAAAGTTGTGTTTCCCATCTTAATTCCCAGAGGGATTTTAGAAAAGACTACAGCCCGAACTACGGGCCCAAATTACACAAAATTTGGCAGAAAGCTAGCTTTCAGTACGCAGATTACGCTTTTGCTTATTCGTGAAAATCCATGCAATACTTTAGGACATTTCAAGTTTATTTAATTAAAGTGCATAGTTAATCAAAACCATTAGTAAAAGGATATAAAACACATAAATACCTTCTTTACTGTGTACACATAAATTCAATATAGGATTTTTGCAAAACATAAAAATCTGTGAGTACAGCAAATGCATATATTACAACTAAGACATTCTCCTAGTACCAAGCAACTAATGACTGACAAGGTACCAGAACCAGATGTATCATGAAACGGCATTGCGAATTGCAAATAGCGATTTTTAAGAAATCGCTATTTCCGAGTCGCAATAGGCCATGTATCATAATTGCGAATCTGAATTAGCGATTTCTTAAAATTCGCTATTTGTGGTTTGCCAGGCCAAAATACCGAATCACAATTTGCATTTTCGTAATTAAAAATTGCAAATTGCGAGAACGCACACCTGGAGGAGCCTGATGACATCACAAGCAGGAAGAGAGTCATCCCAGGCAGCTTGCAGGTGCCACACCCAAACCAACTCTCAGAGAGAGTCAGCCCAGCCACACTGAGCAAGTTTCTGAAGAAGGCAGCACAGCAGAACCAACATGGACACCTCTGCCCAGGGAAAGGAGAAGGGAGAAAGGAAGCGCAAACTGAAGTTTAGTGAGCAAGAGCTGGAGGTGCTCACAGAGGAGGTGGTCAAGAGCCATGACCGGTTGTTCGGCAAAAGCTCACTCCAGGTGCCTGAGAGTGAAAAAAGCAGCCTCTGGGCAGATATCCAGACAAAAATCTGCGCTGTTGGAGTGGCACAGCGCTCTGTTGAAGAAATCAAGAAGAGGTGGTACGACCTGTGGTCCCGTGCAAAGGAGAGGGTGGCAAGATGACTGCAGGAGGCCTGGCGCACAGGAGGCAGACCACCCACAGAGACACCCTCCACCCCGATGGAAGACCTAGTGGAGTCCACACTCCTCCCAGAAGCAGTCAGTGGGGTCACTGACATTGACACATCCGGCACACCAAGTACAAGTAAAGGTAAGTGCAATTGTACGAGGATGGTTGTTATAAAGACCAGACTGCGCAGGTTTTCCTTATTTTTGAAGGTTTCGTTTATTTGGTTGAATGGGTAATATATGGAAACCAGTCTTATCTGAAAGTTTCAGGGTTGATAGGTTGTTGCGTCTTCTCCTTCTTGATGACAGCTCGCGTTCTCTTCCTCTTCTCTCTCTCTCAGGACCTCGCGGGAAGCTTGTGGAAAAAGAAGAATATAGCACTGGTAAGTGTGGGTTTGGGGTTTCGTTGGTTTTCTTCCATTTCTTTCCTTCCCTAAGTATCTTTCTCTTGTCTTTTCCTCTTTACTCCCTTATTCTTCCCTGGTTCTCTTTTGGAGCTGTTCTGTTCCTGTCCTTGTTGTCTTTTCTTTCCTTTCTTATCGTTTTCCTGTTTTCCCTTTTGGGTCCGTTCTCTGGGTTCACATATCCACATACACCTCTCTTCGCTGTTTTTCTCCTCCTCGCTCTCCCGTCTGTCTTCCTTCTTCCCAGTGCTCCCCGTGTCGTGCCCCCCCTTTTCTTTCCCTTCCTCCAAGTGCTCCCCGTGCCGTTCCCTTTTGTTGTCTCTTTCCTGCCCCTTTTCGTACCTCCCGCCTCTCGCCCGGTTCCCCTTGTCCCGCACCCCGTACCTGGAGAGGCCACGCTTCTCCTGAAGCGTGGCAGCTCTTTCGTTCGGCTCCCCGGGGTCAGCAGCCGTCTTCCAGGGTTTCCGGCGGTCCCGATTCCGGCGGCGTTCCATTCCTCCCCGAAGCGGCGTCTTCTTCGGTTGTCTCGCAGTCTTTTGCATCCACGAACTCCTGTGCCTCCCAGCTCCTATTCCCGGCGTTCCTCTCCTGAAGGGAAGGAAGCCGTCTTTTAAATTCCCTCAGCTCCCACGGTGGTGTGAGGCATCCAATTTATTGATACATACATAACTGACATGCTGCATACTGTCTTTGCAGGTGGCCCAGGCCCAGCAGCTACAGCATGTGCCAGTGCAGGGGAGACAAACACCCATCCTGCTTGAGATTCCAAAACCAGTGAGTCACAGAACATTGCGCCACACCGACGCAGGCCTAGGGCACTGCCACTGCCAGAACTGAGTCAGGACTCAGATGAGCAGCAGGAAGACTCACAAACACCGTCCCCAAGTGGCAGATGCACTCGGATGCAGGAGCCCCGTTCACAGCAGAGCACAGCACCCCGCAGGATGCCTACATATGCAGACACACAGGCTTTTGAGGCAGGTGAGGGAACATCATTATTTGATGGCCTGGAATCAGCTATGTTAAAGCAGCAGCACCTGCAAAACAAAAAAATCACAGCGTTACAAAGGCAGATGCAGCAACATAATACAAACATGGGGGGCCTGCATCGCCAGCTGGAGTGTCTCAATGCCAACATCTAACAACTCCATGAGGGACAGTCCAAGCATCGCAGGATACGAGGGAGCTGACTACTGCTGTGAGGGAACTGTGTCAGGAGCTGCGCCATGACAGGGTAAGCCACCGCAGGCAGGAGTGACACTTCATGGGCATGTTTGGCGGTTTCTGTCACTCTGTGACTAGGCTGGCTAATTCTACAGCCCTAATATCGCACAGGTTGAGGCAGCACACAGCAGCAGGGATGTGGCCCAAGGACTGGTACAGATCACAAACTTGATAGACAAATATGGGTAACCGGTCAGCCACACATAGTGAACTGGGACTGGGGGACACAGAGGACACATCGAGCCTCAGAAGCTTAGCTGTGCCCACAACGGACACCAGACATCGCAGAGGCGGACACTCGAGGTGCCAGTGAGGCAACTGCGCACTCGAGTGGCGTGCATGGCCGAAAGAAATGAGTGTAGTGGCCTCAGGGGACTGTATATATTTCTGGCATGAGGACACTATGAAGGAATAGTGCTTTACTGTTAACTGCTTTTGTTTTTTGTCACAATTACTTTTGTTGGTACTAGTGGAACTTATATTACCTGACATTAAGGTAATAAATTTACTTACAACAGGTACATTTGTCAGTGGATTTGTGTTGTTCATACTTACATCTGAAATGGTTGTGTGTGATGTCAGCAAGCCTTTGCCTGCCCTCTGCTGCAATGGTCCTGTCTGCTGGCTATTGGGGGTGGTATGGGATCATCATCCTCATCTGATTCAGGGGTATGCCCCTGGTGGTAGCTATATTGTGCAAGATTGCACAAGTAGCCACTATTCTACATGTTGTCTCTGGGGTGTACTGTAGTGCCCCTCCACTTTTGTGGAGGCACCGGAAGCAACTCTTCAGCAGCACAAAAGTGCACTCCACCACATTGGGGGTCGCCCTGTGTGCTGCATTGTATCTCCGTTCAGCAGGTGTAGTTGGATTTAGGTAGGGCGTCATCATGTAGGTGCGCACTGCGTAGGCACTGTCTCATGCAATGAACAGAGGGTATAATGAGTAACTGAGGCATATGACGTCACACTGCCATCAATGCACCAGTGTACAGAGGGACAATACCTAGTAGATATCCTTCACCAAACTCCCCAGCTAGCAATCTTGTGTGAATGCCGCTGTGGCGAAAGATGTATGAATCATGGGTGCTCCCTGGGTACCTGCATATCACCTGTATATTCATGGAATGTTGGTATTTACGGTTGCAGTACACATACTCTGTGGCTGATGGTGGACAGATTGCAACATGTGTCCCATCTATGGCACCTAGGACATGGGGGAACTGTGCCATCTGGTAGAAATCTATTTTTGTCTGCTGTATTTCCTGTGGGGTGTGGGGGAATCTGATGTACTGGTGTATTCTGCTCAGTATGGCATTGATAAATGCACTGAAAAATCTAGAGAGGGTACTCTGTGAGACCCCTCCAGCTGCTGCCATGACCCCTTGATAGCTCCGTGAGGCGAGTAGGTGGAGGAAGCATAATACCTGCACATGGGTGGGGATGCTATGAGTCCTATGTGTTGTGCGCTGCAGTATGGGGTGTAGTTCAGCTATCAGGTCGAGTATCATGGCAGAGCTCAACCTGTACCTCTGAAATATTTCCTCCTCTGTCTGGTCAAAAAGTGTGATGCACAAAATGTGCTCCTGTCTCCTCCTCCCTCTCCTCAAACCTGCCAAGATCCTCATCCTCCTCGCCATGACGTAGAGTGCAGCCATTGTGGAAAAGAGTCTGAGGCATTCTGGGCCTCTTTATATAGATTGCACCTGGTTACCACCTGCTTTCACTTAGTGGTATTTTGCACGTGCAAAATGCCATTCTGCGAAAAATCACAATTTGCGATTTTTTGATGCATCGAGTTGCGAATTGGTTTTGCTAGTCGCATTTTGCGCCTCGCAATTTCCTACTCGGAATACTGAATCGCAAAATGCAACTCGCAAAACCAGGTCACAATGCAAACAATCGCAATTTTTGCGATTTCTTATTTTTGGTCTGCGAATGCCTTTCAGCATTGCAGACCACGTTTTTGCATTCGCAAACGGCCAAATTTAACGATTCGCACCGTTTGCAAATGCAAACACTTTGGATACATCTGGCCCCTAGTTTTAAAGTGCACCAGTATTAAAAATGTAATCCTTATATATTTTAATTAACAGAGATTACCCGTCCTAGTTTTTTAAGGGGTGTAACCCGATCATCCCAGCAAAATACCAATAAAGTGCAAAGTAAAATATTGGCCTAAAAGGCTTTATAGTCAACACATGCCCACAGCCGTACCCACCCACCTAAATATTCAGTATGAAAAGCACAATCATTTCAAAACCACTTTTAAAAAATATCTATCAAACCCTAAAAACCTCACTCACCTGCCCCGTTTGAGTTCATCTTGCTTTGTACTTAGTTTTCTTTTATGCCGAGTGTAAGAATTGTATTAATCTGGTGTTCAAAATGATATCTGTTGATTTAAAACTGGCAATCACCGCTTGCCTATACAATTATATACCTCTCTGATTGAAGGCAGCCTTCAACAAACTTCTACTTTCATTTAACAACCATTTACAGAGACAAACCAAATGGATAACATCTTCTACCCCACCTCCACACAGACTACACAGAGATTTTAAATCAGACCGTTTTCAGGGAACTGTATCGACTCAACCTGGGAGGTGGCCAAAACGATATCTAATAAATAAGTCCTTATCTTTTTTTGACCACCCCGCCTCCAGGTATAAATGGGGTTTTAGGGTTTTATACTCATTTATTATCAATCATGAGTGTGGTCTATCAGTAAGGAGACCCTTATCCATAATTAAGGATTTGCTCTTCACTGTACGGTTTATGACTTTTTGGAAAGCTTCATAAGGGAGACTTTTATCCCACATTGTCCAAACCCCCAAATCACCCAAAGCGTAAATCCACATACTGCCGGGATAGAGTTGAGGGATTCAAACTCATCTCCTTTTAAAGTACCTGCCAAAGTTGGTTCCCCGTAGTTCGCTGTAAATCTTTCCAAATCTTAATGTAACTAACCTTTCTTGTTATGGTTTGGTTTAATATTTCAAACTCTAACCTGATCTGGGAATGAGACGAGTCATCATGAAGATGGAACAGGGACCTAAAAACTTTTCCAATTATCCCATTCAGAATACCGGCATCGCTTCCACTCTGAGCCTGGCTTCCGTAGCTTATAATTGACATTAATTTTGTAGCAATTACTTAACAGAGGCTGACAGCTGGGGTGTCTAGCTATCTTTGCAAAGTAAAGAAAGTGAGCAGCAGCGAATTTCCTTTCTGCTGTAAATCCTGCATTTGAGGTAGAAAGGATACCTTTCCATCAAATATTTTGCCCAGGTATGTATGAAACTTAACCTGTTCTAATTCTTGCCATTGCAGGTACTACTTGTATGATGTCTGTATTTTTTTACTTACTTCCATAACTTTTATTTTTTTATCATTTGTTATCATTCCATTTGCCTCAGCAAAATCACACAGTCAATAAATCGCTGTAATCCCACATTTTTTTACTTAGAACTATTATATCATCTGCATAAAGCAGATTTGAGATAAACATTTCTCCTATCTTTGGAGAATGCGCATTCACCTCATTTAGCTGAACAGCCAAGTCTGAGAAATTAAAGAGATTAAAAAGATATGGTGCAAGCAAGCAGCCCTGCTTAAGTCCTTGTTTTGTCTCGATTTTCCTTGACAGGAAGGAAGTGTTCCCTATCTTCACTCAAACCCATGTATTGGTATGTAACATCTGTATGCATTTTAATAACCAAGCAGGACTTCCCCAGGAGGTTAACTTTTCCCATAAATGATTATGCTGTACCAGGTTAAAAGCAGATTTAAAATCTACAAAACGCAGATTCAAAGGTTGATTTATTTGCTCATGCTTGTCTATAATAATAGAAAGGGATAAAATATTAATTGCCGTCCCTGGCCATTTAATAAAACCTGACTGATTAGACTGAATAATATTATTTTCAGTCGCCCAGATTTTAAAGTCCTCTAAAAGTAGACCTGCATAGTATTGTGCCTCAGAGTCTGTTAAGGTAATTAAATGATAATTTCCTGGACAGGAGCGATTTCCTCTTTCATATATTGGGTGTATTATCGCTTCCCTCCAGGACCTAGGGATGGTTTCAAGCACTAAAGACCTGTTGAAAACCGTAACCAACTCCCTGCCCAAAATCCCGGCTTCATTTTGAATAAAGCATTTGGGTTGCCATTTGGGCTACGAGCCCCTGCCTGCTTACTCTGCCTGATCTGTCCAGTAACCTGAGACATAGAAAATGTTGATTCTATTACTCCCTTTTGACTGTCAGAGACCATATTTGCACCTTCTCCAGGGCGTGAGTCACCCATCTTAAACACATCTTTTTTTGATTTCCTTAATTCAATTAAAATGCTGTGTTAAAAAGTCAATCTGAGATGATTCTGATGTATTAGAACTTGTTAGGGTCATAGTAGCATTATTCAGACCATTTACCATTTCCAGAACCCCTGTGAGTTACATTTTTTACTTAAAAATCATGCCTTTTCCCAAAAGTTGTGTCTTTCTCTTGCCTTATGTTCACAAATTTGCTTCCGATGAGTATTATTAATGATTTTTAGATCATTTAACCATTCAATCATTTAAGAATTGTTTAACCCTACTGCAATGAAGATGGGAAACCCTTCCTCTGGCGTCCAAACGTTTTTACCTTTAATGAGGGGGAGAAAAAGCTGATATACCCATCTATCGAAAAGGGATTTGTAGCCCAGGTCTACTGTAATAAAATAATTTCATAATCTTTTAATAGACTTGTTAGGTCGTTTTGTTGATTGTTTGAATTAATCCCATTTATGATCCAAGAACAGAATTTAAAGGATTTTTAATGAGATTTTGCCATACAGGATCGTATCGGTAGACTGTTTAATTGTCAGTGATGGCTACCATTGAGAAGATCGGCTGACAACCCCCCTAAACTTAACTGCTCAAGCTGGTCTCTATTATCTGACGTATATCTCATCTGATGGAATACAGGAGTACTTTAGGAGATAATAAAGTGAAAACAAATTTGTATATCTTGGCTTGAAACAATTTCGCAATCATCATGCTGTATTCAGGAATGCACGTGACACAGAGATGCTGCGACTGGCTGGGATTGAGCTATGTAGAAAGTTTTGGCTGCCATTTTAGGGATTGGATTATGGTCCCTAGGGCTGGAATTTGATGTTGAAAGTGGCATAGGGGTTCAGGGTGGTGTTACCCTGATCCCAGGGCTGTTATGTAGGACACGATTGTGGTCTAATTAAGACCATAAAATATTTTTGCAGTCGACTGTTGTTATAATCACAAATAAATAGCAATGCTCAATGCAGTCCCCTGTGTAATGTCGCAATGCCTTCGTGAATATTGGCAATAAAAAAAATACAGTCATCCACTCAGACAGTGATGCACCCACCTACAGACCCACTCAGACACTGACGCGCCCACTCATCGATCCAATCAGACCCTCCCACACCAACTCACAGACCCACTTTGACCCTCACACACCCAGTCACATACCTGCTCAGACCCTCATGCAAGCACTCACAGACCATCTCAGACACTGATGCATCCACTCACAGACCCACTCAGACCGTCATGCAGCCACACATAGACCCACTAAGACACTGACGCACACACTCACAGATCCACACTGTCCTTCATGCACCCACTCATAGATCCACTAAGACACTGACGCACCCTCTCACAGACCCACATAGACCATCATAGACCCACTCACAGACTCAGACAGTGACACATCCACTCACAGTCCCACTCAGACACTAATGCACCCACTCACTGATCCACTCATACACTGATGCATCCACTCACAGACCCACTCAAACACGGATGCACCCAGTCACAGACCCACTCAGACTCTTACACACCCTCTTACAAACACTGACACATTCACTCACAGACCCACTCAGACACTCATGCACCCACTCACAGCCCCATTCAGACCCTTATGCACCTACTAACAAATCCACACAGACCCTAATGCACCCACTCAGAGGCCCACTCAGACACTGTCACACCCACTCACATACCCACTCAGACCCTCACACATCCATTCACAGACCCACACAGACACTGACACATACACTCACAGACCCTCTCACACACTGACACACCCACTCACAGACCCACTCAGACCTTCATGCCTCACTCACAGACACATTCAGACACTGATGCACCCCTTCACAGCCCCACTCAGACACTGAAGCAGTCACTCACTGACCCACCCAGACACTGATAAATCTACTCACAGACCCACTCAGACACTGACACACCCACTCGCTGATCAATTCAGACCCTTATGCACACATTCACAGACTTAGTCAGACACTGACGTACCCACTCACAGACCCACTCAGACACTGACACACCCATTCACCAATCCACTCATACACTGACAGATCCACTCACAAATCCACTCAGACGCATATGCACCCACTCACAGACCCACTCAGATACTTACACATTCACTCACAGGCCCACTCAGACAATGACACATCCACTCACATACCCTGTCAGACACTGACACACCCACTCACATATTCACTCAGACACTAACACACAGAGCCATTCAGACCTTCATGCAAACACTCACAGACCTACTCAGACACTGACACATCCACTCACAGTCCCACTCAGACACTGATGCATCCACTCACTGACCCATTCAGACCCTCATGCACACACTCACAGACTTACTCAGTGTGAGAGAATAGGGCTGATTGCAGAGGCCCCCTAACTTTTTGCCCCCATTTTCCACTTTTTGCTGGTGTTTTCCTGATTCTGATGGTGCCCTGGGTACTGCTAACCAGTCCCAGGGCCTGTGCTCTGTGTAAAATCAGTATGCAAATTAGACTAATTATAATTGTCTAAGTCAACCTACCTATAGGTCCCTAGTATATGGTAGGGCATGTAGGTTTGGGGACCACAGCATAGGTAGTGCACCTATAAGTGCACTGCTGAGGTGCCCAGTGTCATTTTAGAGGCAGGCCCGCCTTGCTGGCTGCTTTTAAATTAAAGTCATATGCAAATTCGACTTTGTAATTAAAAGTAGTTCCAAAGTCTTAAACTACCTTTTTGTAAATATAAGTCACCCCTAAGGTGTGCCCTATGTGCCCCCAGGACCGGGAACCATGTAACTATAAGCAGGGACCTTATAAAAATAGTTTTATACGCCCTGGTGAGGTAAAAAAAGACAAATTTGTTTTTCCCTCATTGTAGTGAATGGCCTCCATAGGCTAGAATGGGGAGACCTAATTTTAATTTTAAAAGTCTCCTTAAGTAACAGATACCAAGAGTTTGGTATCAAATTAATTGTTATAATAAATCCCACAACTTCCAGTTGTTGGATTTAATATAACTTGTTCAGGTAAAGAGTTTTAAACTTTACCTGAAAAGTTGCCAATTTCAGCCCTGCATTGTTTTTGCTGCTGTGCTCTGATTGGCCAGCCTCTGGCAGCCTGGCCAGGCTGACTTGATGAGGTGTGAAGTGGCCTGGCTTCACACAAAGAGATGTGCCTGTGGGAGGAGATCTCCACTCAGCAAATGGTGAGGCAGGAAGGGGGAGGGCTGCCAAACTGGCCTTCAAAGGTAGAGAAGGACATTTGGAGCAACCCAGCAACATCCCCACATCCTGCAAACCCAGATAATTAGGAGCCCCCTTGATTAGATTAGGAGAGGGCAGGGGAGTGGTGTGTTTAGGATTTTTAGCCACACCAGTGGGTGGGTTCAGCCAGATGTAACCTCCAAAAATCACTTTCAGCCATGATGGATTTTTGAGGAATGTTGCTCCCTGGAATTGATTTTTGCCACACTTCCCAGGAAGTGGTCATCACAGAGGGAAGGACCCTGCACCCGATTGGAGAACCAGCACCCCCCTGTTTTTCACCCAGGAGCAGGGATAAATCTGGCAGACCTGCACCCACACCTCAGGTCCCTACCAGATCCCATTCAGATTCCAACAAGGAAGAACTACAGGAGAACAAGGACTGCCCTGCTGGACCCCTGACCGCACCTGGACACTGCACTCTGGAGGACTGCACCAGCTGCACACTTGGGCTTCACCACTAAAAGGACTTTACCTGTCTTCTACAGATTCAAGAAGGGACTCCCTGTTTGCTACAGGTACAAAGGAGCTGTCCAGTGTCCACTGCATCAAGTCCTGCAAGCGGAGCCCAGCTGACCAGTGTCCAGTGGCCATTTGAGGATTCTGACCAGGTGCATTCTGGGAATTATAGTCCCAACTCCCAAGGAGCAACTCAGAGCTTCTGGAACCTTAGATCAAGTTGTGGACACTTCAAGGACACAAAAAGGACCTCTGGAAGAAGATCCAGAAGTTTGGAGACGTTTGGAGCAACTCCATTAGTTGAAGAGGTGCATTGTGGGAGTTGTAGTCCCAGACCCAAAGAGGCACAACAGAGCCTCTGAAACCTTGGCTGGTGCTGTGGACCACCTTCCTGAATCAAGCACTTCTGAAAGTAAGTGTGACAGTGCTACCTCGTGGGTGGCCTGAACTCTGGACTTTGTTCCTTTCCAGTGTGACCTTTTTTAACCCTTTGAGCGCTAGTTGCTTCTATGAGCTAGAAAGCATTAATTTTTTAATAATTCATATCTCCGGTTCCCCTTATCCGATTTTATTCATTTTGGTGTCATTTTAAAGATAAAAATATAATCTATTTTTATAAACTGATTTTGGATTTTTAAACTGTTTCCTGTGTTTTATTTAATTACTGTTTTGTGATATTTCAATGCTTTACACTCTCTCCTAAGGTAAGCCTTTTCGCTCGTTGCCAAGCTACCAAAGGTTGAGCTAGGTTTAATTTACTGAGACCTAACTGGACCTAAGTGGAGGTTAGTGGCCTATTGCTGAGTGTAGGTACTTACCTGCCCTTACCAATAACCAATTTTCCAACATTTTTGGTGCGCAGTGGTGGGATCCTGTACTTGTCTTCAGTATCACATTACAGTTTTAAGTAAAACAAATTAAAAATCCTTTAAATTTTCCTAGTACAAAAAATGTTTTAATTTTTAATTTGGATTAATTTCAATTATTGAATTTTTGTGATTTTTCTAAATTCTTGTTTCCAATTATTACAAAAAGTTTTTTTTTTACACAAAACTAGGGAACCGGGGAGCTTGATCTGGCTAGCCTACCCACACTGACAGTAGTCCAGCTTAGGGGGTTGTGTACTGCAAGGGGGTTGCCTGCAACCACTGGCATCAGGAAGCATGTCCTGAATAAATCCCTGACAGCATGGGCTGAGGCCCAAGAAGTAGGCTCAGAGGAAGCTCCAGGGGAGGAAGAAGTAGGGGACGATGCTAGCTCCAACCACTCAGGGGAGGGAGGGCATCTGAGCCTAAGTGAGGATGAGGAAGACCGGTCCTCACTACACACAGTCACTAGGGTCATACCCAAAGCTAGTGGGGGGAAGGGGATCCCTTTAGGAGAAGAGAACATGTCCCTCAGGGAAAGAGAGCTGGAGGCCCAGCTAGCATTTATAGCTTTGGAGGCAGAGAAGCTAGCCCTAGAAAAGAAAAAGTGGGCAAAGAAAGAAAAAAGAGATGTTGGCAGCGACAGAGAAGCTGAGGTGTCCATGGGTGGGGGATTTTGCCCCAGATTACCAAAGGGGGTGGTTCCTGCCTATGCAGAGGGGGATGACATAGCCAAGTGGTTGTAGGCCTTTGAGAGGGCACTCCAAATGAGAAGGGTTAGGTCTCAATACTGGGGTACACTTTTATGGGAGTTGGTCTCCAACTCAGGGAGGGATAGGCTCCTGACCTTAATTGGGGAGGAGGCAAGTTCATACCCTAGTATGAAGAGGTGCTTAACCAAGAAGTTTGGTCTAACCCCAGAGCAGTACAGGGTGAAGTTCAGGGACACCCAAAAGGTCAGTACCCAGTCTTGGGTTGACTTTGTAGACACCTCACTTAAGGCACTAGAGGGCTGGATTCATGGTAACAAAGTAAATACTTATGAAGGGTTATACAATCTGATCATGAGAGAACACATCTTGACAAATTGTATCCAAGAAAGGTTACGCCAGCATCTAGTGGACTCTAAGCTGAACAACCCTAGAGAGCTAAGGGAGGCAGCTAATGATTGGTTGAGAACCAGGGTGGTTGTCAAGTCCCAGGGGGGAGACTCCAAGAAGGAGGGGTCAGGTCCCCAAAAACCTAAGGAGGGAGGTGGGAAGCCCACCACAGAGACTCCCTCTGTACCCCAGAACCCTAAGAAGGAAGAGAGTATATCCCACTCCCACTCTGACAAGCAGGGACAGGGAGACCCAGGGTTAAAAAAGCTCTTGGACAGTAAGGCTTGCTTTGACTGTCAGCAGACAGGTCATTTCAGAGGAAATGCAGCCTGTCCAAAGAGGTGTTTAGCACTGGGCTGTCCAATGTAGCCATGGAGGAGGACTCCTCAGATGATGAAGTCGGGTTAGCATTGGGCTGGGACAAAGGGTCAGATGGTAAGCTGGTGATCCCTGAGAGTGGGAGTAGGCACTTTTACCTCATTCAGGTGAATGGGATCCCCGCCACTGACGTGAGAGACACCTGTGCCAGTCACACTATAGTGAGTTACCGGTTAGTGACCCCAGACATGTATGTCCCAGGAGAGACCAGGAAAGTCAGGATAGTCACAGGGGAGGTCACCTCCAAACCTGTAGCCATAGTGCCCCTAGAGAGGGAGGGTATCCATGGCTGGTTTAGGGTACCAGTCAGTGCTGACCTCCCCCTAGATTGTATCCTGGGCAATGACCTCCCAGAGGTGAGTCTGGTCCCAGAAGGGGCAGTCACCCAGGGCGCCCCCCCAACCCAAAGTTCTGGGGAGTCAGTCCCTACAGTTAGGAGACAGGGGTCCCCAAGAAAAGGAAAGAAGAAAAGGAAGGTTGGGCCACTCTTAAAGAGAGTTCCAGGGAGCCAAAGGCCTTCTGCCCCAGTAGGGGGGGAGCCCAGAGTTGGCACTGGTGAGGCCTCACATGACCCCAAGGAAGTCCTGAGTAGTAAGGCAGCTGTCCAGATGCAGGGTGTTGCCCCTGCACTGACAGAAGGGAGAGTGGAAGGAGGGTGTCTGCCACAGGTGGTGATATCCCCCCACTCTAGACAGCAAGATGGGTGCCAGGACCCCACAGTTGCCCCTAAAGCAGCTCAGCCACCTGTCAGTGGAGAGCTTAGGGTGTGGTTCTGGGTACTGACAGCTGTCAGTAGCCTCAGCTGGATGCTAGCCTTCCTGGCAGCACTGTCCTTGGCCTGGGAGGCAGACCCCAGGGCCAAAAGCAAAGTAGGCCCCCTGACCCTGTTGGTCATGGTGGGGTTGCTCAAGTGTTGGGTGACCTCTTTGGGTAAGCTAGGTGTTGCCCTAGCAAAGTTAAGGGTAGGGGAGGTGGGCACCTCACTACCCAAGTTGGCAGAGAGAGAGGAGGAAGACCCCCCCTAGAGGGAAGTTTCAGTTTGAGATGGGTCCTTTCACTGTTGGGATGGATTCACTACCCAGAGGGAGTGACCATGGCAGGAGGATGTAAGGCAGAGTAGGCCCTAAAAATGGACAGACTGTTCTCTTCACTGTCTTCTTTGCCTGATAAGCCAGGAAGACTCTCCAGGGTTGGGCTGAATCTCCTGGGCGTATGGGCTGTGGGGGCTTGTGTGAGAGAATAGGGCTGATTGCAGAGGCCCCCTACCTTTTGCCCCCATTTTCCACTTTTTGCTGGTGTTTTCCTGACTCTGTTGGTGCCCTGGGTACTGCTAACCAGTCCCAGGACCTGTGCTCTGTGCAAAATCAGTATGCAAATTAGGCTAATTATAATTGGCTAAGTCAACCTACCTATAAGTCCCTATTAAATGGTAGGGCATGTAAGTTTGGGGACCCCAGCATAGGTAGTGCACCCATAGGTGCACTGCTGAGGTGCCCAGTGTCATGCAAATTCAGAAATTGCAGTGTTACATGCAAATTCAACTTTGGAATTAAAAGTAGTTCCAAAGTCTTAAACTACCCTATTGTTACATATAAGGCACCCCTAAGGTGTGCCCTATGTACCCCTAGGGCAGGGTGCCATGTAACTAAAAGCAGGGATCTTATAAAAATAGATTTATACGCCCTGGTGAGGTAAAAACAGCCTCATTCGTTTTTCCCTCATTGTAGTGAATGGGAGACCTAATTTTAATTTTAAAAGTCCCCTTAAGTAACAGATACGAAGAGTTTGGTATCAAATTAATTGTTATAATAAATCCCACAACTTCCAGTTGTTGGATTAAATATAACTTATTCAGGTAAAGAGTTTTAAACGTTACCTGAAAAGTTGCCAAATTCAGCCCTGCAGTGTTTTTGCTGTGGTCTCGGATTGGCCAACCTCTGGCAGCCTGGCCAGGCTGTCCTGATGAGGTGTGAAGTGGCCTGGCTTCACACAAAGAGATGTGCCTGTGGGAGGAGATCTCCCCTCAGCAGATGGTGATGCAGGAAGGGGGAGGACTGCCAAACTGGTCTTCAAAGGCAGAGAAGGACATTTGGAGCAACCCAGCAACACCCCCACATCCTGTAAACCCGGACAATTAGGTGCCCCCATGATTAGATTAGGAGAGGGCAGGAGAGTGGTGAGTTTAGGATCTTTAGCCACACCAGTGAGTGGGCTCAACCAGATGTAACCTCCAAAAATCTCTTTCAGCCATGATGGATTTTTGAGGAATGTTGCTCCCTGGGATTGATTTTTGTCACACTTCCCAGGAAGTGGTCATCACAGGGGGAAGGACCCTGCACCTGATTGGAGAACCAGGACCCCCCTGTTATTCACCCAGGAGCAGGGATAAAACTGGCAGACCTGAACCCACACCTCAGTTCCCTACCAGATCCCATTTAGATTCCAACAAGGAAGAACTACAGGAGAAAAAGGACTGCCCTACTGGACCCCTGACCTGCACCTGGATACTGCACTCTGGAGGACTGCACCAGCTGCACACTTGGGCTTCACCACTAAAAGGACTTTACCTGTCTTCTACTGATTCAAGAAGGAACTCCCTGTTTGCTACAGGTACAAAGGAGCTGTCCAGAGTCCCCTGCATCAAGTCCTGCAAGCAGAGCCCAGCTGACCAGCGTCCAGTGGCCATTTGAGGATTCTGACCAGGTGCATTCTGGGAAATGTAGTCCCAACTCCCAAGGAGCAACTCAGAGCTTCTGGAACCTTGGATCAAGTTGTGGACACTTCAAGGACACAAAAAGGACCTCTGGAGAAGATCCAGAAGTTTGGAGACGTTTGGAGCAACTCCATAGGTTGAAGAGGTGCATTGTGGGAGATATAGTCCCAGACCCCAAGAGGCACAACAGAGCCTCTCAACCCTTGGCTGGTGCTGTGGACCACTTTCCGAATCAAACACTTCTGAAAGTAAGTGTGACAGTGTTACCTCATCGGTGGCCTGAACTCTGGACTTTGTTCCTTTCCAGTGTGACCTTTTTTTAAACCCTTTGAGCGCTAGTTGCTTCTATGCGCTAGAAAGCATTAATTCTTTAAAAAATTCATGTCTCCGGTTCCCCTTATACGATTGTATTCACTTTGGTGTCATTTTAAAGATAAAAATATAATCTATTTTTATAAATTGGATTTTTAAACTGTTTCCCGTGTTTTATTTAATTACTGTTTTGTGATATTTGAATGCTTTACACTCTGTCTCCTAAGTTAAGCCTTGTTGCTCGTTGCCAAGCTACCAAGGGTTGAGCTAGGTTTAATTTACTGAGACCTAACTGGACCTAAGTGTAGGTTAGTGGCCTATTGCTAAGTGTAGGTACTTACCTGCCCTTACCAATACCCCATTTTCCAACACTCAAAACACTGACATACCCACTCACAGACCCACCGAGTCAGAGACCCACTCAGACACTGACACATCTGCTCACAGACCCACTCAGACACTGACACACCCACTCACAGATCCACTCAGAGACTCATGTACCCACTCACTGGCCAACTCAGACCATCATGCACTCACTCACAGAACCATTCTGACAATGATGCATCCACTCACAAACCCATTCCAACTGTCATGCACCCACTAACAGACCCACACAGATCATCAAGCACCCACTCACAGATCCACTCAGACCCTCACATACCCACTCACAAATCTACTCAGACTCTCACGCAACCACTCACAGACCCAGACAGACACTGACACATCCACTCACAAATCCACTCAGACTCTTATGCACCCATTCACAGACCCACTCGGATGCTTCCACATCCACTCACAGGCCCACTCAGTCACTGATGCACCCACTCACAGACCCACTCAGACCTTCACGCACCCACTCACAGCCCCACTCAGACCCTCACGCACCCACTCACAGACCCACTCAAACACCCACGCACCCACTCACAGAACCCACTGACACCTTGCACCAACTCACAGACCTGATGCACACACTCTCACACCCAGATACTCTCACAGCCATTCTCAATGTCAGATACACCCTCTTACACCTACTCTCACACCCAGAAAGATAGGCTTCAGCCAACTCCCGCCGCACATGGCCAAAGAGCCATGAAGCAGAGTAGCTTTGGGTGTTTAGTGGGGTTGGCCGCAGGGACTGGCTGCAGTCCATGCCTTGCGGGCAACCCTTGCTGTGCACTGGCGAAGACCATGCATGGTGCAAGGTTGGGTGCTTATAGGAATTTGGCCTAAGGCCCTGGCTACAGGCCAGGCCCTGTGGCTAACTGCCACTGCGCTTGGGCTTCGGCCTTGCTTGGCGGTGGTTGGATTAATGCATAGAAGTGAAAGTTACTATACTTTTAAAAAAAGATAGAATTTCACTGAAAAAACAAAGGTTACAGGGACGTTAGAGTTAGGAAATAGAATTTTAAAAATCTTGGAAATTCACTGAAAAAACAAAGATTACAGGGACGTTATAATTAGGTTCTGAATTTACTCGTACAACACCATAGAAAATCACCTGTCATAGTGTTATCTCAAGTAACTATAACTCGTGCCCTAAGATAACTATAACTCGCGCCATCACCATGCACTGTTACGTACCCCACAAATTATAGCACTCATGACATCTTTGATAACATTATTGATAATATCAATGCAATATTTCCAGTAACGTTTTTGAAAAAAAAATGCACGTGGCAGGGGTTTTATACAAGTAAATTCAGAACCTAACTATAACGTCCCTGTAACCTTTTGCTTTTTTAGTGTGAAAAAAAAAAAAAAAAATATATATATATATATATATATATATATATATATATTTAAAGTTATTTAAGGTTGTTTGTTGCTGGCTTGCTCTAGTTGGTAGAGGTATGCATCCTGTCCAAATAGGGACCACAAACCTAGTCAGTGTAAGTCAGATACACACCCTAAATTAACCTCTGCTCACCCTCTAGTATCTTGGCACAGAGCAGTCAGGCTTAACTCAAGAGGCAATGTGTAAAATATCTCTGCAGACCTAAAGTTACATAAGCACAACACAAAATGACTCCACAGCAGTTTAGAAAACACAATGGAGGGCAGGCCAGCTACAGTACCCACGAAGGGCCATCTGAAAAAGTACCTTGGATGGAGGGCTGCATCAATTTTGAGAATGCAATGCACAGGTGATGTGTCATTTCTGTTCCGCACAACTGGGTGATGCATCATCATCAAGCCATGCAGTTGTCGATATGAGGTACTTGAGGGTGTGGCATCGAGCCTTTTTGTATTAAAGGTGTGTTATCATCAAGATGCGCAGCTAGCATTGCAAAGGTAATGTTCTGAGGCGGATGTTAATGCATCAATCCGGAGCCAAGCAGTCTGCAATGCAATGTCGTCATCCTCAGTGCAGCAGGTATGCAGATGTTCCTATCACCATCAATTTTTTTAGAAAAACAGCCGTAAAACTCACTTTCAAGGTTCCATGAGTGCGTTGGCATCTCTTGGCATGTCAGGACTCACAGTTGGCAAAGCCCAGCACCTGAAGCAGGGTTGAAGGAAGTCTTTGATGTCCGTGAGATTTCAAAACAGGAGGCAAGCCAGCAAGCCCTTGATGTCCCTGAGATTTCAAAACAGGAGGTAAGCCAGCAAGCCCTTGAAATCACCTAGAGAATGTAGAGAGGCAAGCCCAGTCCTTCTCAATTCCAGGCGAGAGGCAGCAGGTCAACACAGCAAAGCAGTTTAGCAGAGTGGCAGTCCCTCCTGGCAGTACAGCAGTCCTTCATCTGGCAGAACGTCCTCAGATTCATAAGTGTACTGATGTGGTGGGGTTTGGGGTCCAGTACTTATACCTAGTTGTGCCTTTGAACTGGGGGAGACTTCAACGAGGGGCATTTGAAGTGCACAAAGTCCTTGCTCTTCTTTCCCTGGCTCCAGATATTCTACAGGGGGTTATGTAGACCTTCGTGAGGGCCCAGAATCCAGCCTATTCAGGAGTAAGTGTCAGTGTCTCCCTCCCATCCTGCTCAGGATGTCCCTTCAAGATCTTAAAAGCAGATCAGGCTTGGTCCATCAGACACACGTATGCTCCATTTGAGTGTGGCTGTCTAGAGGGAATGTACAAAGCCCAGCTGTCATCCACCCAGGCTTGTATTCAGTGATGTGCAGAGGAACAGAGCAGTTAAATTAAGAAAATGGCAACTTTCTAAATGTGACATTTTCAGACATGCAATTTAAAATCTGACTTTACCATAAGTTGTGATTTTAAATTTTGAGTCTATAGACACCAAACTCAAAATACCTATCTGGTGCCAATTCACACAAACTACAGGAATATAATGGGATCCACAAAGTTCCTACAACCCAGTGTTTCTCCACCTGTCTTGATAAAAATGCTACCCCACTTGAGTGCCTGTACCTAGTGCCTGCGTCATGAATGGATCACTCCAGGGTCAACAGTTGCCCTCAAGTAAGGACTAACATTGACAGTTGTGTGATCCATTCCTGACACTGGCGCTAGGCCTACCCACACAAATGAGGTACCATTTTTATTGGGAGACTTGGGGAAGTGCAGGGTGCAAGGAAATTTGTGGCCCTTCTCAGATTACAAAACTTTCTATCACTAAAATGTGAGGAAACATTGTTTTCTTCCCAAATGTTGAGGTGTGCAAAGGAATCTGGGTAACAGAACCTGGTGAGAGCACCACAAGTTACCCTATCCTGGGTTCCCCTTGGTGTCTAGTTTTCAAAAATTCTATGGTTTGTTAGGTTTTTCTAGGTACCAGCTGAGCTAGAGACCAAAACTCACAGCTAGGCACTTTCCTGTAAAAACGTATGTATCTGTGTTGTGTTGCGTTTTGGAGTGTTTCCTGTAGTGGGCACCAGCCCTACCAACACAAGTGAGGTACCATTTTTATTGGTAGACTTGGGGGAATGCTGGGTGGAAGGAAACTAGTGGCTCCTCTCAGATTCCAGAACTTTCCAACACTGAAATGTGAGGATAAAGTGTTTTTTTTTGGCCAGGTTTTGAGGTTTGCAAAGGATTCTGGGTAACAGAATCTGGTGAGAGCCCCACAAGTCATCCCATTCTGAATTCCCCTAGATGTCTAGTTTCAAAAATGTATAGGATTGCTAGGTTTCCCAAGGTGCCAGCTGAGCTAGAGGCCAAAGACCACAGCTAGGCACTTTGCAAAAAACACATACATTTTCTTTGGGAAAATGTGATGTGTCCGCGTTGTGTTTTGGGGCATTTCCTGTCACGCCCACTAGACCTACCCAAAAAAGTGAGGTACCATTTTTATCGGGAGACTTAGGGGAATGCTGGGTGGATGGAAGTTTGTGGCTCCTCTCAGATTCCAGAACTTTGCAGCACCGAAATCTGAGGGAAAAATGTTTCTTTGGCACATTTTGAGGTTTGCAAAAGATTCTGGGTATCAGAACCTGGTGACAGCCCCACAAGTCACCCCATCCTAGATTCCCCTAGGTGTCTAGTTTTCAAATATGAACAGGTTTGGTAGGTTGCCCTAGGTGCCGCATGAGCAAGAGGCCAAATTCCACAGCAAGGCACTTTCCAAAAAACATGTCAAATTTCAATGTAAAAACGTGATGTGTCCATGTTGCGTTTCCTGTTGTGGGAAGCAGGCCTACCCACACAAGTGAGGTACCAGTTTTATCGGGAGACTTGGGGGACACATAATAGTCTTTCTCTACATTGTTTCCTTTCAAATGCAAGACAATGTCTAAAAAGGGAGTCTATTTGAGAAATGCCTGTAATTCACATGCTAGTATGGGACCCTGGAATTCAGAGATGTGCAAATAACCACTGCTTCTAAAAACCTTACCTTGGGCCCATTTTGGAAATGCAAAGGTTTCCTTGATACCTATTTTTGACTCTTTATATTTCACCAAATGAATTGCTCTATACCTGATATACAAAGAAAACCTATTGCAAGGTGCAGCTCATTTATTGGCTCTGGGTACCTAAGGTTTTCGATGAACCTACAAGCCCTATATATACCTGCAACCAAAGGAGTCCAGCAGATGTCACGATATATTGCTTTAAAAAATCTGCCATAGCTGGAAAACATTCTAGAAGAAAACGTGGACAGAAATGGCTCTTTTTTGTCTCAATTTCAATATTTTTTTATTTTAGCCGTTACTTTCTGTAGGAAAACCTTAAAGGATCTACACAAATGACCCCTTGTTGAATTCAGAATTTTGTCTACGTTTTAGAAATATTTAGCTGTCCAGGATCCAGCATTGGTTTCATACACATTTCTGTCACTAACTGGAAGGAGGCTGAAAGCACAAAAAATTGTAAAAATGGGGTATGTCCCAGTAAAATGCCAAAATTGTGTTGAAAAATGTGGTTTTCTGATTCATGCCTGCCTGTTCCTGAAAGCTGGGAAGATGATGATATTAACACTGAAAACCCTTTGTTGTTTCATTTTCAGGGGAACAAACACATGCTTTCTTCTACAGCCCTTTTTTCTCATTTTTTTGAAAAACAAAACCCAACATTTTAACTGTATTTTGGCTAATTGCTTGGTCTCCTCCAGGGAAACCCACAAACTCTGGGTACTTTTAGAATCTCTAGGATGTTGGGAAAAAAGGATGCAAATTTGGCATGGATAGCTTATGTGGACAAAAAGTTAAGAATGCCTAAGCGCAAACTGCCCCAAATAGCCAAAAACAGGCTCAGCACTGGAGGGGGTGAAGGCTCAGCAGCTAAGGGGGTTAAAGGGCTACTGAAGTGGATGGAACAATCGGTGCTGCAGGTCCACTAGTAGTATTTAATTTACAAGCCCTGGGCACAGGTAGTTACCAAGTACTTATAATTAAATTATATATGCCAATTGTGGATATGCCAATGTTACCATAATTTAAGTAGAGATCACATGCACTTTAGCAATGGTTAGCAGTGATAAAGTGCCCAGAGTCCTAAAGCCAACAAAACCAGGTCAGAAAATGAGAAGGAGGAAGGCAAAAATGTTGGGGATAACCCTGCAGAGATGGCCACGTCAAACACAGGCCATACTATGGTTTTTGGTTAAATGCAAATAACAAGACTTACTTTTAGCCATTTGTAAGGAACTGGATTACTGGTTGAGGAGGCTGAGACTCTACCAAAGCAGGAATCACCATTAGGATGAACTCACAAGGAAACCCTAAATTAACCTTTGCTCAACCCTCAGGTAGCATGGCACAGAGCAGTCAGGCTTAACTTAGAGGCTAAATATGCAAAGTATTTGGGGAACACTTAAAACAGTAACACACTGAAAACAGCATTCAAAAAGAATCACACATCACATTACAAAAATGAAGAAATGTGTAATGAACAAAATAAAACCAAAATACCAAAATTACAGAAATCTAATCAGTAGATTAGGGTAATATTAAAGATTATAGTGAAAACAGTGTGAAAAAGCAAGTGCCAGCTGTGACTATCTGGTAGCGCTGGCCTGAGATAAAGTCACAATTCCTGGCTGACTGTGATGGAGTGTGGGACCCATTTAGGCCAGCTTAACAAGAGTACTCTAAATTCCAGCTAGAGAGCATTGTCCAGCCTCATGTCAAAGTCAAAGATACGTCACACAGCCAAGGCAATGCATCAGTTCCGAGGAACTACGGGGCTGCAATGCAGATTCTGCCGTCATCATTGAGACTGCAAGAGTCTGTGTTGAGGATGCATTGCACATCAATGGTTTTGATGAAGCAGTGGGCTGTGAGAGTGATGCAGAGTCTTGCGACCGGAAAATCCACACAGAAGAGGTGATGCATCAGTTCTTCTCAGGGTTGCACTGTGCAGCAGAGGAGATGCATTGGTTCTGCTGGATCCACAGATGGGCTGGAAGAGAACCTGCAGGCCCATTTCTTTGGGTCCAGGAATGGGGTGGCCCCACTTAGTAAGGTAGAACTCATAGTTGCAGAATCCAGGTGCTGGGTACAAGAGGCTAGCCCTTGGTGTCACTCTGGTTTGTCCTGGCTACAGGTTACAGATCCAATCTTTCCTACACAGGCAAGAGGGCAGCAGACAGTTGGTCAGCACATCAAGAAGCAATCCTTCAGGCCAGCAGTCCAACAGAATGGTAGTCCTTGTAGCAGCACAGCAGTCCTTCTTTCTGGCAGAGTCTGCCACAGGTCCCGAAGTGTACTGAAGAGTTGGTTTCTGATATTCATACAAGGTACCTACTTTAAAGTAGGAGACACTTCTAGAGGTTTCCCTATGAAGAACATAGGTTTCCTGTCTATCCTGCCATGGCACTAGACTAACTACAGAAGGTATGCAGCCCGTTCTGTGCAGGCAGGACACAGCCTATTCAAGTGTAAGTAGTACTGTGCCAAGCTCTGCCCTCCCGTTCTCGCCATCTAGGTACATTTACGCTTTCTATTGTATGTGGCTGTCTAGGAGGGATACCCAAAACCAAACTTTCAGCTACACCCAGTCATGTGACCGAGAGTCAGGCACCAAGCCCTAAATGGCTAATGTAGGAAAACGCCAATTTTCTAAATGTGGAATTTTCAAAATTGTAATTTAAAATCCGATTTTACCATGAGACAGGATTTTTCATTACAATTCCAAAGCACCAAACATGTACTGGTCATCTGTTCCCATTTGGATGTTGCAGCTTATTAAATGCAATAAGGTCGTGGTAATATTATGTTATGGGAGTGGTAGGCCTTGATGTAGTGAAAAACAAATTTAAGAGTTTTCCAAAACCAAGGCATGTAAAATTTAAGGGCACATTTCTAACCTTTTTAAATATACTGCACCCTGCCCTCTGGGCTTTCCGAGACCTACCCTAGGTGGTGAAAAATGTATTAAAAAAGAAGTGTTTGGGCATGGCAAAATGTTTATTTTGCCAGGTCGACATGGCAGTTTAAAACTACACTCATAGGTTGTAATGGCTGGCCTGAGACATGCTTAAAGGGCTACCTGAGTGGGTGGCACAATTGCTTCAGGCCTACCTGTAGGAGTAATTTACTGGCCCTGGGTACATGTAGTACCACTTTACTAGGGACGTATAAGTAAATTAAATAGGTATATCCTAACAAATGGCAGCGGCTGTTCATAAATGCACCTAACCCTTACTTCTCCTTTGTATCAGTATGGAAGTGAAAAATGTGTGCACTCATACCGCACCTGCTGCCAAGGTGCATTCCCAAAATGGAAAACATTGAGAACATACAAAAGATGATGCACCACAGAACACTAAATTAAAAAGTCAAATTTTTAAAATAAGTCCATAGAGATCTTCTTATTATTTTCTTTTTATTCTTTTTTAACACAGCCCATATTTATAGCACAGCCAACGCGTTTCGTCCTTTAAAAGAGGACTTCTTCAGGGTTCTGATCTCCGTTGGTAGCCAGTGAGATAGCAACGAGTCTCACTCCCGCCATCTTCGGGGCAAGGGTAAATTAAATACACCAATTGGGGTAAGCCACTTTTACCATGTTTTAAGGACTGATCACATGAACTTTAGCACTGGTAAGCCGTGGAAAAGTGCAGAGAGTCCTAATGGCAGAAAAAACGAGATCAGCTAAGATAGAGGAGGAAGGCAAAAGGGTTGAGGGAAGACATCCCAAGGCTCTTAGGTCTAGCACCATTCAAATAATAAGTCTCATTTTTAGCCGTTCAAACTCAAAAAGATAAAAGGCTAAATTGGCCTTGTTAAACCTCTTGGCTATTTTGTACTCACATCCCTCCATTTCCCAAAGTGATTCAAAGTGTAAGTAACTATTTACACTTTGGATCGAACAAGGTGTTGTTTTTGTGCGTATTTCATATTTTGTACATTGTCAGGAATTGCAAATATATTGTACATTTTACATAAAATATATTGAATATTCATATTTTGAGGAACTAACAAAATAACTGGGCAACTATAAAAAATATACGCAGATGGAAAGATATCAAATAAAGTAATCCCCCAACAAAGAAAGCTATAATTCACAGCAGAGAAAAAACGAAGTAATTAAGGACGTATTGCTATTAGTCTCAGAATCAGTGCTTGAATAGAGGTATTACACAGTATTGAGGTATAATAATATTTAGCTGATTTGTGAGGAACATAATAGAATATTTTGGTACTAAAAGGACCGACAAATGTTAAATTGTACATGGTATTTATACACTACACAACGACATGCCATACAATGCATTATTTAAAAAAAATATACATTTTTTTTTCTATATTGTAATTTTCGTCAACAACTGAGTTTAGGGAAAGCCACTTTGCCTTTTTATAGATGGGATAAAGTGGCACCAACCCAATGTTACAAAAATATTACTAGTTACTAAGGTGCTCTATGATCAAATAGAGGAATGAGTGTAATAGCTGAATTCATAAATTTTGATGTGACTTGCAATATCCTCTTTATGTACAGTAAGAACTATATCATTCTTTATAACAGTGGGGCACCACCATTCCAACGCCAACCTACTCATGCAAGTCTTGTGGCCTGATTATATATATGGAGAGGGTACTCTGTAGCGACAGCAACAGAAAAATCACTGAATGATTGATTGATTGAGTGTTCCTTCCCTGACAACATAGTGGTCCACCCACTACATTTAAATGCTAATGGACCTTAGGTTAATCATGGTAGAGGCTACTCTGTCTGCTGAGATTAATCCCTCTTCAATGGCCTTTGTAAGTAAGGGCCATCAGAGAAATGGTTACATGTTCACCCACCTAATTTAGATGAGCAGACATGTAATCATTTTTATTATTCATTACCGTGAGGTAAAACCTGGTGATAAGGAACTGTAAAATCATTCTAATGCTGCGCTCGCCATGGGAGGTTGCTCGCCTCGCCATGTGAGAATCCTCGCATGGTGAGGGGAGCATTACTTTTTCCTTTCGAGAAAAAATAATTTCTGGATTTTCTTTTTTTAAAGAAAAAGAATACTGTTTGCTGTAGGGCTGCTTCCTTCCAATGCAGCCCTGGAGCAAACAATGAAATGCATTCACAGGAACCACTGTGATTGAGGTTCCTGCCAATGCTTTTATAAATGACTGCCTACGAGGTGGTCATTTATAAATCTGGCGGGTGGAGTATTTTCAGCCTGGTGGACATAAAGTCCTCCACCAAGCCATTTGTGAATACTCCATATGCCAGAATATAAATCAGACCCTTGGTCTTTTGCTCCTTGTGACCAAAAATATATTCCAGTTGCAGATCGTGTATATTAAATGTGGCAAAAATAAACATATCAATAAATATCAAATAATTTCAGTGGCCATGGATTTTCCTAAAAGTTTACAGCAGTAAGGTGATAACGAATTTTCCCTCAAATTGTATAAATGGCTATTAGGTGTTCTGTTCAGGAAGCTGTTTTGCTGTGCACCAGTAGGCATTAGCACCAGATACAACTCAGATTTACTAAAATATTACAGTACAATAGCAATGTTGTTTTCTTATAACAAGCGGCTAATGGTGCTAGATGACAATTATAATAAAAATATGCATATGTTTTGTTTATGCAAGCATTGAAGCCTACCATGCATTATAATGCAGATTACAATGGAATTTGGTTGAAAGTTCAGAGAAAAAATGTTATGATAGCTAAGCTTCCCTTTATTTGTATAAATGACAGATAGACGTTGCTTTGCTGTGGGCCTGTAGGTTTTAACATCAGATATTGTGATTTCTCAACGTAATTGTACTAAAATATTACAGTACAATAACAATGTTGTTTTTTGTATTACAACAGGTTAGTGGTGTCACTAAGAAATTGTAGTAAAAGTAGATAGGTCTAATTTATGCAGGGATTGAAGCCTACCTGCACTGTAATACAAATTACATTGACAGATATAAAGATTTGCAACGCCTGGCCAAAACATCCTTAAATCACTTTTAGAGGAAGCGACCATTATTAAAATATCAAAAAGGCTTGCAGGAAACACTGTCTTGTAGCACTGTCATATTTACACTGTCATTAATGAAGTTCTTAAAATAACTTGTATTTCTTGTAATTCAGATGGTACTTTCTGCATTCAAGTTCCCTGTTTCAGACACAACTACTCAAACAGTAAAAAAAATAAGACTGGATGAAGAGACATTGACATGTCAGGCTTATTCAATGTCTTCAGTGCAGGGCAGCTAATAAAACCATACGAATGGTCTTCCCGATGTAGGCTAGATCAGAATCACAGTAATCTTATTGCACCAAAGAAAGTTCCGTCGCCGTCCAATGAGATGTTAGCCTTAGCACGTGGGATTGTAAAATGAAGTTCATCTCCTACTTCTAATCGTGCAATTCCTGGCAAGAGAGATAAAAATAGTTTTAGCTGAATGAGAAAATTAATGTTTCACAAAAAGATATGACAACACCCTTGCACTTCACAAAAAGAAAGCATACATTTGAATTGAAAATGGCTTTATGCATCAGTGTATGTACCCCAAAACGCATTAGTGATGTTTGTAACATATTGTATTTTAAATGGATACAACATTATCCCAATTGGTGTTATGAAGTGTTCCTAATTAGCTGCAGAAAGTAGGCAATTTGTGTAGTTTCAAATGATCAAACAGGAATGAACGCTTCAAATTGGCACACAGGAAACTCATGTCAACAAATAAAATCTACTGGCTGGATATTAGCCTTCTCAGAAGCCTCCTGTAAAAGCAGAGACCTCTTCAAAACAGTCAGTTGCTGCGCTCCTCTCATAATGGACCAACCAACATCAAACTCATTAGCCTAATGCATTGTTATGAACCAGGAAATATTTGTAAATAAGTGACAATTTCAGACAATATACTGGCACCTCCAAGCAAACCCCCACTATAACAACATTTCCACCAAACATCATAACCAATTTCTTCATATTCAGAATTGAACTGACCTTATCACCAGGCAAGTCTCTCAAGGGAGCATCTAATGAATACAATAACCTACTCTCGATTGCCCATAGATCTCCACTAGCCCTTTCAAAAATATTAACACATCCTTTCCAACCTCCCTAAGAGAGGACATCCTTTCCTGAAAAAAAAGCCAACCTGTCTCCCAATAATAGAGCTAAAAACCCAACTACATAGCCAAATGCGAATCCAACACACACCACACATTTATCACAAAAATAACTATGAATACTGTTTCCACACTACTCAAAAAAGAATTTGACAACGATCGCTTGGTACACAATTAAGCACCACACCATGCTGTTTTACCAAGGCGGATGATCAGTGAATGATAGTACTTGTACACTGTCTTGCTTCTCTACATGTCAAATGTGTAATGTAGTTTACTGCATTAAATGCCAATGTGGCTTAAGATAAATTGGGAAAACGAGTTAACAGGATAAACACACACTGCAACATCAGTCGCAGATCAGATATCGAGTGATGAATGCTCCACTAGTCATACAAAAAGGTGTTGACATAGAGAAACTACTATTTAAACAAAACAAATAGATGTGGAAATCAGATAAGGCAAACCGTAGACTTAATACTTCAGTAGAAGGACACCTCCTGCCTATTCTATAATATGGTTATTTTGTGTATTGCACTATTATTGTGACTAGTTAATGATCGTGAATTTTGTGTTGGATCAGCACATTTTCCTTTTTGTTGGTTGAGTTATTTTATCTCACTGGACTATCCCAGGGAAGTCCCTATGTTTTGTAAACATTTCTTACTAGGAAAGGCTTATCACTTTTCGGTTGGATTAGTACATCTTGAGCATTGCCCACTTGCCAATCATGCACAGATGGTTTGTTTCTTTTCATTTTTCTTGGATATATTTATTTATGTGTTCACTCTGTGTACCTTTTATATGTCATGCTGACTAGCTGTGCTTACTCTGTAAAGCCTCATCTGCTACAAAAAATAATCTCAACATGGGCCTCTTTGATTTGGTGTTTCCCTTTGGTTGATGTGCCACTCATTCTCAGCTCACCTGTGCCAGGTTAAGTTTGCTTAGATATATGTATTCCCTGCACAGGCTTTCTATGTGTTTTTAAAAACTGGCCATCCAGTTTGTTGTTAGCTCTGTGTGTGTTCTGAGAGAGATCAAATGTTATTAATTAATTAATGGTATAGAAGTTGGTATGTGGTGATGAATTAACCTGCATTTAAAGGCCTAACAAAATGTGCTAATTTGAATTTTAGTGTGCCATTCGTACTGCGTATCAGGTTTTAACATGAGAGTTTTACATTCATTTTAAACAATGTACTATTGTGAATTAATATTTAAGGTGTTATTGAAAGTATTAAAAGAATATGAACTAATCGTACTATTATTGATTTTAATGAATTATATTACCGTAAATTACGTATATGCAGACAAATAAATACACATTTAAATTAGTTCTAACATGTCACGAATAATGTTTACAATTAAATTACTTGCTTTGCATATATGAATTGTAAGGTGTGCAATAGGTTTTATTAATGTATTAATGAGTGTTTGGGTTTCTTTACTTCACTAGGCCTGAAGTATCATTTTGCATGCAGCAATTGAAATCACTTGTTTGTTTTGTCCTTTCTGACTTGAATTTTTTCCCTAGGCGGCTAATGTAATGTTGAATTTTCTATTGTATTGCAGGAGAAGAGCACGTTTCAAGTTTAGTTAATGTAATAGTATTTGTTCTAGCTGTCGAATTGAACAGAACATTCACAGACCTCATGTGAAAGAATATTACAACACACTTTTGCTGAGAAGAGTCTTAGAAGTATGAGAAATAGAGAAATTTGGTGGTGCCGTCTGCAGTAATTGGATGCTGAAACTGATGCCCAAAGTATGCCCACCTGAAGAACCAATGAATGAATTGTATGTAGGACTTTGGAACTGATGTCAGTCTTCTCCCCTGCCTGGTACTGCTTAGAACTCTGTTCTCTCACATTCCTATTCTCTGAGATCCCTGTTGAGTTTCCTCATCATAGTTTTAACTGCCCTAGTCTGTTAAGTGGTTCAGTATTGTATATGGGCAACTCATTCTGAACTGCTGAAATGTTCTATGGGCAGCCTGTGTTCTGCACCATCCTAAAGCTTCTATCAATTGACGCTGGAAGAAGGTGACCATTCCTGTGGAATCATCTTGTATGCTGTCCCAGGAGGAAAGGTATAACTAAATGTGGTTTCTTATTTCCTTTTTAGCTTAGTCACTTACACCAGCATATTTTTATGCTGAGTTGCCCTAGTTAGATGATTTTCCAAATTATTTTTGTCTTCCTTTTATGTTGCTTTTGCCAGCATGTGTTACCCCGTTCCCACACATGCAAGTCCCAATTCCGGTTAGTGTTAGATATGGCCTAGGTTTGAAATCTTAAATCTGATATTGATTTTTAAAACTGTATTTTGATGATTAACTAATGTCACTATCATCTGCTATGAATGTTAGTAATAATGAGCGTATTGTATTGTTGCTAATCTTTATTATTCTTTTGCAGTGTCTAACAGTATTGCTGTATGGTAGGTTGAATCTTTTCAGACGGTTTGGTCAGCCTATCGTTTTCATGTATGTTTATAATTTAGTTTTGAGCAACATCTACGTAACATTGATTTTGGGATTGTAATAAAGCTTTGAAACTTTACTCGGTTTGGAGTTTGAGTTAGTGTTTAAATTGTTATGGTGTTTATTATTGTTTGTGATATAATGTTATTGATTTGTTATTGAAAGATTCTGACTATTACATTCTTCGCCAAGTCCACAGATTCAGTCAACCTCAGTAAGTGAGGTTGGTTATGGTGTCCCACTCTGAGCCCTGGTGGTTGCTTTGCTCAGAGCTGGAGAGCATACATTTTCCAGGGCCCCAGCACTCCAGCAGTTTTGCCAGCAAAGGATATATTTGTCTTGCACAAAGGAGAGTAAGAATTCGCCAATATTGTGAGTTGTTCTTGGTGTAGTGTAAGGGTTGATGAAATCTCAGCGTTGTGCTACAAGTGTACAGTATGTGTTGTGAGTAGGGTTTGCGCTTGCAATAAATTGGCCAATCGTGGTGAACTGTGATGTATGAAGTAAGTAGGGAGTTTTCATCCTGCAACGTAATTGAGTAGGGAGTTTGAATACCCCAAGTAAGAGAGTGGGAAGTTGGCGCACTCCAAGTAAATGCTGTGCTTTGTGCTAAAAAATTGCCCTCATTGTTGTTTTTGTAAAAGGGCCTGCAAGACCTAAGACTTCAGAGTATTGGGCAAGTGTATGGAGACACTTGGTTAATTTATCATTTGCATGTAAAGGTGTTAGTCAATTGAGCGATGTCAACAACGCCAATAGATTTCCCGTGTGTGTGTGTTGTTGGTATGTAGTAGGTGAATCCTTAGTGCACATGGGGGATCTGTACCAATCGGAGTGAGGTTTGTGGGTCAAATCTTACTTGCGTTTGTGTGAAAGCCATAGCCGGATGAGCAGCTGTTTGTTAGAAGGGTCACAGTCAAAATTTCCGTACTGCTTCCGAAGTAGTTGAGTCCTAACTGTAGTAATCAGATAGGTTTTGGTTTTTGTGCTTCCATTATTTGCATTTAGGTTTTGCGTGAGAGGTGTGTGAGATGGCTTTGAAGTGAGTCACAGCTGCTGAACGGGGTGAGTGTGACATAATTTGGTCCGTGCTGGGATAGGTCAGTTGGTGAGAAAAGCTGAGCACGGATTGGTGGACAAGACTGCACTGCTATTGGTTGAGAACAGCTCGTGAACAGGATTGTGGGATTGGTAATTACTTCCTGGTTTCATAAATTTTGTGTTTGTGAATTAGAATTGTGTAAAAATGAAGTTTTTCAAAGCTTTAAGGAGTGTGTTGAGAGGAGATGTTTTTATTCCAGTTAGGGAGGGTGAGCCTACTTGACCTGAATGTGCACCAGCATTCGAAGTAGAGAGAACAGTTTTAGCATGTCTTTGGGCGAATCAATGGTGCAAGATAACTAAGAAGGAAGGCACCTTAACTTTTCCTTACTAATGGAATATTTAATTTGAGAATTTTAGAGAATCTGAGGAGGGTGATGTATGAATTTAAGCTCCTTCCTAGACTTACACAATTTGAAGCACTTGCTATTTGGGAATTAGTTGCAAGACAGAAAAAGCTCAGAAATTCAAAAGGTGCAAGAGAACATCAGAAAAGACACTAGCAGAAGCTAGATGGGATGCAGAGCAGAGAATATGAAAAGCTGGTACATTACATACAGTGAAGTTGTTTCCAGCAATTACACAGGAAGGTGATGGAAGTGTTAAGCTCAAAGCCAAAACGAAATCTGAGGAAGATACAGAACATACATTGGGTGAAAACAAAAAGGTAGAAGATGTTGAGAGTGAATCAGATGATCAATTTACAACTTGTTGCAAAACCATCCCCCACCATATAGTTCGGTTGAATCAGTAAACCAGAATGTAGTTCCAAGAATTGGCACAGCTCCAGCTGCACAAAGCCAGGTTCATATAATTTCAAATGTGCCTTCTGCTATTGTTGCACAGGTGCCAGTGAATTATCAGACAGTTCCAGCTGTTAACACAGTTCAGAATGTCTCAATTCCAGTTATGCCACAGCCAAGTCAGAATGCAGGAGTGACTCAGTATGAGTCCACACCTAATGTACAGACACCTGCACAATTTCTAAATCAGAAACCAACCATGCCAATGTATTTCCCCACTAATGACACCACAGAGTGTTGCCCTGAATCAGTCAAATCAGACATTTGGTACAGTATTAGCTGGCTATAGTAAAGGTTTAATGTGCCCTCAAAATTAGTCAAACTTGACAGGACCTGAAGCATTAACAGTTCCTCTAACCATAGGTCCAGTAGTCCCGTTGTATACCCAGGGTAATAATGAGAGTGGTCCCCAGATTTCAAATCCAGTATCAGTAATGAACTCACTGTTTGGAAATAATGCACAAATGGAGAGACTGAGCATTAAAGTGCCAGCCATGACCCCTATGAATTATTTTGGTTTGAACCAGACACATAATAGAGTTGGGCCACTGATGGATGTGACATGTCCCCCACGCTCAATGGGATCATCTGTGATGGCTCAAGAGCAGGTTATGAGAGCACCATGCATTGTACCAGTTTGGGCCTCAAAATAGTGGTGAAAACATTAGCCTACAAGGTTTAACAGCCCAACAATTGACTGAATGGTTAGACAATTTGAGTGGAACATCAACTTCAGGAAATACAATGGAGGGAGAAAAGACTTTGAACATGGCCAGATTAAAATTGACATCAAATGAAATGATTGAGAGTTTTAATTAGGTTCTTACAGTGAAAATTAATTGTGCTTCATGTGCAAGGATGTTACTGTTCGTTCAGGACATGTTTATGAGAAATTAACTAATTTGGCTGAGAAATATGAGATCAAGATAAATAAATCCAAACAAATGAAGAAGAGTTACAGATTAGAATTCGACACGAGAGACATTGCAAGCATGAGATTGCCTGGAATGAAAATTCACATTAAGGAGCTGATTCAAAGTATTCAAGCATGGGGAGCATTAGATAAATGGAAAGGCAGATGGGCAGAGGAAAGAGATCAGAAGAAAAAGCTGACTGCATCTTCAAACGATGTACAGCAGGCTGAAGGAGCTAAAAAAAATGATGCCAATGAGAGAAATTCTGGGAGGGAGTTTTGTTCATGGCACTTAGAGTAGAAGTGACATACTGTAATTTACAAAAGATTACCCAAAGTTGGGGGAGAAACCAATGAAATGTTACCATGTTACCAGAGAGGTATTTGAGATTATGGTTCCATCAGATTTGTGGGTTGAGTGTAAAAGGAGTGTGGATTGGCCATCGTGTGAGCTGCCAAGAGATGTAGTAACAGGTGAACCCTCTGAAGAAGTGATGAAAAACTATGACAAGGTGAATGATTTTTTGAAAACTAGAGTTTCCCCTAAAAATATTGATTGGCAAAGGATTGACAGGACATCTCAAGAGTCAAAGGAAACTGTCCATGCTTATTATGAGAGACTGCTGAAAACATTCAGACAATACAGTGGCACAGAAATTATTGAACCAAGACATTTTGGCCCTCACTAAGAGTCTGGCGGTCCTAGGACCACCAGTCTCACGGTGGGGGTCTGACTGCTGCCAAAGCAGTGGTCTGACCACTTTGGCGACAGTCAGACTGCCACATTATGACCATGGTGGTTCGGCCAAGGTCGGACAGCCAGCACTGCCAGTTTCAGCCCCACCCTGGGGATTACAACCTCCCTTTCTGACAGCTTTTACATGGCGGTTGCACCGCCATGTGAAAGCTGGCAGAGGCAGGGTGCCCCCATAGGGGCCCCTGAACGCATTTCACTGTTTGCTAAAAGCGCAGCTGGTGCTGTTGCACCCTATGCACTGCAACATTGCTGCTGGCTCGATTACGAGCCAGCTTCAATGTTGTGGGTTGTTTCCCGCTGGGCCAGCGGACAGAAACTCTGTTTCCACCCACTGACCGAGCAGGAAACTCGTAATGGGACCGCAGGAAGGTCCCCACACTGGCAGTGACCTGAACGCAGGACTTCAGCGGACAGGCTTTTCTGTCCCCCGAAGTTGAAATGAGGGCCTTTGTGTTTAGATTCATTCAAGGATTGAAGCCTAAAGTTAGCAATTAGATTCAGAATAATTTGATTTGCTGGCAAGGAAAGCCGATTGATGAGGTGTTGCACTACGCAAAATACTGTAGTGATGAGATTGATTTGAAAAAGAAAAGGATGTAGGAAAAGGAAATGTTGAGAATTTTAGAGATTCTGAGGAGGGTGATGTATGAAATAAAGTCCCTCCCTAGACCTGCACAATTTGAAGCACTTGCTATATGGGAATTAGTTATGAACAGAAAGTAGCTCAGAAATTTGAAAGGAGAATGAGAAAGCAGAGAAGGCACTAGCAGAAGCTAGATGGGATGCAGAGCAGATACATTAATTATTTCAACTCATATTTTCTCTGGCTTTTTCTGACTTCCTCATGACTTTTCTTTTTATTCTACAGGGCGTTTGGATAAAAACAGCTGCTGACTATTTGATCTCAAAAGATACATCGAGTAGGTGTACAACTGTGTTTGGTTTCCGACAAACATTCTCATAATTCAGCAGTTAAAGATGATTCAATGCTTTCCGTATTTACATAGTCTATTGACTTGATACCTGACAGGGCAGCTGTTCACTTAATATTTGAATTACTGTGACTTTAGCGACTGTATCTTTCCTATAAAGTGACCTTCATTTTAGATTTACATAACTAGTAACTGTTTGTTGCTGCTATCGGTATACATTTCTGTGCGAGGGTAAAGTGTTGCAGTTTAATTTCTACGGGCGTTCTATTCCACCAGGAGGCATATTTTTGTTGTTCTCCCTAGCTACTCGCTTGTTCATCCTTTTTAGAATCTGTCGTTATTTATAAATTGTAAGTAACATACTTGTTAAATACATCTTTCTAATTCGGCTTACCTAAGAAGGCGAACACAACATGCACTTTGTGTGCTGTGACTTAAAAAAAAATAGGCTTCCCGTTTCACTGTTCTCACGCTGAGAATTAGCCTCTAGGAGAAATTAAAGTTGGCAATGTACAACTTGGCATCACGGAGCACATGCGATGCTATTTGATGTTATTCTTCAATCAAGTCCCCATTGTTCATTTTGATAATTGCTGTTTTTAATGGTCGCCAAAGGTTCTAAAACATGCTTGTGCCTGAAATGGTTGTCAGATTCCCTGCTTCTCTGTGTTTAGTGTTTTTCCAGGATTAAAACTTGTTCTGCTGCCTGCCAATGGTTTAAAACATGATTATGCCTGTATTAGCGTACTGGTGTCAATTAGGGGGATTTGTTTCGTAATTCAATTATTTAAGGAGGATACTACTCCTAAATCGACCTTAATGACTGACGGTCTGTTTTTATTCCTCTTTACATATTTGGGTGTCAGTAATCAAGAGATGAAATCAAGCACTTGTTTATATTTATGAATAAATGGTTAAAAAACATGCCACTATCAATATACGATGTATATGGCCGCGATATGTTCAGTAATAAAATGTGAGGAAGGTGAGATATAGAAGCCACAGCCTAGCACACCTCCATAAAATGGAAAGGGAACATAAATTCCATCATTTTAATTGTTCAAACACCTCTTCTTAAAAAACACATTTATAGCCATTGTACCTAATTTATGAACACATTCATTTACCATCTTCTAAACTATTGCCACCATCCTTAAAATAATCCTCCTCATCCATCCATAATCATGCCTTCATATCTGGGGACCAGAATATATGGGAGCATGACTGATCCAAGACCAACAGGTACAAGGCATGGACAAAGTAGGCTTTACTCAAATGTCAAAGTAGCAAATCTATTCCTGAGAACAGAATCTTGACTAGTTCGTATGCCTCACTCAGAAACAGCAAATATCAGACTAAGGTTCTTCAGGTAGGACAACAACACAAACACGTTTTTATTAAAGGTGAGCTCTCCACCCAATAGTGCCAAACCCCTAACGGGGCACAGCTCCCTCAAGAAAACAAAGCTCAGAAATGTACACTTCAAAATACTTTAAGGATAATCAATAATCCTTGAAAGGGAATGTTTCTGATGTAATTGATCTTCCAACACCTTTAAGACTGCCAAACTATGCACTATTCATAGGAAGACATGCAGCAGTTGAAATGATGAACTGTGACTAAAAATTGAGAAGCAGAGTGCTTCAGAGGTAAAGGCACAAATTGAGGCTTTAAATCTAACATTCTGCCAGTAATTCCAACTTCCAGAACCAAAAACAGCAACAAAAAGCACATCTTTCATAGTTTTGTGATTCTGCCAAATAACCCAGCACTATCAACTGACTTCAGCAATGGCCCCTTTTCGGGGATTTGGATTCAGGATTGGAGGAAGATAACAAGCAACCCCCAACATAGGATCATTAACATGGTCTAAAATGCATTTGAACGATCTCATGAAAGGCATCAAAAGAATGTATTTAGTTGATTATGATTTAATTGAAGAATGAATGTTAAAATTGCACTTTAACAAGGATTTAAATTAATTCCTCAATAAATACAACAAATATTCAAATACATGTATTAATTAACTATTACTTCTAGTTGGAATATAAGAGGAAACTTCAGTGAAAAACATACCAAATATGTGTAGCATCATGCCACTTTATGTGCTCTGGAAGGCTCTCTTCCGTATAAAAGATGTGGGATATTTGCAAATGTAATTAAATATTCCCTAGATTCTCATCCCAGCTAGGTTGGTGCTTTGCAATTACCCGTATGTGTGTATACACACACACGCACACACATATACATACACACAATAATTCAAGATCCTATGTGGAGCATCTATGAACCACTCTCTGGTCATGACCCCTAAATGAGCTCTTCCAATCCCACCAGACTGCCATTCATCTGAAAGGGGCCTCCCCAAGCCTGTCGAATATGTGATCACACAAACTTAAACATGCTGAATTAAGATCTGTGACCATTTCTTTTTAGTGGCACTGGTCTTGGGTAAATGATCTAGGTAGAGATGCCAAAATATGGCCAAATGCTCATCAACCAGTTAGATGTCTGGAGCCTATTTTCCAACTAAGGTAGTAACAGTACCCATTTCACCAACCTTGAAATGGTTTAGAGGCAGGCTAGAAGGAAGTCATTGTGAACCCTGATCTTTAAACATACTCAATCTTTGGCATCTTGTTATGTTGCAAATGAAGTATTGCTGTACCTGTTAAGGATATATTTTAACAAGTGCCATGCTAAATCTTTTGTCTCTAACATTCTGGCAGAAATACATCATGCAATGCTTGATTACAAAATACAACAAATAAAATACTTACATTCTCAGACACTGATAATTACTGTGAGTCCCATTCTGATGTATTGTTTTTTGCTCACTGTGCCACTACAGTCTGAGACCAACCATAGTCAACCCATTCTCAGCCCCCCCAAAAAATGATAACACATTTCACACTGCTAGGTCATACTGTTCTGGATGGTAACAAAAGCTACACCAGAAATGTAGTACCCTCCTTAGGATTCAACGGGAAGGTGAAGCTTCAATCATTATTATAATCATTGCTAGATAGTGCAAAAGACTAAAATAGACAAGTAAGCACGGCGGAGGACACAGACAGGGTTATTACAAAATAGTGCCATCCGAACAAAAGGAACTGATGGGTGAGTTATAATTGCATAGGGAGAAAGCTGCATTGTATGCTGGCAATGCTTGGTGAAACACTGCCTCCTTTTTCTGCTCTGAGGTGGGATCAGAAGGCATTTTCAGCTGACCTCAGCAACTGATTATATACATTAAATAATGATTTAACAGATTAATAAAGTACATATACATAATAAAGCAAAATTGAGAACTGAAAATTCTAAAATGCACAGTAAATGTTAAGGAATTTGAAATGTGAGGGTTAGGTTTATGTTGGTATCCTTAGCTTGATTTGAGGGAACAGTGTTAAGTACAACAAACAGAATCCAGAAAAGACAATTGGTGGGCGCAAAGACTAGATATTGGGTCAGAAATTAAATGCAGAACTAAAATGAATGGAGGATGCAGATATAATAGCATTAAGAGAGTAATTTCTGAGAATGGCCCCCTGAGGGTTGCCAAACAGACAGCAGAAAATACTGTCTTTGTGTGAGCATGCATGGGATACATTATACAGATATTGCAAGTCACCAAGGAGTTTCATGGCAATATAGAGGAACGAGGACGAAGGCCAATTTCCTTTATAAGGTTATGGAACTCCAAGATGACTTGCAATATTCTTATATTGTGCAGCATGGGCTACTTTATCCCTTATAATGCACGGTCACACCATCACCTTTCTCTCAAACCATTTAAATCCTTGGCACTGAACTCTTTCATAAAAAAGAGAAGGCGTGTTTGCAAACATAAAGAATACAAGTAGAATCCCTAGTGCTAAATTAAACACATCATGAAATGCTGTGAGATATTTGTTGCAAGAAGATATTAGGATCAGTTTGATACGTCAGCTTTTTAAAAGAAAAAAGTTGCATTAAGTTAGAATGTGTAGAAAAATGCAGAAAGTTTCCAACCTTTCAATAATTACCTAAGGACTAAAAAAATAAAAATGTTGCCATAAATATCTCCTTTCTAGTCACCAACGTGCAGCTAGAAATAGCAGAGAGGAAGATTGAAAAAACACGTTCTGTTTTGGTTCTTTAAACTGCTGTTTCAGTTATGCAGTATAACCTGACCCGTCTTTCTTCTGCTTTTCCCTTTGGCTGATGACTATGGCAGCAGCCATTGTGACATCAGAACTCAACTGTAGTAACGTTACAGTTTCAGTTCTGATGTCTTTTTTATATAATCAGGGTGTTGGTGAGTCATCATTTATAAAGAAATTAGAGACAGTCTTCTATGCAGGGAATTGTGAAAGTAAATGTGTTATAAGGTAATGAAAACGACCAACTAGATTGACAAGTTCTCACCGCAGAATTGTGTAAATATTTGTTCTGGTGAGAGATGGGGTCTTCTGCAGTTAAGACTTAACATTTCTACATACCATCAGATATAAGTACAATCAGGGGCCTGAACACAATCTACATCTTGTAGTACATTTAGAAGTACTTCAGTAGTACTACTCCTGTATTGCAAAATGCCATTGACTGGCCTACTTTGATGGGCATCTGACTCCAGGACTCCGATCTTTCTTCTGCAGATCTCGCTACCTCGACTGCATAAATCTCCACACAAGTACACCTTCATTTTAGTAGTAAATCTAGAAGGGACTGTAGCGTGTCTGAAAAATAGGGAATACTTATTGAAAAATTGAAGGGATTAAGAGAGGAGTAAGGAGGAATTAGGGATGTTAAGGAGGAGTTTGGGGAAGGACATGCACCTATTCACAAAAGACTAAAGACCATTGTCATTCACAAACTGCAGTTACTACAGCCGAAATAGTTATAACTGCACTTCAGCTGAGATTTGTCCTGTACCACACATTACCGACCAATGGTACTTCTACAACCTCCCATAGACAATAGTAGAGGAAGAAACCTCAAGTAGAACCCTATAGGAAATAATGTTAAAATAAATTAATTGATTTTGATTTGCTATTTTTATGTTATATATATACTCTGCGGAAAAAAAAAGAAAAAAAAAAAAAATATATATATATATATATATATATATATATAAATATAAATATATATATATATATATATATATATTTTTTCCGCAGAGTAAAAAACAAAGGTTACAGAGATGTTATAGTTAGGAAATAGAATTAAATACATAAAAATTCATTTAAAAAAACAAGGGTTACCAGGTCTCATATTTTAAACATACAAAACCATAACAATTCACGTGTTAAAGTTCGAGTTATCTCAAGTAACTATAACTTGTGCCCTGATGTAACTATAATTTGCGCCCTTGGCATGCACTGTTAATTACCCCACAAATAATGGCATGTATGACATCTTTGAGTACATCCTTGATAATATCAATGTTATTTGATAAATAAAACTGTGCATGGCGGGGGAGCGAGTTATACTTACTTGAGCTAACTATAACTATAACAGGTGAATATCTATGGTTTTATACGTTTAAAATGTGAGCCTACTGTCCCTGTAATCTTTAAAAAAACAACAGTTAAAGTGATGTTATAGTTGGGAATAAATTACAAACATACAAAACCACTGGAATTGGCCAGTTATAGCTAAGGCTAGTTAAGTTATAGATAACTTGCTCCCCCATAGTGCACTGCTTATAACCTCACATTTTACATCACTCATGACATGGTCAGTGACATCACCGGTGACATCTCAATCATATCACTGATTACATCATTGACTGAGTATAAGTGGCTGTATAGATGTGTGACTGGGAGTCTCAGTAGCCATAGAGGTGACTGGGTGTGTCTTTAATTGTGTGGTTGAGTGAGATAGTATGTTTTATACTGTATCATTGAGTGACTGGCTGAGTGAGTGCCTGTACAGATGATAGAGTGGACATATAGCTACTTTTTGTTTGTGTGTTGATCTGTGTCTACCTTCATTGGAAAGTGAATGGACGTGAGTAGCTGTATCAGTTGATTACGTGTGTTAGTGTGTGCATTGGTCAGTGAGTGGTTGTATGTGTTGCTGCATGGATGAGTGAGTGGGTGTGTGAGTGGCTGTATAGGTGACTTTGTGGATGTGTTAGTAAATATATTGGTGGCTATTTGGAAAAGTCAGTGAATGTATGGCTGACTAAGTGGTATAACAGTAAATTTATACATAGGTAACAGGCTGTATCAGTCACTGTTTTGGAAAGAAAGTGGATTTGTGAGTAGTTTTAAGTATGTGAATTGGTGTCTTAGTTTCTGCATGGGTGAGTGGCTGGGTATGTCAGTGATTGTACAGCTGAGTGTGTGAGGTGCTTGTTGTAGAAATGAGTTACATTGCGTATAAGTGTCAGCATTAGAGAGTGAGTGCAGGTGTCTGAGAGTAGATAGCTGAGTGCGTGGGTGCATGACTGTTTCTATGAGTGAGTGACTGTGTATATTAATGTCTGAGTCAGTAAGTTATTTGTCTATGTAAGTGGTTCTACATGTGTATGAGTTGCTGTTTCAGTGACTATATGAGTGTGTGAGTTAGAGTGTGAGTAGCTCTGTAGCTGTATGATTATCTAAATTATTAATCTGTGGTGAGTGTGTTGTTGTGTTACTGCTGTGTGAGTGAGTGAATGTGACTCTGTCAGTAATGTTATGGGTGTATAAATCCATGTTAGTAGTTGTATGTGTGGATGCAGAATGTGTTTTTTGAGGTATCAGTTCTTGTTTGATTTTTTTGCGGGTGATGTCATCAGTGATGTCTTTTAAGACGTCATTAGTGATGTCACTAACCATTTGTGAGTGATGTAATATGTGAGCTCATAAGCAGTGCATGGGGGGGCGCAAGTTATAGTTAGCTGTTTTAACTATAACTGGGCAATTTCAGTTGCTTTGTATTTTTGTAATTTATTGCTAACTATATCACTTTAACCTTTGTTTTTTTAGTGAATGTGTATGCTTTTTACATTCCATTACCTAACTATAACCTGTCTGCACGTTTTCCTGGACTCACAATCAGTGCGCGACTTCGGTGTTTTCTAAAATCACCTTAAAAATATATGCACTGTTTTTTAATGTTGACATTATCTATAGAGGTGTACTACAGTATCCTTAAAACGTTTACAGTAAAAGTACATTTATAAGAAGATGTAAATACTTTTCGAGAATTTGTACTTCTGTCTCAAAGGTTGGTGATGACACTGTGAACCCCAAGTGACCAAAAAAAAAAAAGGTTTTGATTGGCTGAAATAATTTTTAGCTTTCAACGTGTGATAGTTCCCACCTATTTCAACTGATCTAGAGAGTTGTTGTCTACATTCACACTTCTCTAACTGAGGCACAGATATTGCTCCTGTGATTTTCTATTCCTTTCATTTGGAAAATAGAATGGCATTTTCACAGCAGGGCCTGAAGGTGCAGGATCCAGTTGTCTAGGATGAGGAGGAGGAATTTTCAAGAAGACAGGAAGAAAGTGTTGTCTGGCAGTTTGTTTCTATATCAGAGGAAGAAAAGAAAGTAAATGCAAGAAAGGTTACATGCATGCTATGTAATGAGATTTTGTCCAAGGGGGTGAAAAAAGTACTCCTGTGGCACAAATAGCATGTACAAGTATTTAAGTACAATGCATTCTACCAGATTGGCTCATGCAGAGATTCAGCACTTGGAAGCAGATGGCAGTACAACAACTTCTTGACAGCAAGGACTTAAAACTTCTGTTGGAGGTGTCATTTCAACCATCCCTTCATCAATACTGGAGCTGGCACAAGTTGGTCTATTTTGCAAAAACTGTAATAAAGTTCTCAGTATTGGAAAGCAAGTTGTGTCCAACATAAAGGACACTCTCAACATGCACAAATGTTAATTTGTTTCCCCTCTGGCTTTCTCTGTTTTTCTAGAAATGTGACATTGTTCCAGTTGCTGTTGCAACTATTGTTATTTTTTTAAACTAAAAAAACACACAAAAATCAAAATGTGTTAAAAAAACACACAATAAACACAAACACAATAAAAGGTCCTTGTTAGGACCACATACTTCTTTTTATAAAACAAAAATATTGATATGTTCGAAGAGTGACAGAGTGTATGAGTGGATATATGGGCAAGTGAAAACGTGTCTGAATGTCTATATATGTGAGAGACTGCATGTGTAAGTAACAGTATGGTTTAGTGACTTGGTGAGTGAGTTAATGTATGAGAGTTAGTTAATGGATGAGTGGCTGAATTTGTGAGTCTCTTTCTGTGTTAATGGCTATGGAGATGACAGGGTGACTGTGTCTATATCAGTGAGTATATGAATAGATCAGTGCTGTGTAGTTCAGTGAGTACGTGTATTCATTACTGTGTAGATAAGTACTAGCATGTGTAAGGCTGAATAGAGTGTCTAGATGCATAACCGTCTCCATGGGTAAGTGAATGGGTGTGTGAGTCCTCATTGGTGACAGACTTGATAAGTTAATGGCTGTACAGGTGAGTGACTGAGTACATAACGGTTGTATTAGGGAGTGAGTGGATGCGACAGTAGGTGTATGGGTAAGTTATTGGGTGCATGATTGTCTATATGGTTGACTGACTATGTGTGAGTTGCTGCATGGGTGAGTGTCTCTGTAAATGACTGGCTCTTTGATTGAGTGACAGAGTGTGACAGTAGCGGCATGGGTCACTTACTGGGTGCATTTGTGTCTTTAATACAAGTGACTGCATGTGATCTGGGTTTATGAATGAGTTACTTGGTCCACCAGTCACTGTATGAGTGAGTGAATGAATGTGTAAGTGACTGAATGGTTGAGTGTATGGGTGTGAGAACGCCTGTATGCTTCAGTGACTGACTACATGAGTGTCTGCATGGGTGAGTAGGGTGTATCTGTAACTGGTAGAATGGTTAAATGTTTGGGTACATTAGTGCCTGTACGAGTGAGTAATTCTGTGCATCAGTAAACAATGGGTGTGTAAGTGGACATCTAACTGATTTTCCATTTAAGTGTCTGAAAATATTAGTAACTGTATGGGTGAATAACTGACTACATATAGGGGTGCATCAATGAGTAACTGTGTGCATGACTGCATTTATGGCTGAGTAAGTAAGTGTACAAGTAGTTTTGTGGGTGACTTACTGGCTCTGTCATTGCCTGTCTAGGTGAGTGTCTAGTTGTATAAGTAGCTGTATTGGTAAGAGATCACATGCCTAATTGCTTGAATACGTGAATGTCTGAGCCCATATGTGCTGTTATCAGTGAAAGATTGGGTGTGTGAGTTGATGTACAGGTGAACGAGTGAATGTGTGAGTGCATCAACTGGTGAGTGACAGATTGTGTGGGTGCCTCTATGGGTAACTAACAGCATGTATTATATATTTAAGTGAGTGACTGCATGTGCAATTACATATATACATGAATGATTTGGTGTATGAGGGACTGTATCAGTGAGTGGAAGGGTATATGAATGGGTGACTGAGTGAGTGTATGGGTGAATAGCACTGTAGGTGAGTAAGTGACTGTGAAAGTGGCTGTACAGGTAAGTGACTGGATCTATCAGTGGCTACATGGTTGAATAACTAGGTGTATAGGTGTGTCTGCAGATGAGTAACTACATGGGTGAGTGGCTGAATAAGTGAGTAACTGGCTCCATGTATAGTTGTATTGCTGTGTGACTGCGCATGAATGCATTTGAGTGACTAGATGTATATACGACTTTATAGCTGACTGACTGTGTGTATGGCAACACAAAAGGATGATGGACGGAGTGCTGAAACTTTTCAACCACTCACCCCCAGTCACATATCTGGGTTTAATCCATCATTCTTTTGCTCACCATGCCACCTGAGTTTGGACCCACCCATATGCAAATTAGTCTTGACCCTGTTCCTCATGGGGACAGTCCAGCCCGAACTGCCAGACCGGGTCCTCCCTAGACCAAAATCAAGCTTCCTGGGACCAGTTTCAAGGTATCACCCTTCATCATCCAGGCTAGCTTGAAACCAGTCGCACAGTGAGCAGGGGACCCACATCTGGGCATACCCTTCCCTCTTAGGGCAACTTTAGCATAACAAAAGGATGATGGAGGAGTGCTGAAACCTTTCAACCAATCACACCCAGTCACAGATCTGGGTTTAATCCATCATTCGTTTGCTCACTATGCCACCCCAGTTTGGACCCAGCCATATGCAAACTAGTCTCAACTCTGTTCCGCATTGGAACAGACCAGCCCAAACTGCCAGACCGGGTCCTCCCTAGACCAGAAGCAAGCATCCTGGGACCGGTTTCAGGGTATCACCCTTCATCAGCCAGGCTAGCTTGAATCCACTGGCACAGTGAGCAAGGGACCTACGTCTGGGCATATCCTTCCCACTTAGGGCAACACTGCCCATCATTTTATTTTGTGATGTTGACTGTGTTGACTGTGTGTATGATCAACTGAATGGGTGAGTCACTGAGAGACTCTGTGCCTGTATATGTGAGTGTCTGGTGCATAAGTACGTGAATAGGTCACTGACTGGGTGCATAAGTCTGTGTATGAGTAACTGACTAAGTGGTTGCATAAATGAGTGAGTGGTTGCATATTTATCTGTATGGGTGAGGGACTGCATTTGTGAGTTACTGTATGCATGATATGTTGTATGTATGTGTGGCTGGATGTGTGAGTATCTGGATGTGTAACTGCCTGCACAGCTTACTGAATGGAGAGATGAGTGTCTATACAGTCAATTGACTGACAGTGTGAATGGTTATATGGATGAGTATCTCTGTGAATAACTCAGTGTATTGCTGAGTGACAGAGTATGTAAGTGGCTGTTTCAGTGAGTGACTGAATGGATAAGTGAGTGTATAAGGGGTAAATATGTGCATCAGTGAGTATATGGATAACTAACTGGGTGTACCAGTTGCTGTACAGGTACATTATTGTGTGCATTAGTGGCTGCATGGGTGACTGCCTGGGTGTGTCAGTATATCTACAAGTAAGTCATAGTGTGTATGACTGGATTTATAGGTAAATCACTGGCTGCATGAGTGTTTTGTAGGTAACTGACTGGGTGAATAATGTATTGTATATCTTAGTGTTACAGTGTTAAGTTGAGGTAGACATAATTGATTGTCTGCATAAGGATGCAAATGAGTGTATGAGTGTAAAACTGACTCTAAAACTGAGTGAATGGGTAAATAAATGTATGTATGGTATCTAATAATAAAGCAACAAGTAATTACTTATGTTTATTTGGCATAAGAAATTGTCCTTTCATCTTTATTGAAGATAAAAATAGTTAAACTTTTATATCATTTTAAATCTATTGCAACTTGATAACCTGAAATATAAATTATGTTATCATCAAGAAAGTAGAATCATCTTTTCATTTTTGACAGAGCAATGACACACTTTATTGACATGTTATGTTTCCTTCTCCGCTATTCTCAGATGCTAAACTATTACACTATAAAATAAGTGTATATAGCTGCTCATCACTGAAAAGGGGTGAGGTGGGGGCACAGTCACGTGGACTTGAAAAAAAACCATAAGCACATAGGGCCTGATTATGAATTCGGCGGAGGGGATTACTCTGTTCCAAATGTGATGGATATTCTGCCCGCACAATTACAAGTCCATATATCCTATGGAACTCGTAATACAGCGGGAGGGATATCCATCACAATTGGGATGGAGGAATCCCCTGTGCCGAAGTCATAATCAGGCCCATAGTATGTTACTGAAAATTAACCATACTATGCATACCAATTCTGAACATTCAATATTGTTCTTTAAATACCTAAAATTTGCGCCCAGCATAAATTCTGAATATAATTGAACTATTCCTATAATTCCTCCAATAAAATAACCCTCACATCCTACAAAGATGTTGATGACATAATATACCTGGTACAAATGTTTTTTTTTTCTGAGAAACAGTATCAACAACTTCATGGTCAGTTGATTTTTTCCAAAGGTGTTCTTGACATTACCCTAAATATGCCAAATTATATCTTAACCAGACCTACCTTCACACTCATGGTTCCAAATATAACTAAGTCCAACTATATCATCAATATTCACATTTTCTTCTTCTAAAATTCCAAGGATCACCATAATAAATCCCGTGCATTTTGTTGAGCATTTAGACTAAATACAACAGATCTGCTATACTTGCCATTTCTCGAATTCCTGAAGTAGTTTATATTACAGCTATGTTACGACATAAGCATTGAAAGCAATTAAATAATGTTCTGCACCATGTGTTCAGTGGTTTATCCTGGATTGCGTTTACAAAATGTGGTAGATGGAAGAAAACGTTAAGAACAGCATTAGTGTAGCAGTTAACAACACTAGTATTATCCAACTAGTATCAAACAATATTTCCATGTTTTTCCACTTTTTGTTTCTTCACACATTCGTCTTCATCTGTGATTTCTGTCTTTTCCTTAAGGTTTTTTGAATCTTTTGTCAATTTTCATCTAGGACAAAATACCCTTTTCTCATAAACATGATACTGTTCTAAATGAGGAGCATATTTACTTCTTAGTCTGTTGTACTCTCTCACACAATTTGAATCTGTACTAACTTGGTTCTCACCAAAATCAACCAGGAACAAACCAGATAATGCCTGAACTCTTGACAATGCTACACATGACATTCCATCTTTAAAAACTGTACTTCCAATATTTCCAAATGCAGTATCAACACTTAAGCCTTGAGAATTGTGGATTGTTGGAGCATTTGCTAGACAAACTGGAAACTGTTTTCATTGCACATACACATATTTGGCTAGCAAAAAGCGTACAACACATCATCCAATTTGTTTTATGCCATATACCTGATCAAACTTTGTACTTAAGTATTCAACCTGATTACGATTAGGAAAATTAATTAAATCAACAACTTTACCCATGGCACAATTTACTAATCCTTCTTCCACATTTAAATTACATCTTAAAATTACTCTGCAATTTTTACAAACATGTAAGCATTTCTCTAGTCCAGCAGTCTTGGATACTGAGTTTTTGAAAGAGTCTCATTTGTTTTATAATTTTTCACTCACAACTATAGTTACACCTTTCTTGTTCCATTTTGTAAATTGCTGTAATCTCCAAAATATCGTCTTTCTCAAGTTTAGTAATTCTTCATTAGAAGCAGCACACTATTGAATGGTAGGTATCAAACAAACTATCTGTTTCCCCTCTTTACAAAAATTAAACATTAGGTCTGCTGCTGTGTTCTTAGAGAAAAACAGTTATTTAATAAGTTGACTTTTCAACATAACTTTTGCCTCTTTTGTCAGAATGCATACTCTAATGTCCTTTAAAATGTTTGAATAGTCAATGTATGTATATTTTTCGGATGGTCTTTGAATTGGAAAAATTGCCAAATGTTGACGCTACCAATACTTCTCAATTAGTTTTGCGTCTCTTTATGTCAAATAATTTTAAAAACAGGCTGTCCTTTCACTGGAGCAAGTTGTAATAAGTCTCCAAAAAATGTTTCCCTTCAAATAAGATATCTATTAAGTCTTCAAAATCTTGCATTCGAAAGTGGACAAGTGCAAGCATGAGATTTGAAACCATGCTTACTTCGTCAATAATCAAAAGCTTCATTTTTTTCAAAACTCTTGCTACCTCATGACAAGCTTCACCTGGTAACTTCTGGTATTCTAGTTTATCGTCATGTTCAATTGGCAGCACTAAATGTCTATGTAGAGTAATACCTTTGATAGAGTGTGCAGCTATTCCCGTAAGTGCTGTTACCACACATGATAAGTTAGAATTCGTAGTCTTCTGTAGATAAGATGAGATACCTTTAATTAAAATGCTTTTTCAGGTGCCAGTTTGGCAATTAATATATAATAGTATTGGCTTGAAAGATGATCAATTGCATTATTTCTTTTCATGTTGTAATCCATGTCCTATTTTACCTTTTACTTTAAAATAAATCTCTTTTTGCTCGTTGTTCAGTTGCCCATCTAACTGTTCCAGATCTACTCATTCTTGTCTAGCTAGTTCTATTGCAGGTTCCACTTCATTCATGGCTATTGCAACTTCAATTTCAATAACAGATTTTCCAAGAGGATCCTGACTTGTAGGTGCTGAACTTTGGCTGCTTTGAGAGCTATCCTTAGTTACCTCAGCTTCAATCATCTCTTCCTGTTCTATTTCATAATTTACCACTTTTAATTAGCTATTGAACATGGGACACTGAATAGTATCTTTGACAGCTTTAAAACAACCTTCATAGAATTTGTAATCCTCAAGTAAATCCAATTCACTATGCCAAGGTTTGAACAACTGAAGGAGTGCTAAATAAAGAAATTATATTTTTTCATGAGTTTGGCAGGTTAATTTATGTTGTTTAATTACATTTTCTTTTTCATATAAGCATCCATCACACCCACTAACTGCATATTTTCCTTCTTCTATGTTCTCAGATGCATTACTTTTATATATATAATTTTGAAGAATTTCATAAAGACTCTTGTCCTCTAGATGCACACTCCTTCTTGGATAGTATGTGTCCAGCACATTTGATTATACAGTGTCAGTACTTTGGGGGTCAAACTCTGCCAGGTACTGAATTTCAGGAAAATACTTCAATACTCTGTTTCTTGCGAAAGACAGACCAAGACTAACCCACACAATTTCTTTTGATTTTGAGAATAAACTTGTCAAACTTAACCTGTCACAGGACTCATAACTCCTGCAGAAACCCCCCACTACATTTCTTTCATTTCAGTTTTCTCAGATTTTGTGATATATGATGCAATGTAGCGAGCCACAACAATGAAGTTGTCTGCAACAAATTGAATGTTAACATTACACATTTTTAGAAGCACAGGGTTATAGTCAATAATTTGGAATCTCCATTTCTTTTTAAGTTATATGTGTTCTTTGGTGATTACCGTGTTAGTGTATGTCTCACTGAATACAAGAAGCTGTTTACTCTTACTTTTAAAATAACAGGTTGTGGAAATCCAAATCAACATCGTGTATAGAATTTTTCTCTGGACCTATATTTTCGACAGTAATACTTCCCACATCTATGTGTTTGGAAACGCAAAACATGTTCGCTAAGACATTTTTCAGCACTCTGTTTTGGTATACTACCTGTCACATGCTGCTCTATAAAAGACAAAACAGAGTCATCACTTTCTGCTCCAAACTTGTGTGCATCTCTTATCCATAACAGCATGTAAATGTGAGGAGCACCTCTTTCCTCCAAAAGAATTCAGTTACTTCTCCAAAAAGAGGATTGTTTTGTTGTAGATAAAAACAAGCATAGCTTGAGCTTGAAACCTGTGGTTCATCGGTGCCACATAAGCACACCATTAAATTGATTGTTATACTTCAAGTTTCCTCCTTTTCTTCAACTTTGCTAACAAACTCTCTTGCAGACATATGTTAAAGATTAACTCCTGTTTTTAAGATATGATTCACTGTGTATGAGAGTCCAGACAAGTCACTCTCAAATAGAAGATGAAATATATATGGAATGCACTGTCTAAATATTGGATCCTCTGAGTATAATCTTGTTGATTGGTATTCAGCTGCTGGTATTTGTACAAGCCGATCATCATACCGACCTCCTACTCCTGTGGGAAACAAGTTTGGAAAGCTGCGAGTCTCCAAATTCTGTGGCTTGTTTAACTTTATTGAAATCAACTAAGTCTTATCAAATTGTCTTCTTCTTAGTAGGTACACCTTTTACTAAAACCTACTCCCCCATATTCTTGATCTTAGTAAATGTCTCCTTTAAGAGCTGCTCTTCCCCTGCACTGAACGTTCACAGATGCCATGTCAACCGCCTCTAGGCCGCTGTACCTTAACAAGAGATCAACAGTTCACTACGTTTGGTGCTAGCAGCAGTCTAGCTTTACTGTATGCTGCAGCAGGTGTGATTTACAACCAGTAAATATAACCATATAAAAAAACAAGTTACTGGTGTTAAAAAAATAAGAACCAATCACAAATCCACTAACTTTTATTTCTTAGTTACAACCTACTTCAATACATAACTCTTTTCACAATATCCAATCAAATACATGCATTTTTTTAAATGTGCAAGTCTTTCTATTTTAACCACCTCACATTTTCAGAACTCCTTCATTCATCTACAACCTTCTCCTGTATGTATCAGTTCCTTTCCTTCAAAATGTAGACTGTAGGTCACAGCTATGTTTTTGGGGCTAATGATTATGCAAGAAAAAGTGGCTTTAAAATGGTCCTGGCTTTGTCTAGTGTATATATTACTTGGGCTGGCCAGAGATGATTAAGGTAGCAGCAATTGCTTGCAATGGTTCAAAGCATTAGAGGTACCCAGCCTCTTCACCTCATCATTGTGCACTGCAGTGGTAATGACGTGGGCACTGTGCCTAGAGAAGGACTGGAAATACTAATGTTCAATTAATGCACCTTTTTCCTCACACTGACTTTGTGTAGTCTAATATTTGCCAGAGTGAGAAATGGCAGTAGTCAACTCAATTCTGTCCATAAATAGACAAAGCAAGGAAACATGTTAATAAAACAGTTTCAGCATTTCTCAGAGACCATATCATGGGCTCAATGTACAATAATTACCCTCAATTTCACATGGATGGCATATACAGAAGAAATGGTGTGCACTTCACAGATGAGGGCAACAGAGTATTTCTCAGTAACTTAAAACTGCTTGCTCATATATATGTATTGGAACACATACATCAAAGAAACACAAAGGCTCTTCTTAGAGTTACTTTACATTCCAAACACTTTAAAAATTTACACATAACTCTGATTTGTTGATTTATTAAGAATAAATTTGGTTCACGTCCCCGTCGTAGATTCGCAAACCAAAAGCACAATTTAATGCTCAATAGCCAACATATTTATCATATATTTTCATTTATTAAACATATATAACAGTACATTTTAGAATACGTCACTGGAGTTAAGATTACCTATTATTACTCAATGGAAAAATGTTCTGACTGGGTTTATGAGTGGGTGGTAGTGTCTGTGAGTGGGTCTATGAATGGGTGCATGAGTGTTTGAGTGGGTCTGTGAGTGGCTGTATGAGACTCTGAGTAGATCTGTCAGTGGGTGCCTGACCCTCTGAGTAGTCAGTGAGTGGGTGCATGAGTCTCTGGGTGGATCTGTGAGTGAGTATGTGAGTGTTTTGGTGTGTCTCTGAGTGGATGTATGACTCTCTGAGTGGACCTGTCAGTGAGAGCATGACTCTCTCCGGGTGTTTGTAAGTCGCTGCATGACACTTTGAATGAGTCTGTGAGAGGCTGCATGAGTGTCTCAGTGAGTCTGTGAGTGCCTACATGACTATCTGACTGGGTATGTGAGTGACTGCATGAGTCTGTTAGCGAGTCTGTGAATGAGTGTGTAAGTGTTTCAGTAGGTCCGTGAGTGGGTGCATGATCCTCTGACTGGATCTCTGAGTGAATGCATGAGTCTCTCAATCAGTCTGTGAGAGACTATATGAGTGTTTGAGTGTGTCTGTCAGTGGGTGCATGAGACTTTCAGTGGATGTGTGACTGGGTACATGAGGATGTTAGTGGTCTGTGAGTGGGTGTGTGAGTCTCTGAGTAGCTCTATGAGTGGGTGTGTGAGTGTCTCAGTGAGCCTTTTGAGTGTCTACATGACTATTTGAGTGTGTTTGTGAGTGGGTGCTTAAGTCTCTGAGTGGTTCTGTGAGTGAGTGTATGAGTGTGTGCATAGGTCTGTGAGTGGATGTATGAGGCTCTGACCGGATATGTGACTGGGTGCATGATGCACTGAGTGGTCTGTGAGTGGGTGACCGAGTCTCTGAGTAGTCTGTTCATGGGTGTGTGAGTGTGTCAGTGAGCCTTTTGAATCTCTACACGATTATCTGAGTGTGTATGTGAGTCGCTGCATGACTCTCTGAGTGGGTTTGTGAGTGAGAGTATGAGTGTTTGAGTGGGCCTGTGAGTGAATGTCTGAGGCTCTGACTGGATCTGTAACTGGATCTGTGGGTCTATGAGTGGGTCAGTGACTGGGTGCATGAATGTCTCAGTGGGCCTGTGAGTGCTTCATAACTGAGTGGGTGCATAAGTCTCTGAGTAGGTTTGTCAGTGAGTGTGTGAGTGTTTAAGGAAGTCTCTGAGTGGGTGCATGAGGCTCTGAGTGGATCTCTGAGTGACTGCACTAGTCTCTCAGTGGGTCTTTTAGTGGGTGTGTGAGTGTCTGGGTGGGTTCATGAGTGAGTGCGTGACTTTCGGAGTGGATCTGTGACTGGGTGTGTTAGTGTCTGACTGAGTCTGTGAGTGGGTGTGTGAGTGTCTTATGGGACTGTGACTGGGTAAGAAAGTTTCTCTGAGTGGATGCATGAGGCTCTGAGTGGATATGTGACTGGGTGCGTGAGTCCCTCAGTAGTTCTGTGACTCGGTGCATGAGTATCTCTGTGGGTCTGTGAGTGCCTACCTTACTATTTGAGTGGGTACATGAATGGGTGCATGAGTCTGCGAGTGGGCATGTGAATGGGTGCATGAGTGTCTGAGTGGGCCCATGAGAGAGTGTATGAGCCTCTGAGTAGGTCTGTAAGTGGGTGTGTTTGTGTCTCATTGGGTCTGTGAGAGTGTGTGTGTGAGTATCTGAGTGGGTCTGTGAGTGGGTACATGAGTGTCTGGACTGGGTTTGTGAGTGAGTACCTGATGGACTGAGTGGGTCTATGTGTGGGTGCATCAGTCTGTGAATGGGTATGTCACTATCTGACAGGGTCTGTGAGAGGGTGTGACAGTGTGTGCAGCAGTATCTGCTGAAATATACAGATTTTTTTCTTTCATTGGCAGGTTCTCGACTCCATCACAACATTACACGAGGACGCGCTGAGCATTGCGAGAGAGTCGCGGATTCACAATCACGTAAAAAATAAGGTTTTCATCATTTGAAACTCATAATATATGCCTTACAAGCTCCCACATTATCCCCATGGGGTCAGAGTACTTCTACCCTGACCATTTATACACCTTCCTCAAACAAAATACATCTACCCATGACTATTGTTGGTCTAGAAAATGGCAGCCACAATTTTCTGAAGAGCTTGCCCCCAATCAATCAAACTCCTCTGAGTAGCTCGCACATTTGCGCGCTCTGTGCTGGACCTGGAATGGCTCCACGTCCCTATATATACACAAATAAGTTTTCTCCTTAATTTCCCCAAAACAACTGAACAGAATTACACCAAAACAAAAAAAGGTCACTATCTGGACCATGACCTACCTTTCTGTCAAATTTGGTGTAATTCATAATCACTACTGAAAACTGAATGGGACCCTCCCCCTTTTTCTTGCCCCTGCGGACGGATCACCCCAAAACATTCCAGACAGCAGCTGACATCACTGTCAAATGTTTTCAGAAAGTTTAATAAAGATTCGTCAAGTGGTGCCAAAGATATAGGAAAGTAAATAAAACACTTTTTATATAGAAACTAGGTCCTAACTATAACCACATTGTGGCAACCACCACTAGGTAATATACATATATATATATATATATATATACATATATATATATATATATATATATATATATATATATATATATATATACGTATATATATATATATATATATATATATATAAAGTTTTATGCTAAAAGTATACAGATAATTCAGACATTTACATTTTATTTTAAAATAATTTAATAAATCGTTTGTATTCATTTAAAGACACATATAACTATGTTCTTAAAAATAATTAAATTAATTTACATAAATTTTATAAATAACATTTAGCAACTTTTAAGACATAAATAAAAACAAACACTTTACTCAAAGTGAGTATTTTTTACAACTTAAAAATGATTTTAATTAAATTTAATACATTTAATAGATTTACATTAATATGTAACATCATTATATTTCAGTGTTTCTTTAAGTTGATTAAACTTTTGTTTAATTCCCCAGTACCCTACCAAGAGGAGGTCTCTGCACAGGTGGCAGAGACTTCCCTTTGCCTCCGCCTTTGTGAGAAAAGGTAGCAGTAGCAACTGAACACCTATAAATTAGAATCCACCATCTGAATTTAGGAGTGGAGACGTGCAAGTCTACACTTTGTAATAAATTTACACTCAGAGTAAAGTACTAAAGTATAAGAGTAAAGTTACATGTATAGATTTACTCATGTGTAGATTTACCTATGTGAATATGTCCCTGAGATTCTAGGCTCCTAAAAGGATATATTTTCCTTTTGCATTATTCCAGTTCAAAGAGAGGTCCTCTGGCCTAGAATTGAATTTGCCTTATTCCAAAGATTCATACATGGAGTGTCCAGATAAATCATAAGGGATAGCTTAATTGGCTGATGTTTGCTCCTACCACAAACTGGTGATCTTCAGGTCACTAGTTTCAACCACTGTAAGTCAAACTCAGCCTTCTGTCCTCCTAAAGATTAGTAAATTGAATGCCATGAGTTGGTGATATTAACTCTCTCATTTACAGCAGTTAGAAATGGCAGACGTGTGGTGTACAGTGCCATAAAACAAAATTTATCATGATAAAAAATTGAGAATGGTTTATATGTGCACAAAGAAAATGGTTTAAAATAGAAAATAAAAAATGTAAAATCAATAAAGATTGAAAGACATATTTAGTAATGAATTATGAGAGTAGAGCACCGCAACCCCCAAAACACTGATTGGTGCATTCTAAGAGGAATCATTTATGACCAATTAAGCTAATCTGAGAACCTTCCTTGATCTAGCAGAACTTTTGGAGAATGTAATTAAGTGGTGAAAGTTGGTAACAGATCTATTTATTAGGGTGATTGCTGTATCAAATGATAAAGGAGAAGCTGAATGTGATAGCTTTCACTTCAAAGTCACTCAATGAAAAGGAAAAAGAAACTCATGTGCCTATTTGTTTTGAACACAGAATGAATGTAGAGAGCATCTGGTGGTGTGGATATGGAGTCTATCAAACTACAGAAATATTGTTATACAGTGGAATATGTTCCAGGGACAGGAAGTTGTATGAGATATTTCTTTTCACTCTTGACAGAAGAGTATGCTGGGAACGAGAGAGATGAATGGGACCACTGCACATTAATAAGTGTTTCAAAAGAAATTGGAAAGTGCCATTAAAAAATGAAGATAATCATAATAAGTATGAAAGAGATGAAACACAAAAAAATTAAAGTGAGTTGTTTAAAAATGGCCTGATGAAAAAATGTGGTATTTTTGAGACTGCTCCAAGATGTGTGTAACAAATTGTGATACAAAAATGATTTTGCTTGAGAAGAAGAAAAGTGGTTCCCCCTTCTTTGAAGTGTAAGTTGTATTTGTATAACGCAAGCCTAGACAAAAAAGCATTAGAGCACTGTGATAGGATTTTAATGGTACGTCATGAGAAGCACTTTGAGATTAGCAAGGCCAATGGAGTAAATATCAATATTTAGGACCATTTATGAACGTGTGATGAAAGTATGGTGAATCAAAATGTGGTAATTTCCAAGTTAGATATGGCTAAGAAGATTCATAGTCCACTATTGATTCCAGTAGCCTGTCCCCAAAAGCCATTAGAAAAGCTAGCTTTTAACAGAGAGGGTTCGTAATTAGTTTGGTGTAGAGATGAATACATATTTGTTACTATGGGATTACAACTTTAGTAAAATTCCAGAGATGGATGTTGTAGATCAAACACCTCATATGTTACAACTTTAATGACAATAATGTTTAGAAAAGGGTACCAAAATACTTAGTGAGTGACACTAACGTTCAATTGACATCATATAAAACTAACAAGTTTATCCTGGATTATAGAGTAGAGCATAGGTTTAGGTCACTATGCCATTCATGGGTAATTTATCTTGTAGAAAGAAATAATAGAGCTATGAAGGAAACAATTGAGTCGGCCTGGAAACAAATGAAGAGTTAGAATGATGGAGTCAAAACAGCAGTGTGGGTATTTCACATAATGACCAGTGGCATAACTGAGTAGTCACCATTTGGTACCATAAAAGAGTTTCAAATGCATTCCTCGGACAGTAAAACCATTTGAAAGGGTGTATGGGTGAGAGGATGTTAAAAGAAAAGTGGTGGAGGAACAGAGAAAGTACAAGGAGTAGCATTACAAGCCAATGGAGTCATTTGTAATGAGTTGAGGAATGGTGAGTATAGCCCTCATTTAGAGCTCCTAGTGGCTTCTACTGTTGCTGGTTAACTACACCAAAGTATTATTCAATTAACTATCCTTAGATTCAATACTTCATGTTTGTATATGGTATGGGCTTGAATAGCATGTCAGTCAGCAGGTGGCACACCCTCACATTCTGTGATCAAGTCTATGATCACAAATAAAAATAAGAAAAAGCTTTCTACCACCCTTTCTATGGATATCCCCAGTGATCGTGGTTCTTTTCACTGTACCGAGATGGCCGCTGAGCCGAGGGTCATATCTAAATTTGATAGATGGTAGTCTCTCAGGATGGCAGAGTTAATGTCTTTCTTCATACTGACAGCATACAATCTGTCAAACTCTAAACCAGACCCTTAGTAGGCACATTGCATGGGTGCAGTTGTAACCTTGCTCTTAAGAACTGCACAACAAACATCTTCAACATCATAGTGAGAAATTGTCTATGAGATAAAAAAGAAATGTTGTGCTGGGCAGGCCAACTGCACACAAAGAATGGCACTGCATGTTGTCAAAGGTTTAATGGTTCATTAGTGGTACTTTAACTAATAAGATACAAAGCAGGTGCTGATTTACAAGTAGCAATGATTGCAGAAGGCAATAATCACTGATTCACACTGCCTTAATTAAAAGCGTAAGCGCAGGCACTTGGAGAGCACCCCAGCACATATATGCAAAGAATAATTACATAAAAAGCTAAATGGTCAATTTAAATCTTTATAAATGTGAAGAAATTTGAAACTGGAGGCTAGAAATTTAGTTGGCATCCTAAGCTTAATTCTTGGGAGCAACACAAGTGAAGCAAACCGAAGCTAGTATGGACAAAGGGTGACCTCAGTCAAAGTTGAAAAACTCTGCTCTTCCCATTAAATTAAAGTAGAATTTGCTTAGGCTGCGGTGCTCAACTTCAGCAGTGAATTTAGTGGGGGTCTACAGAAGTCGAAAGTTTAAGAAGCGCTGTGCTGGAATAATGTTTTCTTTTTTAATTTTGTATATATTCATATTAAGTTTGACAATTTTTGAAATTATTGGACGGAACATATCAAGTGATGAGTTACTGTCCTTAACAAACATTAGTAGTAAGAAAAGGGTTTTTTATAATGCCCTTAACAAACATCTTGGAAAACAACTTTACTCTTTATAAATTTTGGCAGCTAAAATTTTTTTACTGCCATAACATTTTGTCATAGATGTGAAAAAAATAGTCTCTGGTGGTGGATTCATGCTTTTAGTATACACAGATGATTTTTTTTTAAAGAAAGAGGTAATCCAAACAGGGGCACAAACAGGTTAAATTCCAACAAATGAAATACAGAGAAGACATCTTGCATAAACAAAACAGTAAAGCAAAATAACAAGCTAATCGATCCCTAAGCTGAGCATAAGAACATATAAAAAAAATAAAAAGAAGCTAGAGGGGAGGATCGTAGTGAAAGGTATAGGCTTAATGCTGGAGTCATGATCAGCAAAAGTTTCACCCATCCAGAGCCTGACCAGGTCCCACATCCGTCTCAGCCTCCATCTCCACGAATAGTTCTCTAGCAATGCCATCTTAAACTGGCACAGATTCAAGAATTCCTGCCACCAGTTCGAAGAATCGGGGGCCCTACTTGAGTGCCAAGCACCAGTTAGCACTAGTTTAGCCAAAGAAATAGAGAAAAACTATAAACCTTTAAGGCGTTGAGGGATGGCTGGTGAATGCCCACACATGATTAACTTTGAGTCCCACACTACAGATACATTTATTTATAATACCATTAATTTCCCCAAACAATCCATAAATAAATGGAGGGCAGGACAAGAAGCAAAAATGTGAACCAAGGCAAGCCCACAGTGAAAGCAGTGGTCTTCAGGGTGAAGTGTCACAACCTGAAGGCAATGAGGAATGTAGTAAAAGTCATTAATACATTCAGTGGCTTATTGACAAGCCCCATGTACCTCCAGTGAGTCACTTTTTGTGAGGTACAGGCGGCACATAGTGCAGACCCACTTTGCATGACTTTTCATTGCCTCGTAGATATGGTGTAAGGTAACATAGAGCAAGTAGCTGCATTGTCTTACACTGCATTAGGGAGCTACACAATGAGCATTGTGGTGGATGTTCCCACAAAAACCCAGGGGTTTTGATGCATTCCAGATTTACAATGCGTCAAAACTGTACGCCTCCCCAAGGCAGGTGCAACAAGCAGAAATATCCTTATTTCTCCTCATTGTTTCCTCTTTCTATCTGTGCTGCACATAGGTGTCCCTAACTGCACAAAAAAAAGTAGAAACCCTTTTCATCATGGTGCAATGGTGTTTCTGTTGGTGCTAAGCAGTAATTTGGGTGCAAGCGCAGGGGGAAAGGACAGAAATGCACTTTATCTTGTAAATACAGTGCATTTCTGCCCTTTCCCTGTGACACAGGAGAGCCCGACAAGGTCACTTGCTGCACTGCCCTGCAATATAGGCCTTGTCAATGTACGCCCTCAATGTGGTGTACCTTGATACGTGACACATTCAAGATTGTTTTTTTTGCCAGGAGATTATTCAACCACTTATACCCTACTCTTTCCTCACACTTCAGGAGCTTACTCCATTTTGTCCCCTGCAGCATCAAGGCGAAAAGAAAAATAAATTGCAATATAGACCAGATGAATATTCCTCTTCACTGGTGCTTCCATAACCAGTGCTAAGAGAGGGTTGTTAGAGCTGCTAATCTTGCCTTTAATAAGCCTGGAGATAAAATGTCATACTTCCAGATATCTATAAAGGCAGGTATGAGGGAGAGAAAACTGGCACTGTAAATTCTTGAAGGAGACAGGCTTCCCCTCAAACAACAGACCCACAACCATGAGTCTGTCCTCCTCCCAACCATTCTGATAGCACTCTTGGACACACAAGGGTAGATTAGGGTGGTACCCTAAATATTCTACTTGATTTAACTGGGTAATTTCAGGGAATATGCGCTTAAGAGAGCCCCAAATAAGATGAAAGGCCTTTAGGGCCTTAAAATTAGTTCTTTAAAAATATACTGTGTCCACAATACCAATGTATGGGGTAATTTAATCCCCTAAAGGCAAAAAGTCAGTAAACATGTGCCCCCATTCCAACATACCCCAACCCAAAACCAGACAAAGTCGGGAGGAAAACTCAGCAAGGTAGCAGAACCTCAGAACCTGAAGAAAGACTCCTCCATACTCCTTGGGCTGCTGAAGTAACTGCATCTTACAGTGAGGCTTCATATAGCACCAGATGAATTTCTGCCATTAAAATGTAATCCTCTCAAAAATGTGGCAGGAAGAAAGAGATAAATGCAATGGAAGAGGTATATGTACCTTAATAGGACAATCATTTTAAATAAGAATACACTGGCCTATCAAGCCCAGATGAAAGCAATTCCACTTTGTAAGTATCTTAGCCACTTGTTGGTATAGCTTCCCATAATTATTCTCCCCAATCTCCTCCATATGCACCAATAGCTTGACCCTCCAGATAGACCACCGACTGCAACCATATCCTATCCTGAATCAGGAAAGTAATATTGGACAGAACCTCTGTTTCGACCGAATTCAGCTTGTAGCCAGATGCTTCCCCAAATAAATGGGCAACCTACCCAACTACCCACAAGGCTCTAACCGTAATAGGAGTTAAAACTGCCACACCATCCATGTAGGCAAGGACCTTTACCTTGAACCGATGTTTTCTCAATAACTGGATATTTTCAGTCCGTTTGAGAGACTGAATACAAGGCTCAATACATAAGGCAAACAACTGAGGAGAAAGATGGTTCCCCTGCCAAGTACAGCAAGAGAAATCAATAACATCAGAAAGAAGCCCCACACACCGTCGAACAAAGTCGATACAAAATCAACAGACCCTGGAAAAAAAGCCAGAGCCAAGCCCTGCAAACTCCTTATCTTCCCTAAGGAAGAGCCAAGAAACCCTATGTAAGGCCTTCTCCACATCCAAAAGGATCATACCAACTGGACCCTTAACAGCAGAAGCAGCCTCTAGGGTGGTTATTACCGTGTTGACATGCGAGGTAGTGTTGCAGCAAGAATTTAGCTGTGCTGGTTAGAATCTACCAAACCCGAAATAACTGCTGCTAGCTGATTGGCCAACATACATGTGTTTAAGAAATTGATTAAGCATTGATTAAAGAAATTGAGTGGTACGAGCCACAGAGCATAGGATCCTTCCCATTTTCAGGGAAGATGACCATAGTAGTCTCGCCCTAAGAATCAGGAACCTGACCAGACTTATTGAAGGAGTTAAACAGATCCTGAAGAGCAGGAGCCAAGATTTGCAAAATGGGGTCATAAAACTCCAGCATGATCTGATCAAGAGAACCAACGTCAGCCTCCACCTTGGCAAGAGTCACCAGAGCATCTAAATCAACCTTTTGGTATAGCTCACTTCAGAACAAAAATACCACCAAGAAAACTGAGAGATGGCTTCAGCAGAAGGGAAACAATCCTCTCGACATTGCTAATAGCAGCCGGATCTACAACACTGTCCCCTTTTTCAGTCCTTATCTGCTGGATTTATCCTTCACTCGAAAAGAAAGCAGCCGCTGCATCTCTTTGCTATTCTCAAAGCTTAACATCTGCCTAGCACAAGAGTTTTTGAACCAGCCCATTCCCTGATTTGCCATCTGAGAGATGTCTCAAGAACTGTCATCTGTTCATGAGAGCATCACCCGGGCCAATCCCAGGCCTAGGTCACCTCCAACAAGCCTTCCCTACAATCGCTGACAACTAACTGGAGGGTCTGTCCCCTCTAGAAAGCATTGAGTGCATCCCAAACAAACTTGGGAGCTGCTGAGCCTTTATTGACCACCAGAAACTCCTGTACCAATAAGCTCACAGAGGAGATATAGTCAAAACAGAGATACAGATTTATGATCAGATAGGACTCTTGGATTCAGCACCAGCTTTGATGATGCGACCAGAGTATTGGTAACAAAATACATGACTAGGCATGAAAGGGATTTATGGGGGGGGGTGGAATAGAATGTGAAGCTCGGTTCATTGGGGCACTCAAAGTGCCAGTGATCAACCAGCATATACAAAGAAATATTGAGATGACACTTCCACCAAAAGGCCACAGCCCGCTGCTGGAAGCCTGAGATATGGAGTCTTTTTTGGGCAAAGTGTCAAAATAAAATCCCCACAGATAATAAAGGGAGGAAACCAGAGATAAAGCTTCATCAACAAGTAATCTAAAACGGGCGAACTGCTATTTGACCGAAGTTCTCGACCACCATCCACACGCGGTCTTCAACCAACATTCCAGCAGGCAGCGAGGCTGCCCATTCTGACCCAAAGTGCCGGTCCTAGGTGGACCCCAGGCGTAGGGTCCCCTGCCTGTCCTTCACTGCAGATCTCCGGGCCGCTGCACCAACCCCCCCTTGGGGCCCCATTTTTTCCCCACTGGCCCTTGAAGCCCTCCTCCTCCCAGCTGGCTCCCACCGGGATCTGGCCCTGATCGCACCTTGTTCTTGGCCAGCTATTTCGGACACACGGTGTTGACCCTTCTTGCTGTGACCCCCTTTCCCTCAGAGCAGGAGGTTCCTCTCTCCCTATTGGAGCCTTTGCATGACGAGCACTGGTGTCTTGTCCCTCCTCAGCGCCATACTTAGGACCACACTTCCTGAACTGGAACTCCCGGTGAGGTATTTCCCTCTTCTTCTACTGAGACTATGGTACTGACCCTGCTCTGTTTCCCCTGTTCCTGACCCCCCCTGACCCTCTCCGACCCCCCTTCGCCCTTCTCGGCTTTCTGGGCGATCCTGCTCACGGAGAGTCATTCCCTGGTCCGCTTTTGCGGGAATACCCTCTGCCCTTCCCTTGTCCGTAACCCTGTAGACCCTCGTCTCCCAACACCCTTGGCCGAGACATTGTAACCCTGGTGTCCCCCCCACCCCCCGGGACCATCCTCCCTTCCCTGAACTAATGTCGGTGGGTCCACATCAGCAAGCCACCCACCCTTCTTTCCTCCTTAACTAGTGGTCCCCCTCCCACCCCATCCCACTAGTTCACTCCGTGTCCGCCCATCTCCCAACACGAACCCTCTATTCTGGATCTCCCCTGTTCCCCACCCTGTCACAATCTGTAGGACCTCTCAACCCCTGTTCGAGCTACTAGTCCTAGAATTTCCTCCCGACGACCTCCCCATCCTGGGCCCCAACCTAGATCCCTCCCATCTTATCCCCCTCCCCTCTTTCCAGCCCATCTAGCGTCCTGTTTAACCCCCTTACGAGCATTGGCCTCCTCACCTTCACATGATGTCGATCCCCACAAGATCCACTACCTCACCAATTTCCCCCTTCCTTAAACCCCACAGGCCCAACTCCTTCTCCATATCTCCCCCTAACCACCTCTCCCCCTCTGCGTTAAACAACTTTAAACGCAAACTTACCAGGCAACATCCGGAGCTACTTCTCATGGACAATTCCCAAAAAGGCCCGAAAAAGACAGATCTTATCTTCTTCACTAAACGCCCTGCTAAATGGAACACCCTCCTCACTACTCACCTCCACCCCTCCACAACTACTAATATCCCATACGGTTGCAAACTCTCTATCTCCAGTTCCCCAGCTTTCCAGGGAAACGTCATCATCTCCATCTTCAGAAATGGAATCATCATGATTCAAGCAAATGACTCCAACCTCAGTGCCTTTGAATCCTTATTCCCCTCCCTTTAAGTCAGCACTCCCTCTCCCCCTAGCCACCCTTAGCCCCTCGACGCCCGACCCCCACTATCCCTCCCAACACCACCCCCTGCTTCCCCTGCTCCCAGAGTAGACAGCCCCATCCTGTCTGACCCACTCATCCCCATTATCCCTTTTCACCCTAACCATGCCCCTTACTCCCCCAAAACTTCCCATCCCAAACTTCCTCAATCTTCCCTCATAATACCTCTCCATTCCCTGAACCTCCCCACGACTCCCCCTCCACTGTCTCCCCTCCCACCCCCCCTTCTCCCCCGGCCCTCCTCTAGACCAAACTTGTTGAACTGTAAAGATACTCATATCAAGCCTGCCCCCCATCACCTCTAACCCGTACCCTGAATCTAACCCCTCTCACCGCACAACTGCCTCTTTTAACCTTCTGCCCAGTGATCTTATATCCCATCTGAAACAGTCGCCCCAGCCCCCAGCTAAGAGGAACTTTATCTCCCACTCCACAAAAATCAATGAACGACTCTCCAACCTTGAATCACAACTAGAACTCACCATTCAAGGCATCAACAAGATAGCAAGAAGCCTCTACCCACTGATACTCCCAGTGCCGACCCAGACACTCACGCCTTCGTCGGTCAACAACTCCTCACAGAGCATCCGCTGGCCCTCTAGACCCTTTCTTCGAAACACCTCGAGACCAAGAAGAACAACCTCTCCTTTATCTCACAAGGAAGCTACTAAACACGCTCACTCCTACAACCCGCCCCTCCATACCCTGAATGCCCCTTCTAACATAGAGGTCATCACTGGCCTCAGGAGACAACATATACAGCCTCCCTCTCCCAGACCCTCTGCTCACCTCGTTAATATCCCCCCATTCCCTTCCAGGCCAGAACCAAAGATCCATCCGCGCACTAACTGCATGCTCATAAACTGCAGATCAGCAGTCAAACACGCTACGGATCTTTCTGACGCTATCCTCAACCATAACATTGACATTGCCTTCATCACAGAGACCTGGCTAACTGAACTCTCGCAACCGATCGTGGACACCCTCGTCCCTCCTGGCTACTCTATTTCCATCAAGGAGAGAAAGGACCGCCCGGGGGGAGGCATTGCCATCATCCACAAAAATACCATAGAAATAGATTTGAAAGACTCTTTCAATTTCAACTCCTGTGAACACTTGAACGCCTCTACAAAGACCAGCGACAACTCTAAGGTGACCTTCCACCTTCTCTACCACCCCCCTGGTAACACCCAACCTTTTGCGGACCACCTAGCTGACCTAATAACGCACTGCTCTTTCTCCAACCCCAGCTTAATTATCTTGGGTGATCTCAACCTTCGCTGGAACGATGAGAACAATGCACTCATCCAAACCCTAAATGACCTTCTTCACAGCAACAACCTTTCCCAACACTGCAAGGGCCAAACCCACATCAAAGGCGCTACACTCGATGCGATAATAGCGCATAAAGATTCACTCACGTCGAAGATATCCTTCCTGTCGACCGGTCAGATCATCACATCATCCTTTTCCATCTCAACTATATCCCCCAACTCACTACACATCCCCAAAAATCTTTTAGTTGGAAAAGAAATGTCAGCCAAATCCCCCTATCTACCCTGGAAGAAAAAATCACCTCCCTTCTCCCCCCCTTCGACTAACCTCTCCACGACAGATTTAACCACCCACTGCAACTCGACTATAACTACCATACTTGATCAGCTAGCCCCTCTAAAACTGAAAAGACTGCGAAACACCCCATCCAGAGCTTGGTTCAACAATGACCTCAATTCAGAGAGAAGACAACTCAGAGCTGCTGAAAGACTTTGGAGATCCGACCACTCCTCCACCCACTTGGAGCAGCTCAGAAGAGCACGGAGAAGTTACAAAAAACACATACACATAGAAAAAAGATCCTTTTTCCAGAATGCCCTTGACAGAGCCATAAACAGCTCTTTAACATCATTAAACAACAAACTGCCAAACCTGCTCCCAACCCCTTACCTACTACCACGGACACTTGCGTTAACTTTGCCAAATTCTTCAATGATAAAATCACTGAGATTGAACTTTCCCTAGCACTGGACACTCCCCCAACATTGTGCCCCGCCTTCCTTCCTCTAACAATTTTATCCCTGCTCCATACCTCTCCGACAAGCCGCCCCCCAAAACTGATATCACTCTCCCCATCCAGACGCAGCTGTCAGCCCCCGCAAGATGGAGATCTTTCCAACCCCTCCTGGTATCGGACATCTCCAAACTTATGTCCACCTCCAAAATGTCCTCCCACCTAGCCAACCCCCTCCCTTCCTCCCTGGCAAAAAAACTCCACCAGTCCCTCTCCCCTACATGGACTATGATCATCAATAGTTCCTTTCAGACTGGCGTGTTCCCTGACTGCCTAAAACTAGGCCAAATCACGCTGATTTTAAAGAAACCAGGAGCCGACCCGAACAACCTCCACAACTACAGACCTGTCTCCAACCTTCCCTTCCTGACAATGTTCTTGGAAAATGTGTTCTCCAACAACTAACCCAACATATTGATACCAACAACCTCCTCAATCCTCTTCAATCAGGCTTCCGGAAAGGCTGTAGCACAGAGTCAGCCATCCTTAACATAGTAGATGACCTCCACAACTCCCTTGACTCCAACCGACCCTGCCTACTGATTCTCCTTGATCTAACAGCGGCCTTTGACATTGTCGACCACAAACTCCTTCTCGACTCCAAAAGAGACTAGGCTTTGAAGGTACTGTCCTCCGCTGGTTTTCCTCCTTCTTACAAAATCGAACGCAACAAGTAAAACCTCACCCACCTCCCTAATTACCAAAGGGGTCCCCCAAGGATCTGTCCTCTCACCAACTCTCTTCAACATCTACATGGACCTCTTTCCACTATCCTTACTCGAGCCAATATCCCCTTCCATCTCAATGCGGATGACACGCAACTCTATATTGAACTATCCTCTTTAGAAGACATCCACCGTCTGAACAATACCCTTAAAGAAGCCCTCTGTTGGCTCTCCCATAACCATCTCAAACTTAATCACGACAAGACGGAAAATACCCCGAACCTCGAATTCTAACCAGCTTCCTCAACTGCAAGAATGGCTAAAATCTATTGACGCACTCAAATGTACTCTCTCCCCATCTAGCACGGTCAAATCCCAGGGAATTTCTCTGGACTCGAACCTGACTATGCAGGACCACATCAAGACAAACGCTAACAACGCCTTCCTCAGCCTTAAACTTCTTCACAATATCAAATCCTTCATTCCCCAGTATGACCTCAAACAGGCCACTCAAGCACTGGCACTCTCAAGACTAGACTATGGGATCTCCATTCTTACTGGCACGGCCAAATCCGGACTCGCCCCTATGAGGTCCACTCTTCATGCAGCTGCCAGACTAGTGACTGGAATTCAAACATTTGACCACATCTCCCCAGCCTTGAAGAGTCTTAAATGGCTCCCCATTGAGGCCCGTTGCCTGTCCCGCACTGCTTGCCTATCACACAAAGCACTTCACACTGGGAAACCAGAATACCTCGCAAATAAGCTGGTGAAAGCTGGTCAAACCAGCATCTCTGAGAAGCACAAACTCACTCCTCCTACCGAAATCCAACAAGCAAAAAACTTGGTCATGCTCCTTCTCAAACAACGCTCCGAGAATTTGGAACTCCTTATCTATTCACATCAGATCAAACCCTTCCCATCTGACCTTCAAGAAGCTACTGAAAGAATACCTCCTAAACCAACCCTCACATCAATAAGGGTCTCTCACTCCCCACCCCACCATCCTCGGATCGCTACCCTTCTATTCATGAGAATCCCTGTGTAATATAGTTCTGTAATGTGACTCTTGACTTTTCACATGTTTTTCTTGTGTTTATTATCTATTCTGTTGTAAAGCGCTCTGATACCCTCTCGGTCTAGCAAGCGCTATAGAAAACTCTCAAATAAATAAATACCACAGACAGTAAAACACAACTTGTCCTTCTGGATGATTACCAATAGCCATCAGTCCACCGAGTCTGACTTTCCCTCAACACCACTCACTTAATGTCCGACACCAATAACTCAAACACCCTCTGAGTGGAGCTAAAACACTAAGGGTCAGAATAAGGAGCCCCAAGCGCCTTCTCACGCCACGTTAGGATACTTTTTTTTACGCTAATGTGGCCCAATGAGGCCAAAATCACTGTGCTGAATTGTGCCACTTTGTAACCCTTTGCGCTACATTATGCCTGCGCCAACCATAATGTGTGCAAATGGGGGGCAAAAAAATGGCGCAATAAAATCTAAGAGATTTCTTTGCATCATTTTTTGGCTTTTAACACCTGCTCAGAGGAGACGTTAAAAGAAGGTTTCAATGGGCCTCTGGGTTCTTCACAGGATTACAGTCAGAATTTCCTGACACTAATCCTGCAAAGCTCTGAACAAACGTAAAAAATGATATCGCTAGTTCATGTTGCGTCCATGTTGCGTCGTATATTAAATACAGTGCACACATGGTGGCGTTATGGGGGCACTAAGGGGTGCTAGAAAAGTGGTGCTGCACTTGGTGCAATTTGTTATAAATCTGCCCCTAAGTAGAGATGACTCTGTAGCACAGGTTCTTTAATAATGGAATTTTTGCAGGAGACAAATGAGTCTCTTGAAGGCAAATAAGAATGTTTAGTTCCTTCTGAATCATCCTACTCTTATATGGTGGCTTAACCCCATTAATATCCTGGGACATTACATGCAATTGCTGGGCAGTTTCTTCCAGTGTTCCACCTGAAGAGCTTTCTATAAACTGCTAGTCACCAGCTTTCCCCAAAAAATACATTTACTTGTTTTCCTCCTATCTACTTTTTCCATCCCGGCACCTGACATCATGGCAACCACTGCAAACTACCTAAAAAAAGTCAAAAACCCACCCCCATCTTCCTCCCTTCTATCCACGTTCCCATTGTGGCGAAATATCCCACCCCCCCTAACTTTTGCCCTAGAAAAGGGCCATAACTCCCTACACACGGGGCCACCAACCATTTTGGCTTATAGCTGAAAACCACCCTGGTGCAAAGCCTCCATGAACACTGAAAGAAAAGGAGAAAAAAGTAAAGGACACAAACAAGAAAATACAAAAAAAGGGAACAAATATGTCAAATAGACCCCCTACCACGAAAAGGAAGAGGAAAATAACTGACTTATCCACTTCATTACCTTTTTTAAGTAAGTAAATCTTTGTTTGTATGTTTCAATAAAACCATTGTGATAAATAAAAAATGGAAAATTAAATTACTTAAATTAGTCAATCACGATTAAAATCCATTTTGTAGTTCAATGTTATATCAAAGGTCAATCATGACAGTATAAAATCGATATCAATAAAACAATACAAAAAAGGTTATCAGGGTAAATTCTACTTTTAGAGATTAAAGGGGTCATTATAACATTGGCGGTAAAAGCCGCTTACCGCCATGCAGAAGACCGCCAACACACGGCCGCAGAATACCGCCACAGCCATTATGACCCACAGCTCGGAATCCGCCAAAATCTAGACACCCACACAAGTCCACCACACCAAAGGTCAGTGATAAAATGGCGATAACAAAACCTCCACCATCACGCCAACAGGAATATGCCCACACTATCACTACCCACGAATCCACGTGGCTGTCTTTCAACCGCGGTATTCCATTGTCAGTACACACCGCCGCACTCAAAATACACATACACTTACAAAACACAACCACATTGGACAATTCGAAATACACACACCTGATACACATAGACACACCACTCTCACACACTCAATACAATATAAAACACACACCCACATCACCCACAAACCCTTACGACAACAACTGCAACAGAAGGCCAGAGAGAGACACCACCAGAAAGAACAATAGCATCCACAGACACTCAACACCATCACTCACACAACATCCACGCACCTCACACAACACACCTCTAAATATCACCCCACACATCACAACACACACCACCCCACACATCACCCACACCACCCCATGGCACCGCAAAGACACCCCAGGTTTTCTAAGGAGGAGCTCAGGGTCATGATGGAGGAAATCATCCGGGTAGAGCCACAGCTATTCGGATCACAGGTACACCATCATAGCTAGGAAGATGGAGCTATGGCAAAGAATCTTGGGAAGGGTCAACGCAGTGGGACAGCACCCAAGAACTAGGGATGACATCAGGAAGAGGTGAAACGACCTACGGGGGAAGTTGCGTTCCATGGTCTCAAGACACCAGATTGTGGTTCAGAGGACTGGCGGCAGACCCCCACGTCCTCCCCCAGAACTCACGACATGGGAGGAGCAGGTCTTGGCTATACTGCATCCTGAGGGCCTCGCAGGAGTAGCTGGAGGAATGGACTCTGGTAAGTCAAACCTTTAACTACTTCATCCCCCACCCACCTGCATGCTATCACATACCCACACCCTCGCCCTCACCCCAATCACTCCAACTCCTCACATACGTCCCAATGTCACAAACCACACATCCCAAACCCAAGCCCTGCATGTAACACCAAAACATGGACACCCATCACCAAAGCATGTCCACTGCACATACCCATATACCCCCCTAAACCATTATCACACAAGGTCCCAAGAATGCAAGCACTGGGCTACAGGGTCACCCACCCATTGCATACCATGGCACACACAGATGCAATAATCATGCTTTTACACCCCTGCAGTACCCCTACCCAATGTCACCGGACAGGAGGGTCCAGACATGTCCACTCCACCCACAGAAGAGGCCCACAGTGATGACAGCAGCCCTGTCCAACTGGATCTAGATGACCAGCCCGGCCCATCTGGGACCTCTGTACAGTCGCTTCCACTCACACTGGCACAAGCCACAACAGAGCCTCCTCCCTCTGGAAACACCAGCACAGCACCCACCCAGAGGGCCCATACCTCTGTCCCCAGGACACATCAAGCAGCTGTCTGTCCACCACTACAGGGAACCCAGGCTAACCCACCACCCCAATAACACCAGGGACCTGGGGGCAGTGGTAATGGGCAGACGGTTCAGGGGACAGAGGCGCAGGGAAACAGGGGAACTGGGAGGGCTGCTGTGCGACAGGGGGAGGACAGGCCCAGGGAACCCACTCTCCACGAGGCCCTCTCCAAAATCATGGGAGCCTACCACCATTCCCAGGACACGATGGTAACGGTACTGACCAAGTTTCAGGAGACCCAGCAGCTGCAGAAAGAACAGTATTTGGGTTTCAGGGAGGAACTTAAATCCATCAGTTCCACCCTGGGCACCATTGTAGGGGTGCTGAAGGAACTCATCAACACCAGGAGGGACACTGTGGCACAACAAGGGGCCCCTGAAACTTGCCTGGATGATGAACTGCCCACCGGCGCTAGTGGACAGGAGGCACCGCCACAGGACCACCATACCAGCACCCCACCCCCTGCAGATGGAGAACCACCCCGCAAGCGGTCCCTGAGATCCAGGACAAAGACAGAGAACAATGCCAAGACCCCCGCCAAGAAATGAGACCACCCTGATTGTCATCCTTCTGTCCCACTTTGTCACCCTGTTCATCCATCAACTGCCCCAGCTACACTTCCTATGCCCCATTGGACAATGCACCTGTGAGACTAATAGACTGGACTCTGCCATGGACATTCCGCCACCATCACCCCTGACCATTTTACAACCCCCTCCACTATTTTGCACTGAAATAAACACCCTTAATTCACAAAACAATCAGGAGTCAGTCTGTGCTTTCGAAAATGTGTATTAGCAATAACAGTGGCAAAATGCTATATCCAATGTAATGTCAACATACCTATGTCACACAGCTCTAGTCCATGCGGAAACAAAGCAGAGGTCACACAGTGGGGCCCAAATCTGTGAAATCGAAAGGGAAAGTGACAACTTAGTGTCCATACAGTGGGTAAAATGACAGACAGATGAATTCAATCAGATGTAGCAGGCAGTGCTGTCTTCTTACCTGTGTCTCACTGGAAGTATTGCGGGATCACTGTGTTCCTGTTGTCTATGTCCTCTTCTTCTGCTTCCTCGTCTTCACTGTCCACAGGCTCCACAGCTGCCACAACACCTCCATCTGGACCATCCTCCTGCAGAAAAGGCACCTGTAGTCGCAAAGCCAAGTTGTGAAGCATATAGCAGGCCACGATGATCTGGCATACCTTCTTTGGTGAGTAGAATAGTGAACCACCTGTCATATGGAGGCACCGGAACCTGGCCTTCAGGAGGCCGAAGGTCCGCTCTATAATCCTCCTAGTTCACCCATGTGCCTCATTGTAGCGTTCCTCTGCCCTTGTCCTGGGATTCCTCACTGGGGTCAGTAGCCATGACAGGTTGGGGTAACCAGAGTCACCTGCAAATGGCGAGGGACAACTGTTAGACACACACTAACTCATAGGGACATCCACAGACCCAGACAACTATTCCCACTGTATTGGGTCCATGTGCTCACCTAATAGCTATACATGGTGCCTCTGGAGTTGCCCCATCACATAAGGGATGCTGCTATTCCGCAGAATGTAAGCGTCATGCACTGAGCCAGGAAATTTGGCATTCACATGGGAGATGTACTGGTCTTCCAAACACACCATCTGCACATTCATAGAATGGCAACTCTTCCGGTTTCGGTACACCTGTTCACTCCTGCGGGGGGTACCAAGGCCACATGTGTCCCATCAATGGCACCTATGATGTTGGGGAAATGTCCCAGGGCATAGAAGTCACCTTTCACTGTAGGCAAATCCTCCACCTGAGGGAAAACGATGTAGCTGCGCATGTGTTTCAGCAGGGCAGACAACACTCTGGAAAACACATTGGAGAACATAGGCTGGGACATCCCTGATGCTATGGCCACTGTCGTCTGAAAAGACCCACTTGCGAGGAAATGGAGTACTGACAGCACCTGCACTAGAGGGGGGATTCCTGTGGGATGGCAGATAGCTGACATCAGGTCTGGCTCCAACAGGGCACACAGTTCCTGGATTGTGGTACGATCAAGTCTGTAGGTGATAATTACATGTCACTCCTCCATTGTCAGGAGGTGTACAGAGGTCCACCAGCGGTCTGTACACCGGAGGATGCCGCCATCTCCTCACCTGCCTCAGCGGACGTGCTCTATGGAGGAGAACAGCGAGCAGAGAGTCAACCAACTCTGAGGTACGTAAACACAACTTAATCGGAAAATGTTTTAAAATCGACATATGGCTGTATTAGTGTGTAAGCAAGGCCTAGATATGTGTGACGCAGTCAAAAATAATGCCATGTGGCTCCCTGAAATGGCGGCTTCCTGATCTGTAATGTGGGACAAGGGGACATGAGGTAACTGCACTGGCGTTGTACACCGTCGCGGTAGGCAGTTGAAGACCGCGGCCCAATCCTGCATTGGTTAACCTTGAACCCTATGGGTCCCAGGAGCCAATGATGATGTACGCCGGCGGTGACGGTACGCACCGCCGCGGACGTCACCGACATTTTCTGTCTTTTGAATCACTTGATACCTGATCTTCGATAGGAGAAGACCTACACTGCAAGTGCTGCTGTGATCTCAGTCTGGAAGAGACAATGGCTCGTGTGTCTGGGGAAAGGGCCCCTGCCTTCAGCACGGAGGAGTTGGATAAACTAGTGGATGGGGTCCTCCCCCATTACACGCTACTTTACGGTCCTCCAGACAAACAGGTGAGTGCACTGTGAGCATGCTGTATGGGCAATGCCTGTTTGGAGTGGTGTGGATGAAAGATAGGGTGGGGGAGAATGAGGCGTGCATGAAAGAACGGTGAGTGCATGTGCGTCATGGCAAGGGTAGGGATGCGGGCCAATGACTGTGACGGTACGGACGGTTATATCTTCTCCTTTTCCCCTGTGCTATTCCTGTAGGTCACGCCCAACAGAAGAAGGATATTTAGCGTGCCATCGCCAAGGAAGTCCGGACCCTGGGGGTCTACTACAGACGGAGCACCCACTGCCGGAAAAGATGGGAGGACATTTGCCACTGGAGAAAGAAGACGGCGGAGGCCCAGCTGGGGATGGCCTCCCAACGTGGGAGGGGTGCCCATCGCACCATGACCCCCCTGATGTTCCAGATCCTGGCGGTGGCGTACCCAGAGTTGGATGGGCGCTTGAGGGCATCACAGCAGCCACAAGGGGGTGAGTACATTCTCATTCAGCTGATTCAGCGTGCATTGTAGGTGTCTGGGTGGGGGAGGTGGGCTGTGGGTTTCCCTTGGCCAGGGTGAGTTTAGTAGGCAAAGTACCTTCTTAAGTCAGGCCTTGTGGCACCCCACCCCACCTGTGTACAGAGCCAACTACACCTAGTCAGGCTCCTGTGACTTCCATGTGCGCAGCAATCGGGCAAAGCCTTGTAACTCATGTCCCTGTGATTGATTAGGGAACTCCAAGTGCACAGCGTAGTACAGGGGGCTTCTGTGTCTGTAGTGTCCGCCAACGGTAGCGGTATTGGATGCACTCAACATGTCTTTCTTCTTTCTCCCCCCCCCTTTTTGTGGTCTCCCTGTGCTTGTGTGCATTAGCAGTGGCACCGGAGCAGGAGGGAGCTGCAGCCCACATGGCCCTGGAAGGCGACACAACGGAGTCAGAATTCACCAGTGGGACGGAGGGTGAGGGGAGTTCCACGTCGGGGACAGGAGCTGAGACCAGCGACACGGACTCCTCCTCTGATGGGAGTTCCCATGAGTTGGTGGGCCCCTCTGTGTCCCCCGCATCTACAGGTACAGCTGCCACCCTCCCTACCAGCACCGCCCTCCCAGCAGCCCCTCAGCGTTTGCCCCGTGGCCGCTCACCCAGGAGGGTGGGCATCTTCTTAGCCCCAGGCACCTCAGGCCCTGCCCCAGTCAGCCCTGCTGCCCTCAGTGAGGAGGCCATTGACCTCCTCAGGTCCCTCACTGTTGGGCAGTCTACCATTTTGAATGCCATCCAGGGTGTAGAGAGGCAGTTGCAACAGACCAATGCATACCTGGTGGGCATTCATTCTGGTCAGGCAGCCCATCATTGAGCTTTTCAGACTCTGGCCTCAGCACTGATGGCAGTCATTGTCCCTGTCTCTAGCCTCCCCCCTCCAACTTCCTCCACACAGACCCAAACCCCTGTACCTCAGCCTATCCCAAGCACACCATCAGACCAGCATGCACACACGTCAACACACAAGGGAAGCTCAGGCAAATATAAGCACCACACATCCCACAGGCACTCACGCAAGCATCATACCAGTCTCGTCTCCACTCACACCTGCATGCACTACATCGTCAGCCACTACCTCCATCACCAGCACACCCACCACCACACCCCGCTCACGTGCAGTCACCACCCCCACTACCATTCACGCATCCCCTGTGTCCTCTCCCAGTGTGTCTGTGAGCCCACCTCCCAAGGTACACAAACGCTGCGACACACCCACCCAACAGCCATCCACCTCATGACAGCCTCCAGCCCATGCACCTTCACCCAAAGTCACCAAACGTACACCTCCTACAACCACTACCTCTTCCTCCACTCCCAGCCCCCCTCTATCTACCCGTCCCAGTGTGTCCCAAAAACTTTTCCTGTCCAACCTTGACGCTTCCCCTCACCTCCCCCACCCCTTCAGTCTCCTGGGGCCCGCCTCTACAGGTCCCAACCCAGAGCCTCAGCAACATCAGCGGGAACAGTGGTGCCAGTAGTAACCGGCTTCTGGAGGGCACCAGGTAGCAGGGCAGCCAGTGTGCCAAGGAGCCAGAGCACGGACAGTCCACCTCAAAAGCACAAAAAGTTGGCCAGTGCCCGGTGGGAGAGAGGAAAAACATCTTCCACCAAAGGCTCTCCCAGGGGTACATTTGGGAGTGTGGAAACAGCTGCGCCACCATTCAAGGTGGGGAAGGGGCACAGTAAAACAAGCAAGTCTGGGACGGCAGACGAGACCGCCACAAGCACCGCTGCCAAGGACACCAGGACACCGCCGCCACAAGCACTGCTGCCAAGGACACCACCGCCACAAGCAACGCTGAACAGGACACCGCCGCCACCAGCACCGCTGAACAGGACACCGCCGCCACCAGCACCACTGAACAGGACACCGCCACCACCAGCACCGCTGAATAGGACACCGCTGCAACAAGCACCGCTGAACAGGACACCGCCGCCACCAGCACCGCTGAACAGGACACCGCTGCCACTAGCACCGCTGAACAGGACACCGCCGCAACAAGCACCACAGGCCAGTGAGCGCTAAAGATTCCGACGCTACTGAGGCCGCCACGAGCAGGATGAAGAACTCTGGGCACAAATCCCCCTCCAGAACCAGTGGAGATTCACATCTACTACCTCAGTCCTTGGCAGGATGAAGCATTCTGGGCACAAACCCCCTCCAGAACCAGTGGAGATTCACATCCACTACCTCAGTCCTTGGCAGGATGAAGCGCTCTGGGCACAAAGCCCCCTCCAGAACCAGTGGAGATTCACATCCACTACCTCAGTCCTTGGCAGGATGAAGCACTTTGGGCACAAAGCCCTCTCCAGAACCAGTGGAGATTCACATCCACTACCTCAGTCCTTGGCAGGATGAAGCACTCCGGCCACAAAGCCCCCTCCAGAAGCAGTGGAGATTCACATCCACTACCTCAGTCCTTGGCAGGATGAAGCACTCTGGGCACAAAGCCCCCTCCAGAACCAATGGAGAAAGGCATCCACTACCTCAGTGTAGGAGGCTGGACTGGCTTGTAGTGAGTACCAAGGGGTACTTACACCTTGCACCAGGCCCAGGTATCCCTTATTAGTGTATAGGGTGTCTAGCAGCTTAGGCTGATAGATAATGGTAGCTTAGCAGAGCAGCTTAGGCTGAACTAGGAGACGAGTGAAGCTCCTACAGTACCACTAGTGTCATATGCACAATATCATAAGAAAACACAATACACAGATATACTAAAAATAAAGGTACTTTATTTTTATGACAATATGCCAAAAGTATCTCAGTGAGTACCCTCAGTATGAGGATAGCAAATATACACAAGATATATGTACATAATACCAAAAATATGCAGTATAGTCTTAGAAAACAGTGCAAACAATGTATAGTTACAATAGGATGCAATGGGGACACATAGGGATAGGGGCAACACAAACCATATACTCCAAAAGTGGAATGCGAACCACGAATGGACTCCAAACCTATGTGACCTTGTAGAGGGTCGCTGGGACTGTAAGAAAACAGTGAGGGTTAGAAAAATAGCCCACCCCCAAGACCCTGAAAAGTGAGTGCAAAGTGCACTAAAGTTCCCCAAAGGACATAGAAGTCGTGATAGGGGAATTCTGCAGGAAAGACATAAACCAGCAATGCAACAACGATGGATTTACAACCGAGGGTACCTGTGGAACAAGGGGACCAAGTCCAAAAGTCACAAGGAAGTCGGAGATGGGCAGAAGCCCAGGAAATGCCAGCTGTGGGTGCAAAGAAGCTGCTGAATCCAAGATGGCGGGCGGATTTCCCGGCTGATCGCCACTACCGCTCTAGCCCATCCCCAGACTACACGCGGCTCTCGCTCACCTGCGGCCGCGGATGCCGCGGACGCTGTGCGCCGGCAGCACGGACCGCTGCGGGCGCTTTTCGGCTTTCTGGTGGTCCCTGCCAGGATCGGGGCCGCAACGGCAGGCACCGGTGGGCCCCGCAAGAATATGCGAGCATGACGCCCGCTCCAGACCCGCGCTCTTACCCCTCTCGGCTAAGCGCGATTCCCGCTGCTTCCTGGCAATATTAGTTGGTGTTTGGGGCATGTGGGACGCTCGGATGGCGCCGAAGATAAACAGGACCCCTCGCTCCTTACGGGCACGGCAGAACCAAGACCCAGGAGGAACCAGAAAGGATAAAAAGCTACCGGTCCCCGGATCAAAGGAGCACAGCAATCTTCAAGTGAAAGGGGGCCCGCACAAAACAACCAACATGGAAAAAGACGCAAGGTACTCTGTTCCAACAATGTTTTCTAGTGTGATGCGGCCTAAGCAAAGGTCCACGGAAAAGGCAGCTTGTGATGCGCAACCAAACGTGTTAGGAGTCAATGATGAGCATGTACCTGTTGCATTTACATCTCCTGAAGCATTCACTCCTATGTTCGATGCAGGGGGGAGGGAGACACCCTGTCAAGAGACCGCCAGTACAAGCCCAGGAAATAGCGCGGAGGGGGTGGCCCTTCCCCCAATGGGGTGTGCAAAGCTATCCGGGCAGGAACTTAAGGAGTCAAATCAGAGGTCTCAGGAATCCATTCCAGAGAAATGTGTAGTACAATCTAGTCCATCAAGCTGCAAGTTAAATCTGCAACAAATTGACGATATGGCCAAGTCCTCAACGATATATGAGACTACCCCCCCAGCCCTTGCCCAGAGGGGAAAAGAGGCGAAACCAACAAACACCGATCAGGGGCCATTTGATACAGCAGAGAGTTTTTTTTCTCTCTCCGATCAGTCTAAAGACTCAGATTTGGACGAAGAAATTCCTTTAACAGATTCAGATATCGAGAGTAGCTCTGCTGCAAGTATCTGGGTATCGAACTACTTAACATGCAGAAGAAAATCAGTTGAGCAAACTGAAGCCAGGAGCAGCTCAGGGGCCAAGCTTAGGAGAGACCCGATCAAGCCTCAAGAGGTGGATGGTGAAATGCAGTGGGATTATACGGCCACCCAACAGGCCTTTTCGAAAAGGGATTCAGCCTGTAGTACTCTGGTGCCACCCCCCCACGGGCGACCTTGCAGAACCTCCTTCTTTGGATCTTATTTACAGGACAATGGTTCAGAATCATGAACAGACTCAGAGGGAGAGCAGGAAAATGAAAGCAGCTAGCAGACAGCTACAACTATCTATTAAAAAAGTGGTCAAATCCTGCCAGGATATTGGTGTACGCATCGCCACCATGGAGACTCGAACGGAGGAGCTGGAAATCGAAGTTAAAGCAGCAACAGCACAGACGACGACACAAGGGCAGCAGATCTCGGATATTCAATGGAAACTGGAAGATGCTGAAAACCGTCAGCGGCGGAATAACTTGAGGATCTTGGGTATAGCAGAGGACCTCGAGGGGCCGGATACTAGGGCTTATATAGCTTCACTTTTTAAGCAAGCATTCCCAGACTTGAATGGTTGGGATTGGGAAAAGGAGATTCAGAGAGCACACCGTTTTCCGTTAATGAAGAAAAAACAAGCTTTGACTGCTACTAATAGAGACCAGAGTTACCCACGGGCCATTATAATGTATTTTGGTAATTTTTTACTGAGACAGGCTGTGTTTGAAAAAGCTCGCCCCAACTCAAAGGTGACGGTGGAAGGTGTATCATTCTTTAGTAGGCCAGACTTCGCACATGCCACTGTAGAAAGACGGTGGCGACTTAGGCAGATGATTGCTCAATTTCAAGAGTTGGAGGCGGAAGCCTACTTGCTAAGCCCTGCGCGTCTAGAAGTTGTCTACAAAACAACTACAAGATTTTTTCTTTCAGAAATTAAGGCGGGGGAATATGTACAGCAGCTGAAAACCGGTCAAGTGCAGGGGGTACGGGGGAAGGGGGGGGGAGGGACTGCCGTGAATAGTTGTTTATATGTAAATGTATGTGATACTGATTGGGGTGTTTTTTTGAACATCTATCGGTTAAGGGTTTTGATTGTGAGGGTGAAGATGAGGGGCCGCGTGTATTGATTGGCAAGCCATAAGTGTGTGAAGGTGTTTTTACGTATGGGTGGGCTAACGGGACTGGCAATTACCATCTTACAGGCTCAGAAGCCTGGCGATTCCATTTGTAGGGGTAAGGGTTGGGGGGTGGGTTAGAGGAGGCTGGGGGGGTCACAGGGACAAAAAGGATAATGGGACACGCAGCAGGGGGTGCGGGGATGGCTCTTATCAGTGGAAAAGGTGTCAGGGTGTGAAAGCAGCAAAGTCGAACAAGGCATACAGGGGAACTAGAAGGATCAGCATCCATAAAAATGGGACAGCAAAGTGAAATACGTATCGCCACAGTGAACGTTTGTGGGCTCAATAATAACAAGAAGCGGCAGTTTGTAGGAGAGGTTTTCAAGTCATGGAATGTCGATTTTATTTGTATGCAGGAAACACATATTCCAGGTACACAAAAGCAGCTAATGGAGTTTTATGGGTGGAAGCTAGCGGTTTTTACACGACAACACACAACCACTAGAGGGGTAGCGATATTAACTCGGATCAGTACTCTGGTTATACATAAACAATTTGCTGATAATCTTGGCAGGCTTGCTCTGTTGGAATGCTCGGCTAAGGGACTAAGGTTCACTCTATGTTCTATTTATGGATCTAACACAGATGATCCAGAGATACTGGATTGGCTTAATTTAGAACTTACGAATTGGGCAACACCTATCATACTGTGTGGAGATTTCAATATACATTTAGATAGTAAAGAACCCATTCAGGAACAAACACTCTACCTGGGTAGAAAAAACAAAGTTTTTAGGGCACTTCAGTCATTGGCCATTAATCATGGGTTGATCGACGTCTGGCAGTTGTGTTGCCCACAGGATTCAGGGTCCACCTTTTTCTCTGCTCCGCATAAGAAATTAGTCAGGTTAGACTTCTTTTTTGTGACAGCCTCTCTACAAAACCAAATAGGGGTCAACAGACTTCCTAGAATTATATCAGACCACAACCCATTGGTTTTGGCTTTGGAGACAGGGAGAAAGGGCCCGCAGCCGAGATCTTGGACATTTGATAGGACACTATTAGCTGATCCAGTGTATATTCTTAAAATGAAGGAATGGATCCCTGAATTTTTTAAGATAAATCAGGGTTCTGCTTCTTGTCAGATAGTTTGGGATACTTTTAAAGCTGCTGTCAGAGGAGAAACCCTGAGTTATGGGTTAAGAAAGGAGAAAATACGCACGGATCAGCTAAAATTAGTTCAGACAAAGCTGGTTAAAGCTGAGCAGCGACTAGGGGAAGTGATCCGCAGTGGAGTAGATATTTCAGACATTCTGTGTGATGTGAATATCATTAAGGCAGAAGCCGCCAAGATTTTTATGGATAAGGCCGCTGCAAAATTTTTAGTATATCGTCAGAAATGTTATGAGTATAGCGGGAAAGTGGGCCAACAGCTGGCCTTAAGAATAAGACAAAAGCAGGTATTTGGGAGTATTAAAAGCTTAGTGAATGAAGAAGGGCGGATGGTACACAACGGTCCTGAGATTATGGAAGTCTTTAGACAATTCTATCAAAGATTATATACCCAGGAAGAACAGCCCCAAGAAGAGGAAGGGATCGATGCCGCGGGCAATGAGATATCAGGTCAGTTAAGAGAGGAAGATAAGGCAGCTTTAGAAGCACCTATGACATTGGAGGAATTGGATATAGCAACTCGTGCCTTGGCAAGTGGGAAGGCGGCAGGGGGGGATCTAATTCCACTAGAATTCTATAAAGTTTTTTTTGTGGAGATATGTAAACAGCTACTTAACTTATTTATTGAAGTACAAGCAGGGGCTCCTCGACCGGCCTCCTGGGGGGAGGCTAAGATAGTAGTTTTTTTGAAAAAGGACAAGGAACCCACTCAGCCTGGTTCATATCGCCCAATATCTTTAATTAACAGCGATGCCAAAATCTACGCTAAAATACTTGCTAGCCGCTTGAGTTTGGTAATCTCAGGCCTAGTATCTCCATGGCAGCATGGCTTCATCCCGGGGAAAAGCACGGCAGATCATATAAGACGAGTTATTACGTTACTTGATGTTAGTGCAATAGCCAGGCTTCCCATGGCAGTAATCTTGTTAGACGCGGAAAAAGCCTTCGATCGGGTCCATTGGCCCTTCTTATGGTCTGTCCTGCGTAAAAATAACATCGGTCCCGGGTTTGTCAAGGCAATTCAACAGCTTTACCAAAACCCAACGGCTACGATACAAGTTGCCGGGCTAAAGTCGTCCTCAATCAATATTCAGAGAGGCAAGCGACAAGGGTGCCCGTGTTCACCACTGCTTTTTGCGCTATATATTGATCCCTTGATCTGGAAAATGATCCGGAATGGTCGGATCATGCCAGTCTCATTGAAAGGGGGGTGTACTAAGATTTTAGCATATGCAGACGATATCGCGGTGGTGACCACGGACCCCAGGACTGCTATATTGGAAATAGAGCAGTAAGCCCTGCAGTTTGGGAAAAGATCTGGTTATTTGCTGAACAAGAGTAAATGCCAAATATTGGCGAATGAATCAGTAGATTTTAAGGACGAGCCGGTGCTGACACAGGTACAATATTTAGGTGTTAAACTTACAGCAAACCTTGACGAAGTGGTGAAAATAAACATGGGCCCAATTTTAATAAAGACTAGGAAAGATCTCGCTCGCATTAACAATCTACACTTGTCACTCATGGGACGCTGTAATGTGATAAAAATGGTGTTTCTACCCAAAGTACTCTACCTCTTTAGAACAATCCCCCTAGAGATTGGGCAAGATTGGTTTAAATTAATAGAGGGATTGGTTAATAGCTTCATTTGGTCCTATACAAAACCGCGCCGGGCTTTCCATTATATGACTCTCCCAAGAGAGCAAGGGGGGTGGGCACTTCCCAATTTTAAACTTTATTATTTGGCAGCAGTGCTTCAGTATGCACAGATACTTTATGCTACGGATAGACCCGGGCAAGATGCTCTCCCTTCGATATATACCCTGATTCTGGGCAAAGAAGCAGACGCAGTCTTCCTGCGGATTCTGGAACCCAGCTACTATAAAAAGGTTAAATTTAAGGTAATTTATGCTGCATTTAAGGCATGGACCCAGGTTAAGCGTAAGATAGGTATAGGACGAATCTGCCACTACACTCCCTTGTGGATTACCCCCACGCTTCCAGCAATATTTAAAGACCACTATTGCTTGAGGTGGAGTAATCGGGGTATTCACAAAGTCGGGGACTTGTTTCACTCTGGCAGCCACCTCAAATCATTTGAGGAACTGAGTGCGGAATTTGCGCTGGAAAAAATAGAATTTTTTAAATTTTTACAGATTAGAGCCTTTTTACTAACTAGTATGACCCAAGGTTGGCACACGGATAAGATTAAGCTAATGGAAGTCTCACGACACCCCACTGGCTGCGGTATTAAAAACCTGTATCCACTGCTTTTAAATTCTATACAAGATGACCTGGCGACATTGGTTAAAAAATGGGAAGCACGGGTTGGAGCTAAAGAGACAGAGGAATGTGAGTCTATGGAAATGGCACGGACTGTTTTAGTGTCTGCTGGCCCGCAAGCTCAACATTTTATGGTATTGTATAATTTATATTATACACCTGCTAAGATTGCGAGCTGGGGCAAAACGGCGGGAATTATGTGTCCACGATGCGGTTGCCCGAAAGCAGATCTCTGTCATATGTTCTTTCAGTGTGTAAAACTGGGAAGTTTGATTACTGGTATATCCGATATATTGAAGAAAATCTTGAAACAGTCTATCTATCTGAAACCTCAAATGGTTTTACTGGGAGTTGATCATTCAGTCTGCAATAGTCGAGATAGATACTTTCTGTTCATAGCAATGTCAGTATTTCGTAACTGCATAGCATCTCTGTGGCGTGATGTTCATCCCCCATGGTTCAATCAATGGTTTTCACAACTCTTATCTATGTATCACCTGGAGAATAGCCTGTATGAACTAAAAGGAGCAGCGGCCTGTAAAGATTCACTAGAGCTTGGGCACCTCTCTCCGTATGGCTCTTGGGCCCCGAGAACGCGCCGATTATATAAGTAAACTTATGAGATTCGTAAGAGTAGAAACTATTATCATTGACTCTTGTTTAGAATGTTTGCTTCACCTGTACGACAATATTGATGTATTTATGCATCTTTTTTTTTTTTTTCCTCTTTATTATTGCAAACATGTAACCCGCTGCGTGTCCTTAAAAAATTAAAAATAAAAAATTTAAAAAAATGAAATTATTGATGATAGGTGCATTGAGGGATTTCAATTTTAGTGTCAGTGGTCAAAGGAAGGAAGAGGATTTCCTGCATGTGTGAGATATGCCATTTGTGTGACTGAACCATCTTTGACAATCCTACACCACAACTTCTAGCATTTGTAGTGAAATTTGGGTTCAAGCTGTGGTTAGCAGTTAACAGGCAGTACTTGTGTCTTTCTTCAGGGATTTTAAATTGGAAGTGAATAGGGCAAGGTGTTTGGGTATTAGTATCCAGAATGGCGCTTTAAAATGTTTAAAATTGACTTTGAACATTTGATTTAAAATACCAAAAAAGATCTAAAATGATTAACTAATTTAAAACCATGACTATTGGGTAACTCTAACAAATGTGTATCCTCACTATGCTTGAATAATTTTTCAGTAACATTTTAATTTGTGTCCTGTTGGCTCTACAGGATGATTTATTTATTATTTATGCCCATTCATGTGACTTATCTAAAAGAGACCTAAATGTCTTGAATTAAACTCCAAGCATCATGTTATTAGGTATGGCTTAATTTTCTGGCTGTTATACATTGTCATTAGCCAGATATTCTGCATCAGATGAGGAAGATATTGTTAGACATTTGGGGAGTCACTTTTGGATGGACTGAAGTGGAGAAATATCAGATGATGAAATAATCTCCTACTAAAGCTCTCAATGACTCATGATGTTGTGGAAGATTGACAGTTCTTGTAAGTATTTTAGCTACCATGATAATATAAATGGAGACAGTGCGAGAGTGGTGCTGCACTTGGTTAACAAATGTCCCTTTTATGGTAATTCCAAGATGAAATTAAAGAAATTTGTTTTGAGTTGGAGAATGTAGTTTAATATAATTGTTTGCCTATCCTCCATCCTGCATTCTAATATGGAGCAGATGTTTGCAGGATTTCTTTTTCTGGAGGACATATATGGGCTGAGTCAGGGTGAAGCTACAGTTATCATATGGGTTCTACCAGTAAGGACAGTACCTATGAATGAAGGAGGTTTTTAATGAGGCTAGGGGAATAATGAAATCAATAGGTGGAACTAGTTCATTGAATGGGTCTCTTAGATATGTTTGATTTTGGCAAGAGGGGCATCTATCCTTAAAAAAATGGAGTAGCGAAAGAATTTGCTATGTTTGTAGGTGAAGAAGAATAGTTGAAATGCTGGGTGGGGTGCTGGAGTTTACAGGGATTTTAGGTTGTATTTTTTCACCATCAGATCTGTATTGGTATCCTTATGAACTTTTTTAATTACGCTAGTTGAAGGGGGATTGAAGCTAAATGTGTGATGTGGAGAATGGAGCCATTCCTTTTTTCCTGGCATAATATATGACCTTAGAAGACATTCAGAGAATATCTTTCTGAGATGTAGCAATGACGAAAGGGAGAAGAGCCTTAATGACAGACAAGCTGCCTTAATATTGCATCATTTTCTGGATTGTATGAAGAAAATTCAAAGATGGTTGAGGAGCGTTGGGTGCTTTCTTGAGATTGTTATAAAATTTTATTAATATTTGTTAGACATAAGCGATCTGTTTACTTGTTTCTTACAATGTGTATTTATATGGTTTTATGAAGTCTAACATTATTGTTCATTATTGTTGCTTTTTGTATTTTTTGCTCACCTGTAGCTCTTTCTTTCTGTGTTAAGAATTTAGTTTTTTTGTTTTGTAAATGCACTTGCTATATCAATAAACAAAATGAAACAAAAAAAAAAAAAAAAGGATGCAATGGGGACACATAGGGATAGGGGCAACACAAACCATATACTCCAAAAGTGGAATGCAAACCACGAATGGACCCCAAACCTATGTGACCTTGTAGAGGGTCGCTGGGACTGTAAGAAAACAGTGAGGGTTAGAAAAATAGCCCACCCCAAGACCCTGAAAAGTTCCCCAAAGGACATAGAAGTCGTGATAGGGGAATTCTGCAGGAAAGACACAAACCAGCAATGCAACAATGATGGATTTACAACCGAGGGTACTTGTGCAACAAGGGGACCAAGTCCAAAAGTCACAAGCAAGTCGGAGATGGGCAGATGCCCAGGAAATGCCAGCTGTGGGTGCAAAGAAGCTGCTACTAGGCAGTAGAAGCTGAGGATTCTGCAGGAACGACAAGGGCTAGAAACTTCCCCTTTGGAGGATGGATGTCTGCCATCGTAAAGAGTCGTGCAGAAGTGTTTTCCCGCCGAAAGACCGCCAACAAGCCTTGCTAGCTGCAAATCGTGCGGTTAGGGTTTTTGGATGCTGCTGTGGCCCAGGAGGGACCAGTATGTCGCCAATTGCGTCAGGGGACAGAAGGGGCACCCAGCAAGACAAGGAGCCCTCTCAGAAGCAGGCAGCACCTGCAGAAGTGCCAGAAAAGGCACTACGAAGAGGAGTGAAACAGTGCTCACCTGAAGTTACACAAAAGAGTCCCACGCCGCCGGAGGACAACTTAGAAAGTCGTGCAATGCAGGTTACAGTGCTGTGGACCCAGGCTTGGATGTGCACAAAGGATTTCCGCCGGAAGTGCACAGAGGCCAGAGTAGCTGCAAAAGACATGGTTCCCAGCAATGCAGTCTGGCGTGGGAAGGCAAGGACTTACCTCCACCACACTTGGACTGAAGAGTCACTGGACTGTGGGAGACACTTGGACAGAGTTGCTGGATTCAAGGGACCTCGCTCGTTGTGCTGAGAGGAGACCCAGGGGACCGGTGATGCAGTTCTTTGGTGCCTGCGGTAGCAGGGGGAAGATTCCGTCGACCCACGGGAGAGTTCTTCGGAGCTTCTAGTGCAGAGAGGAGGCAGACTACCCCCACAGCATGCACCACCAGGAAAACAGTCGAGAAGGCGGCAGGATCAGCGTTACAGAGTTGCAGTAGTCGTCTTCGCTACTTTGTTGCAGTTTTGCAGGCTTCCAGCACGGTCAGCAGTCGATTCCTTGGCAGAAGGTGAAGAGAGAGATGCAGAGGAACTCTGATGAGCTCTTGCATTTGTTATCTAAGGAAATCCCCAAAGCAGAGACCCTAAATAGCCAGAAAAGAGGGTTTGGCTACTTAGGAGAGAAGATAGGCTAGCAACACCTGAAGGAGACAATCAGAAGGAGTCTCTGACGTCACCTGCTGGCCCTGGCCACTCAGAGCAGTCCAGTGTGCCAGCAGCACCTCTGCTTCCAAGATGGCAGAGGTCTGGAGCACACTGGAGGAGCTCTGGGCACCTCCCAGGGGAGGTGCAGGTCAGGGGAGTGGTCACTCCCCTTTCCTTTCTCCAGTGTCGTGCCAGAGCAGGGCTGAGGGGTCCCTGAACCGGTGTAGACTGGCTTATGCAGAAATGGGCACCCTCTGTGCCCATGAAAGCATTTCCAGAGACTGGGGGAGGCTACTCCTCCCCAGCCCTGACACCTTTTTCCAAAGGGAGAGGGTGTAACACCCTCTCTCTGAGGAAGTCCTTTGTTCTGCCATCCTGGGCCAAGCCTGGCTGGACCCCAGGAGGGCAGAAACCTGTCTGAGGGGTTAGCAGCAGCAGCAGCTGCAGTGAAACCCCTGAAAAGGCAGTTTGGCAGTACCAGGGTCTGAGCTACAGACCCGTGGGATCATGGGATTGTGCCAACCATGCCAGGATGGCATAGAGGGGGCAATTCCATGATCATAGACATGTTACATGGCCATATTCGGAGTTACCATTGTGAAGCTACACATATGTAGTGACCTATGTGTAGTGCACGCGTGTAATGGTGTCTCAGCACTCACAAAGTCCGGGGAATTTGCCCTGAACAATGTGGAGGCACCTTGGCTAGTGCCAGGGTTCCCTCACACTAAGTAACTTTGCACCTAACCTTTACCAGGTAAAGGTTAGACATATAGGTGACTTATAAGTTGCTTAAGTGCAGTGGTAAATGGCTGTGAAATAACGTGGACGTTATTTCACTCAGGCTGCAGTGGCAGGCCTGTGTAAGAATTGTCAGAGCTCCCTATGGGTGGCAAAAGAAATGCTGCAGCCCATAGGGATCTCCTGGAACCCCAATACCCTGGGTACCTCAGTACCATATACTAGGGAATTATAAGGGTGTTCCAGTATGCCAATGTGAATTGGTGAAATTGGTCACTAGCCTGCTAGTGACAATTTGGAAAGAAATGAGAGAGCATAACCACTGAGGTTCTGGATAGCAGAGCCTCAGTGAGACACTTAGGGGGTCATTCTGACCCCTGGCGGTCACGACCACGGAAGCACCGCCAACAGGCTGGCGGTGCTTCCTGGCCAATTCTGACTGCGGTGGTAAAGCTGCGGTCAGAAAAGGAAAACCGGCGGTTTTCCCGCCGGTTTTCCCCTGGCCAAAGGAATCCTCCATGGCGGCGCTGCAAGCAGCGCTGCCATGGGGATTCCGACCCCCTTCCCGCCAGCCTGTTCCTGGCGGTTTACACCGCCAGGAACAGGCTGGCGGGAACGGGTGTCGTGGGGCCCCTGGGGGCCCCTGCACTGCCCATGCCACTGTCACTGCCCATGCCACTGGTATGGGCAGTGTAGGGGCCCCCTAACAGGGCCCCAGCAAGATTTTCAGTGTCTGCTTGGCAGACACTGAAAATCGCGACGGGTGCCACTGCACCCGTCGCACCTCAGCAAATCCGCCGGCTCCATTCGGGAAAGTCGGAATGCCCCCCGCGGTCATCTGACAGCGGGGCGGCGTTTGGGCGGTTTCCGCCCGGCGGGCGGCGCCCGCCACCCGCCGGGGTCGGAATGACCCCCTTAGTCATAACACAGGTAACACATTCAGGCACACTTATGAGCACTGGGGCCCTGGCTGGCAGGGTCCCAGTGACACATACAACTAAAACAACATATATACAGTGAAAAATGGGGGTAACATGCCAGGCAAGATGGTACTTTCCTACACAACCCACCCCCCCCAAACGAAGGACAATAAGACTAGTCATTACCCGATGGGTCTTCATTGTCTAAGTGGAAATATCTGGAGAGTCCATCTGCATTGTAGTGGGTACTCCCAGGTCTATGTTCCACTGTGTAGTCCATTCCCTGTAGGGATATGGACCACCTCAACAATTTAGGATTTTCACCTTTCATTTGTTTTAGCCAAAGTAGAGGTTTGTGGTCTGTCTGAACAATGAAGTGAGTGCCAAACAGGTATGGCCTCAACTTCTTCAGTGCCCAGACCACAGCAAAGGCCTCCCTCTCTATGGCAGACCAACGCTTTTCTCTAGGGGTCAACCTCCTACTAATAAAAGCAACAGGTTGATCCTGGCCCTCAGAATTAAGTTGTGATAGGACTGCCCCTACTCCTAATTCAGATGCATCAGTTTGGACATAGAATTTTTTAGAGTAACAGGGGCTTTTCAGGACAGGTGCAGAGCACATGGCCTGATTCAGCTCCTCAAAAGCTTTCTGACAGTTTGCTGTCCATAATACCTTCTTAGGCATTTTCTTGAAGTGAGGTCATTAAGAGGGGCTGCAATGGAGCCATAGTTCTTTATGAACCTCTTATAGTACCCAGTGAGGCCTAAAAAGGAGGCTCTCACTTGAGTCTGAGTAGTAGGGGGAACCCAATCTAAAATAGTTTGGATTTTCCCCTGTAGTGGTGCAATCTGTTCCCCACCAACTAGGTGTCCCAGATAAACCACCTTCCCCTGCCCTATCTGGCACTTTGATGCCTTGATAGTGAGGCCTGCCTTTTGCAGGGCCTCTAAAACATTCCATAGGTGGACCAGGTGATCATCCCAGCTGGAGCTAAAGACAGCTATATCATCCAGATATGCTGCACTAAAAGCTTCCAGCCCTTGCAGGACTGTGTTCACCAACCTCTGAAAAGTGGCAGGTGCATTTTTCAATCCAAAAGGCATTACTGTGAATTGGTAATGGCCTCCAATGGTTGAAAATGCAGTTTTTGCTTTTGCATCTTCTGATAATTTGATCTGCCAATACCCTGCAGTCAAGTCAAAAGTGCTTAGATACTTGGCAGATGCCAGTGTATCTATGAGCTCATCTGCCCTGGGTATAGGGTGAGCATCAGTTCTGGTTACCTGGTTGAGACCTCTGTAGTCTACACAAAACCACATTTCCTTCTTTCCATCTTTGGAATGAGGTTTTGGTACAAGTACCACAGGAGAAGCCCATGGACTTTCAGAGTGCTCAACCACTCCTAGTTCTAACATTTTCTGCACCTCTTGCTTTATGCAGTCTCTGACATGGTCAGGCTGCCTATAGATCTTACTTTTGACAGGCAAGCTGTCTCCAGTATCTATAGTGTGCTCACACCAAGAAGTGGTACCTGGCACAGTAGAGAAGAGTTCAGAAAACTGACCCAGGAGATTTATGCAGTGGTCTTTCTGCTCAGCAGTAAGACAATCTGCCAGTACTACATCTTCCACTAGAGCATCTTGTTCTGTGGAAGAGAAGAGATCAGGGAGAGGGTCACTCTCTTCTTCCTGTCCCTCATCAGTTGCCATGAGCAGGGTGAGATCAGCCCTGTCATAGTAGGGTTTCAGGCGATTGACATGGAGCACCCTAAGGGGACTCCTGGCAGTGCCTAAGTCAACTAAGTAGGTGACTTCACCCTTCTTTTCAACAATTATGTGGGGTCCACTCCATTTATCTTGGAGTGCTCTTGGGGCCACAGGCTCCAAGACCCACACTTTCTGCCCTGGTTGGTACTGAACCAAAATAGCCTTTTGGTCATGCCATTGCTTTTGGAGCTCTTGGCTGGCCTGAAGGTTTCTACTAGCCTTTTTCATGTACTCAGCCATCCTAGATCTGAGGCCAAGTACATAGTCCACTATGTCTTGCTTTGGAGCTTTTAAAGGTTGTTCCCAACCCTCCTTAACAAGTGTTAGAGGACCTCTCACAGGGTGTCCAAATAGGAGTTCAAAGGGGCTGAAGCCCACTCCTTTTTGGGATACCTCCCTGTAAGCAAAAAGGAGGCATGGTAAAAGGATATCCCATCTCCTGCGGAGTTTTTCAGGGAGTCCCATAATCATGCCTTTGAGAGTTTTGTTAAATTTCTCCACCAGTCCATTTGTTTGTGGATGATAGGGTGTGGTGAACTTGTATGTCACACCACACTCCTTCCACATGGCCTTTAAGTAAGCATACATGAAATTGCTTCCCCTGTCTGATACCACCTCTTTTGGGAAGCCCACCCTGGAAAAGATTCCCAGGAGGTCCTTTGCCACTGCAGGAGCTGTAGTGGTCCTTAGAGGAATTGCTTCAGGATATCTGGTGGCATGGTCCACTACCACCAAGATAAACCTATTGCCTGAAGCAGTAGGAGGGTCAAGGGGGCCAACTATGTCAACCCCTACCCTTTCAAAGGGAACCCCAACCACAGGCAGTGGAATAAGGGGTACCTTTGGGGTGCCACCTGTCTTGCCACTGGCTTGACAGGTTTCACAGGGCTTACACAATTCCTTTGTGTCCTCTGACATTCTAGGCCAATGAAACAGGGGAACAAGTCTGTCCCAAGTTTTCATTTGCCCTAAATGTCCAGCTAAGGGAATGTCGTGGGCTAGAGTTAGGAGGAACTTTCTGTACTCCTGAGGAATCACCAATCTCCTGGCAGCTCCAGGTTTTGGATCCCTTGCTTCAGTGTACAAGAGGTTGTACTCCCAGTAAACTCTGTGAGAGTCACTGACATCCCCATTCGCTTGTTTGACAGCTTGCTGCCTTAGACCCTCTAGTGTGGGACAGGTATGCTGTGCCACACTCAGCTCCTCCCTGGCAGGCCCCCCTTCACCCAAAAGCTCATCAGTGTCTGCTTCCAGCTCCTCTGGTGTAGGTTCTGCACAGGGTGGAAATTCTTCTTCCTCAGAAGTAGAATCCACTGTAGAGGGAGGGATAGTAGGTAGTGATTTACTTCTACTAGCCCTAGCTTTAGGGAGCACTTGGCCCATTCTTCCAGGATCCAAGTCACCCTGTCCTTTTTGCTTTTTAGCCTGAGCCCTGGTCAAAGCAAAAATATGCCCTGGACTGCCCAGCATTGCTGCATGAGCCTCCAACTCCACTTCTGCCCAAGCTGATGTCTCTAAATAATTTCCTAATAGACAGTCTACAGGTAAATCTGAGGCAACCACAACTTTCTTTGGGCCAGTAACCCCCCCCCCAGTTGAGATTCACAACAGCCATGGGGTGGCTAAGGGTGTTGTTATGAGCATCGGTTACTTGGTTCTGATGACCAAGTAGGTGTTGTTCAGGGTGGACCAGTTTCTCTATTACCATTGTAACACTGGCACCTGTGTCCCTGTAGGCCTGAACCTCAAAACCATTTATTAGGGGTACTTGCTTGTACTTATCCATGTTAAGGGGACAAGCAACCAAGGTGGCTAAATCAATAGCCCCCTCAGAGACTAACACAGCCTCTGTGGTCTCCCTAATCAGACCAACCCCAACTAAGTTACCAATAGTGAGCCCAGCTACTCCCTTGGATTGGCTATTAGTAGGTTTGCTCCCACCACCACTGCTATTAGTAGGGACACTAGGTGTAGCAGTAGAGGTTGTAGTGGTAGGAGGCTTGGTGCTTTTCTTTGGACAACGGGGATCTGTTGTCCAATGGCCTTTTATTTTACATAAATAGCACCATGGTTTATTTTCTTTGTTTTGATTAGAAGAGGATTTGGGCCCACCGCCCCCACCAGAGTGTTTTTGTGGGCCTGATGAAGACTCATTTTTAGATTTGTCCCCACCCTTGTCAGAAGACTTACAATCCTTCTTCTTATTGCCATATTTGTCACCCCCTGTATGAACTTTTCTGTTCACCCTTGTTCTGACCCATTTGTCTGCCTTCTTTCCCAATTCTTGGGGAGAGGTCAGATCAGAGTCCACCAAGTACTGGTGCAACAAATCAGACACACAATTATTAAGAATATGCTCTCTCAGGATCAAGTTATACAGGCTTTCATGATCAGTAACTTTACTGCCATGTAACCACCCCTCCAAGGCCTTCACTGAATGGTCAACAAAATCAACCCAGTCTTGTGAAGACTCCTTTTTGGTCTCTCTGAACTTCATCCTGTACTGTTCAGTGGTTAAGCCATAACCATCCAGGAGTGCATTCTTAAGAACTGTAAAATTATTGGCATCACTTTCTTTCACAGTAAGGAGCCTATCCCTACCCTTTCCAGTAAATGATAGCCATAGGATAGCAGCCCACTGCCTTTGAGGGACATCCTGTACAACACAGGCCCTCTCAAGTGCAGCAAACCACTTGTTAATGTCATCCCCCTCCTTATAAGGGGGAACTATCTTGTGCAGATTCCTAGAATCATGCTCTCTTGCAGGATGACTATGGGGAATACTACTGCTGCCACCATGGGTTTCAACCCCAATTTTCTGTCTTTCTCTTTCAATTTCTAAGGACTGCTATCTAAATCCAGCTGTTGCTTCTTGAGCTTCAGCCTGGATTCCTCCACTCTCAATCTATTGAGATCCCTTTCTAACACTCTGTCATCAGGGTGGGTGGGAGGGATATGCCTAGAAACAGAAGTATGATGAGAATGGACAGAAGGAGACCTGGCCCTAACAGAAGGCATCCTAACAACTTGGTTAACAGAAACATCACTTCTACTGTGATGAGAAGGAATACTCTTGCTATAATGTGAGACAACACTATCAGTATGGTGTGACTCTACATCAGAACCAGCTATGCTAGGTTGTCTGATAATGGGCAGGCTAGGAAGTTTCTTTTCTGAATCTTTTCCTAAGGGTGTCCCCGGGTCAGATTGGGAACCATTGGCTACTTTTTCAACAGAAGGGGCACCTCTTGCCTTATCCTGTTCTACAAGCATGTTAACCAACAGTTCTCTGGGGGGATTCTTCCCTACACTTAAACCTCTTTATATGCAGAGACTCCTTGCTCCTTTCCAGCTAAGGTGATCATAAGCAAGTTTGGACAGATCAACAGTTTGGCCTGTGCCAGACATTTTTAGAAAGTGTTTAAGTGATAGAAAAAGTGAGAAAAAAGTTTTCAGAACTTTTTAGAAAGACAGAAAAAAACTTTTTAAACTTTTAGAAAGTTTAGAGGTACTTTTCAGCACTTAGAAAAGAAGTGAAAAGAGGAAATGCAAAACTTTTTGGTTAGGTGTATATACACTGAATTTGTTTTGTATATTTTTCTCTTATGAAAAGTACAATGAAAAAAGTGGTAAGTAGTTACAAAGCACTTATCCCACCACTGCACAACCAATGTAGGAGGCTGGACTGGCTTGTAGTGAGTACCAAGGGGTACTTACACCTTGCACCAGGCCCAGGTATCCCTTATTAGTGTATAGGGTGTCTAGCAGCTTAGGCTGATAGATAATGGTAGCTTAGCAGAGCAGCTTAGGCTGAACTAGGAGACGAGTGAAGCTCCTACAGTACCACTAGTGTCATATGCACAATATCATAAGAAAACACAATACACAGATATACTAAAAATAAAGGTACTTTATTTTTATGACAATATGCCAAAAGTATCTCAGTGAGTACCCTCAGTATGAGGATAGCAAATATACACAAGATATATGTACACAATACCAAAAATATGCAGTATAGTCTTAGAAAACAGTGCAAACAATGTATAGTTACAATAGGATGCAATGGGGACACATAGGGATAGGGGCAACACAAACCATATACTCCAAAAGTGGAATGCGAACCACGAATGGACTCCAAACCTATGTGACCTTGTAGAGGGTCGCTGGGACTGTAAGAAAACAGTGAGGGTTAGAAAAATAGCCCACCCCAAGACCCTGAAAAGTGAGTGCAAAGTGCACTAAAGTTCTCCAAAGGACATAGAAGTTGTGATAGGGGAATTCTGCAGGAAAGACACAAACCAGCAATGCAACAACGATGGATTTACAACCGAGGGTACCTGTGGAACAAGGGGACCAAGTCCAAAAGTCACAAGGAAGTCGGAGATGGGCAGAAGCCCAGGAAATGCCAGCTGTGGGTGCAAAGAAGCTGCTACTAGGCAGTAGAAGCTGAGGATTCTGCAGGAACGACAAGGGTTAGAAACTTCCCCTTTGGAGGATGGATGTCTCCCGTCGTGAAGAGTCATGCAGAAGTGTTTTCCCGCCAAAAGACCGCTAACAAGCCTTGCTAGCTGCAAATCATGCAGTTAGGGTTTTTGGATGCTGCTGTAGCCCAGGAGGGACCAGGGTATTGCCAATTGCGTCAGGGGACAGAGGGGGCGCCTAGCAAGACAAGGAGCCCTCTCAAAAGCAGGCAGCACCCGCAGAAGTGCCAGAAAAAGCACTACGAAGAGGAGTGAAACAGTGCTCACCCGAAGTTGCACAAAGGAGTCCCACGCCGCCGGAGGACAACTTAGAAAGTCGTGCAATGCAGGTTTGAGTGCCGTGGACCCAGGCTTGGCTGTGCACAAAGGATTTCCACCGGAAGTGCACAGAGGCCGGAGTAGCTGCAAAAGACGCGGTTCCCAGCAATGCAGTCTGGCGTGGGGAGGCAAGGACTTACCTCCACCAAACTTGGACTGAAGAGTCACTGGACTGTGGGAGTCACTTGGACAGAGTTGCTGGATTCAAGGGACCTCGCTCGTCGTGCTGAGAGGAGACCCAGGGGACCGGTGATGCAGTTCTTTGGTGCCTGCGGTAGCAGGGGGAAGATTCCGTCGACCCACTGGAGATTTCTTCGGAGCTTCTAGTGCAGAGAGGAGGCAGACTACCCCCACAGCATGCACCACCAGGAAAACAGTCGAGAAGGCGGCAGGATCAGCGTTACAGAGTTGCAGTAGTCGTCTTCGCTACTTTGTTGCAGTTTTGCAGGCTTCCAGCACGGTCAGCAGTCAATTCCTTGGCAGAAGGTGAAGAGAGAGATGCAGAGGAACTCTGATGAGCTCTTGCATTCGTTATCTAAGGAAATCCCCAAAGCAGAGACCCTAAATAGCCAGAAAAGAGGGTTTGGCTACTTAGGAGAGAAGATAGGCTAGCAACACCTGAAAGAGCCTATCAGAAGGAGTCTCTGACATCACCTGCTGGCCCTGGCCACTCAGAGCAGTTCAGTGTGCCAGCAGCACCTCTGTTTCCAAGATGGCAGAGGTCTGGAGCACACTGGAGGAGCTCTGGGCACCTCCCATGGGAGGTGCAGGTCAGGGGAGTGGTCACTCTCCTTTCCTTTGTCCAGTTTCGCGCCAGAGCAGGGCTGAGGGGTCCCTGAACCGGTGTAGACTGGCTTATGCAGAAATGGGCACCATCTGTGCCCATGAAAGCATTTCCAGAGGCTGGGGGAGGCTACTCCTCCCCAGCCCTGACACCTTTTTCCAAAGGGAGAGGGTGTAACACCCTCTCTCTGAGGAAGTCTTTTGTTCTTCCATCCTGGCCCAAGCCTGGCTAGACCCCAGGAGGGCAGAAACCTGTCTGAGGGGTTGGCAGCAGCAGCAGCTGCAGTGAAACCCCTGAAAAGGCAGTTTGGCAGTACCAGGGTCTGAGCTACAGACCCGTGGGATCATGGGATTGTGTCAACCATGCCAGGATGGCATAGAGGGGGCAATTCCATGATCATAGACATGTTACATGGCCATATTAGGAGTTACCATTGTGAAGCTACACATAGGTAGTGACCTATGTGTAGTGCACGCGTGTAATGGTGTCCCCGCACTCACAAAGTCCGGGGAATTTGCCCTGAACAATGTGGGGGCACCTTGGCTAGTGCCAGGGTGCCCACACACTAAGTAACTTTGCACCTAACCTTTACCAGGTAAAGGTTAGACATATAGGTGACTTATAAGTTGCTTAAGTGCAGTGGTAAATGGCTGTGAAATAACGTGGACGTTATTTCACTCAGGCTGCAGTGGCAGGCCTGTGTAAGAATTGTCAGAGCTCCCTATGGGTGGCAAAAGAAATGCTGCAGCCCATAGGGATCTCCTGGAACCCCAATACCCTGGGTACCTCAGTACCATATACTAGGGAATTATAAGGGTGTTCCAGTATGCCAATGTGAATTGGTGAAATTGATCACTAGCCTGCTAGCGACAATTTGGAAAGAAATGAGAGAGCATAACCACTGAGGTCCTGGATAGCAGAGCCTCAGTGAGACAGTTAGTCATAACACAGGTAACACATTCAGGCACACTTATGAGCACTGGGGCCCTGGCTGGCAGGGTCCCAGTGACACATACAACTAAAACAACATATATACAGTGAAAAATGGGGGTAACATGCCAGGCAAGATGGTACTTTCCTACACTCAGTCCTTGGCAGGATGAAGCACTCTGGGCACAAAGCCCCCTCCAGAACCAGTGGAGAAAGGCATCCACTTGAGAGACTGTGGCTTTGCACTCCCCAGGATAAAGCAGTGGGCAAACCACCCACTGGAGAGACTTGAGAGACTGTGGCTTTGCACTCCCCAGGATAAAGCAGTGGGCAAAACACCCACTGGAGAGACTTGAGAGATTGTGGCTCTGCACTCCCCAGGATGCAGCAGTGGACATACCACCCACTTGAGAGACTGCGGCTTTACACTCCCCAGGATGCAGCAGTGGGCAAACCACCCACTTGAGAGACTTGAGAGACTGTGGCTTTGCACTCCCCAGGTTACATCAATGGGCATGAGCCCCCTCGTGGATCTGGCGTCGTGCACTCATCCGGCTGAGGTGCCCTCCCTTCCCTTCCCCCAGAGGTGCCTGTTGTATTTCTATCTGATGCCCCAGCAGTTTTCTCTCAGTTTTGATCGGGTATTGAGTGTGGGCCTCGCCCATGCATTTTGGGCCCAGTGGTCCACAGACTATGATGGTGGAATACCTTGGACTTGTATTCTCGGTGTATCTATTTGTTTCTAGTGTAAACATATGTATATGAATGTATATTTTTTTTATTACTGTTTTTTAATAGATTACAAACGTTCGACTCATTTCCTTTTGTCCTTGCATTCTTCCAGGGGAAGTTGGGGGTTGTTAATGTAATGTATCAACATGTACTTGTGTGTGTGTAGTAGTGGGTGAGGGTGGGAGTGTTGCGTGTTGTGTGTGTGTGTCACTCTTTTTTCCCTCCCCCCTCCTCTGTGTCATAGGTGCAGTACTCACTGTGGTCTTCGCCACCGTCTTTGTTGTTCCTGGTAGAGAAGCAGGAAGATAAAGGCTGGCAGTATCTGGAGCTCGGGTTCCATGGCGTCCTGATTCCTCGTGGGGTGTGTAGAGGTGAGCGTTTTCCCTTCCAAGTCCTGTTTCCGCCGTGTTTTTGTTCACGATGAATCCGCCCCAGAAAAGGTGGCTGGTTGGACTGTTGTAATACAGTGGGCGGAACCTTGTCTTCCGCCTGTCTGTTGGCGGTTACCGCTGCGGTGTTTGTTTGTACCGCCGTGGCGGTCGGAGTGTTAAAGTGGCTGTCTATGTTGGCGGTTTCCGCCATGGTCGTGATTCCATTTTCTTTACCGCCGGCCTGTTGGCAGTTTTACCGCCGCTTTAACACCGACCGCCAGGGTTGTAATGACCACCTAAGACTACTAAACCTAAAGCACTAATTGGCTGTAAAATTCAATGTGGGGCACAGTCCAATGTGCAAAGTCAGCATCTTATGAACTCATTGTCTAGCCAGCAAGTGAGGGCATTCTAGGATCGTTTAGCACAGACCAAGCCAGCTTTTAGCAGCCAAAGGTTTGTTAAATTTAAATGACCATTGAAACTTACAACACTGTGTGAGCAGTAGGGACCAACCTGCAATGTTGTCATTGCTTGTGAACCATTCTTGCAGAACAAAAGGTAGCTATTGACGAAGCACTTTATAAGTTCCAGATCCCTGTGGAAACTTACAAATGATTAGCATACTGTTTAATTTCTGTTCAGCAGTGCTTAAGGATCGTACAAGTCAGCTGGCCAGCTTAACATCTCCTCCTGCAAAACTAGGTATCACTGCCTGCCTGCATGTTCTTATATCTTGGCATTAAAGAAGGGTGGATTTATCCACCTCATTACATGGCACGCAGGCTCCTAAAGGGCAACCCCCCATACTAAACTTGTATCAAGGTCCTCCCAAGACTATACCTTTAACACAAAGGAGCCACCAAAACACAAAGTGCTGCTCAATTTAACAGGGTGGACAAAGACATATTTGGGCATAAATAAGGTAACAATGCAAACTCACCCCTCCCCGTCTGCTACTTAGTTAAAAGCTCTGAACCTTTGGACTTTCATAACAGAAATGTCAGGCCATCAAAACAAATCCTCAAAGTTGCAGGCTCTATAAGAGAGATGATAGTCCCAAGCTACTGGAGTGCTGGGATATGCTCCCAGAGCTGCCACCACCTTACCACAGTTTGGTGGCAGAAGTCTGAGTGAACGAAAAACTTTACCCCACAAGCCTTCACAGGCAATTTAGGTGGAGCTGCTCTGTAGATCTCCTGCTGCAGGATAAAGTTGCCTAGATAAATAGGGATGGCACGAGGATAGTGGGAGGAGATATAGCCCTCCTCTAAGAGCAATCTCCACTCAGAGGTTTACCCTTTAAACCCGGAGAGCTGGAGAGAACCACAAACCCCCAGGGTCATCTCCCTCAGTGCCTTCCGGGAATCCCAAAACCTGTAAGCTGTTTCTATGTGACCTATTCTCTAGGTCTTCCACCCTAGATGAAAGACTGACAAACTGGGAAACTGTGATTCATGCTAGGTAATCAGTGAGTGATTCTCCTCCACAGCTATGTGGAGGGCAGTCGGAGACATCACCACAACACCTAGGTGAAATTGAATAATATCCATGTTTGTAGATAGCTTCTGTAAAACAACCTGAGTCTTTAAATTAGCTGACTTCAGAGCCAAGGAATCTTTCCCATACTCCTCCCTCTGCTGCTAGAGAAGATGATATATAGCAAGCAGGGTGGGAGCATCTTGCCCCAATGAGAAATCCTTTCCGGCGACCTGATCCTCTGAGCTATACTGGTTAGTAGCAGATGAAATTTGAGGAAGAGCAGTAACAGGAGGAGAGCAATTGTTAAGAGTTAGCTTCATCCCTTCGAGGTCCCATATCAGGTCTTCAGCCTCATCAGATAAAGGAGAAATGGGGTCCAATACCCCCTGCTCAAAGGCTGTTTTAACAATATCCTCCAACTGCATTGCCAACAGCTTCCCAGGACTACCCTTTTCCCTCGTGACAGATCGCAGGGGTGCCATGAGAAATGCCTGAATTCATGGGGGCCTCCATGAGAGCTCTGAATATATGACGTGGTCCTTGTCTACTAGCACTCATAGGACCACTTGATCATCATTATCATCATTGTCCTCATTCTCAGAAATACTGCCCAAGTCAGAGAAGAAAAAGAAGACCTCCTGGTCACTATTCCCTATTAGCGGCAAAGGGGACCAGAGGTTGTGCTATAATCACGATTAGCCCATTCTGTGTGGACTGTAAAGATTCTGCCCATCCCCTGGTTCCAGCTGGAATATTGCCTCATTTGATTTGATCCCATTAGCTGATCCATTCAGGGTTAGGGGGCATCTGTAGAGGTAAAGAGGTCGTCGGAGATCAGCAAAGGCTGTGCTGAGGAGGGGCCTGCTCGTCACTGGAAACTAGAATGCTTCCTTGGTTGCCGGCATACCTGTGCACCTTGTAAGGAGTGGCTTTTAAAGAAATCTAATGATCTCTGTGAACTTCTGATCTGCCCTCGCGCTATCCCATTAGAAATAATTGCAGTTGCAGTTGGAAGTTGGAGTGCAACAGCATTATCATTAGAGGTAATATTTGAGGGAGCATTATCGCCAGCCATTCGTTCAGGTCCACACTCCCGTCCATAGAAATCAAGATCGCTCTTCTTTCAGTCTGGTTGGTGGGTAGTAGCCATTGAAAGCTGCATAGTGCTTTCGGCTCCCCCAGGAGCCTTATGGCTGTTGTGAGTATTGATACCCTGATCATTAGAAAGTAAACACTTCTTGCCAAGCTTGGGAGGAGGATGAAGGCCAGCAACAGCCTGCTGACCCTCTCTTTTCAGTCGCCCCTTATGTGGCATCCTATCAAGTGTGTAGTCGAAGCATCTAAATAGAAACCACAAGAAGTTCAGAGCTACATTAAATAACTCTGTGCTCACGGCCATCAGCAGCTCCTGCTGGCAGGGAATCCGTTGTTGAGGAGAATACGGGTGAAAGAGAGTGTCCAACAGAGAATAAAACTAGTAATGTGGGTAGCCACCCTGTCTTGTCATTGCTAGGTGAGAAACAATGTATCGGGAGCAAGAAGAAAGGCTCTGCAATACTTTGTGTGTTCTCTAGGGGAGGGGAAAAATCCTGCTTCTCAGCATCAGAGATCTGCCACAGTTGCCATTGCTCCCTAGAGCAACAGGCAGGGGGCCCAAAACCCTATGCACCACATGGTCAAGACTCCTGCAGAAGCCCCACAATGCGCTCACCAGTTTCCAGCGGCCATCAGCCTTCAAGGCAGCTGTTGATCCTCCACTCCTCTGCTCTCCACTCCTCGACTTGTGGCTCACACAGCATAGCGAAGACACTCAAGGGGTAAGCCCTCCAGCCCTACACTTACTCTTCACACTCCATATACTCAGCACCATAAAGGTAGAGGTGTCACACTACAGGTATGAAGGGGGTCAGCATGCTCGTCCTCCTGAGTGCACTAGGAAGATTTGATTATTTAGGGTCTCATTATGACATTGGCAGTAAATCCCACCTACAGCCATGCTGACTGCTGCCAACATACCGTTGCCGCAGCGGATATCCGTTCACCATATTATGACACACACACACCAATATGTCACTATTCAGCCACAGACACAAGTCCGCCACACCAAAGGTCAGTGATAAACTGGTGGTATCAAAACCCACACCGCTACGCCAGCGGAACAACGCCCATCACATTATGACCCACGAATCACCACGGTGGACATTTAATGGCGGTAAACCATTGGCGGTACATACCGGCGCGCTCAAAATACACACACTCAAACAAAACAACACCTCATTGGACAATTCAAACAACATACAACTGACACCCAAACACACACCACACCCACACCACTATAAAACACACACCCACACTAACAACAACCCCTTATGAATACAAACCATTGGCATGAGACAGACACCACGACTACAGACAAAACCAGAGCCACACACCACCTACATCTATACACCATCCACGCACCCCACATCGCACACCCCAACACATCACCCTACACACCCTCACCTACACAACTCACACAACACCCATGGCACCACAAATACACCCCAGATTCTCAGAGGAGGAGCTAAGGGTCATGGTGGAGGAAATCCTCAGGGCAGAGCCACAGCTATTTGGAGCTATTTGGAGCATAGGTGCAGCAGATATCCATTCCTAGGAATATGGAGCTATGGCGGAGGATCGTCGACGGGGTCAACGCTGTGGGACAGCACCCCTGAACAAGGGACGACATCAGGAAGAGGTGTAATGACCTACGGGGGAAGGTGCGTTCCATTGCAGCAGGACACCAACTCGCTGTGCAGAGGACTGGCGGTGGACCCCACACCTCTTCTCCCACAACTAGCAACATGAGAGGGGCAAGTCCTGGCAATCATGCATCCTGAGGGCCTGACCGGAGAAGCAGGAGGACTGGACTCTGGTAAGTAAACTCTCTACTACTATCACCCGTACCTGCATGCCACCACATACCCCCACCCTTACCCTCACTCCCATCACTCCACCACCTCCCCCACCCCCCACCATCACATCTCACTCACCCCAATGCCAATCCCTGCAGTGCATACCAATGCATGGACAACACTCACAGCCCTGCATGGACACTCATCACTACAGCATGCAGACTATAGAGAACTAATCATCCTAACATATACCAACGTACACAAGTGAAAGCTTCCAGCGCAAATACAAACAAAGAGGGCAACCCACCAATGCACAATATGTCACACACAGAAACAGAAGAGGTGCCATCACTATCCAGTCCCCCTACGGAAGAGTCCCACAGTGATGACAGTGATGACGCCTGGATCTGGATGACCAACCTGGCCCATCAGAGACCTCTGGACAGTCGGTTACCCAGGCACAGTCACACACCACAATAGAGCCTCCCCCACCTGGAAACACCACCACAGCACCCACCCAGCATACCCATACCTCTGTCCCCAGGACACATCAATCAGCAGTGTGTCCACCACTACAGGGACCCCAGGGCACACCTCATACCCAAGACAATCAGGGACCTGGGGTCAGTGGCAGTGGGTACACAGGGAAACTGAGAGGACTGCTGTGTGCCAGGGGGAGGTAGGCCCAGGGAACTGACTCTCCAGGAGGCACTTGCAGAGAGCCTGGGAGCCTACCAACATTCCCAGGATATGCTGGGCCAGATCCTGGATACTGTGCATGAGAACAGGCAGCTGCAGGAGGAACAGTACCAGGGGATCAGGGAGGACTTGCAGGCCATCAACACCACCCTGGTCTACATAGCAGACATCTGAACTGCCTTCCACCTCCGCTGCCGCTAGTGGACAGAAAGCCCACCACAGAACCAACAGGCCACCAGCACCCTGTGATCCAGGCAGAAGCCATAGACTAGTGCCAAGACCCCGCCAGGAAATGAGACTCTCCCGATTGTCACCCTTGTGTCCCACTCTGTCACCCTGTCCACCTTGAACTGCCGTTGCTCCCCTTCCTATGTCCCCTTGGACAATGCACCTGTGCACCAAATAGACTGGAACAATACCCTGGACTTTCCTCCATCATCCCCCCATCCCAATGCACTTGCCCCTCTTCTTTTTAGCACTTCAATAAACACCCTTTGAAAAAATACAAGTATGGAGTATGTCAGATTTTTAAGTACGTATTCGTTTAACCAGGTTCAAACATTGCAATTCAACTGTAAAGTAATTTTCACATGGGGAAGTCCTGTAGTTGGCTGCAGTGATCACACCAGGAGCGATGGTGGGGCACCAACATCAGCAAAATGAATTGCCAAAGGGTACAGTGAGTGGGCATAGAAGTGGGAAGTAGCAGCATGCCAGTGCCAAAGATAATCTAAATAATGACAATGAAATGTGAAGTAACACTGTCTTACCTGTGTGTCATTGGAAGTATTGTCGTATCACTGCTGTTCTGTCGTCTTCATCCTCATCCTATGCCTCCTCATCCTCACTGTCCACAGGGTCCACTGCTGCCACATGGCCATCTCCAGCCTCTTCCTCCTGCAGAAAAAGCACATGGCGTCTCAAGACAAGGATGTGCAACATGCAGCATGCCACTATTATCTTGCAGACCTTCATGGGTGAATAGCTCAGGGATCCCCCAGTTAGATGGAGGCACCTGAACCTGGCCTTCAGGAGGGCGAAGGTCTGTTTGATTATCCTTATTGTTCACCCATGTGCCTCATTGTAACGTTCTTCTGCCCTTGTCCTGGCACTCCTCGCAGGGGTCAGTAGCCATGATAGGTTGGGATAACCAGAGTCACCTGCAAATATCGAGGGCCAACATTTAGGCACACACTATCCTATATGGCCCACACCATACACCAACATCTACTGGGTGAGAACCAGGGCTCACCTATTAGCCAAACCCGGTGCCTCTGTAGGTGGGCCATCACATCTGAGATGCTGCTATTCCTCAGGACAAAGGCATCATGCACCGACCCTGGATACTTAGCATTGACGTGGGAGATGTACCGGTCCGCCAAGCACACCATCTGTACATTCCATGGAGTGGAAACTCTTACGATTACTGAATACCTGTTCATTTTTCCGGGGGGGGGGGGACAAATGCAATATGAGTTCCATTAATCGGATATGTCCCACTGCATAGAAGTCAGCCTTCACTGTGGCCAAATCCTCCACTTAGGGGAAAACAATGTAGCTGCACATGTGTTTAATCAGGGCAGACAACACTCTTGTCAGCACTATTGAGAACATTGGCTGTGACTTTCCTTCTGCCAAGCCCACTGTCACTTGGAAAGAACCAGTTGCAAAGAAATGGAGCATAGATAGCACAGGGGGATCCCAGTGCAATGACGGATAACAGATATCAGGTCAGGCTCGAGTTGGGCACACAGCTCTGTGATTGTGGCCCTGTCAAGTCTATAGGTGAGGATAATGTGCCTGTCCTCCATTGTTGCCAAGTCCACCAGGGGTCTGTACAAGGGGGTATGTCTCCATCTCCTATTCATCCACAGTGATTGCAGTCTAAGGGACAAAAAAGTGAGGAGCTGGTCACAAACTGAACCTCGGAGCCACAACAGTATAATGCATGATGTTAATTTGAAATGGTTAAGTGGGATTTGTCCTATATGTCCTATTTTTAATTGTGAAGCAGTTATTATACAGGACCTGCCCACCCCCTGAAATGGCGTCTGCCTGTCCTGTTTGGAGGGACAGGTGCAAGTGAGGTAATTCCACTGACGTTCTGCTCCATTGCGGTAGGTGGTCGGGAACTGCCATGCAACTCCTCATTGGTTAACATTGGGCCCTATGGGGTACACTGGCCAATGGTGATGTACGCCAGCGGTGACGGTATGCACCGCCATGGACGTAACCGCCATTTTCTATCTGATCACTCGCTTCCTACCTGACCTTCAGCAGGAGAGGACCTACACTGCATGTGCTGCTTTGACCTGTGTCTGGAACCTACCATGGCCAGTGTGACTGGGGAAAGGGCCCAGGCCTTCACCTCGGCAGAGTTGGAGAGCCTGTTGGATGGGGTCCTACCCCAGTACAGGCTGCTGTATGGGCCTCCAGACCAACAGGTGGGTACACAGTAGGTACGATGCATGTGGTATGAATGCATGGAGTGGTGTGTGTGAAGGCCTCGTGTAGGGGGTTGGGTGGATGTCCCCTGGGCGGCGTACAGCTTGTGTGCTCGGCCATGTGTTTGTGTTAATGGTGATGCGAAGGGATATAGTGGGCCAAAAGAGGAACAGGCAGGACGGTCTGACTGATACCATTTCCTGTGTGTATTTCTCTGCAAGTCAGTGCCCATCAAAAGAAGGGTATATGGCATGCCATCGCCAAGGACGTGTGGACCCTGGGGGTCCACGGCAGATGGAGCACCAACTGTCAGAAAAGGTGGGAGGACCTGAGATGCTGGGCACGGAAGACAGCGGAGGCCCAGCTGGGGATGGCCTCCCATTGAGGAAGCGGTGCCTGTCAAATTTGGACCCCTCTGATGGCCCGCATACTGGCGGTGGCCTATCCAGAGCTAGATGGGCGCTTGAGGGCATCACAGCAGCCAAAAGGGGGTGTGTACAGTGCTGATCATTACAACTTATGCATGGTAGTGGGGTACCCGGGTGGGGGATGTGTGTCAGTGGGTGCCCCTAGGCCAGGCTTGACATTGCAGAGTAGGTCCCATGTTGGCCAGGGTTCTGAAGTGATAATCCTACTACCTAGCTCGTAGGCATCAACAACAGGTCAGGGCTGGGTGGGTTCCAGGTGTGCTGCATTTGGCACTTCCCCCTCTTTTTGTTTTGTCACCCTGTCCTTATGTGCATTAGCCTCATCTGGCAGAGAAGCAGAGGCACCGGTGACGGAGAGAGCTGCATCCCACAGGACCCAGGAGGCAGAGTCCACTGACGGTGAGGGAGCCAGTGGGACGGAGGTCAAGGGGAAAACCACGGCGGAGACTTGAGTGGACAGTTCAGACACAGATACCTCCTCCGATGGAAGCTCCTGGTGGTGGCAGACACCTCTATGCCCACCCCAGCTACATGTACAGCCACCACCCTGTACCAGCACTGCCCTCCCAGCAGCCCCTCAGTGAGCTGCCCGTGCCCCCTCACCCAGGAGGGTGGGCATCTCCTTCATCCCAGGCACCTCAGGCCCTGCCCCAGTTAGCCCAGCTGCACTGAGTGAGGAGGCTATTGACCTCCTGAGATCCATCTCTGTAGGGCAGTCAACCATTGTGAATGCCATCCAGGGGCTGGCAGCCCAGATGAAACAGACAAATGCATTCCTGGAGGGCATTCACACTGGCTTGGTGGCCCAACATAGATCAATCCAGGCTCTGGCCTCCTCTCTGATGGCAGCCATTGTCCCTGTTTCCACCCTCCCCCCTCCAACTTCCTCTTCCCAATCCCATTCCCATCAACCCCAATCTATTCTAACCACACAGGCAGACGAGCATGCACACAAGACAACACACAAGAGTGTCACAGGCAAACACAAGCACCACACATCATCCCACAGGCACTCACACAAACACCATCCAGGTGCAGACATACCACCATCCACAATTTCCACTGCCTCCCCCTCCTCCTCCCCCACCTCCCTCCCAGTTCTGTCTACACTCATACCTGCATGCACAACCTCCACACCCACTACCAGCATCACCACCATTCCTAGCAGAACAGACACCTCACTGGCAGACACCTCCACAACAGCCATGCACAACCCTGTGTCCTCTCCCACTATGTCTGTCACTCCCCCTCCCAAGGTACACAAACGCAAGCACTCAGACACCCAACAGCCATCCACCTCACAACAGGATCCAGCCCATGCACCTGCACCCAAGCAGAGCAGACAGACACCTCCTACAACCACTCCCTCTTCCTCCACTCCCAGACCTTCTCCATCTCCTGCCCCAATGTCCCTAAGAAGTTTTTCCTCTCCACCATTGACCTCTTCCCTACCCCTCCTCCCCCCATCCTTCACGTCTGGTCAAGGTGGCAAAAACCCAGGCAAGCACCTCAACCACACAGTCCACGGGCCCAGTAGTCTCCACACCCACTCATGGTGGGAAAAGATCCAGGGCAAATGTCCAGAGGTTGAAGGAGCCTGCACCAAGCAGCCTCAAAGAAAGGGTGCCTGCCCCAGCTGCGGGCCGGAAGACCACGGAGCCTGCCCCAGCTGCTGCCAGGAAGACCAATGAGCCTGCCCCAGCTGCTGCAAGGAAGGGCAAGGAGCCAGCCCCAGCTGCTGCCAGGAAGGACAACGAGCCTGCCCCAGCTGCTGCCAAGAAGGGCAAGGAGCCAGTACCAGCAGACAGGAAGGACAAAGGGCCTGGTGCAGAGACTCAGGTGGAGCCCCCACCACCAACTATGGTTGTGCAGCTGTCCAAGGCTGCAGGGGATGGTCTGGAGCTTCCCCCCACCACCACCAACAGCACCACCACCAGTGGGCAGCCATCCAAGGCTGCATGGAATGGGCTTAAGTTTCCCCCCAGCAGCAGCAGCAGCACCACCACCGTCAGTGGGCAGCTGTCTGAGGCTGCAGGGGATGGGCTGGAGCCTCGCTGCCATCCGAGGCTGCAGGCGTTGGGTTGGAGCTTCCCCCCACCACCACCATCAGCAGCAGCAGCACCACCACCAGTGGGCAGCCGTCCGAGGCTGCAGGGGATGGGCTGAAGCCTCCCCCCACCAGCAGCAGCAGCACCACCACCAGTGGGCAGCTGTCAGAGGCTGCAGGGGATGGGCTGGAGCCTCTCCCCACCAGCGGCTGCAGCAGCACCACTGCCACACCTGAGCAGCCGTCACCGCCGGCGGATGGTATGTAGTCCTGCCTCCATGGGCTGCTGTGCAGCCTGCCGCCTGCAAATCCAGTGGGTAAGACACCCACCAACCCCAGGATCAAGAGCACAGGGCACGAGGCCCCCTCCAGAACCAGTGGGTAAGACACCCACCAACCCCAGCCTCGAAGGATCAAGAGCACAGAGCATGATGGCCCCTCCAGAGCCAGTGGGAAAGATACCCACCAACCCCAGCCTCCCAAGGATCAAGAGCACAGAACATGATGCCCCCTCCAGAACCAGTCGGTAAGACACCCACCTGAGAGACTGTGGCCTTGCACTCCCCAGGACAGTGCAATGGGCATGTTGCCCCCTCCAGAGCATGTGGGCAAGTCACCCACTTGAAAGACTGTGGCCTTGCACTCCCCAGGACCGAGCACAGGGCATGTTGTCCCCTCCAGAGCATGTGGGCAAGTCACCCACTTGAAAGACTGTGCCTTGCACTCTCCAAGACCAAGCAAAGGGCATGTTGCCCTCTCCAGAACCAGTGGTCTTGTTCCATCTGCCGGCTGAGGTGCCCCCGTTCCCTATTCCCCTGAGGTGCCTGCCTATTTTCCAACTGATGCCCCTGCAGTGTTCTCTCTGTGTTGGTGCAGATGACAAGTGGGGCCTTGGACTTTGGCCTGTGGCCCTGTGGCCCAAGCACAATGAGGACTGGGCAGAGTCCCTTGAACTGTACATATGTATATACCATTACATTGCATTTTCATATTTCTACTGTGTTGTTATTATTACACTCACTGTAGCACATTCCTGTTGTCCTTGCATTATTCCTCAGGGGTACGGGGTAAATATGTTTGAGTACTGCAGCTGATTGTGTGTATGGTGTTGGGGGTGTGTGTGTTACGTGTGTGTGTCACTCTCTTTTTCCCACGCCATCCCTGTGTGCTAGGGGGCTGTACTCACCATGCTCATCTTCACGGTCGTTGGTGTTCATGTTGGAGCAGGACGTAGAAAATCATTGGAAATATTTGCAGCTTGGGCTCCATGGCGGCGTGGTTCTTCCCTGTGTCACCAAAGGTGAGTCCTTTCCCTTCCGTGCAATGTTTCCACCAGGCTTTTGATGCATTGGGACCGCCCCGGACAAGGTGGCGGTTTCCTGTCTCATAATACGCTGGGTGGAACATTGACTTCCGCCTGGCTTATGGCGGTTACCACCATAGTGGTTGTTGTTTCTGCCCTGGCGGTCGGTGAGGTAAAGTGGCTGTCTTTCTGAGTTCTCACCGCCATGGTCATAATTTGGCACTAGATACCGCCAGCCTGTTGGCGGTATTACCGCTACTTTATCACTGACCCCCAGTGTTGTAATGAGGGGCATAATGTCTTTTCATGCATCCTTTAGCTGGTGCACACTCCATCATGGTTGGCCTGAACTTGTCACTTTGTCCTGGTGTAGCATGACCAGATACCTACAGTTGGTGTTTTGTACTTTTTGACACTAAGGGGGTTATTCTAACTTTGGAGGAGTGTTAATCCGTCCCAAAAGTGACGGTAAAGTGACGGATATACCACCAGCCGTATTACGAGTTCCATAGGATACATTGGACTCGTAATACGTCTGGTGGTAAATCCGTCACTTTTCCGTCACTTTTGGGACGGATTAACACCTCCTCCAAAGTTAGAATAACCCCCTATATTTACTGAAATCTTTATAATTGGTTATCTCTAATTCTGAGATGTTTGGATGTTTTTCATTTTTATTTATAAAAATTGACTCTATTTTTTTTATTTGGTGTGGGATCACCGTTTGAAGTGCTGCATAAATAATTTACACATTACCTTTAACGTAAGCCTGACTGTTCTGGGTCAAGCAACAGAGGGCTGAGCAAAGGTTAATTTTGGGTTTGCAAGTAACTTCACCCTGACAAAGATTGTGGTTGCTGTTTGAGTAGAGTTTCACCACCCTTAACAAGTATCTGAATTTATTATATATGGGTACAGAGCAGACAGACTTAACTTAGAGAAATATGTAGAGCATTCAGCAGAACTGAAAGATTTAAAAAGTCAAAAACCCAATCAATAAAAATCTCACTCAATTTATAAAATTCAATATGGGAAACTGGATACATGATTTTCTAAAGAGTTAAGAGAAAAGGGATGGAGTCATGCTGCCAACTATAATGGCCACACAGCAGTGAAGCTCCAGAGCCACCTGCCCACCAATCATGGTGTTACTGCCTACAATGAGTCCCAGCAATGTGCCATTGAGATAAGATGGGGGTGTGATACCCTTGGACCCATCGGCCTGACTCTCCCTCCTTGGGGCCCACTACTGCAGCAGAAGGAGGCGATGGTGGTCCAGCACACCAGCCCAGTCCTCGGAGGCTCCACGGTGGGAGAGACCATCAGTGAGCCTGAGGGCAGGATACTGAGTCCTGCTGGCTGCTGGCCACTTTGCATGCATCACCCGGTGTGACTCTCCCCACTCCGGGGTTTTAAACACCTCATCTGCCTCAACAGAGAGAGCCTTGGCAGGCACTATGGCCTGGGGCCTGTACATACACTTGCGGGCCCACGTAGTTGAGGATTGCAGCAGTCCATTAGGCCTGCACACATGGCCTGGCCAATACCACGTCTGCTGCTCTGCATCAAAGCCCTGGCTGGGGTGTGCAGGTGCTGTGAGCCCAAAAGGAGGGCATAACCATCCTGCATCATACACCTTAGCAACAGAGGCACCTGTACATGTGCCCCACATGGTGCAGGGGATGCCTGGATATCTATATGTGGACAGCTCTGTGTAACAGCAATCTCTTGCGTCAAGGAGCAGGCAAAAAAGTAACAGCTTCCGTGGCATCTGACTGCACACCCACTGCATTGGTGTCCCCTCCATGGACTGTCCTGAAACCAATTGGGACACCCCTCCCTCTAGCCACAACAACTGATCCATGAATGCATTTTACTCGGCTTCCCACAATCTCTGGTCCTGACAAGATTATTGGTTTGTGTCTCAAGATGCACTCTTACAGTTATAGGACATTAATCATTTACCCAACACATTGTCTGAGCACTCCCTAGTGAAGCTACAACTGAAAAGCTCATCCACCCAAGCTAGGACCAGTCAGTGGCAGATCCCTGCTAATGCCCTTCAGAACTGTGCCTTCCGCTATGAACTCCAAGAAGCCATTATTGAGTACTTCACACTCGCCCAGTGTGGGCAGTTGCCAAGCAAGCTACTCTATGGGAGGCTTTTAAAGTCTATATACGTGGCATATGTGTCACCAAACAATCAGGGGCGCTTAATAGCATTCGCAATGACTTGGTGCGAGTACAAAAGGAGCTACTGAAAATAAACCAAGGTTCTTTTAAAAAGGGACCCGATCCACACCTCCACCGATGCAAGATGCCTATGATGGAATTTAGAGAACTTGCAGATGAGGAAGTAGCTTGCTTTGGCAAATATGACTAGCATGCAGGTCTGGTGAGGGTGAAAGTCCAGGCCGCACACTAGCTAGACTACGGTGCCCAAATATTCCCAGCACCTATGTGACGGAGCTCCACACAGATGAAGGAGAGACAGCGATGGACAATATTGCTATAGCCACAAAGTTCCTCCAATACTACTGCCAACTATACACTGCTCGCACGACGGACAGCATAGACGCAATAGCAAAATACCTGGCAGAAGTAGTAATGGTGTGGCTAATGGATGGTCAGCAACAATTCCTAGCTGCCCCCATAACATGTGAAGAAATAATCCAGGCAATTAACACACAATATGGCTCCAAAGCCACTGGATTTGTTGGCTTAGCAGGACACTTCTACCAGGCTACAGAATTATTTGAGACTGGTACACTTCCTCCCACACTCAGGGAAGAAGTTATCATACTATTGCTCAAACCTAGCTATCAGGCACATCAATGCACATCATACAGAACTCTATTTCTCTTAAACCATGACAACAAAATACTAGCAAAACTCCTTGCCACACATATGGCCATTCTAATGGAAAAAAGCAAATCACCAAGCAGGCTCTGTTTAAACCTCACCGATTTACTACACAAAGGGCCAGATGTAGCAAAAATAAAAATTGCGACTCGCATTTTGCGAGTTGATGCGACTCGCAAAATGCGAGTCGCAATATGTAATGCCAGAAAAAAATAATATCCGAATTTGCGACTCGCAGCCGGACTCGCAACGCAGTGTGCGAGTCCGCAGATTGCGAGGTCGCTTTTTGCGAGTGTGCAAAAAACGAACTCGCAATTAGCGAGTAGGTGTCGCAAATTGCGATTACCCTGAAAATTGCTTACAGGTGCAGCAGAACACTCCAGAAACCACACCAGAACACTCTGGAAACACTTCCTGGCACATGATGATGACATCACAGCCAGGAAGTTTACAAATACACCTGGGAGGAGGGAGGACCACACCCTTTTATAACTGCCGGTTTTCACACAGAACAAACAGCAGCTGCCATGGAGGGAACCCCAAGAAACAGGAAGCTCAAATTTTCTGAGAGGGAGCTGGAGGTGCTGACAGAGGAATGCTGTCAGCACTGTGATGAGCTATTTGGGAGAGCAGCCCTCAATGTTCCTGAGGCCACAAAAAAACAACTCTGGCAGGACATTCAGGATAAGATCAATTCCCTGGGGGTGAGCCACAGGACAATTGAGGACATCAAGAAGAGGTGGTATGACCTCCGCTCCCGGACCAAGGAGAGGGTGGCTGAAAGGCTCCGGGAGATGAGAGGCACAGGAGGGGGACCATCGTCTGTGCCACCACCCACACCCCTGGAAGAAAGGGTGGAAGAAACATTGGAGCAGGAGACAGTGTGTGGATTTGGGGACCTGGACACCTTAGAGCCCAGCACATCAACCGGTGAGTACCATGTGATATGCCTGTACCCCTATCAATGCCATACCCCCACCCACCATGTACACAGGTGCATGCACAACCAATATAGCTCCATTTCAGGGTAGAAAATGCCAGAATGATGCATTATGGGAAATGTAGTCAAGTAGGCAGTTCATAGGCAAATGTTTATTAGGAAGTGTGCAATAGATAGTAGACACTGACAGTCTGTTCCCCATGTCCCACAGGTCTCCAGCAAGACACCCCCAACACCCCAAGCACCCAGGCCCAGGAGGACACCCCAGGACCCACCAGCACCCCCACCTGCACGGTCAGCAGCATCCCTGCAGTAGCCACACCTGCTGCAACAATTACGCAAGAGGCTGCCCCAGCAACAGGCAGGGAGGACACAGGTGGGAGCACAGGGCAGCCACCGCTGCGCAGGCGTCGCAGGTCAAGTCCATCTGGGCTGCAGTCTGCATTCGGGATACTTCCTCCAACCACCAGTGAGGCACATCTGCTGCGTGGTCAGCGCCTGCAGAACAGAATTTTGGGCAGAATTAGTGGTGTGCTGCACCGCTTTGTGCGAAACAACCATGCCAGCATCCAGCATCCAGCACCTCAACAGACGTATGGACATGATGTGCCAGAACACTGGGGACCTTGCCATTAGGGAACTGGCGGGAGGACTGCTGGCCCAGGCAGAGGCTGGGCGGCGCAGAGATCGGCAGATAATGCACAGACTGGACAGGATGGCCACATCCATCGGCAGGTTCGCCATGAATACCACAGACCTGTCGAGGAGGACAGTTGGGCTGCAAGTAGAGATGGGCCATTTCGCTGGGGATGTTGCTAGGGGCCTGGGACGTCTCACCCACATCATCGAACTGATGGAGACACGGGAAATGTCGAGGGCCACAGGGGAAACACCCCAAGACAGTGAGGAGGGCTCAACAGTGAGCAGTGTCTCTGCCACTGACAGCAGGGTGCTCAGGAGTGGTAGGCAGAGCACCACGGAAGCAGCAGGGACCAGCCAGGCTGGCAGGAGGGGCAGAAGATCGTAGAGAACACCCAGGACCATTAAATGTGGCACATGGCGTTAATGTGCCACATGACTGGTTGGCATTTTCCTGCCCATGGACAATTTCGACTTGTATATAGTTTCTTAATTACACAAATAAAACAGTTATTTTTGTTCCACTTAACAAATGGAGTTTTTGGTTAATAGGTGAGTATGGTGGGAGTTGACACGTACCGTCCAAAATATTGTGTTGCAATGTGGTCCCGTCTCAGTCTGCCTTGATTAGTGTAGGAAAGTACCATCTTGCCTGGCATGTTACCCCCATTTTTCACTGTATATATGTTGTTTTAGTTGTATGTGTCACTGGGACCCTGGTAACCCAGGGCCCCAGTGCTCATAAGTGTGCCTGAATGTGTTACCTGTGTAGTGACTAACTGTCTCACTGAGGCTCTGCTAATCAGAACCTCAGTGGTTATGCTCTCTCATTTCTTTCTAAATTGTCACTAACAGGCTAGTGACCAATTTTACCAATTTGCATTGGCTTACTGGAACACCCTTATAATTCCCTAGTATATGGTACTGAGGTACCCAGGGTATTGGGGTTCCAGGAGATCCCTATGGGCTGCAGCATTTCTTTTGCCACCCATAGGGAGCTCTGACAATTCTTACACAGGCCTGCCACTGCAGCCTGAGTGAAATAACGTCCACGTTATTTCACAGCCATTTTACACTGCACTTAAGTAACTTATAAGTCACCTATATGTCTAACCTTTACCTGGTAAAGGTTAGGTGCAAAGTTACTTAGTGTGAGGGCACCCTGGCACTAGCCAAGGTGCCCCCACATTGTTCAGAGCCAATTCACTGAACTTTGTCAGTGCGGGGACACCATTACACGCGTGCACTACATATAGGTCACTACCTATATGTAGCTTCACCATGGTAACTCCGAATATGGCCATGTAACATGTCTATGATCATGGAATTGCCCCCTCTATGCCATCCTGGCATTGTTGGTACAATTCCATGATCCCAGTGGTCTGTAGCACAGACCCTGGTACTGCCAGACTGCCCTTCCTGGGGTTTCTCTGCAGCTGCTGCTGCTGCCAACCCCTCAGACAGGCAGCTGCCCTCCTGGGGTCCAGCCAGGCCTGGCCCAGGATGGCAGAACAAAGAACTTCCTCTGAGAGAGGGTGTGACACCCTCTCCCTTTGGAAAATGGTGTGAAGGCAGGGGAGGAGTAGCCTCCCCCAGCCTCTGGAAATGCTTTGTTGGGCACAGATGTGCCCAATTCTGCATAAGCCAGTCTACACCGGTTCAGGGACCCCTTAGCCCCTGCTCTGGTGCGAAACTGGACAAAGGAAAGGGGAGTGACCACTCCCCTGACCTGCACCTCCCCTGGGAGGTGTCCAGAGCTCCTCCAGTGTGCTCCAGACCTCTGCCATCTTGGAAACAGAGGTGCTGCTGGCACACTGGACTGCTCTGAGTGGCCAGTGCCACCAGGTGACGTCAGAGACTCCTGCTGATAGGCTCCTTCAGGTGTTAGTAGCCTTTCCTCTCTCCTAGGTAGCCAAACCCTCTTTTCTGGCTATTTAGGGTCTCTGTCTCTGGGGAAACTTTAGATAACGAATGCATGAGCTCAGCCGAGTTCCTCTGCATCTCCCTCTTCACCTTCTGATAAGGAATCGACCGCTGACCGCGCTGGAAGCCTGCAAACCTGCAACATAGTAGCAAAGACGACTACTGCAACTCTGTAACGCTGATCCTGCCGCCTTCTCGACTGTTTTCCTGCTTGTGCATGCTGTGGGGGTAGTCTGCCTCCTCTCTGCACCAGAAGCTCCGAAGAAATCTCCCGTGGGTCGACGGAATCTTCCCCCTGCAACCGCAGGCACCAAAAAGCTGCATTACCGGTCCCTTGGGTCTCCTCTCAGCACAACGAGCGAGGTCCCTCGAATCCAGCGACACTGTCCAAGTGACCCCCACAGTCCAGTGACTCTTCAGCCCAAGTTTGGTGGAGGTAAGTCCTTGCCTCACCTCGCTGGGCTGCATTGCTGGGAACCGCGACTTTGCAAGCTACTCCGGCCCCTGTGCACTTTCGGCGGAAATCCTTCGTGCACAGCCAAGCCTGGGTCCACGGCACTCTAACCTGCATTGCACGACTTTCTAAGTTGGTCTCCGGCGACGTGGGACTCCTTTGTGCAACTTCGGCGAGCACCGTTTCACGCATCCTCGTAGTGCCTGTTTCTGGCACTTCTCCGGGTGCTACCTGCTTCAGTGAGGGCTCTTTGTCTTGCTCGACGTCCCCTCTCTCTGCAGGTCCAATTTGCGACCTCCTGGTCCCTCCTGGGCCCCAGCAGCGTCCAAAAACGCCAAACGCACGATTTGCGTGTAGCAAGGCTTGTTGGCGTCCATCCGGCGGGAAAACACTTCTGCACGACTCTCCAAGGCGTGAGGGATCCATCCTCCAAAGGGGAAGTCTCTAGCCCTTGTCGTTCCTGCAGTATTCACAGTTCTTCAGCCTAGTAAGAGCTTCTTTGCACCAACCGCTGGCATTTCTTGGGCATCTGCCCATCTCCGAGTTGCTTGTGACTTTTGGACTTGGTCCCCTTGTTCCACAGGTACCCTCAGTCAGGAATCCATCGTTGTTGCATTGCTGATTTGTGTTTTCCTTGCATTTTCCCTCTAACACGACTATTTTGTCCTTAGGGGAACTTTAGTGCACTTTGCACTCACTTTTCAGGGTCTTGGGGAGGGTTATTTTTCTAACTCTCACTATTTTCTAATAGTCCCAGCGACCCTCTACAAGGTCACATAGGTTTGGGGTCCATTCGTGGTTCACATTCCACTTTTGGAGTATATGGTTTGTGTTGCCCCTATCCCTATGTTTCCCCATTGCATCCTATTGTAACTATACATTGTTTGCACTGTTTTCTAAGACTATACTGCATATTTTTGCTATTGTGTATATATATCTTGTGTATATTTCCTATCCTCTCACTGAGGGTACACTCTAAGATACTTTGGCATATTGTCATAAAAATAAAGTACCTTTATTTTTAGTATAACTGTGTATTGTGTTTTCTTATGATATTGTGCATATGACACTAAGTGGTACTGTAGTAGCTTCACACGTCTCCTAGTTCAGCCTAAGCTGCTCTGCTAAGCTACCATTATCTATCAGCCTAAGCTGCTAGACACCCTATACACTAATAAGGGATAACTGGGCCTGGTGCAAGGTGCAAGTACCCCTTGGTACTCACTACAAGCCAGTCCAGCCTCCTACATTGGTTGTGCAGTGGTGGGATAAGTGCTTGAGACTACTTACCACTCTTGTCATTGTACTTTTCATAAGAGAAAAATATACAAAACAAGGTCAGTGTATATACACATAGCCAAAAAGTTTTGCATTTCCTCTTTTCACTCTTTTCTAAGTGCTGAAAAGTACTTCTAAACTTTCAAAAAGTTCTTAAAAGTTTAAAAAGTTTTTTCTGTCTTTCCAAAAAGTTCTGAAAACTTTTTTTTTTCTTTTTCTATCACTTTAACTCTCTCTAAAAAATGTCTGGCACAGGAAAAAATGTTGAACTGTCCAAACTTGCATATGATCACCTTAGCTGGAAAGGAGCAAGGAGTCTCTGCATAGAGAGAGGTTTGAGTGTAGGGAAGAATCCTTCCTTAGAACTGTTAATTAATATGCTTAGAGTACAGGATAAGGCCATAAGTGCCCAATCTGTAGAAAAAGTAGCTAATGGTTCTCAATCTGATCCAGGGACTCCCCCAGGAGAAGGTTCAGGAAAGAAACTTCTCAGCCTGCCCATTACTAGACAGTCTAGCATAGTTGGTACAGAGGTTGAATCACACCATACTGATGATGTGATCTCACATTATGCTGGTAGCCAAGCTGTTAGGGTGCCCTCTGTAAGGGACAGGTCTCCTTCTGTTCATTCCCATCATACCTCTGTATCTAGAAATGTCCCTCCCACCCACCCTGATGACAGATTGTTAGAAAGGGAGCTCAATGGATTGAGAGTGGAACAAACCAGACTGAAGCTCAAGAAGCAACAGCTGGAATTGGATAGACAGTCTTTAGAAATAGAGAGGGAAAGACAGAAGTTGGGTTTAGATACCCATGGTGGCAGCAGCAGTATTCCCCATAGTCATCCTGCAAAAGAGCATGATTCCAGGAATCTGCACAAGATAGTTCCCCCTTATAAGGAGGGGGATTACATTAACAAGTGGTTTGCTGCACTTGAGAGGGCCTTTGCTGTACAGGATGTCCCTCAAAAGCAGTGGGCTGCTATCCTATGGCTATCATTTACTGGAAAAGGTAGGGATAGGCTCCTTACTGTAAAAGAAAATGATGCTAATAATTTCCAAGTTCTTAAGAATGCACTCCTGGATGGTTATGGCTTAACCACTGAACAGTACAGGATAAAGTTCAGAGAGACCAAAAAGGAGTCTTCACAAGACTGGGTTGATTTCATTGACCAGGCAGTGAAGGCCTTGGAGGGGTGGTTACATGGCAGTAAAGTTACTGATTATGACAGCCTGTATAACTTGATCCTGAGAGAGCATATTCTTAATAATTGTGTGTCTGATTTGTTGCACCAGTACTTGGTGGACTCTGATCTGACCTCTCCCCAAGAATTGGGAAAGAAGGCAGACAAATGGGTCAGAACAAGAGTGAACAGAAAAGTTCATACAGGGGGTGACAAAGATGGCAACAAAAAGAAGGATGGTAAGTCTTCTGACAAGGGTGGGGACAAATCTAAAAATGAGTCTTCATCAGGCCCACAAAAACACTCTGGTGGGGGTGGTGGGCCCAAATCCTCCTTTAATCAGAACAATGAAAAGAAACCATGGTGCTATTTATGTAAAATAAAAGGCCATTGGACAACAGATCCCAGTTGTCCAAAGAAAGGCACCACAGCTCCTACCACTACAACCCCTACTGCTACACCTAGTGTCCCTACTAATAGCAGTGGTGGTGGGAGCAAACCTACTAATAGCCAATCCAAGGGAGTAGCTGGGCTCACTTTTGGTAATTTAGTTGGGGTTGGTCTGATTAGGGAGACCACAGAGGCTACTTTAGTCTCTGAAGGGGCTATTGATTTAGCCACTTTGGTTGCTTGCCCCCATAACTTGGAGAAGTACAAGCAACTAACCCTAATAAATGGTGTTGAGGTCCAGGCCTACAGGGACACAGGTGCCAGTGTCACAATGGTGATTGAGAAACTGGTACACCCTGAACAACACATACTTGGACACCAGTACCAAGTAACCGATGCTCACAACATAACACAAAGCCACCCCATGGCTGTTGTAAATCTCAACTGGGGGGGGGGGGGTAACTGGTCCAAAGAAAGTTGTGGTAGCTTCAGATTTACCTGTAGACTGTCTATTAGGGAATGATTTGGAGACATCAGCTTGGTCAGATGTGGAGTTGGAGGCCCATGCAGCAATGCTGGGCATTCCAGGGCATATTTTTGCTTTGACAAGGGCTCAGGCCAAAAAGCAAAAAGGACAGGGAAGCTTGGATCCTGGAACAATGGACCAAGTGCTCCCTAAAACTAGGGCTAGTAGAAGCAAACCACTTCCTACTATCCCTCCCTCTACAGTGGATTCTACTTCTGAGGAAGAAGAATTCCCTCCCTGTGCAGAACCTACACCAGAGGAGCTTGAAGCAGACACTGCTGAGCTTTTGGGTGAAGGGGGGCCTGCCAGAGAGGAGCTGAGTGTGGCACAGCAAACCTGTCCCACATTAGAGGGTCTCAGACAGCAAGCTGTCAAACAGGCTAATGGGGATGTCAGTGACTCTCACAGAGTTTACTGGGAGGACAACCTCTTGTACACTGAGCATAGGGATCCTAAACCTGGAGCTGCCAGGAGATTAGTGATCCCTCAGGAGTACAGAAAGTTCCTCCTAACACTGGCACATGACATTCCCTTAGCTGGGCACCTGGGTCAAATGAAAACTTGGGACAGATTGGTACCATTGTTTCATTGGCCTAGGATGTCTGAGGACACAAAGGAATTTTGTAAGTCTTGTGAAACCTGTCAAGCCAGTGGCAAGACAGGTGGCACTCCAAAGGCACCCCTTATCCCACTGCCTGTGGTTGGGGTTCCCTTTGAAAGGGTAGGGGTTGACATAGTTGGCCCCCTTGACCCTCCTACTGCTTCAGGCAATAGGTTTATCTTGGTGGTAGTGGACCATGCCACAAGATATCCTGAAGCTATTCCTTTAAGGACCACTACAGCTCCTGCAGTGGCAAAGGCCCTCCTGGGAATATTTTCCAGGGTGGGCTTCCCAAAGGAAGTAGTATCAGACAGAGGAAGCAATTTCATGTCTGCATACTTAAAGGCCATGTGGAAGGAGTGTGGTGTAACTTACAAGTTCACAACACCCTATCATCCACAAACAAATGGACTGGTGGAGAGATTTAACAAAACTCTCAAAGGCATGATTATGGGACTCCCTGAAAAACTCCGCAGGAGATGGGATATCCTTCTACCATGCCTCCTTTTTGCCTACAGGGAGGTACCCCAGAAAGGAGTGGGCTTCAGCCCCTTTGAACTTCTTTTTGGACACCCTGTTAGGGGTCCACTCACACTTGTAAAGGAGGGTTGGGAACAACCTTTAAAAGCTCCTAAGCAGGATATTGTGGACTATGTACTTGGCCTCAGATCAAGGATGGCTGAGTACATGAAAAAGGCTAGTAAAAACCTTCAGGCCAGCCAAGAGCTCCAGAAGCAATGGCATGATCAGAAGGCTGTTTTGGTTCAGTACCAACCAGGGCAGAAAGTGTGGGTCTTGGAGCCTGTGGCCCCAAGAGCACTCCAAGATAAATGGAGTGGACCCCACACAATTGTTGAAAAGAAGGGTGAAGTCACCTACTTGGTTGACTTAGGCACTGCAAGGAGTCCCCTTAGGGTGCTCCATGTCAACCGCCTGAAACCCTACTATGACAGGGCTGATCTCACCCTGCTCATGGCAACAGATGAGGGACAGGAAGAAGACAGTGATCCTCTACCTGATCTCTTCTCTTCCACAGAACAAGATGCTCTTGTGGAAGGTGTAGTTTTGGCTGATTGTCTTACTGCTGAGCAGAAAGATAATTGCATAAATCTCCTAGGACAATTTTCAGAACTCTTCTCCATTGTGCCAGGCACCACTTCTTGGTGTGAGCACACTATAGATACTGGAGACAGTTTACCTGTCAAAAGTAAGATCTATAGGCAGCCTGACCATGTCAGGGACTGCATAAAGCAAGAAGTTCAGAAAATGTTGGAACTAGGAGTGGTTGAGCACTCTGACAGTCCATGGGCTTCTCCTGTGGTACTGGTACCAAAACCCAATTCTAAAGATGGAAAGAAAGAAATGCGGTTTTGTGTAGACTATAGAGGTCTCAACTTGGTAACCAAAACTGATGCTCACCCTATACCCAGGGCAGATGAGCTCATAGATACACTGGCATCTGCCAAGTATCTAAGCACTTTTGATTTGACTGCAGGGTATTGGCAGATCAAATTGTCAGAAGATGCTAAACCTAAGACTGCATTTTCTACCATTGGAGGACATTACCAGTTTACTGTAATGCCTTTTGGTTTGAAAAATGCACCTGCCACTTTTCAGAGGTTGGTGAACACAGTCCTGCAAGGGCTGGAAGCTTTCAGTGCAGCATATTTGGACGATATAGCTGTCTTTAGCTCCAGCTGGGATGATCACCTGGTCCACCTATGGAAAGTTTTGGAGGCCCTGCAAAAGGCAGGCCTCACTATCAAGGCTTCAAAGTGCCAGATAGGGCAGGGTAAGGTGGTTTATCTGGGACACCTTGTTGGTGGGGAACAGATTGCACCACTTCAGGGGAAAATCCAAACTATTATTGATTGGGTTCCCCCTACCACACAGACTCAGGTGAGAGCCTTCCTAGGCCTCACTGGGTATTACAGGAGGTTCATTAAGAACTATGGCTCTATTGCAGCCCCTCTTAATGACCTCACTTCCAAGAAAATGCCTAAAAAGGTATTGTGGACAGCAAGCTGTCAGAAAGCTTTTGAGGAGCTGAAGCAGGCCATGTGCTCTGCACCTGTCCTGAAAAGCCCTTGTTACTCTAAAAAATTCTATGTCCAAACTGATGCATCTGAATTAGGAGTAGGGGCAGTCCTATCACAACTTAATTCTGAGGGCCAGGATCAACCTGTTGCTTTTATTAGTAGAAGGTTGACCCCTAGAGAAAAGCGTTGGTCTGCCATTGAGAGGGAGGCCTTTGCTGTGGTCTGGGCTCTGAAGAAGTTGAGGCCATACCTGTTTGGCACTCACTTCATTGTTCAGACAGACCACAAACCTCTACTTTGGCTAAAACAAATGAAAGGTGAAAATCCTAAATTGTTGAGGTGGTCCATATCCCTACAGGGAATGGACTATACAGTGGAACATAGACCTGGGAGTAGCCACTCCAATGCAGATGGACTCTCCAGATATTTCCACTTAGACAATGAAGACTCATCAGGTAATGGCTAGTCTTATTGTCCTTCGTTTGGGGGGGGTTGTGTAGGAAAGTACCATCTTGCCTGGCATGTTACCCCCATTTTTCACTGTATATATGTTGTTTTAGTTGTATGTGTCACTGGGACCCTGGTAACCCAGGGCCCCAGTGCTCATAAGTGTGCCTGAATGTGTTACCTGTGTAGTGACTAACTGTCTCACTGAGGCTCTGCTAATCAGAACCTCAGTGGTTATGCTCTCTCATTTCTTTCTAAATTGTCACTAACAGGCTAGTGACCAATTTTACCAATTTGCATTGGCTTACTGGAACACCCTTATAATTCCCTAGTATATGGTACTGAGGTACCCAGGGTATTGGGGTTCCAGGAGATCCCTATGGGCTGCAGCATTTCTTTTGCCACCCATAGGGAGCTCTGACAATTCTTACACAGGCCTGCCACTGCAGCCTGAGTGAAATAACGTCCACGTTATTTCACAGCCATTTTACACTGCACTTAAGTAACTTATAAGTCACCTATATGTCTAACCTTTACCTGGTAAAGGTTAGGTGCAAAGTTACTTAGTGTGAGGGCACCCTGGCACTAGCCAAGGTGCCCCCACATTGTTCAGAGCCAATTCACTGAACTTTGTGAGTGCGGGGACACCATTACACGCGTGCACTACATATAGGTCACTACCTATATGTAGCTTCACCATGGTAACTCCGAATATGGCCATGTAACATGTCTATGATCATGGAATTGCCCCCTCTATGCGATCCTGGCATTGTTGGTACAATTCCATGATCCCAGTGGTCTGTAGCACAGACCCTGGTACTGCCAGACTGCCCTTCCTGGGGTTTCTCTGCAGCTGCTGCTGCTGCCAACCCCTCAGACAGGCAGCTGCCCTCCTGGGGTCCAGCCAGGCCTGGCCCAGGATGGCAGAACAAAGAACTTCCTCTGAGAGAGGGTGTGACACCCTCTCCCTTTGGAAAATGGTGTGAAGGCAGGGGAGGAGTAGCCTCCCCCAGCCTCTGGAAATGCTTTGTTGGGCACAGATGTGCCCAATTCTGCATAAGCCAGTCTACACCGGTTCAGGGACCCCTTAGCCCCTGCTCTGGCGCGAAACTGGACAAAGGAAAGGGGAGTGACCACTCCCCTGACCTGCACCTCCCCTGGGAGGTGTCCAGAGCTCCTCCAGTGTGCTCCAGACCTCTGCCATCTTGGAAACAGAGGTGCTGCTGGCACACTGGACTGCTCTGAGTGGCCAGTGCCACCAGGTGACGTCAGAGACTCCTGCTGATAGGCTCCTTCAGGTGTTAGTAGCCTTTCCTCTCTCCTAGGTAGCCAAACCCTCTTTTCTGGCTATTTAGGGTCTCTGTCTCTGGGGAAACTTTAGATAACGAATGCATGAGCTCAGCCGAGTTCCTCTGCATCTCCCTCTTCACCTTCTGATAAGGAATCGACCGCTGACCGCGCTGGAAGCCTGCAAACCTGCAACATAGTAGCAAAGACGACTACTGCAACTCTGTAACGCTGATCCTGCCGCCTTCTCGACTGTTTTTCTGCTTGTGCATGCTGTGGGGGTAGTCTGCCTCCTCTCTGCACCAGAAGCTCCGAAGAAATCTCCCGTGGGTCGATGGAATCTTCCCCCTGCAACCGCAGGCACCAAAAAGCTGCATTACCGGTCCCTTGGGTCTCCTCTCAGCACGACGAGCAAGGTCCCTCGAATCCAGCGACACCGTCCAAGTGACCCCCACAGTCCAGTGACTCTTCAGCCCAAGTTTGGTGGAGGTAAGTCCTTGCCTCACCTCGCTGGGCTGCATTGCTGGGAACCGCGACTTTGCAAGCTACTCCGGCCCCTGTGCACTTCCGGCGGAAATCCTTCGTGCACAGCCAAGCCTGGGTCCACGGCACTCTAACCTGCATTGCACGACTTTCTAAGTTGGTCTCCGGCGACGTGGGACTCCTTTGTGCAACTTCGGCGAGCACCGTTTCATGCATCCTCGTAGTGCCTGTTTCTGGCACTTCTCCGGGTGCTACCTGCTTCAGTGAGGGCTCTTTGTCTTGCTCGACGTCCCCTCTCTCTGCAGGTCCAATTTGCGACCTCCTGGTCCCTCCTGAGCCCCAGCAGCGTCCAAAAACGCCAAACGCACGATTTGCGTGTAGCAAGGCTTGTTGGCGTCCATCCGGCGGGAAAACACTTCTGCACGACTTTCCAAGGCGTGGGGGATCCATCCTCCAAAGGGGAAGTCTCTAGCCCTTGTCGTTCCTGCAGTATTCACAGTTCTTCAGCCTAGTAAGAGCTTCTTTGCACCAACCGCTGGCATTTCTTGGGCATCTGCCCATCTCCGAGTTGCTTGTGACTTTTGGACTTGGTCCCCTTATTCCACAGGTACCCTCAGTCAGGAATCCATCGTTGTTGCATTGCTGATTTGTGTTTTCCTTGCATTTTCCCTCTAACACGACTATTTTGTCCTTAGGGGAACTTTAGTGCACTTTGCACTCACTTTTCAGGGTCTTGGGGAGGGTTATTTTTCTAACTCTCACTATTTTCTAATAGTCCCAGCGACCCTCTACAAGGTCACATAGGTTTGGGGTCCATTCGTGGTTCACATTCCACTTTTGGAGTATATGGTTTGTGTTGCCCCTATCCCTATGTTTCCCCATTGCATCCTATTGTAACTATACATTGTTTGCACTGTTTTCTAAGACTATACTGCATATTTTTGCTATTGTGTATATATATCTTGTGTATATTTCCTATCCTCTCACTGAGGGTACACTCTAAGATACTTTGGCATATTGTCATAAAAATAAAGTACCTTTATTTTTAGTATAACTGTGTATTGTGTTTTCTTATGATATTGTGCATATGACACTAAGTGGTACTGTAGTAGCTTCACACGTCTCCTAGTTCAGCCTAAGCTGCTCTGCTAAGCTACCATTATCTATCAGCCTAAGCTGCTAGACACCCTATACACTAATAAGGGATAACTGGGCCTGGTGCAAGGTGCAAGTACCCCTTGGTACTCACTACAAGCCAGTCCAGCCTCCTACAATTAGCTATACTCCGATCCCCATGATGGCGATGTGGTTGTTCTTGCTCTTCATCATCCGGATCTGGGTCTGCAGGGGTGAGAGGTAGCCCACGTCGGGTGGCTATGTTGTGGAGGATGGCGCATGCGACCACAATTTTGAATGCGGTAATGGGGGTGTATTGGAGGGCACCTCCACTGTGGTGGAGGCATCTGAATCTTGCCTTCAGGAGTCCGAAGGTGCGCTCTATCAGGTTCCTGGTCCTCTTATGTGCACTGTTGTATTGCCTCTCTGATTCAGTGCTGGGTGTTAAAAACGGAGTCATGATCCAAGGCCTGAGAGCATATGCACTGTCACCTGTTGGGCACAAAAGTACACGGTTAGGAAGTCCAGATTGTCGTGCACAGTGACCTGTGTGTATGCCTGCAAGTGTCTGTGGCTCTACCTAGGAGGTAACCGTCTCCGAATTCCCCACGTTCCAGGCGTTGATGTATCCCACTATGCCTAAAAATGTATGAGTCATGGGTACTGCCTGGAAACTTAGCTACAATGTCGGTGATGACATAATGGGCATCACAAACAACCTGTATATTGAGTGAGTGGGTACACTTTCTGTTGCGGAAAATGTGTTCAAGATTTGCAGGGGGGCATATTTGAATGTGTGTCCCATCTACACACCCTATGACATGGGGAAAGTGGGCAATGCGGTAAAAGTCCAGCTTGGTGCTGTTCATTTCTGCATCATTCCTTGGTAAGTATATGAAGTGAGACATGTGCGTGACTAAGGCATCTAGGAAGGCCCTGAGGAACCTTGACACTGCACTTTGGGATACCCCACCTGCCACAGCAATGACCCCCTGATATCTCCCTGAGGCCAAGAGGTGCAGTGAGCATAGTACTTGCTCATGCGTAGGAATGGCGCAGCCACCCAGAGTCTGGTGTTCTAGCTGTGGTTTCAGTAAATCTATTAATTCTAGTATGGCTGCGCTGCTAAGGCGGTATTTGTCATAGATCTCCTCTTCAGTTTGCTGAAAAAGAGTCTGCCTGGTTCTATATATCTTCTCCTGTCTGTGGCCCCTCCTCCTCCTCTGCTGGGCTGCGTAGACTCTCCTCCTCACTGCTATCAGGTATATCTCCGCCATCTTGAGTAACCCAGATGGCTTCTGGGTCCCCTTTTATACTTTGGTAATGGTTACCACCTGCTCTGAGTTAGTGGTAAATGGGACATGCAAACTGGGCTTTTTGCGACTAGTCGCAATTTGCGAGTTGCAATTGCATATGGTTTGCGACTCGCAAATTGCGACTTGCTATTTGCGGGTCGCAAAATGGGGTCGCAACGGATGCGACTCGCAAACGGGTCCCATCGCTTTTTGCGAGTCGGAAATGGGCTTTTTGCATCCCATTTCCGATTTTGCACTGTCGCAAATTGCGATTCTGCCCGTTTGCGAGTCGCTAACCTTTGCTACATCTGGCCCTAAATCCCTGCAACATTTTTGCCGTCCTTAACCAGATCTCCCGAACTGTACAGGTTGCAGTTGCCCTACTGGATGCTGAAGAGGCGTTTGAATCCCTGGAATGGCCCTTCTTACAGACAACCCTGACAAAGCTTGACATTCCTCTTGGCTTCCAAATTTTCATTGAGCTCCTCTACAGAGAACCAACCGCTAGACTCAGCAAGAATGGCTCTTTCACAGGCCCCTTTCTGATCACCAGGGGCACCCAATAGAGTTGCTTTCTTTCCTCACTGCTCTTCATTATTGCTTTGGACCCACTTGTCTGGCAATTACAAGAACATCCCATGTCTGCGGCTTACATTTCTGACACAGTCCACTCCTGACATCTATGTACACAGGTGATATTTGTCTTTTTATTAGGGACTTGGCCAACCACCTCCCCCTATCATCCACCTAAATATGTGATTTGGATGCCTCTCTAGGTGTAAATCAGAACTCTTGTCACTCACTGATGTCACAACACCTTGTGCGCTGGAATACCCACTGACTCGGTGTGTCAACTCCTCCAAATACCTCAGTATTTTCCTACATCAACAGAAATACATGATAATTTGGTTAAACTATGCGGCAGCAACCAACAAACTCACCACACAGATCAAACGCTGGATCAAACTCCTGCTCTCAATGGCTGGCAGAATAACCATTATTAAAATGGTGGCCCTCCCGCGTTTTTTCTACATATTTAGAAACATCCTGTTTCCACTGACTAATAGCTTCTTAGCCACATCAGGGGACTGTTGCTGCACCCTCTACTTTCTTCCATCCTATCACAGGGCCTCACACAAGACCCTGCAGACATCCAAATACTCAACATGATGAGTTGGGCCTGGATAATACTACACAGGCATTTGGGAGGCAGACAACTTTACTCCCTGGCACTGCCTCTGACACACAACCCCACATGTTTCACCCAGCTGCCTGAAGTGTGGCTGAGATCAAGCAGATTTTATACATATTGCCTGGAACTTCCCAGTTATCCAAATCTATTGGTCCCAGATCTTTACTATACTTACAACAATGACAGAAATCACCATCAACACTGACCCTCTGCTGATCCCTCTTGGCTACGTCAAGCACCTCCCAACTAGCATTAGGAGCTTTACCACAATTGTGCTCCTACTAGCCAAGCACTGGATATCAACAACAAGACACCCAAGCACAGCAGACTGGCTAAAAGATCTGATCTATTGCAACACTGTCATTGAGGTTTTTGCAACACTACAACCCCCGTCCTGAAGGCCAATCTGGCAACCACTGCACACTTGCCTGGTAACACTTGAAAAAGATGTCTCCGACATTAACACCACTTAAATCATCACATTCCTTGATTCAATGCCCACCATAAGTCATTTCCCTGTGGGTTACATAAGCCCCATCAAAACATCCCCCACTTGTTATACAACCCTCAATCCCCCGAGGATTCCCATGTGTACCTTTTTATATTGTCTCAGATTCTATCAGATATCCATGGCCATTGCAACTTTGTAATTTGCATCTTGCTTTGCATGTATGAATGCAAAGGCTTTTGTTGATACTTTCAATGAATTGAAAAAATACCAGTTGAAAAAAAAAAGATTCAAGAGAAAATACTATCCAAGAAGAGCAATGTGTCATTTATGGTCAATGGTCATGGTAAACCATGATCTAGGTGGAATTTGAAGCAGACCGTGCTGCAGCCCGGGTCAGAAACACAAAGTAGATTTGCTCCTCTAAGGCCTGGAAATAGGGCAGTCCAAAAAACATTCTAAATCGCAATCTGAAAAGGGAATTTGATGTTTTTATGATGAAAAACCCTTTTCTGTGTGGGACAAACCCCAAATTCAATCTGATGCTGTAGAGCTTCTGGAGGAAACTGATGTGCCCGCAATAGAAAATTAAAATCATAATACAAATCAATAATAATAATGTGAGAGTGAATTGCTAGGCCCAGAAACTGCGGTTGCTTAAAAGTTTAAAAGCATGCTCTAAACTTTATGTAACACATGCTGCATGAGTTGCAAAACTTGAGAGGCTGGCACATTTTTCTATTAAATGTTTCTTCTATAACCTTTTCTTGACTTGAGAGATGCAACAAACCTGCCTTAAAAAAAATGAAACCAGTTTTATTTACACCATTACCCACCTACAAAACTGCTATGGTATGCACTGATGTGTATTCGGAAAACAGCAACTACTTGTGTGATTGAAACATTAACATTATATGAATAATGGAAATTGAGCGGGTGTTATACTTATGTATGTAAAATTGTTCTTGCAGAGGTGAAGGAATGCATGAGAAAGAAAGTATGAGTATGCAATCCCTGCTGCTTGTCAAGAGAAGCTTTGTTTATTTCTGCAACTTCTAAATAGATGTACAACTTTGTTAATAAATGTATTGATCAAATAATTATAAAAATGTCTTCTAGGGAAAGAGTAGTGTGTGTGAGAAGATAGAGAGCGAGAGACGACTACAGTCTCCTTTGCTTCGGGCCACCACTTCTTCTGCCACTGCTGCTGCAGGAGCTGAGAGCCACAGGTCATTAGAGAGCATTATACGTCAATTGAGCTGTAGAAAGATTGAGAAAATATTCTAGAATAGCTGCACTGGGCTGACTGCATTAGCTAAGGAGAGTAGGTTTGTGTGTGAGAAGTGTCTTGCTACAGACCTGTTAGATACAACAGAGTTAATCATTCTGCTGCAGATAGTGTGTTGAGGCTGAGAAAGAAAGACATTTGATAAGTTGTTTCAGAACAGTGTGATAGCTGTAAGCACATGAGATAGATAATAGTGAGAATTCTAGTTAATGTAAAGCTTTGAAAAGGTTCCCAAACTTCATTTGGTGCCCAAACAACCTTAGGAGTGCACTTCTGAGGCACCAGGACCTCACAGGAGAACCTAAAGATTCTCAAGATGTCAGGCAGAGAGCAACAGCAAAGTCCAGTTGCCACTAGTCAGTTTTGGTTGTTCACACAAATGTACTCTTCACCTTTTTTAAGTTCCTAAAGCCACCTAAGAAATCAACCTTATGATCTTTGGAGGTCATTCTTTCAGAGTGAGTGTCCAGCTTTGTAGGGTTCAGCAGCCTGTGGGCAAGAATATTCTCTGACCAATGGAGCAAAAGTTCCCAGTCCCTGACCTACCAACTGTGGCAGCAGTTCTTGTTTGCTTTACTGCAAACAGGTCCAAAAAAAACATGTGTCAGGGCTTTTTTAAGCTGGTGAAAATCTTCAGCCACACTAAACATGGGCTCTGAGGGCTAGGAGGGGTTGGTGGAAGGATGTGCTATGATAATGTTAGAGTTTTCCTACATCTGAGACTAAATCCAGTTTGAAGCAGCACTCTGCTCACAACAATCCCAGAGACAGTCTTGATGGAGTAAAACAGGGTCCTTCAGCAACGACAGATGATATTCAAGAAGTGTCCTGGCATACTGTTTGTGACAAAATGTTAATGTGTGCTTCAGACACTATTTAATGAAGTTGACTTTACAGACTGAGGGCCTGATTTAGATTTCATGAGACTGGTCCCTCCAACCCAACGGTGACGGGTATCCCATTCACTGAAATCCCATAGGAAATAATTAGACTTATATTTTGACGGACGGGATATCCGTCACCATTGTGATAGAGTAACCTGTCCACAAAACCTAAATCAGGACCTAAATGTTGAACTACAAGTCCAAATTTCAGATGAATCGGGGATCTGTGTGTACTATGTTATTAGTGAAAAAATGTCCACTGAACTGTGCACTGTAGATGATACAAAACAAGCACTGATTTCTGTGGAATGACATGCTAGGTGTACAATAGTGTGGTCATAAATGTAACTTAAGTAACATTTAAAATGGGCTCAGCTGAGGGGGTATATAATTTTGACTTTACTGTGCATAATACAAAAATGAGGGCAGCTACTTTATTCTTAATTTTAGATATGTGATATCTTGAAAAACATCAATGAATGAACCAAGCACCCAAATAATATGTGAGGTAGTGCTACTCAAAATAGAAGATCCAAGATGCTAGGAATATTTAGGCCCTCATTACAACCCTGGCGGTAAATCCGACTTTCGGCCGTGCTGAAGACCACCAACATACCGTTGCAGCAGCGGAATTCCGCTACAGGTATTACGACCCACATCTCGGAATCCACCACAATACAGACACACACACAAGTTCGCCACACCGAAGGTCAGTGATAAACTGCTGATACCAAAACCCACACCGTCACGCCAACAAGAATACGCCCACATTATCAGGACCCACGAATCAATGTGGCGGTCTTTCAACTGCGGTAATCCATTGGCGATACACACTGCTGCGCTCAAAATACACACACATTTACAAAACACAACCACATTGGACAATTAGAAATACACACACCTGATACACATACTCACACCACACACACACACACACCACTATAAAACACACACCCACATTACCCACAAACCCTTACAACCTAAAATTTCAAAGAGGGCCAGAGAGAGAGATCAGCAAACACAACACCAGCATCCACAGACACACAACACCATCACTTATACAACATCTACGCACCTCAAACAACACACACCAACACATCCCCCCACACATCACAACAGACAGCACCTCACACTTCACCCACACCACATCATAGCACCTCAAAGACACCCCAGGTTTTCAGAGGAGGAGCTCAGGGTCATGGTGGAGGAAATCATCCAGGTAGAGCCACAGGTATTCGGATCACAGGTGCAGCAGACCTCCATTGCGAGGAAGATGGAGCTATGGCGGAGAATCGTCGACAGGGTCAACGCAGTGGGACAGCATCCAAGAACACAGGATGACTTAAGGAAGAGGTGGAACGACCTACGGGGGAAGGTACGTTCCGTGGTATCCAGACACCAGATTGCTGTACAAACGACTAGCGGTGGACCCCCAACTCCTCCCCCACAACTAACAACATGGGAGGAGCAAGTCTTGGCAATACTGCATCCTTAGGGCCTTGCAGGAGTAGCAGGAGGACTGAACTCTGGTAAGTCATATCTTAACTACTTTATCCCCCCACCCGCATGCCATCACATAACCCCACCCTTACCCTCACTTCCATTACACCATCATCTCACATATGTCCCACTATCACAACGTACACATCTCAATACCAAGGCCTTGCATGCAACATTTATGCATCGACCACCGTCACCAAAGCATGTCCAGCACAGATACTCACACAGACCCCAAAACAACTATCACAAAAGTGCAAACACAATGATGCAAGCACAGGAGTAGACGATACCTCACCCAATGCACAAGATGGCACACACAGATACTAAAACTATGCATTTACAACCCAACAGGACCCATACCCAACGTCACCGGACAGGAGGTGCTAGCCATATCCAGTCCCCCCACAGAAGAGGCCCACAGTGATGACAGCAGCTCTGCATGCCTGGATCAAGATGACCAGCCAGGCCCATCAGGGACCTCGGGACAGTCGGTTCCCCTGACACAGTCCCAAAACACCACTGCACCTCCCCCCTCAGGAAACACCACCACAGCACCCACCCAGCGGGCCCATCCCTCTGTCCCCAGGACACGTCAATCAGCAGTGTGTCCACCACTACAGGCAACCTAGGCAAACCCACTAACCCAAGAAAATCAGGGACCTGGGGTCAGTGGCAGTGGGCACACAGTTCAGGGGACAGAGGCACAGGATAACAGGGAAGCTGGGAGGACTGCTGTGCGACAGGGGGAAGACAGGCCCAGGGAACCGACACTCCACGAGGCACTCTCCAACATCATGGGAGCTTTCCACCATTCCCCAGAGACCATGGGCACGGTACTGGCCAAGTTTCAGGAGACCCAGCGGCTGCAGGAGGAACACTACCTAGGGATCAGGGAGGACTTGAAGTCCATTAACACCACCCTGGTCACTATTGCAGGGGTGCTGACAGTCCTTGTCAACACAATGAGGGACACAGTGGCACACCAACCGGCCCTTGACACTAGCCTGGACGATGAACAGCCCTCCACCTCCACCGGCGCTAGTGGACTGGAGTCACCGCCACAGGACCAACAGGCCACCAGCACCCCACCCCCTGAAGAAGGAGAACCACCCCGCAAACGGTCCCTGAGATCCAGGAACAAGACAGAGAACATTGCCAAGACCCCCGCAAGGAAATAAGACCCTCCTGAATGTCACCCTTCTGTCCCACTTTGTCAACCTGTCCAGCTTAAACTGCCATAGCTGCACTTCCTATGCCCCATTGAACAATGCACCTGTGAGACCAAGGGACTGGCGTCTGCCATGGACATTCCTCCACCATCACCCCAGCCCATTTCACACACCCTTACTTATTTGCACAGAAATAAACACCCTTGAATCACCAACAAATCTGGAGTCAGTCTGTGCTTTCACAAATGTGTAATTGCAACCTCTCAGAAATATAGCAATGTCAATGTTCATGTTTACATACCAATGTTACGCAGCTATAGGCCAGGAGTAAACATAGCAGAGGGCACAAATGGGGACCCAGATCTGTGAAATGGAAAGCCGAAGTGACAAGCCAGGGTCCATACACAGAGGTAACAAGGCAGACTTATGCTAGGTCCACAATAGTATGAGATGTGGGAAGCAGTTCCAGCTTCTTACTTGTGTCTCACTGGAAGTATTGCATGATGATGTTGTTTCAGTTGTCTACATCTTCTTCTTCTGCCTCCTCTTCTTCACTGTCCACAAGCTCCACAGCTGCCACAAGACCACCATCTGGCCCATCCTCCTGCAGAAAAGGTACCTGGCATCACAAAGCCAGGTTCTGCAACATACAGCAGGCCACGATGATCTGGCACACCTTCTTCGGTGAGTACTATAGGGATCCACCTGTCAGATGGAGGCACCGGAATCTGGCCATCAGGAGGCTGAAGGTGCACTCTATTATCCTCCTAGTTTGCCCATGTGCCTCACTGTAGCGTTCCTCTAGTCTTGTCCTGGGATTGCTCACTGGGGTCACTAACCATGACAGGTTGGGGTAACCAGAGTCACCTGCAAATATCGAGGGACAACTGTTAGACATCCTCCAAACATTAGGGAATGTCCCATACCCAGACAGCAAATGAAACTATGTGGGGGCTTTAGGCTCACCTATTAGCCACACACGGTGCCTCTGGAGTTGCCCTATCACATAAAGGATGCTGCTATTCCTCAAAATGTAAGGGTCATGCACTGAGCCAGGATACTTGACATTCACATGGGAGATGTTCTGGTCTACCAAACACACCATCTGCACATTCATTGAATGGTAGCTTTTCTGGTTTCTGTGTGACTGTTCATTCCTGCGGGGGGGACAAATGCCACATGTGTACCATCAATGGCACCAATGATGTTAGGGATATGTCCCAGGGCATAAAAGTCACCTTTCACTGTGGGCAAATCCTCCACTTGAGGGAAAACGATGTAGTTGCGCATGTGTTTCAGCAGGGCAGACAACACTCTGATCAACATGTTAGAGAACATCGGCTGGGACATCCCTGATGCCATGGCCACTGTTATTTGAAAAGACCCACTGGCCAGGAAATGGGGTACAGACAGGGCCTGCACTAGAGGGGGTATTCCTGTGGGATGGCGGATAGCTGACATCAGGTCTGGATCCAACTGGGCACATAGTTCCTGGACTGTTGCATGATCAAGTCTGTAAGTGATAATGATGTGTCCATTGTCGACAGGTCCACCAGGGGTCTGTACACCGGAGGATGCCGCCATCTCATCACCTGCCCCAGCGGATGTGCCCTATGGAGGAGAACGGTGAGCAGAGGGTCATACAACACTTAGGTATCAAAATGCTGTTTTGCAAAAATGTTACATTTTCTCTCTGTGCCTTTGTCTGTCCGTATTCCCGGCCTAAATAGGTGTGACACTTATTTGGCCTGCCATGTGGCCCCCTGAAATAGCGGCTGCCTAACCTGTAAGGTGGGACAGGGAGAAATGAGGTAACTGCGCTGGTGTTGTACACCATCGCCGTAGGCGGTCAAAGACCGCGGCGCAATTCAGCATTGCTTATTATTGGGGCCTATGGGTTGCAGGAGCCAATGACGATGTATGCCGGCGGTGACGATACGCGCCGCCGCGGACGGGGCTGCCATTTTCTAACTGTTCACTCACTTGCTACCTGACCTTCAACAGGAGAGGACCTACACTGCAAGTTCTGCTGTGACCTGTGTCTGGAAGCGACAATGGCTACAGTGTCTGGGGAAAGGGCCCCTGCCTTCACTTCGGAAGAGTTGGAGAAACTATTGGATAGGGTCCTCCCCTAGTAAACGCAACTGTACGGTCCTCCCGACAAACAGGTGAGTACACTGTGAGCATGGTGGATGGCACATTATTGTATAGAGGGTCGTGGATGGAAGGGGGGGGGGCAGGCCAGCATGTGAGGATAGTGTGTGTGTATATATGTCTGGACCAGGGTGGGATGTTTTTAGGCAATGTGTGAGAAGAACTGTACGGGATAGTAACATCCATTATAACTTCCTATTTCCTCTAGGTCAGTGCCCACCAGAAGAAGGGTGTTTGGCCAAGGGAGTGCGGACCCTGGGGTCTACCATAGACTGAGCACACACTGCCGGAAAAGATGGGAGGACCTGTGCCGCTGGAGCAAGAAGACGGCGGAGGACCAGCTGGGGATGGCCTCCCAATGTGGACGGGGTGCCCTTCGCACCATGATTCCCCTGATGTACCGGATCCTGGCGGTGGCATACCTGGAGTTGGATGGGCACACAGGGGGGGAGTACACTGTCATTCAGCTGACTCTGCATGCTTGATGAGGTGTCTGGGTGGGGGTGGTGGACTGTGGGTTCCCCTAGGCAAGGGCAGACGCGTAAAGGTAGATCCATTGTTTTGCAGCTTCATTCCCACTCCAACCCCAAAGGGGGTATTTGTCCTCTAAACCTAGTCAGGCTCCCATGGGTTCCAGCTGTGCATGAAATGGGTCTAGACAGAGTCCCCTTGGGCATGTGCTTTTCCCCTGCACTGTTAGTGCATGGCTTAGTGCATAGGGCTGCTCCCTGTGTGTTGTGTCCGCCAACGCTAGTGGTGATGCATGCACTGACCATGGGTCTCTTCGGTCTTCCCCCCCTTTTTGTTTTGTCACCCTGTTCTTGCGTGCATTAGCATCATCTGGCGGAGGAGTAGTAGCACCGGAGCAGGAGGGAGCTGCATCCCACATAGCCCTGGAGGGGGAAATAACGGAGTCTGAAGGCATCAGTGGGATGGAGGGCGAGGGGAGCTCCACGCCGGGGACAGGAGCATACACCAGAGACAGCGACTCCTCCTCTGATGGAAGCTCCATTACTGTGGTGGGCACCTCTGTCCCCACTGCATCAACCAGTACAGCAGCCACTCCCCCTAACAGCACCGCCCTCCCAGCAGCCCTTGAGCGTGTTTCCCGTGCCCGCTCACCCAGGAGGGTGGGCATCTCCTTCGCCTCAGGCACCTCAGGCCCTGCCCCAGTCAACCCTACTGCCCTCAGTGAGGAGGCTATTGATCTCCTGAGATCCCTCACTGTTGGGCAATCTACCATTTGAATGCCATACAGGGTGTTGAGAGGCATTTGCAGCAAACAAATGCATACCTGGAGGTCATTCATTCTGGCCAGGCGGCCCAACAGAGAGCCTTTCAGGCTCTGGCCTCAGCACTGATGGCAGCCATTGTCCCTGTGTCCAGCCTCCCCCTCCAACTTCCTCAACCCAGAACCAATCCCATGTACCTCAGCCCATCCCAAGCACACCATCAGACCAGCATGCACACTCATCAACACACAAGAGTGGACATGGCAAACATAAGCACCACACATCCCTCAGGCACTCACACAAGCACCATCCCCATGCAGACACAGCAACATCCACTGCCTCCACTGTGCCCCCCTCCTCCACGTGGTCCTCCTCCCTCCCTGTCTCATCTCCACTCACACCTGCATGCACTACATCCTCAGCCACTACCTCCATCACCAGCACGCCCATCACCACCCACCGCTCACGTGCAGTCACCACCCCACTACCATTCACACGTCCCCTGTGTCCTCTCCCAGTGTGTCTGTGAGCCCTCCTCCCAAACTAAACAAAGACAACTACACACCCACCCAACAGACATCCACCTCTCAAAAGCCTGCGGCCCATGCACCTTCACCCAAATTCAGCAAACGTACACCTCCTACAACTACTACCTCTTCCTCCACTCCCAAACACCCTCCATCTTCCCATCCCAGTGTGTCTAAAAAACTTTTCCTGGCTAACATTGACCTCTTCCCTACACCTCCCCCCCGTCCTTCCCCTAGGGCCAGGCTGTCCAGGTCCCAGCCCAGCACCTCAGCCACCAAATCCACAAGCACAGTGGTTACAGCAACTCCGGTCTCATTGCGGGCGCCACCCATCAGGGCTGCCAGTGTGCCACCTAGCGAGGCCAAGGAGCAGGCCATTCCGCCACCTGCCAAGGTGAAGAAGGTCCCCACATGCCAAAGGGAGAAGCCGCACCTACCAGCAAGCAAGGGCTCCTTCAAACCAAAAGGGGACAGTGGCAAGACACCAGCAGCAACATCAAAAGTGGGGAAAGGACAAAAACCAAAGAGCAGGACAGGGCACAGTGGCTCCGGCTGAGGGACCAGAGTCACCGCTTCTGTCAACCACAACATCAACCTGTATGGTGGTGGACAACACCTCCTGCACCGCCACCAGCACCACCACCAGCACCGCCACCTGCACGTCTGCTGCCTCAGCAACAGTCCCCAGCATCATCCCCAGTGGGCAGCCATCCGAGGCTACAGGAGACGTCCTGCTGTGTCCCTCAACAGGTGCAAACACATGCACCAC